>NC_086349.1:17526746-18726746 GCF_036324505.1 Eleginops maclovinus | reverse complement strand
AGGGGACATTTGAGGCAGTAAAACTCATGATACTTGACATTAGACTCTGAATCAGCCTTTGGTTTAATTTCTGATAAAAAGTTCAAATCCAAGTGAAAGATAATTTTCAGGCCTAACCACCTGAGTCTGGATTTGTGGTGTGCGCTGTTTTGACTTTATAGTGGGAGCACTTTGTAGGAGGAAGCTGTCACAGGACAATGGAGGCATGGCCTATTGTTTCTCTGTCTTTACAAAAAGGAGATGAGAACAAAGGCCAGATGGTTGACCCATCAAGTTGTGACCCATCTGTGGTCAGGACAGGAGTGTGCATGAGTTATGTGTAAGTATAGCTCAGCTTTTAGATGAATGCTTACACAGCTTATCACACAAACTACAGCTGAAAAAGGAGGAACTTTTTGAAGTTTTGGAAAAAGGGGAGGATGCCAAACTTAAAATCGGAGCTCCATTAAATATTTGCATTCCTTCTGAGTAGATATGAATATCTTTGCATTCCATCCAAACGTTTACTAAATATATTATCATGAAAGATATTAAGATGCATCCTCTCAGGACCATACATTTCTCCACAACATGTTCTGCATATCCATATCTATATCTGCAATCCATTCATATGTTGATATTTATGTTGCATACATGTTGTTGTGAAAGCCAAAAGTTCACCAAACATATTGCATTTAATCATCTGGGGTAATTGAACATCTGTACAAAATTACATCTCAGTCCACAAAATAGTTGACCTACATTCCCATCCCTTAATCTATAACACAATAATGATTGAAAACTGGTTCAAACGCATACTTTTTGAATGGAAACAATACAGTTCATCGTCCTTAAACCACTTTAACCACCTCACTGTGTTCTATTTTAGACGAGTGAGAAAGCTCACGCTCGACACAAGACTCTTGTTCGAGTGTTTACTCTCCAATAATATGCAGTGAGCTCACACTCTGCATCCCTCAGGGTACATGCAGCCCACAAACACCTGATAATAAGCAAGCCTTTACCGCACACTGCTCCGTCCTACACCTGCATTGCACTGCAAAGGCTTTTGTTCCCGCCATTTTAAAAATAAGCCTCGAGATTAATTGATACAGGATGATGTAATTTAGTCTTCAAGAAACAGTGCTCAGAATATGAGCAACAAAACATATGAGAGAATAAATAAAGGATGCATTATCTAACTGACAGTTTACAGCAGCAGAAGCAGCAAGCAAGCAAAGGGCCGCTTGGTATTCGCCTCAGTGGAGCAGGATCAGATGAAAATGAAGTTGTCTGGGAGCTTGAGTCATAGGACAAGGTGGTCCCATGGTGAGAGATGTTTCTGAGGCTCAGTGTGTTCTGATGACGCTGTCTGCTGAGCGGGGAATGGAGCTGTTATTCCAGGCTATTCCCCACAGTGGAGGGCTCTGATAGGATGACTAATTCTGGCGTGCCTATATTGCAGAATATTAGAGCTGAACACTTCTGTCACGTTCTGTTATAAAATAATTTTTCTGAATGTCCCTTTTTACAAAGTTTTGCTCTTAAGTGGTACTGCATCACAGTTGTGGAGTTAATTTATCAGACATTTTAATGTCCTAATGTGCTTCTGGGTTAATTTTTTAATCTGCTTCTCTTTGAAATATTGCACAATTCAAATGCAATATTTTCAGTACAGTAGGATAAAACTCTGGTGTGGGAGCAATTGATTTATTATCTATGGTGAAATCGTGATGTACTTTTCGTTGTCAGAGCCATGGATGCACAATGATACAGTTCTGAACAAGTATATATATATATATTGTATTGTACAGGTTATAGGGTGTATATATATATACCATATAACCTGTACAATACTGTATCATATAGTATGATATAAAGCAACACTTGGCCCTTTGCTTCATGTTGTCCCCTCTATTTCCCCCAAAAATAAAAATAAAAAAAGTATTTTTAGAAAAGGCCATTTGTCATAAACTATGGAGACTCGTTTAGGTTTGGAAGATAATTCCTGTTAACTACCCAGAGGCTTGTCTACAGTTGGACTCATATAAGAGACAGTCTGAATGCCTTCAGTGTACGACAGCAGCAGTGAGGTCAGGCTCATCTTCTAACTGTCACTGTGTATAGTCTGACCACAGAAACAATGACTGGGCCATACTCAGCTCTGACCCCGGCCCTGATGAACTAACTTCCACTGAAGGTTATCAATGGGCTCGATTCATTCACTGTGAGGAGCCAGCCAGCGCAAGCATGAGTGGAAAAATGAAACACAAGCACAAACGTATTCAGTTTTCAAATGCCACAAAATCGCAGAGAGCAATATCAGTTTGAGGAGAAGTTGGCCACTTCATCTAGAAGAGTTTATTTTTCAGTCAAACTGTGTTGTATTGGGAAATGAAAACCAGTGTAGAGCTTTGATAAAGGCTAGCAACAGAGGGTGGTCAGAATCACCTGAAAAATACATACAATTCAATACAACAAAAAAAAGTGCTTATAAGTAAAGCTAAAGCAACTTCACTCTGACTAAAACTAAACATTATAAGCTTCAATTCATTGCATGGGTATTGCATTGGATTACATTATTTGTTTGAACTCCTCCTTGTTTTTGTTATGCTTTGGTTTTGCCAGTACAGATATATCCCAGGGGGAAAAAAAGAAACATTAAGAGCTTTATAAAGCCAACAGCATACATTTCTAGAAATAATTATAATTGTTAATCACAGCTGAAAGATGTTTTGATTGATATATATTTGAACTGCGGTGAATTTAAGATCTCCGTGTTCTCCTGTCTACTCTATTTTGCCTTCAGAAAATCAAATGTGACAGGCGCCTACTTCAGCAGGCTTCAAATATACCTTGGAACCGGCTACTTTTGCACATTGAATTTCAAGTTTCCTGATCTCAGTGGGTAAGATTAGTCACTAAAGGAAGGAGGAAAAATCTCATATAAGCTAAAATGTTGCAATTTAAATTCAGCACTAACTATGGCTTAAATGTACCAAACTGAAAAGATATTGCTGTGTGTGTGTGTGTGTGTGTGTGTGTCTTTTCTCAGTATTTACAGTGGTGTTATAAGATACTGATTTGGTGTGTTTTCTGTATGTAACTAAATTACTTACACGTAAAGGTGTGTGTTATGCCTAAATAATACAACAAGGACATACAGAGGGAGAATATTATCCAAGTGAGGGATTCTGATTTAAAACAGCTTGTCAGGAATAACAATTCTACAAAGAAGCTCTTGCCTCAGTAACTAAAACATGCTAATCTTGAGATTATGTTCACTTCTGGATAAAGTTTTGTTTTAAATCGACCAAATGTTATCACCAGAATAGCTTTTGTTAAAACCAGATTAAAGGACTTTCTCAGACTCAGAAAATATTTACCGTACTCAACTCCTCTGCCGTCGGTGACAGTCATACTATATGTTTAGAGACTGTTTCCCTTAAAGAAGTAGTTCAACATTTTCTAAATATGCTTTTTTCTTTCTTGGATAGAGTTAGATGTATTTTTTGTATCATGTCTGTAAACATGAAGACAAAGGAACATGTTTCTGCCTGAAGGTAACTATGTCTGCCTTCCAGCATCTCTAAAGCTCAGTAATTAACACGTTAAATATTGCTTGTTTAATCTGCACTAAAACATAATAGTACATTTAAAAAAAATAGTGGAAGAGGTTTATATGTAGGATTTTTTATTGGCCCAGCCACATGTTCAGTGACTAATAAATAAAAAACGAGTTAAACCTGCAAACCAAAATATAAACATGACAGGGTTTGAAAGAAGACTAAAACATTTTGAATACACTCACACTGTGTGCTGCTTCAGGAACAGCAGATGGAAGTGTGTACATTACCCTATAGGTAACAGCAACTAAGATTGGCATAAACCAAACCCTTCATCAAAAACATTATTAAGACTAGGCGTGTGTTCTAAATACATACATAGGAATGTTTTCCATGTTACTCGTTGAGCTTGTTAGCATGCTAACATAGATATTCAAACACAATACAAGATATACTATTGCATGTTTAATACAAATTAAACAAGCAGTACAATCCATTGTTTTAAGGCACCTAGATCATTATCCAAAAATGTGGTCTAGTGCTTCACAACAAGAGCTCAGTAAGATCCAATTTCAATGCTGAATGATGAAGGTTTGCATGTCAGGTTTGATACAGCCTATTACAGTAAAGAAATAAACATCTGTGAATTAAAAAACCTGCATATCTGCATTCATAGCTAAAACACATCAATGATAGATATTATTTTAACTCCAGATGTGTCTTCATGTGAAGGCCAACATCTCCATCCAAAGCTCCTAGCCTGGCTAAACACTATGACACACTTCATAGAAATAACAGCCATACTGCAATTTAAAAAGGAAGATTTGGCAAAAATAAACTTCCCCATAGTAGATTAAGAATCAAGTGATGTAATGTGAACTCAGCATCAGGGATTTTCTACTTTGGGTAACCAAATTACAACCAACCGTCCTCTTACAACAAAGTCTGCCATGCTCTTCTTGTCAAACGTTTACGCAGCTACAGGCTGTCAAAGTGCAGTACTACAGAGCATATCCACTACTGTACAGTGTAATGTTACACCATTGAAGTGTGTCTACCATCAGTGATTCAGCAGGGATGTTTATTCCAAGGTTACAATCCTTTTACTCTCTGGCTGTATTAGGCTGTTGTCGCAGGCAATGTTGCAAATCAGCTGGACGACATCCATAATATGGCTTTCAAAAAACAATCAAACATCCTTGGCATTAAATCCACAGCTCCATTTTATAGCTTTCTATTTTTTATTTGGTAACAAATCAATATAATTCACCATTTCTTTCATCTTTAATTCTCACTATAAGGAAGTTTAATTTCTTTATCTCTCATGTCCTACTCTGTTAAATATTAATTGGTCTTAGTGGGTTGACAGAGAAGTGGTTTCTAGTTGCGAGGAGGTGTCCCTGCTAGTTTGGAGAGTTTGGGGAAACCAAACACACAACATCTTATCAGGGTTCATCTGTTTCTTAACAATGACGTCAATCAGAAGGTCCACTCCCCAATGTGAGGAGATAGGAGGAAGTACAGGACTGTTCTGCCAAATGGTGGAGTAGCGGAAAGGTGGAAGGTGGGGTAGGTGAAAGAGGACTAGGGCAGTTTAAATGCATGATACACATCAGTAGACACATCCATAATGGGTACATGTAATTCTTTTCACAATACAACAGCTCACTCATTCTGCCTTATATCCACCTCTACCCACTAACTAACTAACCATCATGCACGGAGAAGTGAAACACAACCACTGCATCTCTGGCTCTTGCTGTGCAGCACACACACTTTGCTGCCTCTCTTCACATCTCCACTTTCATCTTGTTCGGGCATCGTGTTATTCAGTGAGTAGCATCTTGCTCTCTTTCTCAGAAGGCTGGGGCTGGGTGTGTGCATGCATGCATCTGTGTGTGTGACAGAGGTATTGATCCAAGCACCGCTAAAAGGATAAAGGAGTCCAGGCAAGCGTGTCCTTGCTTCTGTCACGTCATCAACAATGTCTCTATGTCACTGCACCGTACAACGAACTCTGTGTGCGGTGCAAAACATACCACTATAGTCAATTAACCGATTAGTGGATGCATGGACACTAAAATGAATCAACCTTTTATCTGTATTAGCTGCAGCTAAGTATTATTAACAATTATATAATCAAAACAAATCCATGCAATAGAGAAGCTGATGCTGGAAAATGTTGAGAATTTTTGCTGATAATTAACTGAAATGATAATTCAGTCATTTGTTGCAGATACATTTTCTGTAATTTCACTAATTGTTTTAGCTGTAATGTTATCTTTAATACCATTAACTGAAAATCTGTGATCAAGCAATTTAACTGATCTTTATTTTGGGTCTGGGAAGCTGTAACTGCCTTCGTTCAGTATTTGTGGGACTAAACACTGAGAGGGAATAGTTCTAAATGAGTAAAGTTTTGTATTTATATTTTATTGGGTTATTTTACTCGACTGCATTTGACTATAAGATGTGTTATTATGCACGAATAGAAGTGGGGAAGCTAAGTCATGAGCTAAATGTTATTTTGAGTAAACACCCAAGAATAGTGTCTTCCTTCTGGTCACCCCCTACTGTACTCTGCTCTAGATTTAACTGCAGTCTGTATATGGCTTAAAATACACAGTAAACCTACACACGCTTATATATACAGGTATGAGCGTCCACACTGACAGAACCACACAAACACAGAATAGGAGACACAGGTACAGGAGGGAAGAAGTGTGTAAACATAAACTGTATATGGTGTATTAAAAGTGTGTACTATAAATAGCAGGTTGTGGAAGCCAGTTTCTGTCCTCACTGGCAGTTCATAAAAAGCTCCAGAGCAGGGGACATGTGTCCCTGAAGTGGCCTGTTTGAGTTGCTGCTATGACCCACATCCTAATACTGGGCCACTCACTCACTGCTACCGAACACGGACCATAAACTGCAGGAGCATCCGACTTGTCCTAAGTCATTAATTACAGACCTTGGAGAAATGTTATCCCCCCACTGTAAGAACTCTATGTATTTGAATCACAATGGCCACTTTCCGTATGACCTGGCTATTTAAATTTGCATTGTAGACTAACAAACAAACAAATGGTGATTATTTGTCCACATAATATGATGTATTTGTTTTGGACAATATTATTAGTTCGTATGAGAAGAAGATTATCATCTCAAAGAGACCAATTTCAAGTGAAGTAAATCAGGAACATCCCTCAGTGAAGTGTCACAGGAAGCAGCTACATGAGTAGACTAAGATGACCTTACTACTGGATGGACTTCTTCAACTAAAAGATGGTAATGTCGTAAGACTGATTACTTGTCCACATGGTGTTTTCATTACTGAAAAAAAATGAAAACACAGTTTATCTATGTAGAAGACCCGTTTTGTTCATGAAATGATGTAGAAACCTGCTTTTAATGGCTCTATAGTGACTGACGTTTTTTATTTTTTTGTTCTTTCACATTTAAGTAAACCTCTCCTCTACCTGCACTAAAACATGTACAGTTCATGTAAAAACGACCGCTCAAGTACCTCAATGTCGGCCAAAAGAACATGGACAGTATGTGGATATGTTTACATTTTGCAAATGTGTTTCAATGCTTCTGCTACTGTGCTGTTGATGGGCTAAAATTAGTGACAAGCAGTTTATAGGCCATTGTATCTAGCTTCAGAGAAAAGCGGAATCTGAGGCCATCTGGCCACTGAATCTTTTACAATGCACAGGGTTCAACTTCAACTGTTTCAAACAGCAAAAAATGCATATTTTACCCCATATACTGTTCCATAACATGTGGCATTTTGTCATCACAAATACCAAGCGAAAATAGATGCTTTGAAATACTATTACACTGAGTATTTGCATAAAGGTCAAACACAAATGGACGTCTACTCAGGTGAAAATGCTAAACACTGATTTTTACTCTACACTGTAATAATACATTTAAAAAATGCAATGTTTGCATGAAGCGAGGTTGCACTGCAGTCCTTTCTGGTGGGCTTACACAAGCTGTGTGAGTTTGTCCTGAGAGGGAGGCTGTTATCTGTAAAAGCTGTCTAAATATTTCATTCATGTAGCTGAGTGAATGTTTGTATCGTCTAAAAGTGGCCCAAGCCTGCCAGGGATATGCACATGGAACACTTTTTGCCGCACATGAGTGAGAAGGAGGAAGGATATGGTAGTTCCTACACACTACACTAAGATGATGAACACATTATTCCTTAATATCAGTGTCTGAGCATTTATGTTAGAATGCTGATGCTCAATTTAAAGAGCTGCTAGCATGGCTGTAAATTATTAGTCTTGTTATGTATGTCTCTATCTACTTCGTCTCTGTTGCCATATTTTTTCTCACATTTGGTCCTTTGTTAGTATCTTCAGTGGATGTCCAGAATTGGGTATAATTGCTAACTCTGCAGAGACCTTTAATCTTTAAACTTTAAATCACACAGTTAAATGTTTGCTGACTGTGTTTCACTCTAGTGTGTCACCTGACACCGACTTTCTACTTACAGAATAGTCCCTTGGAAGCACAGGATTCATATTGTGTCCATGATTGGAGGACACTTCAAAAGTCAAAAATACATGTCTTGATTTAATAAAAGGTGATAAATAAAAGCTCTCACGTGAAGTGCTGTTTGCCTGTTTTCTTCATTTTACAATTCTATCTTGCATTGTTCAAACAAACAACTGAAGTGCAGGATGTCAGACTAATGGAGATATATCCTTACATCCTCTGCAGCCTCTCTGTCTATGTCCTGTCCTAACCCCTGGGTCACTGTGGTTCACTGTTACCTGAGGCCAAAATAACCTGAACACTTCTTTATCGACATCCAAAGGCCCTGCTCTTTGAATCCTCAGATCATTACTCCTCTGCAAGTCTTTATCACAAATTGATTATAAATGTGTCCACAATCAAATATAATGGAAGCTTATTTTGTGTGTAAAATATCAGAAAGAGTCCACACACTCAACCACAACTCAAGGTGAAAAGACGCCCTCCTGCGTACTAACAAAAGACAGTGGGGTGACAGCACCCTGACATCTGATACTCTCAATCGCCTTCCTGCTGTTGATGGTCTAGCGAGCTTCCACTCATTGTCTAACACAGATAAACACACACTCTTACACACACACCGTTTCAGCCAAACATCTGCTGTTTTTAACCCCTGGTGGTTAAGAGTGTAAACCTGACAGGGGGGAGAACACACGAGACTAAGCAACTAACAACTGGGAGTGGGGTTGTAAACTAAATCTGGAAATAGTTGTTTATCAAAAACATGTTTCCAAACAATGCTACAATATGCATTAAGACACTAAATAAAAAAGTAGGGTGAAAATACAAAGTCATGTCAAACTATTGATTCTTAAAAAACTAAATCTTACCACCAATGCCTGTAAATTACCCATGCATCTTCAACACACAAACCTGTAGCTACAGCAAAAGTTGGGGCGTGTTTCCAGGACAAACACACTCAGTGTTGACGGGGAAGTGTGTGTTATGAAAACAGAGGCTGAGAGATGACGTGAGAAGAAATGACGTATCTCAGAGCAGACAGAACAGGGGAGGGGTAGAGAAAGCCAACAGTCACACAGGGAGTTAGCACGCAACTCTCTTGGGCCTGTAAGCCAATTACCCGAGCAGCATTGATTGAGGCAGCACTTTAAGGCCTCATCTACACAAGTAGTCCTTTAATACACTGGTCAGATGATGGGAATGCTTCAACCACAAACTATGGATAAATGGGCATTTGCGTCCATTATGTTGTCAACGGGATAAATCTTTTTAGTGGCGCTAATATGACTAATACGGAATATTACAAAATATTTGATCTGAATGTGGGACTTTAATTAAAGGATTTGTCACATCATCTTTATGCTTTAATGCTTGAGAAGCTCAGCTGCTGAGCTGGACAGGTACTGGACACGTTTCCTCAGTCCTGATCAGCTGAACCGGACACCAAGGTGAATATTAGGTCCTGAGTACTGTGGCTGTGTTCAATCAGCACTTCCATCCCCCATTAAAGGGATTGCTGGTCCAAAATGATTTATGAAGGGGAACGTAGAGGGAATCAATGTAGCGCAGGCCCTCAGATTAATGATTAAGCAAATAGCAGCCCCACTCCAGATCCTATCAGGGACCGAGGTGCTGCTAAGAGCACGCCATGCTGTAGTAAGTTCAATTAACTACCATGGGGTCGGCAGAGAGCTATAATACATCTTCTCCTCTCCTACAGTGAAACACAAATGCAAAACATTCAAACAGCCATCAAAAGTCCTTAATAAACAGAACAATGTCCTGAAAGTTGTCATTGTTATGCAGTTACAGTGTCACAATTTTTTTTATTGACATCGATATCATGTCTTTTTTCATTTAAATTCAAAGTTGTCTTCAAATGTCCTATGTGCCTGACCAACAGTCCAAAACTATTCCAGTGAAATTAGCCAAAAATTGGTGCAGAACTAGGTCATGTTAGGTGGGTTTAGTTTGATTCAACACAAAAATGTTCTCGATTGATTCATGAACACAGTTTTTATAGCTTTACTATATATATATATATATATATATATATATATATAAATTAATATATATAAATGTATATATATAAATATAAATAAGCTCTAAAAAATTTCTCATATCTTGGGAATGAAAACCTTTCAAACAATAGCCAGCCCTGAACATGTTGAAAGGCCTAACTTTCTTTGTCAAATAATCTTTTTTTATTTTTCTTCATAAGAAGGGCATGTTTCTCGCTGTGATTGTTTGGATAAAGCGATGATGCAGTTACCCGTTAGTGAGGAAGGGAGAGAGAGGCCAGACACACAATACTGCTGCTGCCCAACACAACAGGCCATTCTTTCAGCTCGCGCCACAACAGTCCTCACAGCTGAGTCCCAGCCGCTATTCTCCTGCTGTTCCCCCTGCTCCCTCCCAATCTCTCCCCTTTCAATATGGGGGAGAAGAATAAGGGAGGACAGGGGGGGCTGAAAATGAATAGTGGGCAAGCACATACAATGTCAGGCGTCATTAGCTGGAAATCTTGAAAATAAAATAGCACAAAAGATGGCAGGATTTTAGTTTATTCACCTATAAGAAAGCACCATTTTTTTAGGAGAAAACTGCGTTGTGAAAAGGGGGGACAGAGCAGAGTAAAGCTGAGAGGAGAGAGCTAGTGTTCAAGGTGGGGTGGCTCAGGGAGATAAAAATGAGGGAGGATGGAAAGATGTGGCAGGGAAATATACATATGTGCAGTTACACACATACAGACAGGCCATCATTACAGACACATGCCACAACACATCAGTCCATCACTACCACACCACAAATCTGCTCCAGCACTGGCTCCCAGAGTCTCAATTCAAAAAAACAAATCCACCTGCCTCAGTATTTCTGCTTCTATGGATCTGTGTATCTTCCCCACCCACATCTCCTCCAATTTAATCCCTGAAGCCAGGGCATCTTTCCCAGGACGATAAGTAAATGTCAGATTTACCTCTACACCGCCGCTGCTGCTGCTGCTGCTGCTGCTTTCCTCTCCTCTCCGCACGTTATTCCACAGAAATATTTGAAATGATAAATCCAAGCAGGCTGAATTCTGCTTTCCCTCTTCCAACCAAACCATCCATGGATCATCCAGTTGTCTGTGAGCAAGTGCTAGCTCCCAGCTTGCAAGCTCATTCAGGCAGGCAGCTAGTATGCAGCTGCCGTTTTCCTTCAAAGCTCCACAAGCAGAGCAAATTAGAGGTCCAGCCCAGCTTAGAGGCTAAGCCATTGTGAGCTATTCACACTCGAGTTCCTGTCTGAGGCCAATGGCTGCAGCCCCCTTCATACTCCCGCCCACTCTCCTCCCTCCCTCCTCCCTCCCTCCCTCCCTCCCTCCATCTCTCTTCCTCGTGCTCTCCCTCTTTTCCTCTCCTCTGTCTTCCTCTCTCCTTCTACTGCTATCTTAGCCATAAATATAGATGCTTGACATTACCTAACACATGGTGCCTCCTGATAAACAGCCAGCTTTAGGCAGGTCTTGTGACTGAGAAAACCTCTCCGGGGGTGAATGCTGGGTTAAGGCAGAGTGTAAAGGGTAGCAAGACAAGCAAGGCTCAGGATGTGGAAGACGATGGTAGTAGGGTACTGGACTGTATAATGTTGAAGATGCTGTTGTTACCACCTATACAACTGTGTAAGTATGACAAAAAGGGTTTTTACTGATGAGCAGAGTTAGTTGCAGGTTGGATTTGTTTACTACGCTCGGATTACAGAACTTCATAAGGATTTTTGGAGATTAAAAGCCCAAAAGAAAAGCTTCCACCTGGAATCACAGGCCTCTACCTGCATGGACATTGAAGGCTGCCCAGGCAACCCGACCACAAAACCCGGGAGCTGCCCTGAGGGAAGAGGACTGCAGTTTTCTGTTTGGATCCACACGGTCCATTCTTAGCCACATGCCCTCATTGTTCCACAGCTTAAAGTTGAAGTATTGCAGCTTTACATTTTAAATCCACAAGAATACCTTAAATGTACCTATGATACAGTTTGATAAGATATAGGTTTGACATTGTGTGTGTATCAAGTATTTAGGTTAGTATTGTGTGTCTGACTTAAAGAATGACATGTGTAACTGTTTGAATAGCTGAAGGACAAGGTGGGACATGTTTTTGTTGGGTTAACAAACCTAAACTCACAATCTCATACATAGGAAGACTACACATTGAGGGCTCTTTTCAGTGTCATTCATGAAGAATTAACGGGTGCAAGGCTTTATCATGTTTCCATAGTATATGTGGTATATAGTATAATATTAAGGGTTGGCCTTTCCTTCAACTCTTTATTAGAGATAAAGAAGTTCAAAGGCACTCTTCTTACTGGATGTAAAGGACACTCATTTTCATGTTATATCTTATTTGGGTTGTTGTTTTTATCTGTGGGAGAGTTAAACTATTAGCTTACTGAAGGCTTAACAAGAAAAAACAGATATAAGATGCTAAAGATTTTACCTTGCTTAATGCCTTTAAGCTAAGCTAACTGTTAGTTTAACTACTAGCTCTATTTTCATACCAAGCGCACAGACATGACAGTGATATCAGGAAAATACTGCATAGGACCTACTGTTAAACCTGCAATCAGTTAGTGATGATAACAAAATAAGGCGTGGAAAAGTAAGAGTGAAAATGGTCGAAACACAAGTAAGCAGCCACATAAATAACAAAGTTAAAGCATATCTGATTTCAGATCAATCTGGTGTTGTCACACTCATTGCTCAGAGGCATCGGGGTTCTCAAACACTTGTGGGCTAGCTGGCCGCCACTGCAACCCATCCCAACCATCACAAGACACTCGCACACAGATTAGTCTTATAAAGGACGACGTGATCGTAACAGGGAATCTTTGTTCAGTTAGTGAATTAGTACAGTTCGTTTCATGACCTCAAAGACACTAGAAGGCTGTCTGAAATAAAATCTGTTAAGAGAATTCACATTTGCTTTGATCAACAATCCCAAGCTCTGTTTTTCTTCCATGTGGACCCTAGGTTGGTAGTATCCCTCTGGTCAAAGCGAGCAAGTAATGCAGTACCCCAGCTGTACAGAGGGGACTACATAAAGCATTTCTGCAGTAGTGGGACAGGATACTGGCTTACTAATAATAAAGTAATTTCTTTCATTTAACCTGGGGCGATCCTGTAAACACACCTTTACCTAGGTATTCACAAGATCAAAAGACAATTGTCTTACGTGAGCTTGATGAGGAAACATGAATGAGGATTATGAATCACTACTAATATTGTGAGCTAAACTTAAGTTTGAGGTTTGTAATTGCAGTTGTTTTTCTTTAGACTCATTTAGTTCGTGTAAAATCAAACTCAGCAGTCTGTTCTAAACATTAGTGCAGAAAGAGGCAGTGTTAATGCATGGTTTCTTCTTCTAACTAGCATAAGATATCTTGGAAATGGGCTTGGAGGGTATTGTCAATAATAAATCAACATCAGAGACGGAACGAAGGAAGATCTGCAGTTCTTTTGGCATGTATGTGATCTATTATTATGGTATCAAAGGATGCCAGTTTGTGACTGTATCAGTTAATATGCTAAATATGGCAATGAAAATACCAACACATGCATTAAACATAACCCGTTCAAACACATAGCCTATGTAAACACACACACAGACACATACACACACAGCATCTGCACCTGTCCTCATACATCATTACTATGCAAAAACACATATTTGCCCAGCTTCCTCACTGAGCTTGGAAGCCATCCTTTCCCCCCCTCCTTGGTCTGTTTCAGAGGGAATCGTTTGTTAACAGAGCAGATATTTGGTCACATGAACAAAATATGAACAGTGCGTTTGTGAAAAGAAGGCAAACAGAAGCAGAGGCCCACTCATCCGTTACAAGAATGAATGGCCATCATTAGCATGAGGCTCCCCAGCAGCACCCTGCAATGCAGCGACACACACAATGGCGAGTGCCACGCTTCCCCCTGCCGTTCCCCCAGAGAAGCCCTTTTGTTTGAGCAGCATCTGGACCTGACCTCCATGCATTCGAGGCTGATGACCCCCCTCTCAGCTCCTCATATCTTCTCCTCTCCTAACCTCCTCTTAAAAACCTGCCTGTACAACAAGCCACCCCTCCTCTTCCTCCTCCTCCTCCCCCTCCTCCTCCTCCTCCTCTCTTCTCCTTCCCTTTACCCTGTACGTTCTTCACACACAGATACCCCCCCACCCTCCCTTCCTCTTCTAGCTAAGGAGAGCAGCCATCTCTTGCTTCTTGAAAAGAGGGTCTGTGTACTAGTAGGCCTTACACAAAGCCTGCAGGGTGAATTAGAAAACCAGAGAGGAAAAAGCACCAGGGCTACTGGCCATCTGTCCCTCTGGGTTGGACGTGCTTGCTCCTAGTGTGCCTGCCCCCCTCTTTTCCTCACATAATTCCCACCCCTACCCCCACCTTCCCTGATTCCCTTAGCCTATATACACAGCATCAACCACATACACACACTCTCTGCCATGCATACATCACAGGCTTTGGATGGCGGATGGCGATGAGAGTGGAAAAAAAGAAGAAGGCGAGAATGAGGAAAGAATAAGGAGCTGCCACTTGCCTGGATGCAGAGAGAGCCTGAAGCCAGTAAATCAAGCCGTAATCCCTTTCTTTGTGTGAGCGGCAAACAGAGAAATTTGTCTCCAACAATGATTTCCCCGAGATCGGCAGTGGAGTGGAAAACAAGGAAGCGAGGGAGTGAAGGACAGCGAGTAGGGGAGGTTGAGAGAGAGAGGGAGTGAGAGAGAGGAGGAGATGGAGGGTGAGAGCAGCAGAGGCAGGGAGACAGTGGGAGCAGCTAGAGTGTGACAGAGAGAGACAGAGGAAGGCAGCAGTCACCGCCGAGCCACAGGGACGCTGACACTCACTGGAGGATTTGAAGTGAAGAGAGGAGAACGACAGAGAAGAGAGGAGGGAGGGAGAGATCAGTGAGGGGGGGGGGGGGGAGTGTTGGGTCGCACTCTGGCTCAAATGCTTGGATAACGCAGAGATAACCCTCATCCCTAAGCAGCAGCTGTAGACGTGAGAGGGAAATGAATCCCACGAGAGAGCGACTTCTCTATCAATTGTGACATTTGCTGCACATGATCACAATGGCCATCTGTAGCAGCGAGGCTATGAAGGAGAGGGGAGGAGGATGGGTTCACAGAGAGAGGGGGGTTTCATATAAACACACACATTCACACACATGCCTCAAAGGGAAAAGAAAACACCTCGAACAGTGGTGGAGGGAAAGGCACCTGTTCGAGTCAAGCAAGAGGGAGCAACACATGTGCTCATGAGAGGGGGAGGAGGACACATGAGAGACACAGAGACAAAGGAAACAGAGGGCTGAGAAGTGTGGCTTTTATTTGACTGCCTTTTGTCATTCTGCCTTGTCATGCCAAGAAAACATTTGCATGTGTGTGTGTGTGTGTGAGAGAGAGAGACAATAAACAGGAGGTGGCAGCGATAGTAGGTCAACAGAAAGGGAGAGAGGGAGGGACAGAAAGAAAGAAAGAAAGAGAGAGAAGGAGTGGTAAGCAGTAGAAACATTTCAGTGTAGAGCTGTGTAGCGCATTGTGTTGTCTGGCCCATTCAGTCTCTTTTAAGTTTTTAGTGGAAAAAGATATGAGACAAATACACACCCACAGTCAAGACGTACATATGCCCTACACAGAATAAGAAGTGATATAAAACATATTTGTCTTTGTCAACAAATGCCACGAAAAGATCAACACAGATCATCATTTTGAGTTGTTTGTAAAGCCAAAGCCCGATGGCAAAATACTATTAAAAAACCTCTCTGTTTCACTGGATGACATATTTCTTTATGAATATAAATGTGGGCACTCTATTTTCTTTTAAATCAATTCTACATACAGCATCCTGCTGCTGTAGAAACTCACAAAAGCACCAAATTCATGTCTGAAAATAATCTCCAACAAACTCCTTTTAAGTCACATTTTCTGACTACCTGTACTTTTGTGAACTGTTTATATTTTTGTCTTCAGTATCAACTATATGACTCAGTGCTACTGTACATATGCAGTAACAGATTGTTTACTCAAGTCTTTGCTGACAATAGGAACAATATCGATAAACAGCAGCATTTTTACAATCCAATCTGTCTAGTCAATGATACTTCTAAACACTGGACCCTTCATCAATGGCAAAGGCTCCATTCACTATGCAACAAGTATCTATTTTTTTTTTCCTCTATGTACAGCTAAACTGAACTGCTTTTATACAAACATGCAGCCCAAAGGGGTTCAAATAACAAGATTAAAACAAAAAAAACAAAAAATCTGAAAATGGTTTCAATTTTATTTTGTCAACGCTGTCTGTCCTCTGTCCTCCTTCCCATCGTGATCTCTGTAAGAGCCCAACATGTTCATCACATAATCAGGGAGGCATCTATTTTCAATATATCAGAACATCATAATCCCATGCAGTGGAGGCTCAGAGATGCGGATTTACCAGTCACATGGCCAAGCGCAATAGAAGGACAGACAGCCAGAGATAGGGCAGAGAGGCAGAGGGAATCAGCAATGTAAAACAAACACACACAGAGGGAAAAAGAAAAAAATACATGAATCTAGTTTTATTAGCGATTACTGCAAAGCAAGGCCTCGTCTGTAGAAACGGGAAGAAAGTGGAATCATGTTCTGTTTTTTTATTAAATTAGATAAGTGCATATGTGTGATAATCAAGGCAATTCATCAGGCGGGAAACACACATATACAGACACATGGACAAACACACATTATAATCACATCCCAGGCAGACCCACTGTGCCATTTTATTGAAACAAGCTTTGTGGTCACGAAATTCAAGGAAATAGTTTTTTATACACACACATGTAATGAGTAAAGTAGGGAAATGAACAGAGTAGATCTGGACTGTGCCATCCAAACTGTTGGACTGTGTCAGATCTAACGGTTTGTGACGTAACCCAGCCCAGCTGTGGAGTCTGGCACAGGGCTGGATGCTTGGATCGAGACACACTTTTTGAATATTTCACAGTTATGTGAGACAGCTGCAAAACTGGTGCCTATGGTCCGGTCAAGAAACCATTGACTCTCTAATTTCAGAGAGATTTTAAATAGGTATATAAAGAGGGACAGAATAATTGATGGGTGAGTGAAAGGCAAGAATAAGATTAAAGATAAGATTATTAGAGATAAAAACTATGAGAAAGAAGCCAAAAGAAAGTGGGTCATTGGGGTAAAGACAACACACGTTTAAGCATTATCCAGCATATTATCACTATGACCATTTTCTCATACTCACAAGGCACAGCATGGCGATACAGATTGGCTCTGATGGTCTTCTGCAGCTCGTGGTCTGGGGAAGACTTCTGAAACCTCAGGCTCAGATAGCGCTTCAGGTCCTTGTTGAGCTTGTGACCTGGAAACAGCACACAGGCAAAATCGGCTTCAGTAAACAAACCTTCACATCAAGAAACATCATCTCTTTGCTGTTTACATGCCGCCATTTGACCAGGAGTAAGGTTATGAAAGGCTGTGACATTTCCATCGTTGAAATGCTCCTGGAGACTTAAAGAGCACAAGTCAGTCATTGTTTACTTTCTTTAGCCAAATTCGGAGACACAGAAACCCTGCAGTAAATATTTGAGGCAACAGATAAATATATAGTAGTTTAAAAATGCATTCAAATGTTCATATATATTTCACTGTTTTAGATCCATGGAATGAACAAGGCTTACTTAAGCAAGCAAACATGCTCAAAGTAACAACGCAGACATGCAGGTATAACGTTTGCCATGTTCGTTTAGAATGTTAGCATGCTAACGGCCAATGGCAAAAAACAAAAAGTACAGCAAAGGCTGATGGGAAAGGTATTAGTTGATGTAAGTCTTTAAAGAATGTGATGGCAATCCATCAAATTCAGTGGTCTGAAGACAGACAGCCTGACCCAGTGATACTGCCATCAATTGAGCTTCAACAAGATTTCATTTATACAAAATGTAATGTATTTCATTAGATTGAAAATGGGGCAATATGCAAATAAATAAAAACCATATTGGTTGTGCAGAGAACTTCACAGTATGTAACAGGATGTTTAATTTAAAGAGAAACCGAGATTGAGGTGGGTTTGGTTAATTAATTAAAATAGTCTCTGATTGGCTTGAATTCCCAGGCTTACTCAGCATCCATCCAATCAGAGGTGTGGATGCTGCTGGCTGAGTTTGGACAGAGCACCGGCACTCACAATGGGGCCAGATGGTCAGAGCTCGCTCTCACGCCAGGGTCTCATTTAGGACCATTTAATGATCTCCAAATATATCTTCCATGTCTGGGAGGAGCTGGCAAGCAGTTCCCTTGGGGGAGGTGCCATGGCCTCCTGTCGGCCTCCGATCACAGCAGAGGAGTTTCTCTTGGCCCGGTGCTTTCAGATGGCAGTGTCAGTGTGGGAAGGTAGTGTGGCATATTTCAGTGTGAAAAGGAATAGCATTTGTGAGATTTGATTGTATCACTAAAAAGTGGGTGTCTCTCAGTGATAGGGTGTCACATCAACATTGTTACACCTCCCATAACAACATTGTTAGATCACGGGGAAAGGGCAAGGCAGAAATGAATAAATTACACCTCAGCCACATCCTTTGGAATTGCAAACAAAGTTTTAAGAAGCTGACATCCGAACACAAACCTGCTACTATGATAGCATTGATGCCTCGCTACAACAACTAGCCTAACACATGCAACACTAGAGGGACCAGAATAACTTTTATTTCAAAATAATGATAAATGACCCAGAATTCAATGAAACACTACATTTTAAATGTTGCTAACTCTTTGTTCCCAGCAATAACTACCAAAATAAGGCTTAGTTTATTTGTTACTGGAGTAGCAAGACATCTTGGGAAGTTTACCTATTTGCTAGATTAAAATATCAACATTAATCCACAAATGTATGGTAAATTAATATTTTGTTTAATTCATGCAAAAGATTGTGGTTATGTGCTGGACGACATCTTTGCTGGAAACTAGCGAGAGACAAAAGTGAGTAAGAATCAAGAATCAAGTCTTTGAGCTAAGCTAAGCTAGCTGGTTGCTGGCTTCATCAGAATCAGGGTTCCTTTATAGTTATGCATATCCCCATCATATAGGTACAGGGATGTACCTATATGAAGGAGATATTCATCTTTTCATATCTCTAAGAAGAAATAAATATGTGTATTTCATGCAAATATCTATGTAGCTCAGATCAATATGGGTTGACTGCCACCAGAGTTAGAGTCAGGGCTGTGGTTGATGTTTGGAAGTGAAAATCACACTAAATGAGGCAGGAAGGGGGTAGGAATTGCTTGCAGCTCAAGAGGAAGTGCTGCTGCTGAGCGACTGGAGTGAGGGAGAGGGACAGGCAGAGAGCAGCAGCTGAGAAAGTGAAAATGGTCTTAAAGCAGAGGAATATTTGTCATCTGCCCTTTGGTGACATCATCATCTGTCAGCTTCACATGCACCTCCTCCCCCCATGGACATTACTATAAATACTGACACATGTTCTAATCATGTGAAGTCCCAAAAGAAACAACAACACAGATCACGGATAAATGGTTCATCTGAAGCCTGAGAAACGGCAATTAGAAACAGCTCCCCTGATACATTTGTTGAGGTTAAGGTTATAAAGAAATAATATTCAAGGTGTAAATCCCATTCAAAAATAAACACAGCTAAGCTAATATTAGCATAGCCATGATTCTCTCTGGTATGAAGCATTTTCTACCCAAAAGTGGAAACACTGGTTGGTAGTGTACCTTGCTGTATTTTTCCGTTCCGTTCTCACACACACACACAGCCTACTGTGTAATTCAGTGCAAGCAAAGCACAGTCAGGTAATTGTTACCTAGCAACCAGCCAGTGCTGACGACCATCATTACGGTCCCTGCTAGGCAAGCAGCAGTCAGATTGTGAAAGGAAAAACAGACACAACAGCACATTTGCCAAAGTATTCTTTCAATTCATCCTCTGCTGATCCACTTCCATGTCTGTGGTGATTTGATTTATATAAACAGCTCCTCGTCAAAGATAAAATATTACACGTACATTAGTGTTATGCATTCAGCGTGGAGTCAGTTTTGCTGGCTCAGATGCTTTCCCTGAGATAAGGACCGCTGTCAGGAACAACCCCCCTCCTGTGGGTGCGCACCGCGAGCAGAGGGCGGGCTGCCCAGGTGTCATGCTCCATCAAAGAGAAAGTCATCAAATATTCAATATTTATGAGGACTAAAGCCGTGTGGATCAGAGATTACAATCACAACATTGTGTGTGTACAGTTCATTCACTGTTTACTTAGTTCTTCCCTGGATTTTGAATCACAAATGTTGTTTCACTTCACAAATAACCAGCTGTAGATGTCAAGAGGAAAACATAAAATAAAAAAAGAAACTGGTTTGGGCTAAATCCTGGTTTGATTTGTAACATTTCAGCTGTGTCACATGTTGATACATTTTCAGAGATATCCACAGAGTGCTACATATTTGTGTTTTCTTGCCAGTAAATATAATGTTGAGATTTGCAAAAGAATTTCATGGTATTTGAATGTTTGGAAAAAGCAATAGATATTTTTTTCTTGACCCATTAAGAGCGGTTTCCTAGCAGCGTACCAAAAAGAAAAAACAAAGCTTAAGAATCCAACAAAAACAACCAGATGTGGTGAGAAAATAGGAGATATAATCTCAGCTCCACAACTACAGCACTGCAGCGTTCCATACAATTTAAACAATACACAGTGAATTGTTCTTTTCACCATGTGTATTGAATGGAGATCCTTGTCTGGTATACAATAAGATACAGGGTATTGTCTGTGAATACTTAACTGTCCGTCTCTCCTAAATATAGTCAGGATTCTGCTGATGTTCCTATAAAATGGTCTTATATTAAGAGGTTCAATCTTTCATTACAGGTGCAGAAAATGTTTTGAGGTTATTAGATCCTGTATGAAAGTAACACTGAGCGTTTACAGCACCAATATAATCATGCTTATTTGCCTTTTTAGAAGATAGTCTCAGGATACTTATATTGAAACAATTACTACTACTTGGAGTTAAAACATTTTTGTTGGCCAAAAAAAGCCATAAATGAACAATTTCTAGCAATTATGTGAATATTTGCTGCTATTCTTAGTATTATATGAAAGTCATTTGATTATAATCTGGTTTTGGACAATAAGTCACACTATTTAAATATGTTATCTTGGGCTCTGGGTAACTGAGCAAATTGAACAATTATCTGCTATCTATTATAGAGCAAAAGGTGAGAAAAATAACTGTTAGTTGAAAGCTGCGTCTTGATGATAAGATGGACCATGTGAGAGCTTGAGGAGATATTCTTGATTCACCATAACAATGAAATCACTCCATCAGGGGAAATCTGAGACACCAGAGATGTTAGCGTATTGAGAGATGTTTCCTGGGAGCTGAGATGTTTGTGGAGCCGGCTGATAAAAGCCTGTGAGGTAGAGATGGGTACTTTTTAACTGCGAAGAGATGAGTGAGGATGTGAGGGCCCTGTCGTTTTAACAGATAGACAGAGAATGAGACAGAGAGATGGGTTTAACCCAAATAAGAGTGGATTATACACATCCTCCATGCCTCCAGTCTGCATTACATAACCTTAAATCTAGTTTTGCATTCCTGTCTCATTTTGGGGATGGTGTGGGGGGAGGGTACATGTGTGTGTTCTCAAACATCTAAAGAGATAGTGATTCACACATTCTCTCTGTGAAAATGAAAACACAGATATACACACAAACAAATACATATCTGTTTTAAAGAAGCAATCTTTATGGTGGTCTAAGCTTAAAGCTGCAAAAATAAGCAACAATTTCAGTCTTTTAAATATGTCGATTTCCAAATGTTCTCTGTTTTAACATGGACTAACAAAACAAGACATTATGTTGGACTTTAAGAAGCTGGGACATTTCTCTCTTTTCTCTGACGTTTTATGAACCAGATGATTATGATTAAATTCAAAAAAGAATTGTTGGTTGCAGCCCGATTTTAGAAACCTCTTGTTAAATGTTGGGATGCTTTTTCCATGCTTGGCAAGAAAAAATGGAAGGGAATTTGGAGAGGATTAAAAAAATACATTTGCATTTTAACAAAATGGCCAGATAGGAAATTAACACAAACATATGGTTGGTGGCTGCTTCAAACATCAGCAAAACACTGTCAAGCAGCTGCAGCCTATAGTACCACATAACAGCTGCGATCACTACAAGTCACTGCTAATACCTGTCAATCACGCCTGTGGACGAAAACATGCCAGGTGGTTCCTATTTCAAAACAGAATGACAACTCTAAAAAGCAGTTGTGGGTTTGGGAGTTTTTTCCACATTACATATCAAATGAAAAGCTATTAGAGAGTGGAAGAATAAGAGAAAACGTCTACATGTGTGTGAATGTTTGATGTTTGTGTGTGTGTGTGTGTGTGTGTGTGTGTGTGTGTGTGTGTGTGTGTGTGTGTGTGTGTGTGTGTGTGTGTGTGTGTGTGTGTGTGTGTGTGTGTGTGTGTGTGTGTGTGTGTGTGTGGCTCTATTCAGCTGCTGATTGGGATTCATCTCTCGTCCTCCAGCTCAACACTGCCCTCTGTGTCTCTGAGCCTCACTACTGAAAGACTGCTTCACACATACACCGTCACCATAGCAACCCAGAGCCAACCAGCGAATGAGGTGAGCCGTGTTTGGTCATTATGGGATGCTGCCCCCCAGTGGTGGCTCTCAAGTCTATGAGGTTGTAAAATATATTTTTTATTAATGGCTGCTGTAGTTTAATAAAGCTACAAAATGAAAGGTGACTGAGAAGATTTACTCATGACCATCCTTGAGAACAGTGAGGATAAGTACTGGGCTACGAACATAACTTCAAACGTATACTTTATTACATTTCAAAGAGAAGTATCGCACTTCACAAACAAACAAATAATCTGATTAATTTGTAAAATGAGTTATTGTTGCAGTTTAGATTCAGTAATAAAAAGGCTCAACATTTTCTCTAAATCAAATCAATGTAACATGTAACAATTACATGTATAGGATCTATAAGAGGGCCAGTGTGTTGGTTACCTTTGAGTACTTACATTTGCTGATTATATCGGCACTTTTACTTGGGTTAAATCCTAAATCGTATACATCTACTTGTATTCCTAGTGCTATTGCAACTTCTTTCACAGGAGCCAAAGTAAAATATGTGACAGCTCCTTGCACCACTGCCACCCAGGTGTTGACATTGCACCTAAAAGTTCTCAACACACTTAGTGACAGTCAACATTGGTTGGAAAGCAGACACAAACAACTAAGACTAAGATAAGACTCAATAAGTCTAACCCAATCAATTGTTTTCTTTTAAGAAACAGACCACGCATAGATGTGTCCGTTTATACTTGCCAATGTAGAAAACCCCTAAATTATAGATGTTCTGTGGGAAAAGGCTGTACAGTTAATACCTTACAGTGGGTATGTTAGTGATATGCAAGCAAAACACATAGTACAAGAGAAGGTGGTAACACACAGTGAATTGAAACAGTCTCAGACTCTAGTTCACTGCTAAAATACAATTTAACAAACACAAACATTACGAAAGATGAATCAACATTTTAATTCCACGTAGCTTCTGGAGTTATTGGGTGTAGCAGAAGAAGGTAAACCACAAAGATGCCAAGAGTCTGCGTGCATGTGTGTAGTCAGTGCAGCAGTGGTCAACACTGTCATCGCTGGCACAGATTATGTGTTAAATGAAAAGCAGGAGAGCAGACAATCCTGCCGTAACACACACACACGCACACACACACACACACACACACACACACACACACACACACACACACACACACACACACACACACACACACACACACACACACACACACACACACACACACACACACACACACACACACACACACACACATCTAATGAAACACCACCTGTAGTGATGACAGAGAAGATTATGGTGCAAGACAAGATGCCCTCACAGGCTTGATCCCAACTAGAGGGATTGAGGTAAAGGGACTCTGTGTAGGTGTTAGGCCCTGAAACAGCCAGGTGCACTGCGCCGCGGTTAAAGGTCTATATGCTTTAAAATTAAAGAGCAACATTTTGGGAAATGCTAGTTGGCTTTCTAGCGAGATTCAGATGAGAATAGCGATACCGATCCCATCTGATCAATAGGAAGCCATCAGCCTTAGCTCAGCAAAAAAGCTGAAACAGAGGAAACTATCTTATCTTTGCATGAAGGTCAAACAAATATATGTACCAGACCATCTGAAGCTCACTGATCAATACATGATTTCAGATTAATTTATTGGTGTAATATGTGTTGGTAAATTTTTTGGGTGGGATTAGTATAAAAAGGTACAATACCTGGTCCGATCCAAGAAACTGTCCCGCTCTTAACAACAAGGCTTTAGAAAAACACAGAGTGTTTCCTCATGTTTCCTGTCTTTTCTATCTAATTTATTTAGTCCGTAGGATAAAAAAAAAGACTGGGGCTGTGAAAAACACAATATGTGGTTGTGGTTACAGTTCTGGCACAGTTAGTACAAATGTATTATATATTATTCAGTGAGTTTTAGAGATTATGTTAGGCAGATTTTGTAACCTTCAGACTGAGCCAGGTTAGCCGTTACCACCCATTATGCTGAGCTAAGCTTCATATTTAATGTAGAGACACGAGAGTGGCATCAATATTCTTTTCTAACTTCGCATATATTTCTTGGAGATTTGCTCCATATTAGAAAAAGCATTGCTGTACAGAACTAGAGGAGCAGTGGTCAGCTGGTGAGTTCACAAGCCTGTCTGTTATCACATTTTGATTAAGGCGGCTCCACTCTGTCTGCGTGCTTCTATCTGGCATGGTGCTGTGGCATGAGAGGATCTAGAAACTTAAACACAATTACTGACAGAAAATCACCCACTGACTGTCCATTACTGTTTTATTTCTAAGAAGCAATTTTCTAAATCTTTGAATTGCCCTTTTTGTCATCATCTCATGCCATCTCAGTTCGATAACCCAGAGCTTGAAGAGCACAAAGAGAAGGCATTTCCTCCAGAGGACAAATAATATTGTATTTCCTCTTGCTGATTCCAAATAATGGCCACAGAGTAGGAACTGGAAATGCTGGTTCTTAAACAGTAAATTCCATTGTTTCAGGGGCTTCCTGTGGGTCTCAGGACATCCCGTCAGTCAACACTTGACTCTCCAGTTACACATGAGAGCATTTAACTCTACATTATCCAGCAATATAAGGAGGGCCGTCTGAGAGAGGTGGAAATCAAGAGGGGATGCAACAGACCAAACTAATCCAATACTCCTGCTCTCAGTGATGGGTTTCACTTGGCTCTCTCTTGGTGTGATAGCGAAGCTGCAATCTCGAGCTAATACACAGCCATTATCCAGGCTGAGAGGTCATGACAGCTGATACAGCAGACGTGATGATAATGATATTAAACATGGGACACACTTGTTTTGTTCTCATGTCAATTAAAACACATACACACTCTCCCTCTTCCCCTCTCACACATAGATAACGAAGCAGTGTGTGAAGCTACTTTTTAACCACTTAAAGCTTCCACTGTCTTATTGCGGCCTTCCACAAGCACTGCAATCAGAAAAGCAGGGGTGGAGAGGAAAAAACAATAATCACAGAGAGGTCCGCTGTAAAGCTCTGGCCGGCCCTCTGACTTCTCCTTCTATAATTACCTCCATAAGCAGCCACACCCGAAGCTGCTCTCATGTTATTCCCAGTATAACGCTGTGTTCACTGAGAAAACAGAGTGAATCAGACCATCATTTCAGCAAAAGTGTTTTTCATCAGTACTTTTTCATACGGTTGAAAACTCCAAGCGCTATTAAGGTTTGTTAACGCGTTTATCTGGTTACTCTATTTATTTATTATTGGGATTATGGTTTACCTATTTTATCTTTTAAGTGAGATTGTAGTTTCCTGGTAATATATCTGAAAACACAGGTTATTTATTCCTAATAATTTTCACTGTTGTCTAATGTTCTCAAGAAGTATCATTTAACTGGTAAAACCATAAACAGATTCATCAATAACAGCAAATATTATTAGTTGCAGCCCTACACGAAATATTATACAGGTATTTATCAAAAATAAATAATTGCTTCAGGTTTCGCAGCTCAAAAAGCCCTTCTGGTTTTGACTGACAGACATAGAGAAACGTATGGGTACTTTGTGAGGAGGCAGGCGGGCCAGTTCTGACCCAGTTCTATAGTGCTGTGCTGCTGAGTCAGAGTCAGCAGTGCATGATGGGAGAACTGGTATGAAGGAACAGTCACAGAGAAAGACACACACACACACACACACACACACACACACACACACACACACACACACACACAGGCACACACAGTGAGGAGAGCAGAGGCGGTATGTTCCGCTCCAGTGTGCTGCATCTGTTCATTGCTAAATATAACCAGAGGAACCCAGGCCTACTGCTCCCTCTGCTCTGAGTTAATAGCTGAGTAGGCCAAAGGATGGAGGAAAAATAAAAAGGATGGTGCACTTGTAAAGACTAAAAGAACAAGTATAAGCTTGAAGGGAATGGGTTGGGAGGACAGTTAATCTTGAATGATGTGGGCTCCTCAACAGATAAACACAGATACTGCTTATAAATGCTGGTCCCAAACATATTTAAACACAGACTAAACAGGGAACTATTCCTGTGAAACACTGGGATAAGTCAACAGACTCCAGATGGCAGGATTTCTATATTTTTTCCCCTGGGTTTATTTTTTAACCAAAGGAAAACACACATTTGTGCCATGTTTCTAATATGCACAAAAGGCTTCTATTTTAATATATCCATTGTATCATTTTTCCTCCCGTGGGCAACACATGTAAAAACAGTGAATCGTCCCTGTTGCTGATGGAAAGCATCAAGCTTCGGTCGGTATGTGAGCATGCCATCAGTTCTAACTGGCTGCCTCTGTTAAATGTCATTGCCCGCCTGGCCGTCACACACAAAGGGCCCCTCTGTGATTAAAGTCCCCCTTTTCACAGGAGCCGATGACCACAGGCAATGACTCGGAGATGAGATACACATCCCCATCCTCCCTCCCTCACTCAGCTGCAGCAGCAGCAGACTGGAGCACATCACACCACAGGGACAGTGTGTCATCAGCAGCCGGCTAATATGTTGAAACTCAACGATAAAAATCAAGGCAAGAAATGACCACATTATGCTTGAATTATAGCTCATATGCATCTGTATGAAGGCGAAGAAAAAGAGTTGCGGCCGAGTGTAATAACCACTCATTTCTACCCTGAGGGTTGTAATTGAAGAGCCTTACTTTTTATTCGGTGTGGCACACACACAGACCAGTATTGACTTGAAGGAAGCTAAAAAAGGGACATATAGTGACCTATATATCTGACTTCTCTGCTGTGATAACTGTAATAAAAATGAACATATCTTGAAGAACCACTTTTACAAAAATAGCCGTTAACCAAGGGGCTATCCGTCAGATATGCAGAGCTATGTGTAGTATAGATGATGGACAAGAGGATCCACAGGGAGGTTCATTAAATGAATCTGCCATGTGAATTTCCTCATTTAGTCACACATTGGTTGCTGCTACCAGAATGTTGTGCTCAGAGGAACCACTATTTCAGAAGTGCAGGCTTAGCATGTTTGTTAAGGGATTTAGCTAATATGCTAAAAAAAAAAAAAAAAGGTGAGGGAACATTGCTAAGAATTACAGTTCTTGAAGTACAGTTCAAGAAACCTGCTTTCAAACAGATGGGGCGGGGGGTGGGTAAATGCAACAGTGATTCACTAACAGCAAGGCTCACGTCTAAGTCTCTATCAAAAGTTTCTGAGAGCAGAGATAACACACAGCAGATTGACAGCTGGGGATCAACAGCTGAGATAAGATTAAAGCGCAGCCTTAGTTCTCAGCAGCCGGCTGTGTTATTATGATGATGCAAACCTTGATAGGTGCAGTCCTGCGTCTTCAAAGCTCATCATCATCATCAGCAACATGTAGCGGCACATCACATTGACAAGGATCCAAACGAGGATCCATAAAATACCCAATCAAACAGTTTGCGTTTGTTTTTGCAAGAAGCTTGATTTGTTGGGTACATTTACCAAGAATCCCCAAGATTGACAATGTAACAGATGGTCTATTTCTTTTGTACTTTGTGTATACATAATGATTAAAAAAAGGACAGACTGCAAGCTAAAAATTACAACGTTTTATCTATATATCAGCGCACAAAAACAACGATTGAAATGTGAAAAGATTGCTGCATTTTCTCAAAACAATGTAAGACATTTGAAGTGACACAAACCATGTCTAGTGTCTAAGATCACCTCATTGTGCTCAGTGAAGAGGCCAAGCTAGAGCATTCAGTCCAACTGCTTCAAATTCAATGTAAATATGTGGCTGTGTGTGATGTAAGGTTGCTTTCACACTCTGTAATCCTTCATAAACTGTTCTCCTTGAAACCATCAAGTATCTGACCTTCAGACTGACAGAAGTCACCTTTACAGCGGGATAGCACTGAGAACCGAGATGATTGGAGACATTTGAGATGGAAGCGTAAGGAGATAATGGAGTGTTATGGACAGAGAGTAATAGAAACAGGTTGAAAAAAACTGGATGTGAGACCTTTAAAATAAATGGAGAGATGGAGCTTCATTACGCTGTGCCTGGTAACCTGAACAGATAATCAAAAATATACAGAGGCCTTTGAAAAGGTGCCTAAGTTCTTCCACCAAATCATACAATAGTTCAGCTGATTATTTGTTTCAGTTACACTTTCTCATTTCAGCTTCTGAAAAGTGAGGATATGCTGCATTTCTTTATAGTACACTCAGTATGTCTTATGTGATGGTCATTTTAAAAAAAAGGCAGCGTATTGACTTTGGCTCTGTGAAATATTTCACAATGTTTTGACAGATAACATTAGGCCTTTATCAAGAAAACAATTGTTAGATTTAAATGGTTAATAAAATCATTATAAGCTGCGGTAATGTAAGGTTGGGAGAGAGGAAAAAGAAAGGAATCGTCCGAGGAAGGCACAGGAATATCTGGAGTATTTTAATCAATCTTTATAGCCCACACTATTATCTCCCGAGCCCTCTATTTTAGAACAATTTTCTAACATAATCCTGTGGCACAAACTGTACCTTTTAGACTGATGTGTTGACTGTTAGATGACTTACAAAACAGATACATTTTAAAGAAAAGAATTACAATAAAATAAATGTTTTTTCTGGATAACAAATGATTACATAATCACATTTAACATCAATACGTTAATATCATTCAAATGAAAATTAACACCGCTTCCCACTCAATGCAACCCTGCCTTTGCCGGGTTTAATTGTGGTTTTAATGAAGCACTGATTCATTGTGTTTGATATGAAATATTATGTCAAATCCCTGTCCTCTTAGATCTCTGTTAATGAGAGCCTGTTCTCACCCCAAAGCTGGCAACCACGTTTCAGGAAGGAGAACAAACAGTTTTAAAAGAGATTTGATACAAGATCAAAAGTCAACAGGTCCCATTCAAGCTATTAAAATGGATTCAATGTTTCATTTAGTGTTTCCTCTTTGGAGCTCTTCTACAGTCAAGGCTATTGTCATAAAAATGGTAAAACCCCGATGACTAATTCCTTCCTTCCCATGTCCTTCACACTCATGGACAAAGAGATGCACCAGAGCTGATAACAATAGGATTGGACAATTTCCAATGTTTACCCAGACACATTTTAGCCAGTGATGTGTCCAAGGCCTAAGAAAAGGAAGGATGTGGATCAATTGATGCTAAACATAGTAAAGACCTTGTGCCATTAAAAGCTTTTCCTGGTAGAAAAGAAAACTGCAAGATAGTAAACAAGGAGGGTATAATCCACACGTTGAATGGTTTCTTCTTATATGTAGAAAAACATACTGATATTATTTCAGAGCTTACACTTAGTTTATTTATTGATCATCAGAAAAAGATAAGCTGTTAAAATATTGATAAATATTAATTATTGATCTATGATGAGCAGAGTCAAACAACTCCAATTGACCAGCTAAAGTTTCGTGACAACACAATGTAGAAACTCTCAAAATTCCTCCTTACAGATATTCAAATACAATCCCTTTCCTTATCTCATAGACAACTACACAGTAAATGCTCTGCATGGCCACACAGAGGTAAGTGAGAACATTTTCTTACTTTTAATTCAGTCGGGTGGTCCAACCTCTTAAAAGTAGTTTTAATGCAGTATACACATTTGAGAACATGCACACAGGAATAGACCTTGGAAAATTTCATTGAAACTGAAACTAGTTTGAAGGATTAAGCCTTGAGCTTTCAAACAAGCATGCCCCGAGCCTCTGACAATAAATATGTGTGAGTGGACTGCCAACGAACATTACGCTGGTGAGGTAAGGCAACACACATCAAACACATTCAGTTTCCAAATACAGTCACCTTGAACACACCAATATGGAGTGTTTTCAGAGCGGTCTCTGGCTGCAAATGCATCAATATGGTATGAAGACATCAAGATGTAACGAGGACTAAATGTTCAGCATCTTTCCAATCTTTCTTTATCCCTTTCATCGTAACATTTGCTTTAGCTTTTTTCTCAAGGTGTTAACTTGTTTCACCCTAAACAAATGACTGTTGAAGTGAAAGCCAAATTACAGTCCTGTCCTCTATCCACCCTGCCTGACCTGCTCAGCACAAAGTATTCCTCTTCTCAGTAGACCCGACTCCCCCACCGCCACACCTCACCCCTCAGCGCAGCCAGATGATGCCAACTTCTGACAAACAGCTGCAGCCCAAGGTCACTCCCTCCCTCGGACAAGACAGAAGCTTACAAACACTCCCAGAACAAACCTGCACTGTGCTCGACTCACCATGTATATCTCTAAAACTAATATATACCTTTATCCTCTTGCCTGTTTTAAAAATACACATCTGTCTCTGTTCTTCATTTTGAAAACAGTTATCTGAAGACCTTTCAGTCAGATTATCGCTTCAGCTACCATATATAACCTCACACTGGAGCTCTATACTGAGAACAAAGACAAACATTAAAGATTAAAATACTGTTTTCCTGAGGAGAGCTCAATGAGTTTTGAGTTACTTTCAGGTCACATTTACAAAAGCAGCTCAGCACAAGATAAGACGGGCTGGACACCAACAGCTCAAGAAAAATGTTTCCATCATTACGCTGCTTTGTCAAGAGTCTAAATTTAATCTGGAAGTACAGTGATTCAGAGCCACAGCTGGAAGAAAAGCAGCAAGTGATTTGATAGGAGGAGACATGTGTCAAATTGTGGTAGGTTTGTATGTGAAAGCAGGCCAAAAGACTGAAGGGAAATATTGTTTTTAGGAAGCATGTGATTTGTGTTTGTTTGGTCTTGTCAGACATGTACAGCTCAGCCACTGTGCAGATAGAGAAGAATAAATGATATTACTGTATAAGGCTTCTATTCGTCTGAGAAGAAGATTGTGACTATTTCTGACATGATTTGTCCACTTATGGATAAGTCAGTCAGCCACAGATTTCCCACTTTTATCCTTTTTTAGTTTTTGTAAAACGAATATCTATAGTCTGTCAGGAATAAAAGGACACTTAATGTCTTTACATCATCTTTGGCCTAATAATTTATGACAGAGTTGTTCACATGTAAAACAACTTTATGTTCCAGCCATTATTCTAACACGGAAATATCTCAACGGCGATTGAATGGCATGACATTCGGTACAGATAGCCAGGGTGCCCAGAGCAAGAAGCCTGACATGACTTTGATGATCCCTGACCTTACCTCTACTGCGACCAGGTTCTTTTTGCGGCCTTTAGCGAAATATCTGAACAAGTACCAGATGGATTACCATGAAATTTGGTACAGACACGTTCCCCCTCAGGATGAGTAGCCATCACCACCTGGTACTTTGACCAAATACTTTCAAAATGAATGTCATCAGCCTTAGCCTTACATGTTAATGAGCTCATGTTAAAATACTTCTTCTATAAACTAAGATGGTGAGCGTAGTACATTATTTTTTGTGAGCTTGTTAGCATACAGGCTGACAGAGCAGCTAGGATAAATGTATGAAGATTCAAGTTGTCAAAGCAAATCTAGGGTCTGTTTCACGAAGTTTCAGTTTGTATAGTTTGTGTATATGCCACAGAACAGGGTTTAATTTTAAAGAAAACAACTAAAACTGTCACAGCACAGTGGCAGGTTGAGGATTGATCTGCCTGTTGTGCCAGTCAACAGAGAAATGTCTTATGGGTATTATGCAGATGAGTTCCAGATGCACACCCAGCTGTTTACATACAACACATCAATCAGACTTTGTGAAGCTGCTAAACACATGACATACAGTATGTGCTGGTGTTGCTATGTTTTAAATAATCTTTGTTAATTATATTACTACAGTAGTTATAACTTGTATGCAGCTTTAAGAATCTGTAGGGCCATAAACATGATAATAAAAAGGCTTTCTTCACAACGAATGATCAGCTTTGTTGTTGCGGTCTCTCCTACTGTGACTAACTAACCATGACACAAGAACAGTCTTCAAGCTTCTTGACAGTAATGAGAATATCAGATGGAGGAAGCGGTTCCTGCAAAGCTTTGATTTAAATAGGATGTCCTTCCACCTGCCACAATAAACAGTTATATACGATGGGGAATGTATGACATATTGTGTGTCCGTGTGTCCATACTGTGTGAAAACAAAGACACAGAGACATCATGAAGGTGTTTGAGCCGCCTCCACCTGTTTGAAGTCGTCAGTCCTTTGGCATGATTTAACTTTTTCACCTTTCCCGGGACGAGAACGCTGGGAACAAGATCATGGGAACTCTATTTGGGTTCCACTTAACCTCTAAGATCAAAGATGGTTCTGCTTATTGACAACAGCTCCTGTTTATGTGGTCGGGTTTGGGTTAGGTGGAACCACTCAGTCAGGTTTAAATCTCTGTTCTTCTCAACTAAACAGATGTGTCAGGGTTGTAGTAAAGGACCCAAATGCAGCGAAACAGGGGGAATCAGGTATTGGGGTTTAACAAAAGGCGAGCTTTATTTAACAAAAGCTGTAACAACAAAACTCAAAAAACGGTACGAGCAGGCATGATCATCAAAAGTAAAAGTAGCAAACAAAAACTCAATCAAACCAGAAAGACAGGAGGGCAGCCGAGAAGAATCCAGACAGGACTGGGAAACAAACAGAACTGGACCACGAGACCCATGGACAAACATGGGAATAACGACGACCAAACACCAGACAAAAGGGAAACAGGGACTTAATACACATGGGTAATCACAAGACGAGAGACAGCTGGAAGGGGGAGGAGAAACACAGGGGCAACAGGTGAACACAATGACAGAATCAGGTACAGGAGGGAAACGCAGACAGGAAGTAAAGCTTAACATGAAACAAGAGGGAAAACAATTCAAAATAAAAAACACAACACAAAGACATGACAGACACGAAACAAGGATCATGACAAGATGAAGCGATACAACAATTTCACTAGAAAATATAATTCATTTTTTATATAAAATGTTTGGAATACAAGTGTCTCTCAAAACATCATAAACTTATCTAAAAGCTAGTGACAAGCGTGGGTTACTTCTATGCAATTTCAAAATAAAAGCATCCCTGAACAATACATTTCTTTACTTTTAATCATCACTGAATTATTATCATTATTGATTTCTCATTTACTCTCACACTCACTACCTTTACATAATGTAAATGGTTTTGATATTTCATTTATTTAACATTTTAAACAATTAAAACAACAAAAATGAGAATAAGCCACAACCTGCCCTCCTCGGTCCTTTTTTATCCACCTTCATCACAATACGTGACTCTACCACCAGAGGGCTCTATGCATGATGTTACATATTGTCAACAGCTTCATGTGACACATTTCTGCAATATAACCACCATCCCAAGCTGTGTCCCACATGAAGCCATTTAATGATGGTTTTGCTACGGTAAACACCTAAAGTATGAGGGGCGTCCCACTTTGCCAGGAACCTTCCTCTGCTGCACAGGAAGTGATCCATTTTTTTAAATTTCAGAGGAAACAATGGTGGTTTGTTTGGGATGGACATGAGTAAGTCCACCAGAATAATTCACAAAGCTACAGTCACTTAAATGTCTGTTTTTAATAAAAGTGAATCCCACATATTCATTCAATCGACATGCTGTGACCATCTTTCACCTTTAGACTTTAGAATATAAAATGTTTTGTCAACAAAGTAGAGCCAAAATGAAGTTGACTGACAAAGCTATTTTAGTAATTGATTATTGGTTACATTTTTCAAGAAAGATAACATCCTCCTTTTTTAATGTGAAGATGATTTGCTTTTCTCTGTGTGATAGCAAACTAAACTAAATAGGTCTGTGTTTGGTCACATATTGACCAAACATAAAGATGCTAATTGAATCCAGGGGATAGCATTTTTTTACTATTTTTTGTACTTTTAAAGGACTCAATGGTTAATCCTAAAACGTATATGCAGGTTAATGAATACTGAAAATAATCAATAGATGCGGCCATATACCAACATGTCATAAGATCATATTTCATGCTTATGATTTATAGATTAAATTAATTGAATTATAGAAAGACCTGAGTTACTGTTTTACTCTCCAACTGCAACTACTTATCCTCTATCCAGGACTGTGAGTTGCATGTTTTCTAAACCAGGCTGGACTTTGTTTAATGAGGTAAACATGATAGCTGAGCTCTTTGAGGATATTCCATCAAAAGTATTTCACATGGAAATATATGAGACATACCTCCCTTCTCCATCCTCCTCCTCACTCTTACTGTAAGTTAAATAAAGTGTAACCAATTAGGACTCCAATAAAAGAAACAGAAGGAGAACTGTGCAAGTCTAAGCGAGTTAAATTCTCACCACATTAGACCACCAGCCCTGTAACTCTTTAAACATTAACAAACAGTGGCCTGACAATCATACTTGTGTGGTCATAGCTGCAATGTAAATACTACATCAGTATCGCTAAAGCTGGAGTTACTCAAACTAAATCTAGATGTTCCGTATCATTTATTTTGCTTAAACCAGATACATCTTGAAATGTTTTACTAGCACATACAGCCAATAGCTTTCAGATTAAACGGCAGTGTGAATATTAGTGTCAGGATATCAGGCTATAGTGCATAAAGACTTTTATACACGGGTTAACCAAGCAGGGTCGGGTCAGCCCTATCAAGAGCTTATGAGTAACCTGAATCTCTGGAGATTGAGGGATGTGGAGGAAGGGAGAGATAGAGAGATCAGCAGGATGAGAAATCCTCTAAGCATCATCTGCAAACCTTTCACCTCGGCTCAACAACACACCAAGGTTTATAGAAATGATAAAGTCCCGCTTCAGTTTGTGAAATCCAAATGATGACAGAGGACTGTTGGGAAAATTAGAACGTTACTCACACCCTGCTATTTGCTTCCCCAGGAAGGTGTAATTACTGGTCCTAACAATCACAACAAGACCAAAGCACTAGACTAAAAGTGGATCTATGATTTATGTGTATAAATTGGAGCCTGTAATGGTGCGTAATCCCTTCCAGATGTGTGAATCTAGGAGGAACACAGCTTAAATGTAAATGTATCCCCACTATATGAGACTATCTTGCAGTGTGTGTGTGTGTGTGTGTGTGTGTGTGTGTGTGTGTGTGTGTGTGTGTGTGTGTGTGTGTGTGTGTGTGTGTGTGTGTGTGTGTGTGTGTGTGTGTGTGTGTGTGTGTGTGTGTGTGTGTGTGTGACTTAGCAGGGCTGTGTTTAGGTCACTGCACGTGCATATTATGTGTAATGGAGAGAGGCAGAGTATAATACACTGAGAGAGAGAATCCAATGGAGAGCTCTTAAAGCTGCATCACTATACTTTCCTTTCTGGATCACCTGATTCAGTCCTACTCTCGCTGAGAGGAGACAACAGACTGGGGAAAAGAAGAAGATCAAACGCACGTTGTCCTTTTATAGTAATTCAACAGAAATCATATGACAATAAAACTGCATATTTTTAGACAATTTCTCCTGGAAGGCAGTGAAATCATTCCACTTGGTTTCTTACCCTAAATGGTGTTAGAAATGACTAAATATATCTACAGAGAGAAGTTCAGTTTAGAGCTGCAAGCAACAATTAAATTATTTATTGAGAAGTCAGTCAAGAGAAACATTTTTGCAACTTCTTTTGATAAAAGACTCAATATTCAAATAATTATTTTAAGCAAGAATTACAGAATACTGTTTTCAAGCTATCAAATAGATTTTTCTTCTTTGATTAATCCTGACCCACACCTGTCACTTTGTTTGGCGGGTCGAGCATGTACTCTTGAATTATATATAATTATTGATAATCATTTTTTATGAAAATGTTGTTACTGAGTGCTTGTTTACCCTTTTGATGTGTGATAATGTTTTATGTTTTTTTTTAATTAAGGTGGTTGTGCTACCTAAGAGCTGTCACTAAAGTAAAACATTGACTGGAGTGCATATTAGAAAGATCTTTCCTTTTCCTTTTTAGACTTTAGCAACTTCTATTTATCACAGCTTTTTAAGCACAACAAAGCAATAAAAAGCCAAATACAGATGAGACTGCTTGTGCAGGTCTCATAACGCCGGCTCTTATTGTCTATGAATTAGACGTTCATTATGCTTAACAATCATATCTGAGGATTTAGTTTTTAAGTTGTTTAAGGTCTATCTTTGAGCATGCAGCCTCTTCAACTTTTCATGGTATCAAAGTATGACTGTTAGAGGGGAAACATGATGCAGGCAAGCTACACAAAAGAAAATAGCTCTGAAATGTTGAAACCCTGAGGGGCTCTCTATGCTTTCACTGATAATGTAACTGGCATGCAATGAATGATCACACTTTCTGATGAACCTGCTGAGCAGGCATCAATATACTGTCTTTTATCGGCTGAACCAGTCCTTTACAGCTGGGGTCATTACAAACATTTAAGCTGTTTCTTCACATGTTGACGTAAAATATGCAATCAGACCAAAATGTGAAACTACCTTAAACACAAATAAATGGTGTTTGTTTATGTGTGACTTTTGTCTTTGATTCTGTGTTAGTTTCAAAAGAGTAAAGAGCATAAAAACAACAAAAACGTTGTTACATTAATGGAGTTATTATGAACAATGAATGCCTCTGCCTGATGGAGATATATGTCCACAGCAGTCGTTTTTCCTTGAACCCTGTCTGGTCTGCACTCCATTCCAACCTCATTGTTACAATACCTGAGGCAAAGCCTCTGAATTACAACCGCTTGTTCAAGCTTAAATGATAGATAGAATCGGAGGATGAAGCCCTCTTTATTGGTCACATACATGGCACACAGCAGAGCACACACAGTAAAATTGGTCCTCTGCATTTAACCCATCCTAGTACTATGAGCAGTGGGCAGCTATTGTGCAGTGCCCGGGGAGGAATGGGGAGGGGGGATTGGAGGTGTACGGTTTCTTCCTCAAGGGCACCACAGCAGGGCCTAGGAGGTGAACTGGGACCTCTCCAAGTAGCAACCCTACGATTCCCAGTCCAAGCCCCTACTGACTGAGCCACTGCTGACACAGTCTGGTAGTGTGTGGGTCACTTCTGCTTCGCCAGTATGCTGCCATTGTTAGCACATTTGCATTCAGTCCATTAAGACTAAAAGCAATTGTAAAGAAATATTGAACGCGACAAAGGCAAACAGCACTATTTAAACAGTTCCTTAGAAGACATCAACACCAGAGTTTCTCGCAATGTAAATCTCTCTTCTGTGTAACTGTTTGTGCCATACAGGTTGACATAAAAAAGATAATAACATACAGATCAAAACAAAGAGTTCATACTGTTGACAGCAAACACAACAACGACACAGCTCATAAATTGATGGTAGACGTGGAAGGAAAAGAAGAAAGCATAGTGTACAGAGACAAGGAGGAGAGAAAGCTGCAGCATTCATGTCACAAACCGTTGACAAGCCTTTCAGGGATATACTTATGCAGTCGACTGCACTAAATCAAGACTGACAAAGTCTCACTACTTAAGAAAATATAAGGGACTTGCATCTGGGACAAGCACATTACAGAAGAGATCTGTGTCGACAAAGCTGTCACATCCTCTGGATGTGTGTAAGCCTTCTTAACCATGCACAGAGACCAGAGAAACAATTTCAGTGACACAACTTAGTGCAATCTTTACATAACAGAGTCAGTTGTAAGATGTAGTTAGTTATTTGCATCGCAGAGTAACATACGAGGCACTGAGGTTACATGACTATTTGTTTTTTTTGTTTTCATAGTCGGGTTATTTGCTTCCACCTCATCTGGATGCATGAAAGAGAAACAGCTGATGCTACTAATGCAATCTCCTTTGTTTAACTATGGGGAAAAAAATAACAAGTGTGATTAAACCGTTTTCATTGTGTACTCAATTTTTTTTAGAGAGAAAATATGACAAAAAACTTTTTACACTTGTCTTAAGTGGAAAAGTTGGTATGTCGATTAAAACAAAGTGCTACAACGTGCTATGGAAACACCTAATAAATAAATCATGATGTACATGAAGCATGTGACTTAAGCTTCACTCAAACTCCACTGAAGAGTCTTAAAATAGCAGCGGATGGAAGCATCAGATTTGTGTGTACCGTTCTTCACACTAACACATGAATCAATAATAAATGCTGTAGTCCCAGCGCTTTAACAACTGTTCATCTTTTAAGCGCTCCACTTCTAATATGTGCATAAACCAAGAAGATGGTACCTAATTCATTTAAAAGAAAATGAGAATACATATTTTGGTTTGACAAATCTTAGTTTTTCTCTAATGGTGATTACTTTGCTGCCTTCACCGAGGCCACATTTGTGGTCAACTTTTAGTGACCCTGGAGTTGCTCTCTGAGTTTTGCTCAAGGATACTTCAGCAGATCAAATGCTTACTATCCTGAAGGTTGACATGTTTACTATCCTGAAGGTTGACATGTTTAAACATATGGACTAGATAATCACTATACCACCATGCCGCCCAGTAATGATCAGGGTGAAAAGTGAAGCAAGAAGTGACCTGAGAGTAGGCGTGAAACAGGAACTAAAGGGAGACTTTGAGGTATAAAGTTTAGATGTTTTATCCTGGTGAACTCCTGGCCCCACTTCTCAGGAATGCCTGGCATCCAGCAGGCTGCCCTGATCCTCTCTGGCTTGGTTCAAGTGGAGGCGAGACCTGAGGCGACCAGGGGCCATTTGTCCTGGAGTTCATACAGACAGCCGTCCTAACCCACCCATGATCAGAGTGCCGTAAACCCCCAGTCTGTTTAGGAGCTGGAGGGCTTTTAGGTTTACTTTAAAGGTAAAAACTCAAATGGCCAGAAGAATGTCCAAGTTGTAAAACACATACACACCTGTTTTTTTTGCTCTCAAATGCATACTACAATTAGCTTAACAAACAAATGTCATATTTCAATAACCTTATATGACACCCTTTGCACTTTTCCTGGGAGACCCCTGTTATCAGATGATAATTAAAATACAGCTAAAAGACAAATCATTTAACCTTTGAGCTGGATTCAACTGAAGATAACACAAAAAGAGCTGCACTGGTGTGTCAACGTCTTGATTTCTGAGTAAGTCCTCGCTCTTTGTACTTTAACACTAACACACTGTTGTAAAATAAATCTATTCATCATTCACCAGGCCTCTGTAAACAATGTACAATGAATGATTTTCATTTGAAGTGAACCCACCTCAATTGGAAAAGAAAAGGAGAATATGTTGACAAGTTGTTGACTGTGTTTGCATTTCATGTGTACTTTGTGAGTATTTATTGCAGCTTGAATAATCCAGAGAGTTTCAAACTATGCACAAAGGGAGGGACATCATGAAGTAAAGATAATGCAAGGGACAGGTGCATGCTGTTATTTTATAATCAAACGTTTTCAAGTGACATTCACAATGCTGTGTTTTCGTTTTTTCCTCTCAAGCTAAACCAAGACAACGAAAAGAGTAGTAGGACAGGTGATACATTGGGAGGACAGGTAACTGAAGCTGGGCAGAAGATCTTCAGCACAAACAGAGCGATTTTACACTTCTTTGAGGACAGAACATTTTAAAGACTCAATTCTTGTTATTTTAAACCCTAACCCTCATCAAATTACTAAAGTTACATTTCTTGAAAATATATTCATCAACTCATTATTATTTTTTTTAGATTAATCGTTTGCTAAACTATTGAAAAAGTTCCATCCCAGTTTCTCAAAGCCTGAATGTATGTCTTTAAATGTCTTGCTCTGTTGGTCCAAAACCCTCATATTTAGTTTAATACTATGTAAAACAGGCAAAAGCAGTAAATCTGAGTGGATGGAAATGGCATTTTCTGTAACTTTTTCATGAAAAGCTCCTCTCAGTCTATCAACTAATCAATTAGTTGACAAGTCGTTGCAGCTCACCTCAACATTAACACTGGGTATCGTTTGTTGGGTAAACTGTATAACAAGGTCTCCCACATGTTTGTCATACCTTCCCAAGTTGAAGGGTTATTTACACTTGGTTAAATAAAAAGCGAGACTGAAAACCACTGAAGTGTAATATTGCACCTTATGACCGCAGGAATGCCCAGACTTTGTTCAGGTGGTTTTTCTTTCTGAATTCCTCAGTGGGAGCAACGCACCTGTGGGGCTGTAGTATACCTCCGTGACAACATGCCTGCCTGCACACCCCGATAAAGTTTCCACCCACTACTGAGGTGATGTGGCCTCCTGAAATGTGACCCTAAGGAGAGAGCAGAGAGGCCAGTTCTGCATGGAAGCCCGACAGACTGCACAATGGAGGTCCTGTGATTTCCTCAGATAAATAGAAGAGTATCCCCCCTTTAATTACAGGCTAGGAGAATCTGCTGACTGATGTGAGGAACTAATGACCAAGCATGAAGATGGCTTAGGATATCTACAGTAAGGGTGTTAAAGCAGTATTTACAAGTAAACAGTTTTGTTCATAGGAGTTCAAAATAATTAGAAAACTGTTTTGGGATATTCAAAATCTCCCATGCTGCAAGCCTGGTCGGATCGTTTCTCAAACAAACGCCTGTTCTGTAAACACAAAGTCGCGTTAGTCCTGAGCTCTTGTTCGAGGGGTCGAGATTTCAGATCCAGAGGTCAAGCATTCGCTGTGCAGCAACAAATAGACATACAGTGCAATAGAAATACAATGATGCTACACTGAAACTAAACCGCTGTTATATAAATCAGTTAATGATTTCCCAAGAGACGAAGCAAAGCAAGCTTTGTCAAACATTGTCTGAGAGTGTAAGTGTGGGGAGAGTAAGCGACTGTGTTTGGAAAAGACACACTTGAGGTGATATATACAAATGCCTCCGATTTCAAACACGAAAAATGTCACATTTCAGTCAGGCGTTAGAGAACATCCACATTTGGCAAACAGGAAAAAACAACAACAAAAATTCAGAGTACACTGGAGACAGGAGAAAGTTTGAATCAGAAGCTGTATCCCTCTAGCTGTCTCTCAGACAGATGCAGATGCAGCAGACCGTGGGCAATGGGTCAACATCATCTAACACGCAGAGAGCACTTCCAGAAATAACCCCAGCTGCACATGAGTAGTGTCCCACTCTCACGAACAAAGCACTCATCAGTTAACAAACAACATTACTTTACAGGAAGAAGTAAATATGGAACAATAAGTTGATTCATCAATGAAATAAAAATAAACTATCATTTTTCCAAGCAAAAATAGTGAAAAACTACAGTACTGGATTTGCAAATGGTAAGATGTGCCTATTCATTTGTTCATACATCATAGTACACTGAATATCTTTGGGTTTGGACTGTTGACTGGAAAAAAACATTACATGTGAATATGTCACCTTGGCCTTTGTGAAGTGGGATTGGATTGAACGCTATTAACAAATTCCTCTGTAATAAAAGTTGCCACCCTGTGCAAATGTTGCTTCAGATGGGATGTCATCATCCGCTGACAAAACAACAAGCCACATAATGGGACTGTGGCCAGTAGACAGGTATCAAAAGTCCACATGTCAAAGAACTGACAGGAGAAGGTGTGTGATGTTGGTGTTGGGTGTGCAGATGAAGCTCTGCAGCTTGCAGTCTCTGTAAATGGCCTAAGCTGTGACCCCGCAGGTCTAACCCAGAGTGGCTTTAGCAATGTTAGACAAAATGAGGGCAGGAAGACTGTCAGGCTGGCTTCATGTCAAAGCCTGGTGAAAACTCCAGGCTGCTATGGAAGAGAAGATGAGCAGCAAGCATGAACCAGGCACTCCTCTGTCCTACTTCACACGCATCACCATTTTGTAATGTGCTTATATTTGATGCTGTGCCACATAGCAACAATGAAACAACTTCCACTGGGACTATTTAGTGCATGAGTGTTAATTTCCAATGCATTCAGTACTGCTGACAGTTACATTTACACATTTATATCCTATATTTCCCATTTCTCTTACCTTGACGGACCGTTTTCAACCTGACGGGATCTTTGCAGAACTTAATCACATTTAAAATGTCATAGAGGGGTAATCCAGACACAGGCAGCCCCTCCACCTCCAGGAGCAGCTCCCCCTCACAGAGTTTACCGTCCTGGTACACCACAGCATCCTCCCTAACTTGCCCGATGTAGGCAAACTCTCCATTCTCTGCCCCGCCGCGCAGATCCACATTCAGTTCGCCACAAGCGCCCCGGATGACCAGGCAGTCATTCACTTTAGTGATCCAGTGGTTTTTCTTTTGAATGACTTTTGACATGATGACTCAGGTTTAAAGCAAACCCGTTAGTTCCGCGGAATGGTGTAAAATCCAGCCGATGCATAGCACAGAAATAGTCCCAACAGACAAAAAACTTCAGGGTGTTTGGGTGTCACTCCAAATCTGGACATGTTCACCCTTCTCCTGAGCCAAGGCATGCTACTGCCAGCGCGTGTAAATATCCAAAGTAGATCAAAATCCGGATTGTTGTTGCTGTTGTTTCCGCATCTTTGACAACAACCCTCGCTCTGATTCCTCGCTATCTAATCCTCTCTCTTATTGCCCGCTTTACATCCAAGGACTCTTCTCCTCACTAATCCTTTACTTCTGACTCCTGCACTGTTTTGTATTCAAGCTTTTTAAAACTTTCCAGGAGAAACATTTCCCTGTCCCGTGAGCAGGTTGGGCTGTTCACACGACCGGCGGCGCCTTTAAGCAGGTAAAGAGACAAGTTCATTCTCTGCCCCTGCGCTGTGGATGGAGAAACGGTGGGAGGGGGGGTTGGGGCGCATGCGTCCAGCTGCTACTCCACGAGGGAAAATCCTACTCGACCCTACACCTACCGGGTCCTAAAGCTCCTCCCACATGCGCTCCAAACGGATTACAGTCATCTCAGCGTCTAATCCCCCAAGGACCTCAAGCATTTAGTCTTTATTCATAAATAATGAAACCGCACCATAGAGACCAGTTTCTCTCTGAATACAGGTAAAGGTTTATTAAAGCTGTTGGTTCAAACTCTAGACCTGCTGCTATGTGACAACAGATGAGACGTAAACTCAGGAGGAAAAGTTTATTTTGCCTTATTTGTATTTTACGTAGAAGTTCAATTTCAAACTGAAAATCTGAGGTAATTGCAAGGATTTGCTCGACACACACTTCATATTTATAGAAAGTAAATTGAAAGGGCTTTATTCAATATTTGATACATTTTAAATAGTGTGTTATTATTATTATTATTATTATTATTATTATTATTATTATTATTATTATTATTATTAATAGTAATAGTACAGAAGTTGTAGCAGTAGGCCTGAGGCAAACTCAAGCATGGAGCCTCCCTGATGATGACAAAAGTACTTAATAAATGCATTTTGTTAGTTTAAAAAATGGTCAACTCATTTAATATTATGCATTGATGTAGATTAAAACTAATCAGCAGTACACAAATGTGCTAATAGGAGCCCTTTTAGTTTGAGGCCGAGGCAGTTGCCTATGATAATACTTTTTTGGAGAATCTCAAACATCATTAGTCATGAAATGATTGTTTCATCATTGCAAATTGTAAGTGTATTGTCCTGAAGTAGTTTTTCCTCTCTGTCCCTGAAAGCTGCCATAGGTCAATTGGGTTTTCCTCTGGCTTCCTTAAAAATAAACCAAAGCAATTTGATTTTAGGCAGTGAAAGAAACCCTTGTGAATGTCTCAAAGTAACGTTATGCAAATAGAGACTGTGGTGTCTGCAGTTTGGAAAAGAGCATGTAGGGATCAGGTGAGAAACACATGCCACTGCAGGGAAAAACAGGCTCTCTGTGTGTTCTGCCTGTTCAGATAAAGTACAGTAACTGGCACTCTACCACAGGCTGCAAAGGCAGTGGCCTGGATAGCAGTGCATGAAAGGCAGCTTTCCATCCCATTACATCTCAGTGTTGAGTGCTGGGAGAGTTCCTGTTGACTCAGTCACTTTTACCTCTGATGCTTGTACTATAGAAGTTTTCAGCAGCTAGGATATGGTAGTCATTTCCTATATTTATCGCGTGTCTGAGTGTATGGTAAACTAAACACAAATGATACTTGGCATATCCTTCACTCTATGTGTTGCAAAGTGGGCTCTGTATTGCCAGTCACATGGTACATGACATTTTCAGCGGGTAAAACCAACAGCTGCAGGCCGTTGGACATAACATACATCCAGCTCTGATATGCTCTGACGGCTGAGGTGCTTCTAACATACAGCAATATGATCATATCATCTGAAAACATGACTCCAAACATCACAGCTTTACCTCTAATGGTTCTTTTGTCCCGTTTGCATCATACTTGGTGTTGGATGGTTTCCTGTCAGTACTGAGTGTATTTGAGATACACTTTGATCATTGACATTTCAATTACTTACACTAAAGCAATCACAGCAAATCAAAACTGGAGCAAAATCTCGCATAAGACTACCACATCAGTAATCAATGATGACATCCTTGAAATGAAGCAAACAATATGTGGTGCTACTGATTCCCCAGATTCTAGGTGACTGAAGCCTTAGAACCAGTTCCCAACAAAATACAAATATTAACTTCAAAAAATAAATCATGCAAGTCTCTTCACAGTGAATACATGCTTCTTTAGATTATACAAGTGGCTCTTTGATAAATGACAAAAAGGTTGGTTTTTTTTTATATAATAATGGTGTTTCAATAAAAATAAATAAATTGTTTGGCAAGCATCAACTAGACATAGTCCTAAAATCTGCCCTGGTGCAGGTAACCTAGTGGAGCAGGGTTATTTGATAATGGTTTAATAACGCTTAAAACCACCATAAATCTGTAAAATTAGGACAGCAAAGAACTCTCCAAGGTTATAAAGACCAGAGTTTGGGAATGACAATATCTGTTGAGTGCGGTTTGTGTGCAATTCCCCACCTCTCTTAACCCCTATGAAAGGTTGTTGTCAGACTCTGATTGGCCAATAGGGGAAATGTACCAAGCTGCACTCAATGCTTAATTAGGAGCAATTCCCCACACCCTGCACAACAGGTGATCTGAGAAACCCTCCAATCAACTCAGGGGAAAAGACTGTATGGCTGATGTCACTTTCCCACCTGGAACCGCCCCCCTTATTAAAGTGGCTAAAAACATCCTGCAACATGGCCGTCGGTAGCGTGGGGAAACTGCTCAGAACAAGACTAAAAAAAACTATTTTCTGCTTCAAATAAAGTCAATTGAACTCAACAGGGACCCATACAACATGAACAGCAAACAATTAACCAGCAGACCATGGACATTCACAAGTGGCGAGGCTTTTTTAACCCTGTTGTTGATCTGAAAGCAGAAGTTTAAGATGCTCTGTTTCAACTTTGTTCGGCTGGAAAGATGTGCATGCAGGCGGAAAGTCAACCCCGCTCTTCTGGTGGGGAATGCAGTGAGTGAAACCAACCAAGAGTGAGTAAGGAAACACTTCTAAGTTGTTATTTGTTGAGCTATAAGTAGAGGATAAGGAATGTAGCCCCTTGGCTAATTATGTACGATAAACAGATCTTTCCTATTTGTAGACATGTTCTTTTAACATTAAAAGCTGAACTCTAATAAGCAGCAGTCTGAAAAGTGGCCTAAACTTGCATTCTCTCTGATATCAGGCAGCGGGCCACACCACTGTGTGCAAAAAGATTTCAGTTTGTATGCAAGTCTGTAAGAAAATAACCCCACTTAAGTTATTCCTGATGAGTTCATGGTCTCAATTGCTAGTATCTGGGCATGATGTTCACTTTGTAATTTAGGGTTCCATTTCGAGATGGATAACATAGATGTTAAGGGCTGTGGCTAGTTTATGAATGACAGTTTGCTACCATGGTGTTATCTGTCCAGTGTTTTTGTCTTAAAATGTTAAGTCTTTCACAGTACTTTTAGTTGATGAATGTTGTTCCTCACATTTAGTTCTTTGTAAAGTTGTTTTGACTCGAATAAATGTTTGGTTGTTCTGAAGTGAAGGAGTTCAAGTATCTCGGGGTCCTGTTCTTGAGTGAGGGCACAATGGACCGTGAGATGGGCCGGAGAATCGGAGCAGCGGGATCGGTACTGCAGTCGCTTTACCGCACCGTTGTGACGAAAAGAGAGCTGAGCCAGAAGGCAAAGCTCTCTGTCTACCAGGCCATCTTCGTTCCTACCCTCACCTATGGTCATGAAGGATGGGTCATGACCGAAAGAACGAGATCGCGGATACAAGCGGCCGAAATGGGATTTCTCCGCAGGGTGGCTGGCATCTCCCTTAGGGATAAGGTGAGAAGTTCAGTCATCCGGGAGGGACTCGGGAGTAGAACCGCTGCTCCTTCACGTTGAAAGGAGCCAGTTGAGGTGGTTCAGGCACCTAGTGAGGATGCCACCTGGGCGCCTCCCTAGGGAGATGTTCCAGGCACATCCAGCTGGGAAGAGACCGAGGGGTAGACCTAGGACCAGGTGGAGGGATTATATCTCTTCGCTGGCCTGGGAGAGTCTTGGAATCCCCCAGTCAGAGCTGGTTGATGTGGCCAGGGAAAGGAAAGTTTGGGGCTCTCTGCTGGAGCTGTTACCTCCGCGACCCTGATGGAAAAGCAGGAGAAGATGGATGGATGGATGGATGGATGTTTTTTGCTCCTCCGTCTCATGTGAATTCTGGTTCCAAAATTACAAGTTTAGCCATGGCTGATGTCCAAACTTGGCAAAAACAAGTCCAAAAACCAATGGGTCACGTCATGCTGACTATGTCCACTTCTTAAATTTAGTCAACTGCCACTTAGTGGGCAGAAGACTCACTCCTATGGTGACATCTGAAATCTGTTGTGTTTAATTTGTCTTAAATCACTAGCTTCATGTTTATGGTTGTCAGTATTTACACTGAGGTACTACTTTTAGGGTGTTTTATACATTTTCACTCAGATTCTCTGATTACAAAATTGTTTTTTTCCTCTCCGTGTAAGTTGACATAACCTTGGGTGTATTTACTATTCTGTTTGAAAAGATAACATAATGAAGGCCCATTTCCAACAGCTGATATTGGTGAGTCTAAAACAAGGTTTAGCCAATGAACAAAGTGCTTGCTACACAGCAACACTTTGTTTACCTGGTTCCCTTGTTAAGACAAATGGGAAAAGCCTGACTTTAATGGTACGTAAAGGTATGCTCGCAGCAACAACAGAGTCAATAATTAACGTAAATCCTCCAGAATTTTGTAACAGAGATGTTGTTTTATGGGCGACAGTAATTGGCCGTACAAACCTCGGGAATGCTATGAGTCCACAATCAATGCACAGTAATTAAACATTAACCAGCAAAGTCAAGCATTGCATTGATCTGCCTTAAGGGTCGGAGAATAAAAGATACTGCATCAAAGCACTCGAAACTCAAGTAGTTTCATTCAAGCACATATTTACCTTGTAAAATATTATTTAACTTATTGTGATTTATTGTCTATTTTTCTAAATGTATTCATAGTTTATGAATCACACACACGCACACGCACACACACACACACACACACACACACACACACACACACACAGAAATGAGTTCAAACTTTCAGAGATAATTATGTTCTTTAAATATAGTCTTTCTTTCTCCATGTATATGATTTCCCATGGCAGACTGATTTAACTACTTTTAAATTTTAGATTTAAATAGTAGAAAAATAACATTTAGAATAACTTTTTGCATACAATTAACGCCAGCCAGTTTGGATTAATGGTATTGTACTTTCGGTTTAAAATGTTATTAAAAAGTCCAATGTCAGTATATTATCAAAGGAAGAATATTTCCCTTTAAAAATAAAAACAAAGTGTTTAAAGATAATGTGTAATATGAAATGTCACTATTTTTTTGAACATGTATTTATTGATTTTCAGATGTTTGTAGAAATCGACAATCCACAATGGTACATATAGCAAAAAGTTAAACATCAACTTTAATAATGTAAATCCCCCCTCCCCCTCCCTAAGGGAAAATAAACAGAACTAACAGAGGAAGATAGATTAAAATGAATTAAATAATAATAATAATTTAAATCAAATCAAAAATGCAACGCACATACAGGCTTATAACATTACATAAAAGACACAAAATAGGTGCTGGACACAATATGGTTGTATGTAGACATCAAAGTTATTATACATTCAGTATTCACTATGGATATACCACTCTCAAGTCTCCAAAACTTCCCCAAGATCACAATTCTCCAGGAATGTAAGAAAGGGAGTCCAAACCTCATAGAATTTGGCTGATTTCTTTTTTTCTGTGTATGTTAATTTTTCAAGGACAAGGCATGCGGACAACTCTTTAAGCCAGCGGCCAACAGAAGGGCTCTTTACATCCTTCCAACAGAGAGAGATCAAACGTCTTGCAGGTAATTTTAGAAATCATTCTTATGATTTCATTCCAGAACTTTTGTATCTCAGGACAACTCCACTGGCAGTGAAATAAAGTGCCTTTTTCTAAATTGCATTTGACACAGATATCGGGAATATTTGGATTCATCTTATTCAGTCTAACTGGAGTAATGTAAACCCTCATCATCCAGTTGTACTGAATCAGTTTGAGATGAGTATTTATTGTTAGGAGATGAGCACTTGAACATACCTCACCCCATTCCCCCTCAGAGATATCTTCTTGCAAGTCTCCTATCCATTGAGCTCTCTTATGTTCAGTGGAGTCTTTATGGTTTTTCACCAGTATGTTATAAAGTAAGGATATTTGACCCCTGCCAATACCGTTATTCACCGACACATGTTCTAATATGGATAAAGGAGGTTGTACATCAGAATGTGTCTGCGTATAAATGAAGCTTCGTAGCTGTAAATATTTAAAAAATGTTTCTGAGGTATGTCATATTTATTTTTAAGTTCTTCAAATGACAAAAGTTTGTTATCACTGTATAGATTCATGATTTTAGAAATGCTCTTTGTTGCCCACAATTTAAAGCCCAGGTCACCTTTGCCGGGAGAAAAGCTGTCGTTTCCCCATATTGGTGAAAAACATGAACGAAAAGCTGTTTCACCTAGAAATAATTGTACTTCATGCCAGATACTAATTGTGTTTCTCACAAAGGGGTTATCAGTGAGCTTTTTTAAGTTTTTGACAGGCGCAGAGTATAAATAAGTGTCAAGCCACAAACCCTTTGTACAAGTACTTTCAATTTGTACCCATGGTAACATAGTAGTGTTGCACGATGTACCGATACTTCAAAAGCACCGCGATTCTTGGAAATTAAAAATGTCACGATTCCTAAATTTATTAGTATCGATACTTCTAGAATGTCCGTGTTCCATATTTGTAAGAGACATATTTCATGTTGGTGTGTGCAACGCACGCTCGAGTGCCTCCCTATGGACGTCCGTGTTTTTTCTCCTCACGCACGCAGCAAGAGGCTGCACTGCTGCTGTCATTTAACAAACACTACAGAGAGATGGCTGCATGTGCGAGTGATACTGTGGCCGCTGGTCCACGGCTGGTTGATAAAGATGACGCGAGGAGTGAGATATGGAGGTACTTTGCCTACCTTGCTGACAGTGAGGGCAAAGCTACCGATATGTCGAGACCTGTTTGTCGTAAGTGCTACAAACAATTGCAAACTAAGGGAGCCAACACCTCGAACCTGGCGAAACACTTGGCCGACAAGCACGCCGAGTTGCACAAGGAGTTTAAAGACCGACAGGTTAGTATGTGAAATATAACATGTATCATCACGTTCATGAACTTCATGCCCTTAAAACAAGTCAAATGAGAAGGCTATAGTTTATTTTGTGACAAGTCACTGTTTTGCACCACCGTAGTTTGACCAGGCTATCTACAGAAATAGCAGGCTAACTATGGGCATTATCCTCATGGCTAACCACAATAGCCTGCCTAACGCTAGTTCAGCATCTTTCTTTGAAAACGCAACTTTCATAGATGACGTAAATAATTCGCAAGCTGCTAAAATAAAGCATACAAAACATCAGCTAAAATGATCTATAGCCTTTATTAGCCTATATGATAAAAATCACAGCATGTGCATGTTTGTCAGTGATTTATTTAGCCTGTATTGGGTTACAGCATTTAAAGAGCATGAACCTGCTGTACGCAAAGGAGGTGTAGGCCTATATGAAACCTTTGCCTTGTAAGAAATTATGGACTCAAATATAAAGTTAACCATCAAAGAAATCAGACATTGAAGTACAGGAAACGCCTATATTAATCCATGTCACAGTTTAAACAACATTAGGTTAACTCATTATATCCTATGAATAATGGTAATGTTATGGTTAAGTGAATGTTAGCAATTATCACTACCACTGCATAGAGATGTTAAGTTAGTCACAAGTTATTGTTACTATCACACATAAACTATTTAGGTCCTCCGTTATGACACATTTATCACCATCATATTTTAAATATTTCCATTTTCTTCTGCTACAGCGGTCTGCAGCTATGGGCTCTGGAAGAGCAACTCCTCAAAGGCAGCAGCCAACCCAGCAGCCAACCCTCCAAGCTATGTTTGAGCAGCACAACAAGTACCCCAGGGAGTCCAAGGAGGTAAAACGGCTTAACAGGGCAGTAGCAGAATTCATCTGTCTGGATCAAGTGCCAGTTTATATAGTGGAAAAAGCTGGGTTTAGAAACCTTATGCAAAATCTCGACAAAAGGTATGACGTCCCATCCAGGAATTTTTTCATGTACAATGAAATTCCCAAGATGTACAATGAAACAAGAGCGATAATCAGTGCCCAACTTAGTCACACACCGAATACATTTTTCTCCTGCACCACTGATCTCTGGACCAGCAGAACTGTGGACACTTACATGGCAGTAACACTCCAGTTCATTACACAGTCCTGGGAGATGCAGTCCTGGTGTTTAGGGTGCTCTGCATTGTATTCTGATCACACAGCCGACACTCTAAAGGAAACCCTGGAGGAAATTATCACAGATTCCTGGGGGCTAGACATGGCCAATATGGCTGGAATGACAACAGATAATGCGTCAAACAACCGCAAAGCTTTCAGTGAATACACCTGGATACCCTGTTTCGGGCACAATCTGCATTTGGCAGTGAACAAAGCCATAGATATTGATCGTGTGGCAAGCTGTCTGTCCAGGCTCCGTAAGACTGTGTCAGGCTTCTCCAGATCAAACAAGATGTCTAGACTGTTCAAAGACAAACAAAAGTCTTTAAAACTGCCACAACATACATTAATCCATGATGAGCCCACCCGATGGGGTTCCACCTATGACATGGTGGAACGATTTTGTGAGCAGCAGCAAGCTGTCTCTGCGGTTCTGGCTGAGGACCGGAAGAAGTGGCACCTGATGCCCAGAGACACAGACATGACCACTATAGAAATAGTGAGGGATGTCTTGGCTCCACTCAGTGACTTCACTGATGCCCTGAGTGGAGAGAAAGAAACCACCATATCATCAGTCCTGCCACTGATGTGGAAAATCAAAGCCTGCCTAATAGAAGAGGAAGGCGACCGCCCCTTGGCCATAGAAATGAAGAACAAAATTAGAGGAGATTTTGAGAAAAGGTACGATGACCACAACCTGCAGATGACCCTAAACACCTCTACGTTCCTTGATCCGAGATTTAAAGATACTTTTGTAACAATGGAGGAGGATATCAAGAGGGAGCTGCTCCTTAAATCTGAGGCCGTTCAGCTTCCACCCCACAGTCCAGTGGACCCTAGAGGAACAGGTGCTGCACCAAAGAGGAATAAGAGAGACTTAAAAAGTTTGCTCTGCACCATAACCACAGAGAAGAAAGGGGCAGATAATTCTGAAACGAGGCACCATTCTCCCACACCTGCAACACCCACAGATAGACGACTAAATGTTGAGTTTCTTGAATACAAACAATTGAGAGAAATCAGCCCTGCAGAGGATCCCCTGGCCTGGTGGAGTCAACATGAGGCACAACTGCCCATCCTGGCACACTTTGCAAAGAACTATCTTTGCATTGCAGCATCAAGTTGTGCTTCAGAGCGAGTCTTCAGCACATCTGGAAATATCTGTAGCCCAAGACGTTCCAGGCTGACTGAAGAACATTTAGACATGCTAGTGTTCTTGGCCAAGAACTTAAATAAGTGTAAGAAATGAATATCTGCTGGCCATTCTAGGGCTAATGCTCTTAAGAGACTCAGTTTTGAGTATAAGAGATGCTGCAGCTAAATTGTATTTGTTTTTTTAAACTCAGTTGTGAGTATAAGAGATGATGCAGCTAAATTTTATTTGTTTTTTTAAACTCAGTTGTGAGTATAAGAGATAATGCAGCTACATTTTATTTGTTTTTTTAAATTGAATGCCATTGCTTTAATTTGTTATTTATGTTTATTACTGGTAACGCTTGTGTTTCTTATGACTGAGATAATGCTGCTAAATTTATTTATTTTTTTACCTTGAGTGTCATTGCTCTAATTTATTTTTTATATTTTGATATTTCATATTTTGTTCAAATGTTTAATATATCTGCTGTTCATATGTTCATTTATTAGTGTGTTATGATAAGAATGTTGCCCCAGTTTTAAAATAAAGCACATCAATGATATTTGAGAGTGTTTCTCCCTTTTCAGGAAAAGTATCGAAAAAGTATCGGAATCGCAATTCTTGACTTGGTATCGGTATCGAAACAATAATTTTGGTATCGTGACAACACTATAACATAGGCTCAGCTGAGAACCAGAACATTGCTGCCCTAACCTGGGCAGCCCCAAAATACTATTGTAAATTGGGTAATTGTAACCCTCCTCTCTCATATGGCAAATAGAGAAGTGAGAATCGCAGCCGTGACCTTCTATTGTTCCAAATAAACTTTGTAAATAGTTGCTTCATTTTTAATAAGAACTGTGGTGGTGGGGGTAGAGGGACAGATTGAAAAAGATATAGAAATTTAGGGAGCACACTCATCTTGATCACATTTATACGTCCCAAAAGAGAGATTGGCATAGATGACCAACTATTCATAGATTCAGTTATCGAAGTCATCATAGGTTCATAGTTACAGGAAACTAACTCCACTGTGGTTGGGGTAACATTAATACCAAGATATTTGAATCCATTCACCGCATTATTAAAAGGATGGTTTATAACAGGATTTAATCTCTCCTGCTTATTCAAAAACATGATAGAAGATTTTGTTTTGTTTACTTTAAAGCCTGAGAACTTTCCAAAAGTGTTGATTAAATTGGTTAGATTGCGAATTGAATTCTTTAGGTCTGTTAGAAACAGAAGGGTATCATCGGCATACATTGAGATGCGATGTTCTAAGTCCACTACTTTGATACCTGATATTGAGGGGTGTGATCTCACCGCTATAGCGAAAGTTTCCATGGCCAAGACAAAGAGCATTGGTGAAAGAGGGCACACCTGACGGGTACCTCTGGAGAGCTTGAAAGGAGGTGATACTATATAGTTGGTTGCGACTTCTGCCATAGGGTCAGTATACAGTATTTCAATCCATTTTCGGAAGTAGTTGCCAAACCCAAATCGCGAAAGCACATCAAGTAAGTAACTCCACTCCACCCTGTCAAAAGCCTTCTCAGCATCCAGAGATAGAATGGCTGTGTCAGGAGTTCCCTCCCTCACATGTATTAAATTCAACACTCTTCTTACGTTATAGAAGGCCTGGCGGTTTTTCACAAAACCGTTCTGATCTGGATTGATCACAGTTGGAAGCACCAGCTCTAATCTTCTAGCCATGACTTTAGCGATAATTTTAGTATCTGTATTAAGCAGAGAAATAGGCCGAAATGATGTACAATTGGTGGGAGATTTATTAGGTTTCAAAATAAGTGTTATTAGTGCACTCCTCAGGGATTCTGGGAGACAACCTTGTTGAAAGGCCTCTTCATACATGGCCAAAAGAGGTCCCAGTAGTTTATCTTTGAATATCTTGTAAATATCAACTGGGAGTCCATCAGGACCCGCGGCTTTACCTCCCCTCATATTGATAATGGCATTGGAGATTTCTGAAAGAGTTAATTTTTTGTCCAAATGTGCTTTAGAATCATCGGTTATAGTAGGAATACAAAGTTTATCCAGGAAATCATTCTGTTTTCCTAAATTTTCAGGAGTTTCAGATGTATACAGTGTTTTGTAAAAAGAGGCAAAAGTTTTATTGATCTCCAGGGGGTCTGCGGATATTGTCCCACTTTGGGTTTGGATCGCATTAATTGCCCTATCTGCATCCAATTTCTTAATACGCCAAGCCAACAATCTCCCAGATGTTTCACCTTGTTCATAGTAACTCTGTTTCAGACGGATTAGACTGTTTTCTGCTTTTGTTAAAGACATTTTTCATACTGGGCTTTAAGAGACATCAATTCTTGTTTTATCTTTATGGAGTCATCCAAGAAAGCCTCTCCTTCCAACTGTCTGATTCTACGGTCAAGTTCATTCATTACCAGTTTAAGTTTGTTTGTTTTTGAGCTGGTATAGGATATGATCATACCTCTGATGTACGCTTTAAAGGCCTCCCATCTGACAATAGCAGAGGTCTCATTTGTATTTGTGTTAAAATAAATCTCAATTTGAGCTTTTCAAAAAAGCAGGAAGTTTGAATCAAAAAACCATCTTGGATGAAATCTCCATCTAGAAGTGGACTTAACCAACCTTCGGGACGTTGTATATAAGTGAAGTAGGAGAGTGGTCTGACAGCAGTATACTATTATAATTACAATCTACCACAGAGAAGAGCATAGAGCTTGATACTAAAAAATAATCTATGCGGGAGTAAGATTTAAAAGAGGAAGAAAAACAGGAACATTCTAATTTATCAGGGTTTAAACTTCTCCAAGGATCACACAGGTTTAGATCATTTACATATTGCAACAGCTTCTTCCTACTCTGTGTGTGAGAGGAGTCTACTCCAGAAGAGCGGTCCAATTTGGGATCTGAAGTGCAGTTAAAGTCACCTGCCATGAGAACCCTCCCTGGGAGTGAGGCAATTATCAAAAATACATTTTCAAAGAATTTGGGGTTATCATCGTTTGGGGCGTATACGTTAATCATATTTATCTTTTCGTCTAGCAATGTACCCTGAACAATCAAATATCTACCCCCTATATCACAAATTATATTGTCTACCTTGAAGGGGACAGATCTGTGAATAAGGATCATCGCCCCACGGGTATGAGATACGTAAGAGGCTGAAATTACTTGCCCTGGCCATCTCCTTTTTATCTTTATGACTTCATCTGACAGCAAGTGGGTTTCCTGAATATACACTACTGATGATTTTAGTTGCTTAAGCCTACTTATTACTTGCTTCGCTTTAACCAGTCTAACCAAGCCTCTAACATTCCAGGACGTAAACTTTCAATTTAAATTAGAAGTCATATTTAACGTAATCCAGTATGAGTGGTACAAGCCCGGTCAGACGGGATGGAAATAAACACTGATGTGCCTGTTTTTAATAGAACGCATGTGGTTATCTGATGTCTTGGGAAATAATGTAACGTTACATTTATAACCCTTAAATGAATCCCCGAGTCGTCTCCCCAAACGAGACGACGAGTCTTCCCTCGCAACATTGGGAGCGACTCACTGATCCACTAATAAAGAGGAGCAGACAAGAACCGGCGTGTCACAATAAACCAGCCCTCCGGATATAATCGGTATAAGGCGATAAACGAACAATAAAGTGTGCATGTGTATCTGGCTGTTGTGTGGGTATAAGACCACGTTAGTTTACAGTGACTCAGCAGAGGGTGATACAGTTAAGGCTGCGACCCGGTGATCACCTGCACCGCTTTTCGCACGGACCCAGGTGTAAAATGATTTAAATTATTGTAAATATATGTACAAGTCTCCGACAATAGAGAAAGAAAAGTAAAAGTAAATCGGGACGCAACCCGCCATCATAACAAACAAAAACACCGGCAAAAGCCATAGGAAAGCAGCGTTACAGCCTACATAAAACAAAGTACTTTACCTTCCCTTATTTATGATAGCTGCAAATCAAAGTTCAGTTGAGGTCGAGTGTCCACATCCTCTGCTGTCGTCACCGAGACTGTTCATCACACACAAGGTGACCATGTGTCCAGCTTCTTTATAAACGAGTCCACGCTTGAAGGGTCAGCGAACAGGTGGGGTTTACCCTCGTGAAACACTCTGAATTTGGCGGGGTAGATAAATCCGTAAACGATCTTCAGAGCTCTCAGGCGTTGTTTAACATCATCGAAGAGCCTCCTTTTCTTATGAAGATCTGTAGACAGGTCTTGAAAAAGCATGACATGGTGGTCTTCGTACATGATCCTGCCCTTGTTCCTGGCGGCCTGCATGACTCGGACCTTGTCTTGAAAGTTTAACAACTTCATTATCATGACTCGCGGAGCGGAGGAGCACGGCGCGACAGTAGCCTGTGAGCCCTTTCAATAATCAGCTGAGTCGGAGAAGTGCCCGGGCCTAGGGCTTCAGGTAGCCACTTTTCCAGAAAAGCAACTGGGTTGCCCTTTTCAACTTTCTCCGGGAAATTCACCAGCCTGAGATTTGAGCGGCGGTTCCTATTTTCCAGGTCATCCATTTTGTAGGTGAGTTCAGACACCTGTTTCTCCAGCGCGGCTATTTTAGTATTATGGACAGCGATATCGTCTTCTACCTCACCAATCCGATCCTCTGCCTGTCCCAGTCTCCCTGAGAAGTCTTTGATATCCGATTTGATGCCGATTATTGCAGTCATAACCCCGTCAAATTTGGTGCCGAAGTCGTCCTTCAGAGCTGAGATCGCTTCCAGAATGTCCGCCGCCTCCAGAGTTTGGGTAGCTAGCTTGTTAGCATCATCCTCTGTTTCTTCATGTCGGTCGGCCTTGTTCTGAGACTTTTTCTGGTGGCCCGAGGCTGTTTTAGGTTGTCTGGTCGACATATCACGGTCTAAGATACACTTAACTTGGGTTAATAAAGGCGTTTGTTCGCTTTTTACACAGGATACTGTTCAATTTAACCGATTTTGACGGAGAGAGAACATGTGCGACCGCTCAGCTCCGCGCCATAGCCACGCCAAATGTCACTATATTAATTACTAATACTACTACTACTACTATTACTACTATTACTACTACTACTACTACTACTACTAATAACATTAATAATATGACATTCTATAATTATATTTTTGCTCTGCTTTTGGTTTCAACAGGGAAAACATCAGACTCTGTGGCTTTTAAATGCTTCACTTTCTTTAACAGCTATTCTCTCATTTTGACGTTTTGTTTTGGTGCTGAACAGGTAAAATAGTGGTGTGTTTTAAAGGTGTTTTGTGTGTGTGTTTGTAAACAGCTTCCTGATGCGCAACAAAAAAAAGTTATGAAAATGCATAAATCCAAGAGGGGCTGCAGATTCAGGTGATATTTCTCTATGAGTTCTTCACTGATCGAGATTTATGATATTGTCATGATACATTGCTAGAGTAACTGATTTAGTATTAAATATGATTGATGTCCAGTCATCCAGCCTGCAGTGTTTGGCTGGCTGATGCCTTCACTTACCTTCTTGTGCATGTGAGAGAGATTAGTGCCACACAGTTGAACAGCTGGTCAGTTGAGTTTAGAAAGATTTATTTCTGTTTCACATGAACAATATATCCATCATGCTCTGACTTATCATCATACACACTGTGTTCTTTATCAATGAACAATGTTTTAATCTCATGGGAAGTATTTGTTCATTACCAGGCAACCTGAGAATGCTGAGAAACAACCCAAGTTTGTGGAATACAAAGCGTATTGACAAAGATACATTTTGCAGCTATTTGTAAGACGCATATCTGAGGGGCACACTGTTTGTGCTTTGGGAAATCGTGAGAAACAGAATAATGTACACCTGCGGAGCATCAGATGGCTGCAGGGTTTGTTAAATAATGCAGCAGTTACCAGCTGAATCCTCACATTCCAGATGTCTCACATGACACAAGGTTGTCTTTTAGAGAAACCTGTAAGAGATGCAGGAAGCAGGAGTTGCATTTTAATGAGCACAATTTTCAGTTGATTTTTGATATGATATATAGGCGCAAACATTTGCTTATATGAAATAGGGCAAAACTGCATGATGGAAAAGCATAATTGCCAAAAAAAAAACACTTTCTAGGAAGTCTAAAATTCTAATCATGACTGGCCTGTCAAAATGTCTGTCTGTTGAGAGAAGGCAGAGGAGAGAGTGGGGGTGGGGATGAGAGAGATGAACAGAAGAAGGAAGATATTGAAGCACTAACTAACTCAAAAATGGATACGCATGATGAAAGAATGACAGAAAAGAAAATTTTGCAGCAGAGAATGATTTTGACCACTCGTTAAAAAGGAGGGCATGTCCTAGGTCTAACTCATGGAAAGGGAAGGTAGGGATGGGAAGATTGCAATGATTATAAAGCGACGGGAGTTGTCATGCAGTGGATGTTGTACTCTGGACCATCCAACCCCCTCCCTTACATAAGACACACGCTTGGCTGCAGGCATAGAAAACAAGGCCTGTCCCCATGCATTGAGCCTTCCCCTTCAGTGGTTCTTAACCATGCAGTACAAAACAGAAGCAGACAGTGAGCAATATTGAATTATTCAGGCATAGGGAACATTGCAGTAACGGGGCTGTGTTGACTTTAGTCTGAAAAGCAAAGTAATGTGAATTCAAAAAGGCAGAGTTGGTTATTCATGCAAATTCCCAGGGTGAGCTTTTTGTTGTGAAAACATTTATTGTAGTATTCATTATGGATGTCTGCGTCCCAGTGATACAAGGTATTTGTTCTATACTGTAGGTCTTTTTACATAAGCACCAGTTTCATGTAGTTCTTTACTGAAATAGTTGTTCTTTTACTTTGAGAACAAACACATCATTTCTTTATTAAATGCTCCATTTTAGCTCTTCTCTTGGAACCACCCCCTCTCATAAAGGCACAGTCTGCTTTGATTAGCTTACAAGAAAGATATATTGCACCTTTGCAAAGTAGACCCCAAGTTGTAGGTGGAGTTACTCAGAGGGTGGGCGGTATTCGATTGAGCCTTGACGTAGTAAGGGAAGCCTAAAATGAATGGCTTGTTGAATCCCTTGTATATAAATAGCCTGCAAATAAAATGTCTAGTTTCCCAGTCTGTGGGTTGGTAGGAAATCTTTGGACCCAAATGTATGTGCAAGACTACTTTTTTTTTACTTTTTTCAATGATATGTCCCCTAAAAGCTATACCATACTTTTACATTGCCAATTAATCATATTGTGAAAGGTGCTTGTTGAGGCAAACGCACTGAGGATTATCTTCCTAGGCTGCCGGTTCCCTCCTTAACTGAGCTTTGTAGCGTCTTTAAGCTTCTTGTTTTAGCTCAGTCTCACCACTCTCACAAACAAAATGTCGATACAGAAATTATCCCCTTTCGTGACCGTCTCATCCATTGACTGGAAGACATTCCTGAATAGTCTAATAAAGAAAATCTCAGGGAAGTGATTGGGCGCTGTACTTTAAAGGAGGAGGGGCAGTTAACCAGATTAGCAAAACCACGTTGGTCTCAATCGTTAAAGTCTTTGCTTTTGTGAAACTGACAAATTCCGTGTCAAAGTACTTCTACTCCAAGGTTCTGGTCACTTTTCCAACTCTGCTCCACACATTCCCTGCTGCCTTGCTAACACACAAGATGTTCCCCTGATGTAATTTATTTGCAGTCACAGGATTCACATCACCAGACCTCATGCTTGGTTATAAATATTTCACTGAACAAGATAATGTAGTTTTCTTCCACCTCTGCCCGTTTTTACATTAGCTTACAGTTCTCAGCCAGTGAGTTGGACTTGATGTTTTAACACAACTTTCAGTTGCTGGCTTCAGTATGAGGTTGGATTACCTCACACAATGTTTTCAAGTGCTTCCTAGATAACATCTGCATTTAGGTTAATCTGGGCACTTTCAAGGCTTCCTTTTAACACAACATTTCAACCAACTCGCATATAAGTGTATGCTAATGAACAGTGTGTCCCCTGAAATAAACCGTTCTTTTTAATCTCTTTCTCTGAACTTCACTGGACTTGAATGACAAATAAGGGACTTTTCTGCCTTTGAGGCATCCTTAATCCACTTGATGAGGACTGACAGTTTAAGAACAGAGAGCAGAGCTGTTTTGTACCTGGGAGAGGAATGTACAGTATATGATAGATTTTGAAACTAGAATCATTTAATTAATGGAATAGTTGGTACTGACATGTTTTTATTTACGCTACTTCATTCACTTAGTGTAGCTGCTTCTGGGTTTTGACAGGCATCAAAAAGGTGTTACATTTGTTCTGAAATGCTGCTTCTCCCATCAAACACTACATTTCCTTTAGGGGCAGACGACAATGTACTTAAACTTACTTCTAAGATTTTGCAAATATAATTAGACACTTTCAAAAACTAAAAGATGGAAAAGTAACATGACAGACATAAATTCCCTGTGAACACTTCGTTGTTTAAGCTCCGTTCTCTAATTGCTTTGTTATTTTAATCAGAGAGATTAAATGAAGTGGTATTCTTTTCTTTACAAGAAGTGCATCTGTTTGTTATACCTTTGCAGTAGTGCATGTTTTATGTCTATGATATGAACTCAATGTGTATTATGGCTAATCTCTTAATTTGTTATGTGATATTCTGTTCAATGTCCTGGTTTAAACCTTGTAGCTATGATCATAAACTACTCATTGTCTTTTTATTATATATTTGCTCATAAGCGCTTTGTTACTGGCTACACTTTGGTATCAAAAGGTCATTGAGCTCACAGGAGCAGGTGTTTTTATATAAAGGGTCTGAAAGTGATATTGTGACTGGCCAGGTAAGTGAAATTTAAAAACACTCGCTAAAGTCATTCTAAATAAACAGAAGGCCAAAGAAAGAAACAAATGACAATCTCAGCAAACCTGCTCAAAGGCAGAGTGACCATCTTTTGAGCTAAAAATAGACTCACTGTGTTTTATAAGATGAAACGCCCTCTCAGACGTGAGGATCGGACGGATATGAATCATTTTCTTTTCAACTGATTTATTTTTCCTTTTTTTTTATCTCAGCAGAAGTGTTTAATACTTGTTATTCTTTAACTGCCGGCTTATCAGATACCTTATTTGAAGACAGCGCAACTATTCCTCTTCCTATCTGATTAAAAACCTATTTGAGTAATTGACAAGCAGGTTAGTCTAGCTTAGCATTAAGACTTGAAACGGGGAGAAGACGCTCTCCTGGCTTTAGACTTCGGTTCTCTGTTAGTCGGCAGTATTATGTGAAAAAGCGACCTACCAATTTTCATGAAAGAAAGACGGGAGGGTGTAGTATGGACCAGAGAAGAAATCATTACATTTTGAAGTGAATCAAAGTGGATACATGCAAAACATTCCTTTTTTAATTCACTTATTAATGTTTTTTTTAAATGATCATTGCAACCTAACGAGCAGCACATGAGGGATGTTTGATGAAAAAGGAGATTCTGGCCTCATTGCTGTATCTACTGTGAAATGCATTGCAAAACATTTGTTGTGAAAATAAAGGGGGAAAAATGAAGGTCATTAGGAGACAACAGAGATGTAAACAATGGAAGTAAATGACACATTTCCATGAGATGAGTCAGCCATTTATTGGGAGAGGATGTTTGGTTGGTGTGAGGATATGGACGCTTGTTGTCCAGGAAGTCACAAAACTTAGCAATTAGGGGAGGATGCCTTTTTTAATAAGGATATCCTGTGCACACAACCCTGTCATGTGATTGAGGTAACCAAGGGCATTTAAGAGAACTTATGAGATATTACCATTGTTCCCTGTCACACATTTGGCAACTATTAAATGAGTATCGGTGTTGAATAAAAGTATTTTAATAGGGGATATGTTGCGTTCACAGTACCAATACTTTAAAAAGAAAGACCAACACTCACTGTTATCATTTTCTTTTCTTCTGTTTGGCACCAAGCACATATTTGACATAGGTTGCTGCAATTTTAAACAAAGCAACAACCTATTCACATTAAAGGGGCCCTACTATGCTAATTTTCAGGTTCATATTTGTACACTGTGTCCATGCTGGGACAAGTTTACATGCTTTATTGTTCAATAGGTCTTTTCTCATACTGTGCTGCTGCACCTCTTTTTACCCTCTGTCTGAAACCAGAGCCCAGTCTGCTTCGATTGGTTAGCTGGCCAGTTTTGTTATGATTCGTCAACTGCTTAGAGAAGTCCCGCCCCTTAGCCTATCACGTACATTGTGTTGGAGCGGTAGCCAATAGAAGCGCAAGTGTTTCATAGTTATTTTACTGTGTCGTTTAAGTAAAAGAAGGACTACGATCAAGGTGTTTCAGGCGGGGTGGTTGTATGGGAAATAACTCCCTCTGGAGGGAACATTAGGATTTTAGACTTTGCAGACTATTTACATGCTCAGAAACCTATATAAATCACTGCAGGAAAGGGAAAGCACAATAGGTCCCCTTTTAAATCTTTCTAAATGTTCTGGAATATTTCCTGAGTGCCGGGAGCCTGGGTGGCCTTGTTTTTGATATTAGCCAGACTTTGATGAACAGATCAGTCTGCTTCACAAAGCTTTGTAAAGTGGCTTTGCTCTCTGAGTTATTGAATTATTTTGGCACCGCTCCTGTCACTGCTGGCTGTCTTTTTGGCCGCAGTTTGTATCTTTATGGCTTTGTGCACAGCATCACAAGATAAAGACAAAAACACAAACGCACACACACACACATCCTAACCTACAGGCCACTCTCAAACAAAATATGAATAGTTAAGATAATAAATTCTCAATTCAAGCCCTTGTCATATTTTAGAGATAATGTATCACTGTAAACATTATTACATGCTGACATTATTACATTCATTTTTATGTTTAATTTAAATCTTTTTCCTGGGCGATATTTGTCACAAACCAGAGTGTGTGTGTGTGTGTGTGTGCTTTTTGTTCTTACATCCCAGTAGAGTAAGAGCAATGGTCAAATACGCAGTTATAGAAGTTTGCATTTCACCAGGATACTATATCAAAGGAAAAGAAAGGGCGTAACTCGTAAAGCAAATGTATGAAGTAAACAAGTACCAATCAGAGCTACTTAATAATAATAAGGCCATCCACACGTACAATACTGCGTGGCTGTTAATTATTCATGTATCCAGGTGATGGAATGGCACACTTTTATGCATCACAAACACTAAGCAGCAAAACAAGCATGGTTGCTATGGTTTCTGGTGTGTTCACCAGATGTGTTCTGTCTTTGTGGAGCACCTGTTTCCTAATAAAGCTCCCTGGGAATTGAAGTGCATCTTCACAAGACACAAACCAGATCGATTCACTTTATCCCTCTCCAAGATAAGCCCCCGATAACACATGCACTCTCCCAGTAATTGGCTTATTTTGTATAAATGGGGCCTGATAAACCAGGAACAAATTCAGTACTTACTTTATTTTACTGAACATCTAACATTAAGTCATTTAGCTAATAATTTGTTTTATCTATCTGGATATACAGATTCAATTCTGTTTACCAGAAGACCAGATGTACACAAATTGTAACAGCAATGAAGCAAATTGCATGAAGGAACAAGCTGTTTCTCTCTGCAATTTTAATAAGAAAGCTTGCCATAGACCCTCTGCAAGGCAAGAAGCTCATTAAAAACCTTCTTCTACCACACAATTCCTTTCACTTTTAAGTAGTACATTTCTGTAGACACACACACATATACACACACACACACACAGTGGCATGTTATCTGTCCTAATGCGTTTTAGTTCCAATGCTGCGCTCTGCTGGTCGGGAGTGATACTGCATGTTTACTTGCTTTACTCCAAAAAACTCATGTGGAAAATATGTGAAAGAAGACAGAATGTATTTATTTTGACAATTCATTTTATAAAATAAGGAACAGCTTTAATACTCACAGCTCTCTAGAGAATGGATATCATTTGCACATAAAATATGTTTTTACTACACGTTTGGCCTCCATTTCTACATACTTAACCTCCTGTTGTGAAGAATGTCCCACATATTTCATACATATTGTCTCCAGATGGAATCACAGTCTAGTCATTTCTAATTTTGAGCTCATTGTCTTCATATTTATAAAACGTAACTAAGGATAACATCAGTGAAACCAAATTATTGTTCTTTGCTTTTTTTGTACACCTAAATGTATGTGGCAACGACTTAAAAATAAGGCAAACACAACAACAACAAAATGTAGCACTTTGTGGCTTATAACAGCTGGTCATTCAAAGCTGAGTTTTTGTGGTTTTGGGAGTCAAGCTTGTTTGGTTGATTGATAACTTCCCTCAAGTCTCATTTCCTGCAAACAAACACTGCTCAGCTGCATATCTTTGTTATCATGGTAGATAGCTTACCCAATAAGATACTCTTACGTGGATTCTGCCTGTGATGCTTGTTTAACAGCAGAAACTCTTTTTCGGTCTGTTCGACAGCTTATAACCTCCATTTACTTCATGACCAGAAAAGTATCATTTCTGAATACTTCCATAAATCAGATCACAGAGTTTTGAAACGTGTGCCTCAAAAGGAATATCAATAATCTTTCATGATTTCTACCTTTCCCATGCCCAACCAGTCAGTGGTCTTACTGGAAAGGTGGAAGGCCAGGCGAGGAGTGACGCATGGGAACCTCTAAGCAGTGTGGGAAAGTAACTTTGGTCAGGCAGGTCAAGAGTCAGATGTCTGTGAGATTGTCCCCAAAAGTGCTTTCAAAACCAGCCTGTAAGGCCTAGTTGTAAGCATCAAAAATATGACTTTAGCTGATTTAAAAGTAATCAGATTAATTTAAATCGGAGGACATTTTGTTTTGTATATTCATTAGTTGCACACAAGTAAACATTATCCTCTGGTCAATAATTATAGAGAGATGAATTATAAGTCAATCTTGATGCAATACAGTTTTTTTGTTGTAAGTCATCACTATCTGTCTGGATAATATACTAACCACTCGATAATTTTCTCACTGGCTGACCTCTGACATAAACCACCACATGTCTTGCTATACCCGGTGGTCGTTACAGTACTAAAACACGACCCCAACCTGAACGGCCCGATACAGTTTGAGCCCTCCCCCCTCCCCCGCTGTAATAACAACTGAGAACCCGGACAGAATGATTAAGTGCTAAGCTTTGTCGGGCTAGAGCACTATGTCAAGATGTACAGTGTTACAATAGAGCATACTGCCCATCTCCTGCTCTGCATAACACACTCAACATGGCCCCCGCCTCAGCCACATGTTAAATATGACAATGATGTGTAAAATCTGGATGTGTCATGTCCTTCCATTTTGGCCTGTGCTGTGATGTAGCATGATGAGAGAAATCACAATCAGAGGGTCAGTAGAGGGGTGTTAAACCTGCCTGCTTCACAGATAAGGAATCGAAGGCTGTGGGAAAAAGAGACAAGGCAATGTTATCAACTGCAGCACAATCTGCAACCTACATTCAAAAATTAAAATGTGTTCATGAATCATCCTTTTAAAAAAAACCACAACATCATCAATTTAAAGTTGACAAGCTTATTTGTAACCAATTTAAAACAAATCAGGCAACTTTCAATCAATCTAAAATTCCTGCAGACAAGCGGTCCATCCTACTGACGTCAGCAATCTCAGGAGCTCTGCACCCCTGCTTTCTGTCTTCAATGTTTTTCAGGAGGTTAAAGGTCAGACCTCTCACAGGGACCTCGTTATCACAGTAGGGGTTGTGGGACCAAGGCAGAAGGGTAGAGGGGAGAGGGGGTTGGGAAGAGCAAGGCAGAGCTTGTTTTCAAGTGGTCACCCCCAGCAAAGCTCCCATCCAGTCAGTGGCATATAGGTGAGGCATATAGGGAAGAGGATTTGGTATAAAGGGAGTCAAGGCAGCAGTACAGGAGGGAGAGCAGCAGTTTTCAGATCCTCCGTTTTAATAATATTTGATATTTTGGAATACACTCAAACCAGGAAAAATCTACTTTGCATATACAGCCTTCATTTCTGGTCGGTATTTTCCGCCTCTCATCTGATAATTCACCATGGCTCTGTTGATGAATTACTGGATCTATCTTGTTGCTTTGTCATCGACAGTGACCTGGACCTATGCCTTGAGAAGGTGATAACTTTTCCCTTATACAACTGTCTTCTTGACTTGAAATAAACAAGAATACATAATGGAAATGTCTTGCAAAATAATGACAGAAAACAACAACGAAAGTAAGCACAGGAAAACAAATGTTTTATTGGTAAAAGTGATTGTTTTCAGCATTCAGCCTAACATATGTTTTTGTTCGTTTCATTTTTTTTGCTGAGAGCAAAGCATTCTGGCATTATTAAAGCATCATTGTTAGAAGGGGATGATGACCAGGCATATGTTATTGATATGTAGCATGGACATAGTATTTCTTCTATTGTCACACAGGCTTTTAGTTTCTGCCACCAGTCATGAATAATATCTGTTCCTTTTCTAGAATCTCCCTGAAAAAGATGCCATCTATCCGAGAGACACTGAGGGACATGGGTGTTTCTGCAGAGCAGGTCCTAAACGAGTTAGCCGAGAAGAGTACAGACGACAAAAACGGGACTGTTCCCACCCCTCTAACCAACTACTTGGACGTGAGACAATTTTGTGTATTATATATTAAAGGAGCATACATCAAAACTATTGTGAATGTGTTTAAGAAAGCTCATTTTAGTACAAAACGACATGCTCAGATGTAATTGAATTGATGTTTTCTAAAAAAGAGTCTTAGGTTCTGAGGGTTTAAGCAACCATGGGCTTTGACGGTTGTTTTCGGCAAAACTTCTTACAGAATAAAACAGCAGATACGATCGCCTTTTAGATTTATACTTTTGATTGATGTAATAATGTTATCATGAGTGTAATTGTAAAAGATCTCAAATTAAATTTGTGTGAACTGCACAAAAGAAAGATTTCAAAGAAGTCATCAGACAACGTCACAATGACATGGGAAGTAGCTGGTTTAGGAAAGTCTGGAAATAAATCACCGAAACTGTATAATTGAATTGATTATCTCTAACAGACCCAGTACTTCGGGGAAATCAGTATTGGCTCTCCACCCCAGATGTTCAACGTGGTCTTTGACACAGGCTCAGCCAACCTGTGGGTCCCTTCGCAAAGCTGCTCACCTTTCTCAACTGCCTGTTGTAAGTGTCGATGTCCAAGACCCAAACAATAACTTTTAGTTAATAATTCAATAAGGCCTTTACTGTTATACAGCAGATACAGCAACTCTACTGTTGTGGTAGCAGACACCTGTTTTAAATGAAAAAGCTCTGAAAAACAAATATTCCACTACCTGCTCAGCACCTCTTTGACAGACACTGTTAGAAAGTAACTGGCAAAAACAGTGGATTACTTAACAGCTGAAGAATGAGATATTTGTCTCAGAAGTCTGTACACCCCAAAAGGAGACTGAAAGTAGGGAAAGATAATGTTGTATTCGATGAATGTGTAAAAGTTTGGCATATAACCTTAAATGTGGTTTACAACTGGTGTGGTTTTTCCCAAAGTGGGAGAAATATGAAATGTTATTGCAGTTTTAATTGTTATTGTCATATAAATGAAATGTGAAGAATCAAGAATTATTGTTTGATAAAGCTTCCACACTACTTTTACAACTCAAATGAATTTTGAACTTTTAGTCACTCACAACAGATACGATGCCTCACAATCTCGGACTTATGTTGAGAACGGAACCGGTTTTTCCATCCAGTATGCTGCAGGGAATGTAAGGGGATTTCTGAGTGAGGATGTGGTTGTGGTGAGTTGTTCATTAACACAGTTCAAAGAGAAAGAATATGTTCTAACCAAAACTTTAATTTCCTGCCACAGTCTCCACTCCCAACATGTCATTCTCTAAACTTGTGTGTGCAGGTTGGTGGCATCCCTGTGGTGCAGGTGTTTGCTGAGGCAGCCTCTCTGTCTGCCATGCCCTTTATCTTTGCCAAGTTTGATGGAGTCCTTGGGATGGGTTACCCCAACGTGGCCATCGACGGCATCACTCCTGTGTTTGATGGTATCATGTCTCAGCATGTCCTCAAGGAAGAGGTGTTCTCTATCTACTACAGCAGGTGTGTTAAATCCACTAAACTCATCCAGCTTCTATGTGATCTTGTCTGAAATAAACAGAAGAGAAAATGTTAGCTATGTAAGATGATTGAGACAAAAACATATTCCACTGCTAGCAAGAACATATAGATTACGCTTTGGTGTTTGTTTTGAATGAGACAACGATTACTGAAATAATATATATATTTTTTTAAACTTACCCACTGTCAAGAATGCAAAAAATAGATATAAAATTGTTTTATTAAAGATCTGTTATCAAATGTTATTAAATTACATTCCACAAGCTGATTTAGGATCTAGATACAACCGAGTGTCGGATGATAACACGTTTTCTCTATTTATCATGCTCAGTTTTGTCCAGAGGAAACAAAGGAGAATTATTAAGGTTTCTTGGGATTTTCTTAGAAGATTCTCAAGTATGAGAAGTCATTGGAGGTCATGGAACTTCAGCTAAGGGAGCGTGCAACCATAGATCATAATTACCAAAATCACAGTTTCAATATTCAAAATTTAACAGAAAAAATTGGCTTTTTAAAAATGTGTTTCCAGGGATCCAATACACTCCCCAGGTGGAGAGCTGGTTCTTGGTGGCACAGACCCAAACTACTACACCGGAAACTTTAATTATATGGATACCAAAGAGAATGGCAAATGGGAAGTCAACATGAAAGGGTGAGATTTCTTTTTCTCAATACACAAAATCGTATGTGTGTTTGCACTCATTGAGAAACAACACGTTTTATTGTGCAACCCTTCATGCTTCCAGGGTTTCTGTAGGGATGGAGATGATGTTTTGTTCGGAGGGTTGCACAGCAGTGATCGACAGTGGCTCCTCCTACATTACAGGCCCGGCATCCTCTGTGTCCGCGCTGATGAAAAACATCGGAGCACAGCTGGATGAAAGTGGAGTACGTTTTTAAGCATGCAACATGGTTTCCCACAGAAACGTTAGTCAGTAAAAGAAAATTCGTCAACCCATTATCACCCTTTCCATTTGTGTTGTTCATCAGTACAAAGTCAACTGTGACACTGTCAAGACGTTGCCCAGTGTCAATTTCCACCTCGGGGGCCAGGAATACCCACTCACTTGGGAGGATTATATCTTATGGGTAAGAAAGAGGATACATACTGAATCATATTTATATAAACGTGCAGTGGTGGAATGCGACCAAGTACAATCACTCAAGAACTGTGCCTGAACACAGTTTTAGAGAGTTTTTAAAATGTAGTATTGCTACTCCACTACATTTCAGATAGACATATTGATGTGCTTACAACGCATGTTTTTAGTTATTTGGCTAATTAGACCCGACACAAATTGCTACGTACATATGCTGGAATTTGTGTGTTTACTATGTAATGGAAAGGTGACCTGACTTAACCTTTTTGCTTATACTTGATGTACAAAAGAAGATTATACGAATGTATTTTTAGTCAATTTGTATTTAGAATTTGAATTGTAACAGATCATATTCACATTGTGTTGTTGCTGCTTTTACCATCACTGTATAAATGCTAATGTTATAGTGATCGTTATAAATCTGACTTTTTCTTGGCTGCAGCAAACCCAGATCGAAGCGGACGTCTGCACCGTCACCTTCAGGGCCTTGGATGTGCCGCCCCCTACAGGTCCGTTGTGGATTTTGGGAGCCAACTTCATTGCCCGCTACTACACCGAGTTTGACCGCCGCAATAATCGGATAGGATTTGCTACAGCAGTCTGACGGGAAGACAAACCTCAGCCATCTTACTCTGTTTTCTTTTTCTCTATCTTTGCTGCTATCTCCTCTTCAGCCAGTGTTTGCTTCGGTTAGTTTGTGTGGTAACTCGTGACCAAACTTCATCTGTTACATCAAAAAAAAGGTAAAGAGAAGTGCACATTAAGGAATATCAGCATCCTATTTCGTGCACATCCTGCTTTGGGATTATGTGTAACAAATGCACTGAATGCATTCTAAACTTTTTTATTTATAAGCGGCCACTTCCAGCAAATGCAAAGTGTGTGTGTGTATGTGTTTGTCTGTGTGTGAGACTGCTTAAAGTGATCACATAGCTACAGTGAAAATCCATACATGTATTGTACTAACGTGACAAGAATAAACTTGTTTACATGGATTCAAATTTGCCTCGAGCCTTGACTGCTTTAATAATTGCATTGTTTTTAAATGTGTCTAATGCATTTTGTGACCATGGGAAAGTCGAGTTGAAAACCAATTGCTGTAGCAGATTTAATTAGCCGTACCACAGTACTCATGGACATTTTGTCTTTGTTCATATTTGGGTGTGACCTGAGCTAATTTCTGCTAGAAAGGTAAAACAATTGGATACACATTTGTGGCAGTCATGTGTGCTGCACAGCGTGATGTGTAACGTTGCTTTTCTCCCACTGAAGTTGCTTCTGTACACTGGGGCTTTATCTTTGGTAACCATCAGTTACAGTAGGAGTGAGGGACAGATAAAATGTCACAATTACGTGTTCTAAACAGTCATTTCTTCTCTATAGTTTAAGTGCAACTTGTGGTCCCTTTCACTGAGCAATGTTCTTTTCTGTTAAGAAATAAAGCCACACATTTTGTAATCTCAGTAACTGTGTTTTAGGGTCAAACTTCTTTTTGTATTACAGTGAAGCTCATCATAAAAAGCTTTGAACGACAAAATCCTTCAGGAGTAAACATGCCTCTTGGTTGTGATTTAGAGATTGACCCGACAAATACGGTTATTTCTGCTTACTCAGTGGGCAGAAGATGCGCAAGATAACAAAACAATAAAGACACACATTCATCGGATGCAGTTGTCAGATATTTTTGTCTCATTTTATCTAAATTGGTTTAGAAAGTCCTTTCACTTCAATGATTTGACAGTGAGAGTAGCCACTTGCTTCCTTCCTCTCATATCCATGAATTGTCCTCTTTAGATGTTATCTGTTGACGGTAGACAGTGAGGTGAGGGTGGCTATCTCTTTACTGGCATTTAATCAACACAGTCATACCATTGCTTCAACATCTCTTACGGTAGGTTATAGTTCAACAGAACTACTCGGGCTGTAAATGAGCTAGGGCAATCAAAAGGCTTAAAAATGTACCCTATAGCTTGTAGTGTGCCTGCCAAATATTTGTCAGATAACATGGAGAACGTTCAATCTTGGATAATGACCCTCTCTTGCTTAAAAATTCCCCTCTATCTATTAATAATGGGTGTTTCTTACATGTTGTCATTGTTGCATATTGATGTTGTTTTTGATAGTATTTATGTTTATCATAATTTCAAGCCAAATCTGCTTAATCGTCCTCCATTGAACTCAGTGCTTTATTACTAATTTCCCTTTAATAAAAGACAGTGATGTTTATTCTCCTCCCCATCCCTCTTAAGTGTACTGTACAGAAAATAGTTCATGCATAGTGAACATTATGGACTTGTGCTCCTATTCAATGTCATGTCTAGCAGACGGTCAGCTAGCTTGGCTCTGTTTTACGGTAACAGAATCAGCCTTCCAGCCCTCTTCTCTAAACTCAAATGTCAACATGTTGTCTCTAGGTAATTGTTTGGTATGTACAATGGTAAGCTTACATAATTGCTAACATAAATATTTAATTTCAGTGCCAGAAGCTCCAGGGTCTCTGAATGTAAAACCTCATCGACTACATGCAGTGGTGGTATGTAGCGAAGTACATTAACTCAACTAGTCTACTGTACTTAAGTCAGAAATGTAAGTAGCTTACTTTTTCTTCACTTGAGTATTTTAATATTATGATACTTTATACTTTAAATCCACTACATTTTGTAGCCAAATGTTGTACTCCACTTAATTCTGAATAACTACTGCATTATTATGTATTGGTATTAATAGGTTAAGCTACCCAGTAGTACACAATGTAATCCAAATGAACCCCTATTAAACATTTATTGTCTTTAAATAGCCCATTCTCCTAAATTAATACTTTTTCCTTTGGTACTTAAAGCATATTTTGATGATAAGACTTTTGTTCTTTTACTAAAGGACAATGTTGAATGCAGGACTTTAGCTTGAACTGAGCATTTGTTGACTGTAGTATTGATACTTTGACTTAAGTAAATACTCTGGGTACTGCTTCCATCAAAATGTTCCCAAACTCTCTGAAGAACCCAATGGTTGAGGAAGTGCTCAAAGTGGTTATAGTTTCATTTTGAATAACGGTTCAATCATTTCTTAGAACTACTAGGCACTGTAGTTTTTTAAGAAAATATAACTCAAACTACATGTGTAATTTCTACATATTGTTTTCACCGGCGGATTAGTACACAATTTGCTTTCTTTTTTTATTGAGTTGTACTAAAAGGAATCATTGCACACAGAAGCCTCATCAAGTTTCATATTATTATATTGGGTTATTGAATTTGTATCATTACCGTTGATGTTGTAAACTGAATTGTAATGTGGTAGCTGCTGGGGGTGGAGCTATTTTTACCACATTCTATTATGCAACATTGCATTCTGTTCTATTTGTAGATCACATGATTTTTATGTAAAAGTTTAATTTGCAAAGTAACCAGTAACCGTCCAGAGGAATGCAGTGAATCCACTGGATCAAGACGGTTATTCTGAGAGTGCATATGTGAAACAGTGTTTTAAATGCAAATTGGCTTCAAGGGAAAGAGCTTCTAGAATGAAGAACAGATGTTGTCAGCAACACTTCTCACAAAGACTTTATTTGTCCAATTCTTTGTTTTAAAAATTGCCTCAGTGGACTCATGCTGAAGAAAAAAACATTATCCATCAATCTACAATCCAAAAGCCAATTGACCATGAAACAACAACTAGACGCTGTGTTTTGTTGAACAGAGGAGAGGTGGGAGGTCTTTAAAAGGGCTGTATGTCAGCTGCGACAGTTAGTCTCGGTTTGAACTCACCCTAGGAGGAGCACATCAGGCAATGCCTTTAAGAACAGCGCCACATGACGAAGTGTCAAATTTACATTATAGCAAACTCTTTTCTCTGGAGTGGAACTGAATATATGAAAAGGATCTCTTTGCTTCAATGTGTGTGACAGAGGAGTCTGGTGTTTTCCATTGTCAAACACGTACCAGATGACCATCCTTGTGTCAACCCTGATTCAGAGCAAAGCTAAGGTAGGTGAGACTCTTTCTATTTTCACTGCACTACATTATTCACGCTCAGTCAACACAGGTAGAGAATAGCGCATGCTTGTGTATTTCTGTTCATTAACTTTCTTGCTTGATTTACTTACCTACATACAATGATCATGAACAGCATAGAAAAAGCAAATCATGTGACAGGTGACATTTGCGTCATGTGCTCTTGCATTTACCACATACCAGTCACATTAATAGTTTTATTGGATTACATTAATTTGATTATCATCAAGAGGCTTTCCAATAACTGACAAAGACTGGCATGACAGTCCTTCAGTTTAAAACGTAGTACCTTATTTAACTGTGAGAATCACTTTTTTGTGTGCCACTTTTACCAGATTATTTTTCATTGGCTGTAATATTAAAGCCATAACAGCACACAATGTCTTTTGCTTTCCTTTCAGTCCTGGCAATGGATTGGACTGCATGCACACTCAGTTCATCTTGTTTTCATAGCAAGCTATAACATAAAATCATCATGACGTTGTCTTTGCAGAAACTATGAAATGTTCATGCTGTGTCATTCACAAATCTAAACAAAAGTGTACAGTTATATAAGTAACAGAAAAAAAATGTTGCCAGAAAACTCTTCTTCTCTTGTAGCCTTAAAAGAATTGTCTTTTGTTTCTAATAAATTGCAGAATTTGATCAAGCAACATATAAAAGTGTTATTGTTTAATGTAGTGCTCCGCTGGCATCTGTCCTGAGTGTTTGTAGCAGAAGCTGCACTCAAGGTCAAGAGATTCAGAGAGATCATTATCAAGGAATATCTTTCATTGCAGAAATGTTGCAAACAGTGTGAGAAACATTTGTCTGTCACCATGTTTTTAACCTCAATAGAAAACAATGAAATCCATCTGGAGACAATTTTACTACAGCTGCCAAAAGGTGCTTGGTAGCAGGCATAATCAGCCAAAAAAGGAGTCCTTCCATGTTGCTCTCCTAGGCTAAGCATCCCAGGGTAGAGGGCACTGTTCGACCGTTACTGAAACTTATTTAACACAGTCTAGGTTCCTTTGAGGTCACTCACAGTTAAACATCGGTCACCGTTAGCATTGCAGTGAAGAGGCGCTGCTCGTACTGTCGAAACCTAACCCAAGTTCTGGGGTAGAAAGAAAGTGTTATTACTGTAACTAAGCAGCTTTTTTTTGTTGCACTTTCCACACATTAAGTACATTTTGGATTGAAAGGCAGGCATTGCTTGGATGCTGTTTAACTGTTTTGGCAGCACTAGGGCTAAATTCCATTTAGGTTGGATTTGAGCATGGTTTGCTTGCAAAATAATTTATAACAAAACCTGTTTGAGAAAAGAAAAGACCATCACGGTTTAGGAGGGAAAACTGAATCAGAGAGAGACTACCATGTGGAGTGCATTCATATTGAAATGGTTAATGTCAGGATGTCTCATTGGCTCTTGTTGCCATGTTTGAATGGTTGGTTGAGAACATTCCTCCTTTTTCAATTTCAGCATGCATAATCTACTTGTGTAATGTTTGTCAAGTCTTTTTTTTCCTTCGATTATTTTACTTTCCAGCTGAGTGAATTTCAAAGTGTGTGTCAGCCAACCTCACTCAAAAGCCTAAGCGAAGACAATATGTGATCGACATTAAGATAATAAATTGGTAACTCTTGGTTGCAGGTAAAGTGTCTGTGTGTACTTATGTTCCTGAGCTTCCCTCTGACCATGGCTGAAGTCCCTGGTCCATGCAGACACTCCATTACTAGGGAACACCTGCTGACAGTCAGGCATCTGGTAGGTGTTGAAACAATATTAGAAACACATTGGTTGAACCAGCATCAGAAACAATGTGGCTTTGTTTGAACTGGGCTGAGATTTACCTGTTTTTATTCCTGCAGATGGATAACCAGTTGAGAAGTGGATGCACGATATCCTACACATTCATAGAACAGAGAAGTTTGGTAAGGTAACATTTATTTTATGGGACTGTTTTTCTTCCATTCCTGTGATTCACCTCAAAACCATCCAACTTTTCGTCTTTCCGTTGAAAGTATTGTTCATGTTTATTACCTCATTTTCTGATTTCCCACAGAGTAAATGTTGCTTTGTTAAAGCTGCTTTACCCTGGACCTTTGAGCTCCTTACCACTCACTTCAAATACAGTCGCGGTTCAGTCAACGATGGCTATGTTCAGTCCCTGAGAGCGCTCATCCTCAACATCTACTCTCAGAAATGTGTGCCTCAGATAAATGAAGAGGTTGAGGTGAGTGTGTGTTTCTGTGTGCTCCCTGTTTAGGACTGAAGGACAACATTTTCTATAATACAAAACATAAAGAAAATATATGTGATGTGAGAATTAGCCCAGTGCCAGGAGATAAATCTGCAATACTTGTGAAAACATTTCAATTATTTTTCTCGGTATGTGCCGCAGGATAAGCCAGAGAGTTTTGAGATGCTCTACAGAGGGTCTACTTCAGAGGCGCTGCAGAAAGCTTCAGAGGTGCTGTCTGTTTACTGGGAGCTGGTGACAACGAGCGATGCACCAGTAGACTGGAGATGCCAGAATGAATACACAGAAAACTTTGACTCTACCACAAAGCTATACACAGAGTCACCTACAGAATATTTTACAGGTGGGAATCTCTTCTGCTAATGTACTGTGATGAATGATGAGGAGGTATGGAGCCGGTGAGATCACTAAATACATGTCTCTTTCTACAGACAGTTATGGTAGCATCTCGGTGAAGGCCTCACAGAGACGAGCAGACAGAGACCTGTACAAGCTTGGATTCATCATCGTCTCCATCTGCGGAGGGCTGCTGTTCATACTCACTCTCTATTGTCTCATCACAAAAAAGGTACAAGCCAGCACTTCTGTTTTGATGATTTCTAAATTGTGCATTTCCTGATTTAATTTACCATGCATTCTCATGATATTGCTTTAGGCAGGACTTGGCAGTATGCCTGTGATCTCTTGGCACACGCAGAAGTACCAATTCTCCCTCACTAGAAAATACTGAGCATAACAACAAAAGGTGGAGACTGCACCAACTGGTGATAGCAGAAGTATTATTTTGCAGTGGCAAATGCACAAAGTCTGCAAAAACAATTTAATGTGTTTAATTCTCTTTTTTTTTTTACTATGTGGCGCCATTAGCTTTTATTCCCTTTTGATTTATTTCAGCAGCCTTTTTATAACGGGCTGAGTCTCAAAATCAACATGTGTACTTCTTCATTAAGCCCACATACATACTTTAGTATTGAAACAATTTGAAATCCTTTGACAAAGTGAATACTAGAACAACCACAATGTTTTTATGCCCTACCAAAATTGTAGCAACCATTAAATGAAATGTACAAGCTGCAGTTAAATCCTGATAGAACAGCGATCTCTACAAATCTAAAATCCGTTTATAAGCCTGTTTGTGGGTTAAACATGAGAAAAAAGCAGAAACATCTCTTTTGGAGTCACAACCTGGGGTAATCTTTGTAAACTTTAAACAATGTCTTAACAGACCAAAACGTTGTAAAGTCTTTGGGAAATCTGGCAATAATCTTGTGTCTCCCTCGCAGATAAATACTGAGTATAACAAAACTAAGTGGAAGCTGGACTCACTCTAGATATCAGAAGTGCTTCTCTGCAGCAGCACCTACTGTACATACAACTCTGCATATGTAAATGAGTGCATTTATTCTCCTATATGCAGCTATTTAACGTGTTTATTTCTGTTAAATATTTCAACAATTGCAATTCAGTAAAAACCCTGAAGCATTTCCTGCTGCAGTTAAGTGCTGGTTAAAAGTACAGTGTTTTTATTGACATGCTGGGTTTGGTTTTATTTTGAAAATAGTCTGAAAAAGTATTTGGTAATGGTAGAGAGTTGCTCTATGTTTGTGTTCTTTGTTTACTTTGGAAAGTTAGGTGAGCTACATTTTTATACGATTTAACATCCTTCATTTCCATTTTATTGATCATGTTGTTGAGAATTTGGACTCTAGATCTCATCCAGATTTATACTGAGTAAACATTTGGCAGCCAAGGGAAGTGCTCTGGGAGTAACTCTGATTCTCAGTCCTTGAAACTGATATTGCAGGAGTTTTACTGATACCTAAACGCATGTGATGAATACTTTGGTATGTGGGACGTAACGGTAGTACCTGTAAGAACACGCACAATTTTGTTTATTTCCAAGTTAAATTACATTACACCTGAACTGAGGGAAGCATGCATCAGGGACTTTCAGAATTCAATCACATTAGAGCTTCACAGTGGTGGGTTAATGGAAAACAAATTGCTCTTTTCTAGTTGGTCTTTGAGGGTAATGCACTAATAGGACTTCGTTAGTCAGAAGCTGGTTTGTCAAACATGGGTTTTGATTATCGCCGGAATCTAAATCTATAGGAAGCAGTGAAAACTAAGCAGTATCCTACAAACAACTTAATGTGCACCACTTAGACCTGCATTATAGAACATTGGTGAAAAGCTTTTTTTGGACACCAAAGATCACATGAAATGCTGCAGTTGATTCATTAAATTAAAAAGGGGGATGAGACATTCCCATCGTGAACTGATCCTGTTTTGTTCAGAGTGCAATCCAATTGATCCTTTAATTGCCAGAAGAAAAAAAGTTGAAGTTGAAAGAGCAGGAAGGGATGTCGTTTGAAGAATTGATTGCCAATATCCTTATTTAAGTGACTGCAATTAAGTGGCATAATACAGGCAGCAGAGAATGAGGGATCTGCAGTGATTGCACAAACATTTACAGAGAGTAAACGCAAAAAAATGCTAATGCCTGCTTTCAGAATATTATTATTTAGTCTACTAGCCATGCTTTGTCTTTTTGTTTATTACGCCGCTGGTTTTATTTCTTGTCGGAGCTCCTTTTTGTTTTCAGTGAGTTGGTACATGCCGGCCTGCCAACTGCCCCTAAACTTTAAGCATTGCCCCCACTCTGCCTTTAATTAACATCATCTGTGTGCTCCATGAGAATATGTGAGCACAGATGAATGCAAAGGCTTACAAGGAAGTTGGCAACATTGGAAATGACACATCACTCTGCCACAGACGCATTTCTGTCAAGATTGTGATTGAAAACTTCTAGTGTCTTGCATGTGTCAGTTGCTGTATATGTTTTCCTTAAGGTCAAATTAGGACAGATTCTACATAAACTTGTTTTTATGGTGTCTTACATGCTGCTACATTATTAGGATTCTCAGAATTAACCATGTAATTATTCTAGTATGTAGCTGAGCATCTGTGTTTTCCCAGAATAAGAGCATAAAAAGTCAAGTAGTCCATTAAGTGGAGCTAATGAGTACTAAGACAGATGTTCAGATAAGGATGTAATGTAAATGTGGAAACAATATGAGCTTTCTGAGAAAGTTGATCAGGGAAACTTGGGTGCAAATTGTAAACTGTCTCTGATACAGTACATGCTAGCTTTGTCCACCTCCACACCTTCAGGCAATATGGCAGTGTTAAAATCAAAATATTACTGGAAGCAAGCCTACAGTATAGCTGCATGAAGATCCTCACAGGAGCCAAACATACGGCTTGTTTTAATACTTGGAGACTAACAATGCATATCTTTTGAAGCACCTGGAATTTCCATCACTACTGCACAGTTTCGTCAGGGATCGTCATGAAAGTGACCCATGACCCACTTTGGATTAGCACCCCGCCGGCTGATAGGAAAGGAACTAAGTATATTTGCTTTGTCTACAGGGGTTAGGCAAAGCAACAAAAACATCTCCTTGCCAAGGAATATGAAGGGATACTCAAAACCTATTTTGACTGTGAGACACTCAGCTGCTGTAAATGTGAAAGGTGGTGATAAAAACCATGTTAGTTTACACCGTTAAGGAGTTTTTAGCATGTGTAGCACCTTTGAATTACTGCAGTGGATTTCAATAATAACAAGTTTTCATGGTGTTAAAATAATATTGAATAACCCATGGAAATGTTTTTACTTCACATGAAACAACCTTCCACTGCCGTGTCATTTTGTGTGCACAGCCTGTTTCAACTCCAACTGCCATTTTTGTATATCCTCTTAATCATTTTGACACATTACTCTATCAATCACTTGGCCTCACATTCTGCCATCAGTCAGAACCCAGGAGTATTGTTTGCAAATGATTCACCTATTTCAATATGAAATAAATGTAACTCTGTGAATGGCTCTACAGTAACTCACCGTTTGTCCTTGGAATTGGAATTATTTCATGAAGTATTTTCTTTCCAAAACAGAAAACTCACAACCCTCACAGATCAAGATCGTATACAAACTCAAGGTAAGAACCAACTTAACATGGGAATTAAAACGCTTGAGTCTTTTTCGTTGCACTAAACCTTATGCATTCCTTTGTCATCTGGAATAAAGCAGAGACCTGCAGGACATAGAGATGGAGCAACAATAATGTAAGCATCACCTACCTCAAAGTGTTTCTGAGAGTTAAACGTCTGGAGCTGGATCATGATTAACGTCTTGAACCCACACCTGCGTAAGCCTCAGTGTCAAGTATAACACAATGCACATTTGTCTTTTATATTCTTATTGTACTCTTTCCACAGCCAGTAAAGAACACATCGCTGAAGCTGCACATTGTATCCGTCTGTACACTTTTTAATATCAGTATTTTGTGTGTAATGTATCATGCTCGCTTATTTAATCAGAAGCTTGGCTTTGACTGAGAGCAAACATGGGCCTTATTTGGAATAATATGGTATGTATATTGTGTTTATGCATTAAGTATTGCAGATATCTTTTCACTAAAAAAGTTTTATTTTTACACTAGTTATGTATGTTGAATAATGTGTCTCAATTTGCTACAACTTAACCAACTGTTTGTATTGTTGTTTTCCAAATATTTCCACAAGTTATTTATTAGTTTGACCATACACTCACCGTATTGATAATAAAGGTTCCATAAATACAAAATATAATACTCTCACGTTTTCTAGCTATTCATTTAGGAGCACAAGGAAATCAATTGTTAATAATGATATGGGCTGCTTACTAGCCTACATTGGGTTTGAGTTTACACTTTATGGGGAGTCAAACGTGTTTTTATTCAAGTCAAAGGGTCTTCCCACTGATTTGGGAAGTGGTTTAGTTCACCTCATTATCAGCCTACATTGTTGATCAACACACAGTCTTGCCAACTTTTAAAACTCATGACCAAAGAAAACAAAACAGTGTGGTTTCAACAAGTCCTCTGGAGAATATTCTGTTAATGATCAAACACATAGAGCTGTTGTTACTGGCAGAGAGGTTGAGATACAATATCAATAGATACACACCAGTCGCTGCTGCAGCTACACAAGAAATGTCTTCACTGCACAGGGCGTGACAGCAGGAGTTGGTGGGAATAACATTCTACTATCCATTACTCATATGCATGCATGAGACTTTATCATTACTGCATGGTAGTGGCACATAATTAATACTGAGAAAGATTGTGAGATAGACAGAAAGCTATAACACTTTGTACAATGTGCACTTGCAACACTTTGTTGCAATATGGTCAGGCCAATAAAGACATTTGAGACAGAACGAGACACATGGAGAGGCAGAGAGAGAGAAAGAGGGAGAGGGGGTGCATTCCCTCCTGTTGTAATAACTTTCACTCATGTTTACTCAAAGCTGGTCCTGCCCTGTGTTATAATCATAAATTGCATAACGTCTGAGTTCTACACACAGTGAAATGTATGTGTCTCGGAGAGGACCACACCAGTAAAAGATTCCCACATGTGATTGTGTGCATGTGTGCTGGTCTGTATTTTTTGTTTTGGAAGAATCTGTGTAGGAAGCAGAGAAGGAAAAAACAACGCAGTTCTACGCCACAGCCGCTGCAGAACCATGTACAGCCAGCAATATATCATAATCCATAACACACTTAATTTAACAGTCTACCGCTTATCAGTGCGTAAAACGTAGGCAGTAATCCATTCTTCGTCACGAGACTTTGCCCCATGACAAAACAAGGAAAATATTTCTATAATTCAATTGAGTGCCTTTCTGAAGAGTATTAAAGGCAGCTGTGCAAGATGAAAAGGCAAGTTGTCTTCAATGTGGGAACTGCCTTAGACCAGTTAGAATTGTCAAAGTAGCTGCCGCCCATTTTCTCTCCCCCAATCTCTTTGCTGCTTTTACGTTCAAATTAGCGGAAACATAACATTTTACAGCTACAAATATATCACAGTAAAGGGCACAAAAAATCTGAAGGCGTGTTTTTTTCACTAAGATTTAATAATAAGTATAAAGTGGTGCATTCCAAGATCAGATTAAATTTCACAATAATGTATGATACATCACTTTCTTGCTAAGTGGTTGCAAACTGAATTGCATCAATTCTCATATTCTAAATCCTGACTTTAGCTAGTGTACACATTGTCTCAGAAGTTACACCCAAAGAAGTCTTTTGAAAAGCGAGTGTTAAAGTAACCAAAACACAACAGCTTAAATAACCCAACAACAATGCAGACATAGGATGCAGCCATTATAGAAAAACATACATGATTTTCATTGGCTAATTCAGAGGCTCATTATAGGAGTAACACACCCTACCTGTAGACATAAACACCTCATTATAAAACTTTTACTGTTGATAATGAAAATACAATGAACAGTGGAAAGGTTTCCAATAAACTGTCACCGACTCAAACTGTTTACTATAGAAGGCATGGTCATTTTAATTAGTTTATGTGACCTTGCCAAATAACATTATTAATAATGATAATCTTGGCCGCCTAATCAGCAGTTTTATCACCTTGTGCCACATGGTGGAGGTAAAGGTCCAAACTGAATCACCAGCTGATGACAGGATGTTTTTTACAGGTTATACTTTTCCTGTAAAAAAGCAGAACCTGTGATCATCAGCTCCTTGGTATTTATGATGGTCCTATTATTTTTGCCAGAATACCGGATCTGATAATAGAAAGGATGTCAGTCATCTGGCCTTTGTAAATGTTGTCCTTGTGATCCATATGCCTGTCATCTGGATAGGTGATTATACAGCTCTGGTATTTCCCGTTGACTAATACTGGAATTGTTTAATCGTTTAATTATTGAAAAAACAGCTTTCATAACATTGCATTTTCTTGAATATGTGTTGATGGACTGGAATTTTAACGTCTAGGCTGAATGTAGTGACAGGCAAAGAGAGGTTGGAGAGGGATAACAGATAAAGCAAGACATCGGATGAGTTAAGAGATATCACAGAGAGTGCAGGAAGAGCTAAACCTCAATAAAGCCAACGTGCCGCAAACAGTAGGCAGCCTCGGCAGGAATGTCTTTGGCACTGATCTCATTGGCATCCAAGCGCAGCATTCTCAGACTGGAGAAGTTTGTCATGTCGGTGGTCTCGCAGAAACTGCTCAGGGAGAACTCTGAAAGACACATGAGAGAAATATGAAGGGAGGCTGCATGTTCTTGTTGTCCTGTGAGACTTTCCAAGCAAAGACCAGTTTGTTCACATCACAGTCTCCTACCAAACAAGGCCAAATGAAATGTGCTGTATAATTCAGCTGGGGGTTTAAGTATGTCTTTATAAGAAGGGCTGGGATAACTGTATTTCTCAGAATCCATAATAAAGCCACTCTTTTTGATTAAACTCAGCGAGGACTGTTTCTTTCCTGTTTTCCTTTTTTATTATTGGGAACTTTTGCATTTGAATACGATTAATATGTGGGTGGGCTACCAATGTAATAAAGTGTGGAAAAACTGTAGCACATGAGCAAGGTAGCATTAAAACGTGTTTTGCTGTCATATAATCGTTGAAAATGTTCTGATTTGTTGCATGTTCAGTCCCCAGCCCAGACGTGATGTAAGATGTTACACCATGTTCCGTCGTGGCGTCAGAAAATACATAAAGGTTTAGGATGTTGAAATGGCAAATACAGATACATGTTACAGTGGATACACGACTGCTATAAACAACATGGGTGAACCGATGCATGTCTAAACTTCACTTTGAATCAGTTAAAGCAACAACAGTGCATAGAGTTGCTGTAGGGCTCACTGAACTTTCTATAAATCACGCTTTCAAACAGCCCTCCTCCTTCAAGTTATTGTATATTCTTAATTGGATGGATTCAGTTACGTTGAAAGGGTGTGCAGTTTAAACCATCCGACTAAATTTGCACTTTTAATGATTTGTGTAGCTTATGTATTGTAAAGGGCCAGTTCAGAACTGAATGAGTGACAGAGTGTGTATCTTGCTGTGCCAACCAACCCAATTAAAAATGAGTTAAGTAGTTTCTCATGTGTATCATTATTTATTGAGGGGAAATGGTCAGGAAAAATGTATACAATTCTCTATATAGGTACATTAGCACAGCACTATTAATGATCATTCAAATAAACTTTTAGAAACGTAAGACTGGTTTCACCTTCATTAAAAAAAACGTTGTTTATAGTTAAGACTAACATGTGATAAACAAAAAAACTGTTCTTTGCGGTGTGGTATATATTACTCTTTTACTTCCAATGTTTTTTTTAATTATGTTATATGTTTATCACTTATTTACTTTTATTTAATATGTCTCAGTTAGTGTGCCCATACCTTTGATCTTGTTGGCTTGTACATAAAAGTTCTCCAGGTTTCTGCTAACAACAGGGATCTTCTCCAGTTTATTGAAAGAAAGGTCAAGCTCAACCAGCGTGCTGACATTGAAGACACTGGATGGAAGTCCTTTATCAGTCAGCTTGTTATGAGCCAAGCGGACAAACAAAAGTTTGGGATTCATGTTGAGAAAGCCTGCGGGCACTCTCTCTATTTCATTAAAATCCAGGTAGAGCTGCTGCAGCCTCTCAGGGAGGTGGTCTGGGATTTTCCTAAGCTTGTTTTTCTTCATATCCAGCAAGGTCAGAGTCTTTAGTCCCTTTAACACATCTCCAACATCCTCAATGACATTTGCTTGGAGATCAAGCGTGGCGAGGTTAGCCATCCCCTCAAATGACTTGGAGGGGATCTTTGAGATCTTGTTATGACCAAGTCGCAGGTCTCTGATGGAGTTGGGCAAGTTGGGAGGCACACGTGTAAGCTCATTGCGATCCAAGAGGAGCCGGTCCAGGTGCTTGAGCTTGCTGAAAACATTTTTGCCAATCTTATCTGAGTCTAGTTGGTTTTGAAACAGCACGACCCAGACCAAGTTGGTAGCATTGTCAAACACCCCATCCTTGATGCCTGTGATCTTGTTCCGGTGCAGGTAGACATACTTAATATGTGAGGGGACATATGGAACATGCTGAAGGTTGCGGTTTTGACAGAACATAGCTGTTGGGAAGGTTGAGAGGCAGTCGCATTCCAGTGGGCAGTCGGTATCCACGGCCTGCCAGGTGGCATGCCTCCGGCGGCCTCGCAGATAGGACAGCCACTGGAACTGGCTGTAATGCTGGCTGATGCTTTGATCCACTATTCCTAGAACGAGGAGAAGCACCACTGTCCGCATGATCACTGTGAGAAAACGCAGGAAGAAAAAGATTTCAAATCGATACAAAGTCAACTTTAGGATATTACCTATTTACCAAATGACTGATAATAGAGAATGTTTTGCAGCTATTACTGAATTATGCTTATTGATCCACTTCTCTTTGCTCTACTATTTAAATTATCAGTAAGTTCAGTATACCCACCGCTTGGTTGGTCAGAGAGGATGTCTCCTTTCTTGCTTGCGCCGCCTGTGTTTTCCTCAGACTGAGTGAAATGTTGTTCATAAAGACTAACTATCTCCCTTCTCTACATAGCAGCAGTCAAATCACACACCCTCATTAGAGGACATACATTTTTCAGCTTGCATGTAAAGCCTATACCATAATATATCACCTCCAGCCATCTCAGTATTAATCCCATCTGTGAAGTGGGGTAAACATCTGCTTTTTTACAGCCTTGTTTACCTTTAGTGTGTTATGCCTTGTCATTAGCACTACCACTTGAAGGCTGGCTTGCTGTTTTGTGTGGTAGTATAAAGGTTATGGAGAGGGTGGGGGGTTATGCTATAGAAATGGTAACAAGGGTCTAGACGCTGTAACTAATGATGTGTTTCTACTTAAATGAAACAACAGAACTTTGTCAAAGTTTATAATCCAATTCTTAAATTTTAAGAGGATTGGATTATGTCAATAATTCACTGTATGTTTCAACATGAAACAAAGTTTGACAAACCCTGTTATTTGGCCACAACACTTCTCTTTAAACATATTTTTCATTTTTCGGTCTTTTTCTTCTGACAAGTACTCACCACTTTCATCAATTACAGAGTTGAAACTCTGAAGAAAGTTAACATATGTTTGTGCTGGCGCCTGCAGACAGGTACCCCATTCTCATCCTGAATGGATGGGCCTCGCTATTTATCCCTTCTACTGGAGCCGGGAAAAAGGAGGAAGAGCTGCAAGGATTTGTTCCACGCTCCTCTGAAGAAGAGCGAGACGATAGGTTTATTTGAATAAAAGTCGTTCAGCATGTAAAGACTTCAAATACTAAAACATTACATGAGAGGAGAGGGGACCTGAGGATACACATATGGGACCCCTTTGCACAAAATAGTTGGCAGGTTTTTAATCAAATCACATTCTTTGGCCAAAAACAACCTTTTAATGAGAACATAAAACATGTATGTTCTCCCCAAGTTATTACATGATGCCTGTATTCTGATCTGTGCCCAAATTAACTATTAATAAGGTTCTTCCTCACAAATATACCAAAATTATCATTATCTGGCAGGAAAAACAATGTTCCTTTGAAATCTGATGTTGGATATATGATTCAATCCCCCTGTTATCCACATTGTAAAGTCATTGATAATTTGATTCAGGCAAAAAAAGATTTGCTGTGTGTGTTATTCTCTGAATGTGCCACAAAGACAGTCAAAATTAAAACAGGATGCAAAAAAATACAAAAAATTGTCTTGTGATTAAAGCAACATGTTTAATGCAAAACACTCTGACTGGGCGTCATTCATTCATTTATCCAACTACAGCCAGAAAATCCAACAAAGCCACAATAATAACAGCATGTACACTAAACAATCATCTCTGAGGTGTTCTGCTGTTGTGCGCTTTACCATAAGGTAAAACATAAACATTGTTTGTCATGTATGAATTTAACTACAAACTGTACTGTTTTAAAACATGCTACTTAATTGGTGAGTTTCAAGCATCATATGTGCATGAAACCATCTTAAGTACAATATTGGAGCTTAACATAATTTAGTCCATTTGCCATTCATTTCCAATTTCATTTTCATTTTGAGCAATAGCATCCCGGCTCTACATATTTTTTGGTACACTATTGGATAAACTGCCATAAAATGTTCTTTGTGTCCATTGGAACAAAATGTAACTTCATGCAGATTGCCAACTAATTGTCAGATGTCTTAAATGACATTACAAAATGTCTTTCTACTTCCCTTTAAATGCGTTAATATGCTAGCGAGATAAATTGCTTTTTTGAAAAGCTATCGTAGAACAGGTTACCAAAAACCAAAAAACAACATGCAAAACCACAGAGAACGTTAAGAGATTTAATCTAAAGTAAAACACAGACATTATAACAGTGATGAGAAACCTTTTACACAGTAAATCTCATTAAACTCTGAAGGTTTAGCTTCGTCCATTTTTCCTATGCGTCACGCAACAAACCTCATGCAACAATTTCTATATAACTGCTTTGGAGAAAATGCTACAAAAGAATGTGTTGGCATCCCAGTATTGTCAATCCAAAGCTATCATCACCGTCATAGCAAGATTGATTATTTGTACACATGGTTTATATGTTTTAGATCCTGCACAACCACAAAATGGGGAAAAAAATGTCCTTTATCGTTGTAAGGAGAAACGCTTCCAACATCACATCAGTATATGAAACAGAAGTTGTGGTTTCTTGTAACAACCATTCAAATGGTACATATGGAGGACACTGGCAAACTATCTCTAACAACACCCTCAAAGCAAAAGTCGGTCTTAATGGTTTTAAACACTGACAACAGGAATTCTTAAGAGAAGAAAACTAACCAAAAGATTTACACCAAACAATGTTCACTAAAATATGTACATCAAAAATATAAAAACTCTCCTAATATACAAAACTTTAGACACACTGTAGATGTTGGTTTCCTCTAAGGAGAGCATGAATTTATAGCCCTTAGTGTACACACTTTACATACTTTTCAGTGCATGGACAGAGTTCAAAAGTTCTTAAGCACATTTGGCAAATGGCCTAGAGACACTCCCGTTTCAAAATAAAACCACTGAGGAAAGAATTTAATCTGCTAAAAAAATACTATAAAGGCATTACAGCCACTTGGCAAGGAACTCCTGTGTGTGTGTGTGTGTGTGTGTGTGTGTGTGTGTGTGTGTGTGTGTGTGTGTGTGTGTGTGTGTGTGTGTGTGTGTGTGTGTGTGTGTGTGTGTGTGTGTGTGTGTGTGTGTGTGTGTGTGTGTGTGTGTGTGTGTGTCTCTGTCTATCACTAGCCTGGAGGTTGTGTGGGTGGTTTTTTACTTTTCTTTCTTCTCTTCAAGAGCAGAGGATTAGTCGAGTCTTCAATAGTTTTGATTTTAAATTGATCATAGTCCACTCTCATCGTTTGCAGGGCATTTGTCATTTCCTCCTAATAATATCAATAAAAATATAACTTTATCAAACACAATCAACGTTAAACAGAGAAGAATAAGCACATACAGTAAGAAGTTTACATTATATGGATTTCTCTGTGCAGGGTAAAACATCAGGTATGCATAAAGCTTGACATATTTAAAAAATGTGTTATTTTATCAAACACAAACCCATGCTTAACCCACTTGAGATTTTCAAAAGATATAACATAATGAACAACAGTTTCTGTTTTTCTGAAGAAGCATCAACTAAGGACTCACATGAGGACACAACACTCACCTTAACCTTCTCCCAGACATCTTGCTCCTCATGCAGCACGCGGCTGGTGTGGAGAGGCGTTTGTGGGACCTCCACTGACTGCTGTATTGGTGAGAGAATATGGATTAGTGTCCACCAAATGTTACAAACATCTCTTAAAAGCAGTAGTTGCTCAAAACGATTCAAACCCTTTGTGAGCTACTCACATTTATCCAGGGATGATTTATGAACTCGGTGATGTTCATTCTTTGGGTAGGCTCAGTTTTCAGTAAGCGGCAAATTAGCTGTTTGGCTTTAACATAAAATCATCATCAAATTATATAATATTTCAGGCAATCATACAACAAATCCAATGGCTCCGCAGCAAACAGTTAAAAGAAATCCATTTCCTTTTAAGGAAAAAAATCAGAAAAAACATTTTTGGCTTTGCTGTTTGGCATCGTACTGAAACCACACAACAATAACATTGCTGGTGTGTATTCCCAGGAGAAACACGTATTTAAAGTGAATGAGGATGCATGGAATGTGATTCAGAAAGGGTAAAGGAGCAATTTAGCAAATACAAATATAGTCACATAAACAACCTTTTCAATTCCCTCACCTTCATCAGACACATCGCTCCACTCTGGTTTGGGGAAATCATATTTTCCAGTACGAATCCGTCTTTTCATTCCTGGGGATATTGCTAGACCGTGATGCGAGAAAAACGGAGGGTATCCACAAAGTCTGTATGTAAGACAGAAAAACAGCATGATGATTAGATTTAATTCAGCTTTGTTTATATAGAACAAAATCCTCAGAAGTTATGCCAGTGCATTTTCCGTGGCGCACGTCTGGATTTATTTGTATATACATCATACAGTATTATATTAAGAACATGGGTTATATATTACAAAACAACAATAACTTTGAGAATCTTCAAAGAGAAAAATATGTCATTGCAAGTAAAACAGCTAAAGGCACATCACACTGATAGACTTACAGAATATACATAATGACACCCAGAGACCACATGTCACAGGATCTGTCATACTTCTCTGGACCCAGAACCTCTGGAGCTGCCACAGTGTCAAAAGAAACCATTTAAATTGAGGGAATCAATTCTGTTTAACATAAACTACCTTTTATAATTGTAAATATAAAACAGATGTGGTGTATAAAGGATTTTCAATTGAAGCCAGATTCTACACTATGCAAACCCCCTCAAGGAAACTACTGGAAATTTGAACGAATGGACAATACTGTTTTTGTTTATCCAAACAATTTAAATGCAATTCTGTATAATCTTTTCCAAACTTCTGGGTTTAAAAAAAAAAAAACTCGTGGCAAAAAAATAAAATAAACTGGTGGCAAGTCTTATAGAAAATGTACATTGCAAAGAAAACGTCAAACTCGTACCATTCAATGAGATATTGATCAAAACAAAATCTAAATTTCACAGCTATAACTTTCAGTTTTGTCTGCGTGGAATGTGTATGTCTTCCCAACATCCAATGTGGTGGTGTCTTACCAACATAGTACGGGGTAAAACATGGAGTTGCCAGAGAGTTTAAGGTGGTGATTTCTTTGGCAAACCCAAAATCGGTCAGCTTGAGGAAGGCGTCTGGCCTTTTGGAGGTGTACAGCAGGTTCTCTGGCTGAAAGAGACAGCAACAGCAATCAACTGCCTCCATAACTACTAAATGGGCCCTAAATAAAGTCCACTGTTCTGTCTCAAATATACAGTGAGAGATTACCTTGATGTCTCTGTGTGCAATGTTGATGAAATGCAGGAAATGGATGGCTTCTCCTATACTCTTCATGATGTCAGAGGCCTCTGGGTAAAAAGGAAGTTTAGAGAAAAGAAATAGGCACAATAGAGATCAAACAGAGAGCCGCAGATTAAATCATACATTCAGCAGCCCATTTTGAGATTGATAAACCACACCAACAGAAAGCATAAGTATACATCAAATCAACCAGGATATAAATCTTAAAGGGTTGTAACTTTAACTTGATTGAGATATATAATTATCCCTTTACCTCTTTCTGTAAATGCATCATTCCCTCTGTCCTGGATATGACTAAACAATTCCCCTCCATCCATACTGAAATCAAAACAACAAAATGGACAGAAGAACAGTATGAGTCTAAAATCATTAGGCCATGGTGTTTATTTTACTACTCAAAGAAAAACAAATAAAACTTTCTCCTGGTTCACCAAAGATGGTGACCTGCAACCTGCAGAGGAGAAAACTATCACTGTTAATATCACATAGAAAATGTGTATGCTTTTGTGGTCGTTAATCTAAGATGTCTTTTAAATCCTTCACTTAATAGTCTATGCTTTTCGTTTCTTGAGATTAAAATGTTACTCTTACAACATAAATTTGAAGTTGAGCGACGTAAACTACTCTCCTCTTGAATGTAACTTGAATGTGTTGACCTTTAATTGTTAATTATTTTTTTAACTAGTTATTGGTTTTCTCTTCTTCTTATTATATGCATTTATTCTGTTCGACAAATTCTGTTGACATTATAAATGAGGGCAAGCTGTCATACATAGAGATTTAAATAAAGTTTGGAAGAAGTGTCTGTAAAAAGCTCTTGATCAAAATGAAATGCAGCTGGAAACATTACACACTTGTAATCCCTTAACTGTGCATGATTCTTAGCCCCTTTTGATGTTCAGTCAGGATTTACTATATTCTTTCCAGCTTTGAAAACACTTTTTGTATTCTATCATAACATTAGAGGTAGATTAGACAGACACCTGCCTTATTGTATTCTAGACAAAGCAGCCTCTGTCTGCTTTTTATTATTTTGTTCCCTAAAGTCTTCTGAAAACTCACCTCAGTGGGTGTAAATTATCCAAGCTGGCTCCTCCACAGTGCAATAATACAAGCCACAACTGCCAGGAGCCTTTCAAAGAAGTCCAAGAAAGGAAATCTACTTTTGTCAACATGTTTAATCATTTGTTAAGACCACACATACATTTCTGGCTCTAATTGTGTGTTTCTGTGTATTGTGTTTCTATGTGTGTGTGCAGAGGAACACACCATTCCATCACGATGAGGAGGCACTTCCTGCCATGGTAGAGATTCTCGTAAACATCTATGATGGGTACAATGTGGTGACAAGTTGACACCCTCCAGTGGAGCTCCACCTCCCGTCTGGCCTCCGGACAATCCTGCAGCATCTAAAACACACAGCAGAGGAATGAACAAAAACATGTTACTTTTAAAAGTAGTCATTGACCCAGTTCTAGTTCAAATAGGTTCAAAAATGTGGTGTTCAGGCAACACTAAACAACATTCCTTGCAGATGTTTTTTAAGTAATTACGGGGCTCAGACAATATCAGGTACATTTTACCACAGGAAGGCTTGGGCTTGTTGCAAATAGAGCTGCTTTGTTGATAACCATTTGACAAGTTGACAGATAAGTAATGGGAATACCTTGATAATCAACTTATTATTGATTAGGCTTTTCTATTTCCTAAATGATGGTAAATTAAATGTTTGGTTTTCTGACTGTTTTTGGCTGAATGAGGAATTGTAAGGAACTTGCACTCATCAATGAAACATTGTTATACGGAAAAATGTATTTACAGATTTTTCTATAGTGAAATAATAAATATCTGTAGCTCTTTTTGCAAATTGCGATTGAATGTTTTGCCATTTGGATGATATTGGATGTATAACAGTCTGAATAATGTAATAAGAAATGTATTATCAGATGTGCTGAATTCCATGGGCATTCTTCTGTGATATTTCACTACAAACATTTGGAAGACATCAGGTTTACAGACTTCCTTCCCAGACTTGGTGAAAGAGAAAAAATATGATGAATACTTTTGCACCTTTCCTTGGCCGGATTAGTTTGTCTTTCACACTACACTCAAATATTTTCTAGTTTCCGAGATGCACTGCTTTCACAAGACTTTTTCAACAGGGTGCACCAGTGGAAAATTATGGTTTCAAAAATCAAACTAGAATGTAATATGTATTGGATAATTAACAACATTCATGCGGTAGACACTGGCACCCTCGTCTGTCTTCTTCAAGTCAAACACCAGTACATTTAAAAAACAAAAACAAAACAAAAAGAAGCGTAGCTCTCTAGCAAGAAATCAAATCTGAAGAATGCAAATAAGTAGGCACAAAAACAAAGAAATGTGAGATGGGACATACGCTTCTCATCAAAAAATAAGTAGCTGAAGTCAACATAAATGTGTCTGCAAATAATAACAACATACTTGTAAAAAACAGACAAAGGTCTACCAAAGGATTGATAACTTGGTAGTTTTTACATTCTCTTTACCCATCTCAAAACTCCTTCACTTAATGTAAGCTGAGTGCGTGTTATCTGCATGACACCTCGTCCTGCTGTCCCAGTGTCATAATCTCTCAGCCATCTCAGGCCTCGTGCATGTGGCTACTTTTAGACACAGGCATGTTCCCCTCTCTCTTTCTGGCTGGCAGCAATTTGAATAGCAAAAGTCAACACTCCTCTTTCAAAAACAGGCACCTCTAAATGGTAGGCCAGAGGCCCTGGCTGCTGAGTTATATATAATTTACAATCTGTTGGACAGAAATTAGAAGCTCACCAAACCAAAGACTTTGTACAAACTCCAGAACTTACTGTTCCCATGAGAAAATAAATCTATAACTCACATGTGATGCCATCGGTGACCTCACCTCTTGAACTCTGGCAGTGCTCAGGCTCTTACTGAAAATAATGCCTGTCATTTAACATGCACAAATCACAGGTACTCTATAGTTAGATATGCATCACACATGCCTTAGGAGCTTCACATTGATCCAAATGACTGCACTTGGGTAACGTGTAATCATCTCTCCTTACTAGCTGAAACTAAAATTAAGAACAGAAAAAAGGTGCATCTTTAAAGAGAGGCTTCTATTAACTTTGACACATCCTGGGCTCACCTGTGACTGCACTATCTTTGAGAATGTGACATGGTGAACCTGAATGCACGATAGTCATCATTACTCTGTTTGATTCACACAAATCAATCAGGAAAACAGGTTTCTGTGGCCTCTACATTAGTCACGGAAATATAGATAATAGGTCACATTTACACAAAAAGGATCACGTAAGAACCAAATAAGCTCTTGGGTTTCATTGTGTTATATGTTTTTGACAAATATTATACAAAGATATGAGGATCCTTGAGGCTCTGCATATACTATTTATTATTAGTAGTATTATTATCATAATAATGTCATATATGTCTTTTGTGTATATTATTATTTAACAAATCCAATTTAAATTGGAAGAAGAGACTCCAGTAAGTAATGGAAATGTTGGGTACATCTGTATTAAATTAATTAAATGCGAAATGCTCTTTTGTAATTATAAATCATTTAAATACTGATTCAATTCAAGACTAAAATATATTCAAAAATGAATACTTGAAACATCTTTAAGGCACTGCCTTTAAGCAACCAATACTCCATTAAGCAACCAACACTCAGAAGGTTATCCATGCACAAATCATAAACATATTTCAGAACACATTTAACGTACCAGTAAATATTAGTGGTCTTAAAGTCCTGAAAGCTACATACAAAAACATCCATCTGAATAAATTCAAACCCATCTTTCTCCATTATCCAAACCAATATCAGAAATATATCACACATTGCTATAGTCTAGATAACATGCCCTGATATTGTAACTAGCTAATAGCAAAAAGGGGTCATCCTTTCACACATCCAATTATTTAACATTAGGTCAATGGACTTCATATGTGTATTTATCCATGATTTTCTAATAAAACATATATCTTCAATTCTGGCTAACAGATTTGTATACGATTTATTAGCACAATTGAGATAACAGTAGGCTATTTTTACCTTCAGTGCATACTTTTCTCCACTTTCTTTGTGAAATATTTCCAACACTTTGCCATTTATCCCCATCCCGAGCACCTGACTTGTTACATTGTAATCGACTGTAATAACATTCCTTTTGATTTGAAGAGGGTTGTTTAGAGTATTCACAAAACATTGTGGTGGGAAAGGAGAAGAGTTTAGATTAGGCTGCTGTTGGATCGGCACAGCCGGCTGGATCTGATTCGACATGTTAACTATCGGCGACACATACAGACAGGTGCGTCTCTCGTCCTCTCACTGAAGGTAGCAGCTTTTACTATCTGAGCTACAGTTGAAACACCTAGCTCATGTTGTCCTTCTCTGATATCAGCCCACCGCTAGCCGGGATAGTTAGACAGCAAACAAGTCCTCCTGAAGTAGCGACGAGTGTCCAAGAAGTCAACTCTCAACTGAGATTCTTGACAAACAGCCAGTTAAAACCGAGTCTAATAAATGCAATTGCCTCATCAGTCAAGGGATAAACAAATGACCAAACTTCCGGACTGAAATGGTGAATGTCTCTGTCTCAGGGGCGTGCCTGGGGAAAGGAGAGTAGGGGGCACAACCCTCACTACCACCCAACTGCCACTCAAATCCTAAATTGCAATTGACTCATAGCTATTTTAGAGGGGGTCCATTAAGAGAGCAATCATAGCATTTGATTTCTGATAAATAAGATATTACCAGTTACCAATAATTCTCCATCGTTTTTTTAAAGTTTTTTTTTTTAATAATAGAGAAAAAAAACATGGCTGTCTGAAACTTTGAGCAACTCCCAGCACATCTCCTCTCATCACTGTGAAGAGCAGCAGCGCTGTAAATGCCTACTCCTGATCACTTCACTGGGAGAAATGCTCCCTGACTTCATTAGTTGAAGCACTGCCGGCTAATTCAATTAAGTGTGGCAGCAGAGCTTGGCAGATTCAGCGATCAGAATCAAATACAATTTTGTAAAATTGCCTTACTCATATTTGCCTGTTTATGCACAATTGCAGCAGTTTCAGACAAGCAGAGGAAAGACTTTAGCTGTGATCATAACAGCATATTATTTGTTATATGAAAACCAATTGACTATCCATACAAGTGTGTGTATGCAAGACATGCCTGGTTGCCTTAACAGCTCCCCAATCTGACTATGGATATCCGAAAGACCCTTTCACATTCTAGATATGTGTTGGGGAAATATTTTCCTCAGCCCGTAACTTTGACCCAGTTTCTTATGCCCTCACTGAGCACAGGCCTGCAACCTTGGGGTGCTGTGCTCTCAGTGTTTTGTCTCCTTATTCCTGCCTGTTGGTATCAGTTGATAGAGCTGTTAAATACACGGTACCGGGGTGAGAACTCTTCAGAATTGGTCGGGCAAACACTTTGTCAACTCGTGGCTGCAGCGTTTGCATGTCTTGTCAACTCTCCGGCCGTTAACTTCCTAATAAACCTTCAGTGTTTGCCATCAAGTTCCAGTTCTCCCCGTGTCTCTCTGAATTTCGTCTCCATTGCTTCAGAAGTTTCCGTCACAATATGTCCCACTTTATTTCTGTCTCAGTGAATATCATATCAGTTCACAAAGAGTTGTCATGGACCTGCTGAAGTTGCAGCCTATCATTTAATTGAAGCGGTGTAAAGTCATATGATAGAATAGGTCCTTTAACAATCACTACCCCTCAAAATATCATCCATCCTAATAGGGTCTTTTAGGCCCTATCATCTTGGATGTTGATAATTTCCCACGTCTCAATGAGTTTCGCCACAATAGAAATAAGTGCACTACTAACTGGTGTTTCCTGTGGTTTATTTGTTTTGTTTCAAGATAGTCCGGTGTTTTAGATTACATTCGTCACAAGTCAGATGACATCTGCATTCCTTGCTCATGTGGCCAGACTTCAAGCACCCAAAACAAATTCCTTTTTCTCTCAGGAATTCAATTTTCTCCTTTTGAGAAATTTCCTTCAGCTTTGAGTGCCAGAATATTGAATATGATTCTATTCAATAAAGGCTTGATTATGAGGACAACTCCTTAGCTGTTATGGGCTGCTTTGATATCTTGGACTCAATACCTGTGCCCCCCTGTATGTTGTTATTGTTTCTTGCAAGCTTTAGACGCCCAACTTTCCCACATGCTGCCTTCACAGCTATCGCATCTTGCTGCTTGCTTGTGGTATCACCGTGGTAGTTTCTGGTGATGACCCTTACTTGTTGGTAATTTATCATCCAAAATTGACAGTAAATGACTGACGCATTGTGGGGATGATGCATGATAATTGTTTGAATTTGTATGGATATATATATTGTGCAAATTCCTGCCTGCTTAATAACAGGCCTCCCAAATGCTGAAGATGTTCTGTGTTTATTGCCAAAGTGTTCTTTTATTAATTCTCTTTTTATGTGACAATACATGTCATATGAGACAGCTAAATACCAGCTCTTTGTGCGGCCCCCTTGTGAATTGTTTCAGAAAATACAAACAGTTCTATTAACGGCTGGTCCTCTCTTCAAAACAAGGTTCAAAATTCTTAATTAAAGAAATACAATGGGTAAGATAAGATAAGATGTACCTTTATTAATCCCTGTGGGGAAATTCAGGAGTTTATACAGCAACACATTGAAAAAGAGAAACAGTACAGATTCACACGAGGATAAAAAAACAAATTTAAAAAAAGAAGAAAAACAAGAAACAATCAAAAAGGAAATAATTAGGTTTTGTCTCTTTGTGGATAATAAGCTTTTTAAGATGCTGTACTTGGTCAAGTGTGTGTATTTGCAGTTTTGGTTGTACATCAAGTGTGAATGAAACAGGTGGAGCTCCTGAGCCTTGATCCAAATGCAAGTTAGTTTGTGTTTCATCAGAAACGAATTAGCATTTGGGTTGAATTCAAGTCCTTGATCTTTTAGTCTTTTGCTAACATAGGAACTTATCCCATTTGAATAGGCCTCTCCTACAATTGTACTGCCTGCCATTAAAAAAATAGAGCAACAGGGGCTATTTGTCTTTCGAGCTCCAATTGCTTCTCGATTTTCCTCAATTGTTTTTTCTTCTGTCTGGGTTTCTTTCTGAGCTCTCTTTTCCGTGCAGATGAAATACTAAAAACAGATGACCTGGATTGTCTCCCTCTGATTGACCTTTTGCTGGACACATTAGACTCACTGTTTCCAGGAAAAATCTTCTCTTGGAACCCAGATTTTAAATTTCCATCATCAATGTGATTTGAATTTTCATTATCATGATCAGCTTTGTCATCGTCATATAAACTTCCATTTCCCCTAAGCCAAATTGAAGCCAAGAGAGTGTCAACTTTCTCTTCAAATGATTAGCCTAATTAAAATGGCTATTTATTTCAGTGGACACTGTTTGGCTGTAACATGCTGTTATTTGGTTAACAGATGTATACAGTTCTTTTAAGAGAAGGTGCTACAACACAAATGATGCACTATGATGAGGGCTTGGAAATTGTGCATTTTCAGTTTGTGAAACAATCAATACAATTTTGAATGCAACATACCATATAAAAAGTACTCCACTACTGCATACAACAGATTTAGACATCCAGACAGAAGTGTGCAAAAACTAGGAGCCTCTTTTGGCTTGAGTGCTGTTGAAGGGAACTTTGCTTTACACTGGGGATGATGATGGATTCACTATTATCCAGGTGATCAAGCGTTAAAAGTACAGTGTGTAGATTTTGGCTGCATATAGCATTGCAGTGACAGATTGCCGCCCCCCACTCTCTCCTACCTGCACAAGACTGTGCACCCCTGAATGCAAAAACCTAGAAATGCTGTGCTATCTTTCACAACCTTTGTATTGCTAAGAGGCCTATATTAACCATAACAATATCTAGGAGCAGCACAATTCAGGCAGTGGCTGGTGTTACTACAGTTTTTACAAGCTTGCGCAGATAACTATAGTATCCTGCAGAAATGTAAGTAACAATATAGGCAGTGGATAGTGCCCCAGTTTTGATTGGTCTGTTCTTACTGTGGAAACATAGTCGCCTGCAACATGTCAAACACTGCGATAGTTGTTTCTTGACATTTTAATGTCAGGGTTGGTGTTGTTTTCAGAGTGTAACCGATGAATAGTTCTATTGGAATCAGGCCTATACCACTTCCATATGTACACCGACGCACCTTCATGTAGTTCTCACCATGATACGGCATGAATACAGTGCAAACACCCAAGTGTTAACTCCCAGTTTAAACGGATCCGTAGGGAACCGAACTGGAGATTAACCGGATGCGTACACTTCATATTTATATCGCAAATTTGTGCATAATGTGTTCTAAAACTGGTTGAGGAACATGAAGATCTGTCCGAAAAAATTTACGTCCGTAAAGTGGTGTCTATGACATCCGAAAGGAAGGGGATTACTCTTTTACGACGAATATCTTAATACAAAACACCTTTTCATAGTTTTCTCTCTTGCTTGATGGTTACTAAATGCTAGACCAATTTAGCAATTTGTAGGTGACAACTCCAAGTGTAAATTTCAAGTTTTACTAGCGTATGACCCCTTCTCCGGGATATCCACAAGTTATTACTGACAAGTCTTAAAAGGAACAACAAAAATATGATCATCATTAATGAATGATACATCTCAGAGCCTCTGTTACATTCATGTGCTTCATACGTACTGCGGAACTAACGTTTCCCTAAATCTGCCGCTTTACAGTTTAACGTCGGACATAAATATGTGTCGGACCATCATACTCAACGAGGAATATCTGAGTGCTGTAAATCCCAAAATACATACATATTAGGCTTTTTCGCAAATGAATAGGCGTCATTTGAGAATGTTTGCCCTGATGTAACAAACATTTACATTATATTGGAGGCGGAAATCCTGAATTTGTCGCAGAAGTTGTTTATTTTCTGAGAAGATGTTTGCCAGACCGATCCGTGTCAAATCCAACACAGCAATCAAAGGATCAGACAGGTGAGTCAATGGTGCTGTCAGCTCAACACTATGTCTGTTCTTTTCGCCATTTGTTACATGATACCGTTTATGTACGTTTATTTATGTACTGGTTTGTTGATGATTTCTCAAGCTCTGCTTTAAGTCTACCAGAGGGCTGCCCAGATATAAGACCTTACTTGTCTTTCATTAAACAAGCCAGAATCAGAATATTTCTTAATATTAAGTTACATGTTTGCCTCTGGAAGTATATAGATCGAAACCCCAGGAGTATTTCAGTTTCTCAGCTAATTTTAGCTGTTGGGAATCACCATTGAATCCCAGCTACTGAGGAGTAAAGCAGTATACTGGTATTTTTGAACATGCATTAATCTAATCCAACACTGCCAAGCCAATATCAGTCAGATTCCCCAAAGACTATTTATTACTAATCAGTCTATTGCTGGGCGATCAAATATCAAACTTCCTCTAACCAACACTTCAATGGATATTGCGACAATATTATGGGGTTGGAATTTAAGAAAATACACATACAGTACATGCAAACAATTCTACCTGTTAAATCTGTGCCGTGTTAAGTTCAATATAAACATTGCAAATACATTTTTGAAATACGAATATTCAACACGTTGCATTTCTGTAGCAGTGGTTTTTGCTTGTTTGATGTTACCCAGTGACTGAGATTGTTGTCTTTACCTTTAGGAGGAAGCTCAAAGCTGACATATCCACATCCTTTCCTTCATTGTCTGCTGATGAGCTGTCTGAGCTGGTTCCCAACAAAGAGGAATTAAATGTAGTGAAGATTTATGCACATAAGGGAGATGCTGTGACACTTTATGTCCTTCACAAAAATCCACTTTTCTTTGAACTGGAGAAACGCCTTTATCCTACAGGTATTAAGCTAGCTGTTAAGTTACATAGAAATGATTGAATGGATAAATAAGTATTTTTGGTAACATATTTAAACTGTGTGTATCATATTATGTTTTCAGTATATGTTCTCTGGCGCTACCCTGCTCTCCTGCCAACATTCACGACATGGCCACCTGTGCTGCAGAAGATGATTGGAGGGGCAGGTAAAAATTGTTAGGATCAAGACCCGGAAAGATGTGTAATACTTTACATTTAGATTTGATATCAAGTAACAAACAATGACTTTCCCCAAAGATCTCATGCTGCCGGGTGTGGTGGTGCCTTCAAGTGGTCTACCCGATGTAAAACAGGGCGACTACTGCTCTGTTACATTAGTTAACAATAGGTAAGTTATTACAAAATGTTTGGAAAGACATCTTGCATGTTCCTCACAGATTTATGAATGACACTGCTGGTTGATTTCAGAGCTCCTGTTGCAGTTGGCACTGCTGCAGTTTCCACAGGAGAAATGCACAGTTTGGGCATGAAAGGGAGAGGAGTGTGTGTTCTGCACACGTACATGGATTATCTCTGGTGAGATATCTCCATCTTTCTGCAGATTGCAATAATGTGTTTTTGTGCTGGTTTTGGTTTAAAGGGCGTTGGATGAAAAGGTTGATTTACTGTCTCTAATGTCAAAGAGCGGAATCAACCTTCTCATCTCAGTCTGATAGGCTTGTTTTCCAATTTATCGAACAGTTCCTTTATTATTTATACCACAGTCTAAATGGTATGGTTGAGCATTTGTTTTAATGCTCAGCAACCTCTTTTCAAAGAAATCATCTCACTAAGAGCTTTTTAATTATGGCCCAAATTATGATTACACTTTTCCTTTCATTTTGATTCATTATGAAGAGACATGTGTTTTTTTCCCCCTTTTAAGGGCTTTTGGAGATAAGTCAGCTCCCCCTTCTTTACCAAATGCAGAGTGTGATGGACAAGAGGAATACGAAGAGGAATATGAGGTTAATAAGATGGAAGGGGAAGAAGAGGAGATTGTAGAAACATGTGTGGAGGAAGAGCAATGTCCGGGTGAAACGGTCACAGATCAAGCCTGCTGTGGTGTTGAGGAACTAAGTCTTGCTGAGCAGGAGGAAGAGCGAGGGGAAAAGGGCAATGAGGAAGAGGATGTTAACCAGGATGACCAGAAAATGCCACAAGGTACCCACATTAGTCACACCTCCCACTATATTTGTTATGTCATTTAAAAAAGGAATTATTTCAAGTTATTATAGTACTTAACTCCGTCTTGGTATCAAAGCACTTCTAAATTCAGACATTCACTACTAAATGATTGCAGGGCAGGCGTGAGGGCTCGCTCACTGAATTAATTTAGAGACCATATGGTTATGTTTTGTTGACACAACTGGAAAAAAAGGGTTAGGGTTAGGCTGATTTGGCAAAATTGGAGCCTGTTCACAGACAAGAGGATGTGACCCAAGTCGTTCCCTGATTTCACAGAGATAATGGACGCGCTGCTGTTGCAGTGTTTTCTCCACGCTCTCAAGAGCAAGGTGAAGAAGTCAGAGCTCCCCCTGCTGACCAGTACATTTCTCCGGATCCACATGTTCTCCTGCTGGTAAAGTACAATTAATGTCTTAAGACACGTTGAGAGGGATTTAAATTCAGTATTGAAAACATATTGTATTATTTCAGCCCAAGTGGAATGCAACTTGATATCAAGAAATCCAGCTACAAAAAGGTATATTAAATGTCTAGACTGTGACAATTTACACATAAAAATACACTAATGTAGAACTCCATCTGTATTCATTTATTTAATGATTATTTCCTGCAGCTGTCTAAGTTTCTACAGGCCATGCAGAAGCAGCATAACCTTGTGCGAGTGAAAGAACTGACCAAGGGTGTGGAGAGCATTGTGGAGGTGGACTGGAAAAATCGAGAGTGAGCCAAACCCCTGTCCCAACTTATAGAAATTCTTCGTCGAGATTCAAACTTGCAGCCGGCGTACATTCAGACTGACTAGCCCTTTTTTGTGTTGTTACTTTATAGACTGCGTTCCTTTCAAGTTCCCGAGGAGACAGATGTGGAGGTGTCTCCAATGCAGGATGGAGGGGAAGGAGAAACTCCATACCATCCTCCTGAGATCACAGCTCTGTACTCTGTGTCCGCTCGACTGGAGCCTCTGTTTCTCGATGTACAGAAGAGGTGTGTTTGTTTTCCTAACCCGGAGACTCAATGCATTAAGATGTTTGCCTGGTTCAGACAGCAGGGGGACATAGCAGGGAGAGCGGTAGTTAGAATATCAGCAAGCTTGCATCCATTTCATGTTTTCTTGAATATAACACTGAATCCCTAGCAACTCCAGGAGGTTTGTTCTGTAGCTGACCTCCATGTGAGAGGATAAGACAGTTTCTCATGGCACAAAATACTTAATCTTAGACCATGATTTAAATGTCTCCCTTGCCACCTCTTTACCAATCCCCGAAGACACTCAATGTTTTCTCCTTATCAGTAATTCCTCTTAAGACATGAATCATCATCATATGCGATTGCATATTGAGCAAAGAAAGTACTTCTAGCAGTAACACAAGTTTTTTGATCTTGAGGGATTTGTTTTCACAGCAGTCAGTTAGATGTTTCATAAGCGCACGTGTGACCTTGACAATGGTTCTCTTCTATGTTAGTGTTCAGTTGAGCCAGCATGTTTAAGCAGCTAATTTGAATGAATCCCTTATTAGTCGAAATTCATTCAGTGAAAGTAATCCCATGTCTAATAGTTAAAACTTTTGTAATGAAACATTTTCATATTCATGTTAAGTATTTTCAAAACAAGGGAGGAGTATTAGTTGTAATTTATGAATTGATTTTTGATCAATTTCATTTTGAGTTTTTATTTATATTTTAAATAGCGGGCGTATTTCCTTTTTTGTTTTATACTAACAATAGAAATAATCCTTGAAAACATAAAGTAAAGGATCTGATTTAGCATGGCCGTCGTATAGCTCAGTGGGTAGAGCAGGCGGCCATATATTGGGGTTTGATCCCCATGTGGTGGACCCAGGTTCGAATCCGGAGTCCCTTTGCTGCGCGTTTTCCCCTCTGTCTCCCCGTTTCTGAACTGCGATATATTAAAGGCACTGGTTGCCCAAATTGTTTTTTTTAAATAAAAATAAATACAGAAGCATGACAACAATTTTTATTAAGTCGCTAAGCTGACAACATCATTACATCACTCACATGTGCACATTTACTCTTATACTTGTTACTGTCCTGACAGGAAAGGAACAATACTGCAGCCTGCTGAAGTGAAACATATTGTCACAGAGTATGTGAAGAAGAATGAACTGGTGGATGAAAATAATAAGAAGTAAGTAAGAAAATATATCAAAACATCTCGTAAAGCTATGATTTGTTACCATTTAATGTTTATCTTGATAATCATAACAATATGTTTATCGATCACACAATCAAAATGTGCTAGAGAGCTGACAGTAAGGGTCAGTTTGAGTTTTAACAACAAAACCGTATCAGGTTTTTTTTCTTTACTAGGAGCAATGCTTAAAAGGCAGCCTTTATGGCCGCTAAACTAATATATTGTTTACCATGTAATGTTATCATTAAAATGTGACTCTGAAAAAAGTGAAGACATCTCATGTTTCCTTTTAGGTCATGGAAATAGTGCATCTTCAGATGTGAAACAAATTGATAATGAGGAATGGGAGAAATGGAATAAAACCTGCCATGCCACTGGCAAAGCTGAAAGGGTTCGTTTAGATGTGTTGAAGTTTTATGAGGTTCTTATCCATAGTCAAAGTACAACCTTCAGTGTATGGCGGTTTGCATGCCCCTCTGATTGAGAAGCAGATGGGAGTTACCGCACGGAAGGAAAGTAATGTACTGCGGAAGGGGGGACAGCTAAAACAAAAGCAAAGGAATGGATGTTTAGTGTATTTAGAATATTTTTAAGCTTTAACTCTCAGCTACAGACGTGGACAAAAGTGTTGGTACCCTTCCGTTAAAATAAGGAAAACCCACAATGGTCACTGAAATAACTTGAAACTGACAAAAGTAATAATAAATAAAAATGTGTTGAAAAATAACGAATGAAAATCAGACATTGCTTTTGAATTGTGGTTCAACAGAACCTTTTAAAAAACAAAATAATGAAACTGGCCTGGACAAAAGTGATGGTACCCTTAAGTTAATATTTTGTTGCACAACCTTTTGACTCAATCACTGCAATCAAGCGATTTTTGTATCTCTCAATGAGACTTCTGCACCTGTCGAGGGGTATTTTGACCCACTCCTCGTTAACAAACTGCTCCAGCTGTCTCAGGTTTGAAGGGTGCCATCTCCAGACTGCATGTTTCAGCTCCTTCCACAGATGTTCAATAGGGTTTAGATCAGGGCTCATAGAAGGCCACTTCAGAATAGTCCAACGTTTTGTTCTGAGCCATTCAGAATGCCTTGATAGTCTTGAGATTTCATGATACCCTGCACAGATTCAACACACCCTCTGCCAGATGCAATAAAGCAGCCCCAGAAAATAACCGAGCCTCCTCCATATTTCACAATAGGTATAGTGTTCTTTTCTTTGTGTGCTTCATTTTTGCGTCTGTCAACACAGAGCTGATGTGACATGCCAAAAAGTTCCAGTCCAAAAAGTTTGTCTCATCTGTCCAAAGGACATTCTCCCAGAAGCTTTGTGGCTTGTGAACATGCATTGTGGCAAATTCCATTCTCGCTTAGTGGTGTCCTCCTCAGTCGTCTTCCATTAAGTCCTCTGGCTCAACCGGCGGCGGATGGTGCAATCTGACACTGATGTACCTTGACCTTGGAGTTCACCTCTAATATCTTTGGAAGTTGTTTGGGGTTCTTTGGGTACCATTCGTATTATCAGTCTCTTCAATTTGTCATCAATTTTCCTCTTGCGGCCACGTCCAGGGAGGTTGGCTACAGTCCCAAGGACCTTAAACTTCTGAATAATATGTGCAACTGTAGTCACAGGAACATCCCGCTGCTTGAAAATGGTCTTGTCTATCACTTTCTTTCTAATATCCTGAGACAACTCTCTCCTTAGCTTTCTTTGCTCCATGTTCAGTGTGGTACACACCATGACACTAAACAGCACAGTGACTACTTTTCACCCTTTAAATAGGCAGACTGACTGATTACAAGTCTGAAGACACCTGTGATGCTAATTACAGGACACACCTTAGTTTAACATGACCCTGTGGTCAAATTATTTTCAGTCTGTCCTAGGGGTACCATCATTTCTGTCCAGGCCAGTTTCAGTATTTTGTTTATTTAAATGATTCTGTTGAACCACAATTCAAAAGCAATGTCTGATTTTCATTCGTTATTTTTCAACACATTTTTATTTACTATTACTTTTGTCAGTTTCAAGTTATTTCAGTGACCATTGTGGGTTTTCTTTAACGGAAGGGTACCAACGATTTCGTTCACGTCTGTATGTCTGACTAGGAACTGAAGCCGTTATCTGTGTTCTTTTCAACCACCAGGCTCTTGAAGAGAACACAGCGGGTCAACACTTTATGATTGTTAGTTATTTTTTGTTATTGTGTGAGGTTAGTTTGGATTACCCAAAGTCATACAATAACACTAAATTACTGATTGAGTCAGCGGTAGACCCGCAACACTTGTTCTGCAAGGTAAAATAAATGAACAAACTATTTTTTCAATGGAGTCTAGTGGCTTTAAAGAGAGCATAGATGTATATAACGCCTTCAGTTCCCCACTGGAAAGGGCTGTCTCATAGCAAGGCCAAAATAAAGTAAATATTGCATTCAGTAAAACAGATTTTCTTTTAGGTAGGCCTTTTTTTAAGTGGCTAAAATATTGTTGCTGCTAATTCAGTACACAGTTGTTGTTAGTTTCATTGTAGGTACTCCTACCTGCTGCTTGTAACCAGGTTTGTTCCAACCACCATCTACTGAAATAATATAGATGAGTGCCTCGCACAACCCGCTCCATAAAATTGGAACTATCCCTTTTACAAGGCAGAGCATTTCTTGTCAAGTGGCATCCATCCAATGTTTATTATTTTAAAGTTTTCTCCCATCTTAACAGTTACGTGACTGTAAACCCTATTCTGTGTGACTGCTTGCTGGAGAAATCAGAGTACCAGGAAATCGAGTCCCTCAAGTGGGATGACCTTTTCAGCAGGTGATTAATCATTATTTTCTGTGCAATGTAAAACACCAAATGTGGTTATTTGATGAGTTGTATCACACATGCTTAACGTTCTGTATATAGTCCTGTATATAAACCTATTATGTTGTTATAGATTAACAATTTATCAATAAAAATATATACATTGATCCTTTATACCAACATGTGAATACACTGTAATGCATGCAGAGGGAGACCTTCAGCATCGTTATTGAAGGATGCAGGATGAAATAATCATCCTAATGCAAATGGGGTAATCCAAATCTGATCTGTAAACAATAATACAGCTGCTCTGAAGTCTTTCCATCCAAACATCTGGTTTGTCATCGCTGCTCTGAAAAAACGTTGGGTGCAATATTTAAGAAACCAAGACACAGCCCGTAATGTTTTCTGCCTTTTGCCTGAAGACATTCCACTTCATCCATCGTCTCAGACTTTAATTAGAGTTTTGATGGGACTCATTAGAATCTCAGCAGAAGTTTGAGGCACTGGTTGGGAAAAGGGAAAACACCACCCTTGCATTACTTTTCTCAACACTGAAAGACTCTCAAATTTAAGATAGAAATCCCTTTTGTTTACGACGAAAAGGTGTTTCTCAAGATTCCTACATCTGCATTAAGGTGTTGCAGTGTCTGTAGCTACACTGTAATTGCATGCAAAGACTCTTTAGGGGCTACAGAGCTGCAACATGTTCTTAATTTCCGGTTACTGGTGCAGCTGATATTGGAAACTGGTGATGAATAGTAAAACCAGACCAATCTGTATTTGATTTAGCAAAACCTTTTCCATTCAGTCCTTAATTACTTACTTGATTGCGTGTCTTAGTTATTATCTTCTTTGAAACATTTTAATTTTGTGAGACATTTTTTGTGCAAACCTTCACATTGTTGCTCTCAATGTGAAAGTGAATGTACAAACAAAAATACAGCTTATGTTTACTGTACACTGAGTTTTTGGTGATCATTTTATGTACCTGATTACCCAATTCAACGGTTTTCCTGTCCATCTTTCCATGTATCCATCTGTCCATCATCTAACTTTTGCTGTAGGTTAAACAGTGCCTCCTAATTTTCACAGGACGTTGGGAAGAATGCAGGAGTGCTATCAAATTGTGTTCCCTGGAAAAAGACCCGTACAGAAGAAGGGCCACATCGAACCCATAGACATTGCTGTGGCTTCTCGAGGCTCTAATAAGAAGGTTACAACCTTTACTTAAATATCCTAAATTGAATGCTGTTGATCAGCAGGAATTGCTTCTACCAATCCTGATGAATGATAGCTTTGGGAGTCTAGAGAAATGCTAGCGGCTCTGTGAGACTGAACGATGGCACAGAAGTAGAGCTAAATTATAACTTTAAACATTGTAGGGGGACATTGTGAACTCAAACATTCTTTTTAATTTTTGGCTGATACAAGCGGTAAACTGGAGTCCATGTATTTGTATAGCTATAATCATTTCCATATGCTAACTATAGGTGACTCTAATAAAGAATCTGGAAGTGTATGGTTTGGATCCTGCGGTCGTGGCCACTGCTTTGCAGCGTAGAGTTCAGGCCAGCTCCGTTTTACAACCAATCCCTGGATCCAAGGACAAAGTCCTGGTCCAGATCCAAGGCAACCAGATTCATCAAGCTGGAAATTTGCTGCTAGGTTTGAATCTTAATATTTGTTTATTTGATTGCTTTATTTATGCACAAATAACTTTTTACTAATGTTTTTTTTCTATTTCAGATCATTATCAAATTCCTCGCAAGTACATTAACGGACTAGAAAAAGCCCAGAAAGGTGGAAAGAAGAAGTAACAGTTCAACTTGCTGTACCAACCATTTACTGTCTTTATTGCTGCTGTATGTCAACACACCAACATCCAACTTTTGGCTATTCATGAACAGTTATTAAAAGTGGTTTATAGAGGATAAATTAAACCTCACAGGCACAGTTTCCCTTTGAAGTGATATGTTTCCAATGGTGAATATCATTTCTGGAGAAAACTCTTCAAGAAGGTTAAAACATCATGTTTAATCATCAGATACACATTCAGTTAAACTAATCGATGTGTATACCCAGTTTACAGCTTTCCCCCCAAAAACATTTTTTCTGGACATTCGATGGCATTTTTAGACAACAGACAGTGAAGAGATGACAGACAGGAAGTGAGGGCTAGATGGGCTATAACATGTAAACGGTCACCAGCCTGACGCAGACTGCTGTCCCCTCCTTAACTCCTCGGCTGGTAGGCTAAATACAGACAGCATTTCTTAACTTGCGTTCAAACATTCGCAGCTGAAAGCTCCAATAAACAGTGAGGGCTGGGTCATGGTAGTGAACCCACATTTCAGATCTGTAGCTTTTGTTTAAAACACTGCAGTCAACAACGAAATGTAAATAAAAAATTACAAAAGTGACAAACCTGTTTTCTGCAGTTATTCATAGAATTCAAGGCAACAGCATCAAACATATCACATAACTGCATCAAAGTTGTTTTTGTAACTTTCTTGTGATGGACTCAACCCAAACTAAGGCTTTGTGCAATTATACAGCAGTTAGGTTGAGGTCAGGGCTCTGGGACCAGGCTAGTGTTACATGTGCACATTTGCTTTCCAAGTCTTTGTCACGTTTGTGGTCTTCTTGATGATGATGATGTTAGTCAAAGAAGAGGAAATTCTGCCAATTTTTTCCCTGTAGACAATCCAGATATTGTGTATATATTGTGTAGATCTTGCTCGACCAAGTCCATGCTTTGAGCAGAGGATGGGAGAGGCATATTCCCCTCACTTTTTGAAATTCTGGAGATCCAGCAAGTGGTTAAAATAATGTGCAGACTTTTGTTTAGGTTCTTACAGGCTGCCATACCTTGTGATGGTGGTTGCTTTTTGCAGCCTGAAAAGAATACAAGCAGTTTTTACTCCGCGTACCACAAATATTTTTTATTAGTTAATTCCCGTCAAAATATATCGGCTATTACTGATTTTTGAGCTATGACACTTTACAGCGCCATCCAAATTATAGGTATTCTAGATTTGGTAATGTTTTTATATTAAAAAATGTGTGAGTTACAAGTAATGATTGCCATGAATGAGGTATTTTTATATGATGTTTGAGGCCTCTTTGAAAATATGTAATTTAGTTTTTTTATTTAATGAGGGAAAAATACTTCGAACGGAAAATACAGGAAGTCGACTTTTGAGATGTTTAAACTTTGAGTAAAAATATAGGCCTTACATCATCTGTATCAAAGCATATCTCTTTGATACAGAAACATCATTGCTTATCATACAATAGTAATTAAATAATAAATAGGTATATATCTTTTTTTGCTAAAAATATAAATGTTAAGAACATATTTGTCATGATAGATGTGTACTAGAAAGAGAAGACCGACAAAAGTTGTGAAGTCAGGAGCTCTTGTTTGTTCGATGTAAGTTTAGAAAGTAACCAATTGCAGGTGTTTTATTCTGTAATGTAAAGCTACTATGTCAAACAGGAGGGATGTGAGTCAGGATTGTTAACACTGGAAAATCCATTTCCCTTCTTTTATAGATGGAGATAATAAGTTAAACACGTTTAAAAAGAAAATAAATGAGTTTTATGGAGTCTTAGTTCTGTTAAAGCCTTGTCTGCTGCAAGTCAATTACCAGTAATGACTGCCATGAGATCATTTTCTCTGCTCCTTTTACACCAGTTAAGTGCACTTGTACAAACATACTGGAGGTGTGTGTTATTGGGTTTATTAAAGACAGAGGTTGTATTTCCTGGCAAGAGTTTTTGTTTTGCAGTAGAAAAACACCTGTCTGGCACAGGCAAATATCTCATGTCAAAACTTGGTGCATTCAAACAGAGACATTTATCAGCCGTCTTGCTAAGGCTCATCATAGTCCCTGTGTCTGCTTCTAATTTATCTCTACATTATAATCATTACGATGCCAACTATACATGTGTGTTGTTCGGGGGATGACCCCAGTTATAGCACGGATGACAGCATCATGAAACTCATGGACTCACCACAGATTTGGTCTCCCTAGAGCGCAGCAGTGGCATGACTTTTCTGACACTGGATGTCAAATTGGCTGGTGATATGAACCCTATTGCTGCAAGAAATTAGGTGCAGATTAAGGTTAAGTGTGAGGATAGTGAGGAAGGGCAAAGCCAACCCAGAGCGTTAATGAATTGAGTCTAGGCCTCCGGTTTGTAAATACATCAGGTGTGGTTGTTCTGGTAGACTGGGGAAACTAGACCACTAGTAAGTAATATGGAAAAGCTGCAAATCTTGAAGTGTAGATCTTGGTTATCATGTTTCCTCGTGTGAATCACAACAAAAAGTTCCACTGTACAGACAACCGCCAGCCACATTGAGGCGTTGTACGCAATGTGGTCGAAAATGTCCCTCAGGCTGCACCATGGCTATTCACTCCAAAAGGGCTCCTGCTGGTGGTTTTTAATCGAAAAGCTCAAGAACCACAATGAAGATCAGAACATGTTTTTAGCCACAGCAACAGCCATCAGCTACAAGGGGCTAGACCTGGAGATCATGCAGTTCCTCCTTCAGATGATAAAGAAAGGTGATATGTGTCAATAAAGGCATCCACCTAAGATTTAATACACTTAACTTTAAATTAACTGCTTAATAAAACCTGTAATTTGGTGATAAATCAGCAAAAAGCTTTAATACTCAATGATGTACTTAAAGGGGATATGGCTGCTAGAGTTAGTTCCGTGTCCCCTCTCTTTTAGCCTGTTTTGGTTTGTACCAATCCCTGAGGAGTAAAAAATCATCAACACAAGCTGATGAAAACTCTTTCATTTATGTTGAATTTTTTCATGTTAGAAAAAGACATTCTGGTCCTACAGTATTATCAGCCCAGATGTTGTGGTCTGTCTGTTTACTCCAAACCCAAATGGCTCCAACATGTCTTTTCCAATTTGGCTAAAACTCTATAGGCAGCCAAGGAACTGTACATCCTGTACAACTGTAAATGGAAATGTCAATTGGCTGGGACAGTTTAAGTATGACATTTTCACGTCTGAGCCAATTGATTTAACGTAAGTACAGGGCTTCCTAATTTCAAGTCAGATGTCCTATTGTCAAAAACCATCCCAATCCCATTATCGTTAATTTTTTGAGGTCTGATTTGGATTAGCTCTGCAAAAACAGTATGCTTTGGAAATAGACCACACTGTTGGGAGCATTCTTTTACACCGCTGTTCACATCATGTTCCTGAAAACCTCATCATTGTCTGGTGCTGGAAAACCTTTCCAAACAACTGTTAGCTTTAGATATAGACAGACAGAGGAACCACAAGCAGAAATATATAATATATTTGACAAATATCGGTTACAGGCTGTGAGTTCGGTGCGCTACGATCTCAACTACTCTTCACACTTTTTTGACGAAGATGAGCTCTTTCTTTAGGGTTCACAATCAATCAGCTTTCTCTCTCCAGAGGCTTACAATATATACCCTCTCTCACACCAGATGGCCCATCTGCTCCAATGCTGAGGAGACACTTGGCTTTTTTCCATGAGATAAAAAAGAAATACGTTTTGTGTGGCTAATAAAATAAATCTGTAGGAAATCTAAAAGCTATATATTTAATATAAAAAGGGCCAATACATATTATTTTCACTGTATGAATTTGTTTCCAACAGGTCCAATCAGTAAAGTGATTAAAACGATGCTAAAATTCATAAAACTTGGAATGTCTGAACTTTCATGTTTTGATTTCAGGCCAGTATATCAGTTTGATCAAAAAGCCCAGTATTATTATCTCTGCTGCCAAAGAAGGTTTTGTTTTTCAGTTCCGTTGGTCCATCTGTTTGACAGCAGGATTATCAAAAACTATGGAAACTCGATGAAAGGGTGAATCATGGGTCAAGAAAGAACCGAATAAATTACAGAGCAGATCAGAATCACAGGTTAGATAAGTAGTGTGTTTACTTTCATTAACATGGAAAGAGGTCAGCGCTCTCCAATTGCCCTTGTAGTTAGTCATGGAGTTTTATAGAGAATTGTTTCTCCAATCAAATTGAATTGTTAGCTTTCTCTTTAAAGCAAAAGTTCAACATTCAATTTGTTGATTCAGTTTTTGTACAGGGAATAGGATGAAGGGACTGATACCTCTTTTGTGGTGCCATTCAATATGAATCACATTAAAGTCAAATATAAGTTGGCTTACTGGTACATTTTCTAAAGGTTAGTCAGCTAGTGTTGAAAAGTAGTTTCTTTGATTTGGTTCTTATTTATTTGTGTGACTAGTTGGCTTTTGAAGTTGCGAAAGCAAATTTCCTCTCCATAATACATAAAAAGCTATTGCCATGATAGGCAGTAGACATAAACTGGACGCTGTACCCATCCAAGACATAATCAAGCACATATCCCCCCCTGTTCAACCACAGTTTTTTTCCTCTCACTTCACAGATTTAATGAACAAAGTATAAGCTGTTAAAGCTTTAGGAATGTTAATTAGCAGATTTGTCTATACTTTAGACAGAGCAAAGCTAGCTTTCCACCCTTCTTTCATGTTGGTCAGAGCTACTGGTATCCTGGTTCTAGCTTCATAATAAATGGAAAGACTCAATGACTTTCTACAGAATGAAAGGTCTCATCTGGAGGGAATTTTTATGTTTCTAGCTACACAGATGGTCATCTAATAATTCACAGGTATTGGCTTCTACACAGGCTGTCCACGGTGATCTGGCTCTACTTAGCACAGTGTGCAGCAGAGGCCCTTGCTCCTCCCTCACAGCCACCCTCTGAGAAGATATGAGTTTTACTGATGCTGTGCCAATAGCAAAAATATGACTGTGATTACAGTGTGGTGCAGAGTTTACATAAGGCTTTAAGCCAGTCATTAGGAAAGATGTTTTAAAACATTTCTAAAATCTGTATTTGGCACTCGCCTGCTTGTTTGTAAATGATGTTGCTGAGTGTGGTAGATTATCTCCATTTGTATTTCCTTTTATAGTAAAGCCTGCCACCCATTTTCTATCTATGGATGTTTGCAGACTTTATTTTGCTATTTGGTTATGATTATGTCATAACTCAACTTTTATTTTTGTTAAATTGTTCTGCCATTTTACTCCTATATTTACAAAGTGCTGCCCATTTGCAACTCATTAAACCCTCATATTTTCAGTTGCATGTCTAATGTTGGATTGTGTTTCTTTTTTCATGAATGATTCCACTTGCATTAGTTTCATTTTTTGATAACAGTCGTGCTGATTGCGTTACGATGTGTGTTGATGCTTTGTGCTTACGTCAGCATGACGGGGGTTATTCTGCATCACTGTCAGACCAATTTACAGCTGAGAGGATGAGCAGATAAGAATGATTTGGACGCAGTTGCAAAATATTAATCGGGGTCATGCTTCAACATGTTTTTATAGTATCTGATTATCTGCTAATAGTTTTTGGAGCTTCTAATATGGTTCATAAAATGACAACAAGGCCCAAATCAAAAATAATGATTTCCATTTGGTCATACAATTATAACACTGCCAGGTTTCTGTTTCTTGTCATAAAACATTGCAGAGATCAAACAATCTCTCTTTTCTTACAGTGTCTGTGCCAACTCTGTTTTGATAGTTATAAAAGCCAGCAAACATCCTAGATGAGTATTCAAATTAAGATTCCAGTGCAGTTTCATGAGGGCAGAACAGTAAATACCTCAAGTCAGAAGCTCACAGGGAGCAGCGTCCAACAAAGCATAAATATAAAAACAGAAAAATGTTTGACAAGAAAACTGAAGTATAAAATATAAGTACGTTACTTGCACTAGGACTATGAACTAAGTAAAAGGTAATTAAATGAAAAGGTGCTAAAAAGTCAACAGTGATTGGCCTGGGAATTAGCCGATACATTCTGTGTCGCCATCTGTTGGTAATAAGCCAGCACAGCAGGATCTCTCGGCGGTTCAAATCCCAAAAGCTGCTGAAGCAATCATGCATGTAGCGTTAGATTTCACAAAGCCTGAATAATAATATTTTCCTGCCTGTAAAAAAACGGCTTTTGGAACATATTGAACTGGAACTGGGTCAAAAAGGTTGATAGCTTTATACAAACAATATGAGCCCTTATACTGATGGTATTGTTTTGCAGGGTTGTTCCATTGGTTTGTATTATGGTGTGCAGGTATTCATTTTATTGTGCTCTAGTTCCCTTTATTGAAAAGAAAAGAAGAAAAATGTCAAATTAAATCAATGGTTAAACGTTTTATTTAACCATTCATATAAACATGCATTTACGCTTACCTTTGCTGACTTCAGCTTTATATTTACTGCACAGAAAACAATAGTTTATTTAAATTCTCATCCATCCCTATGGCAGAAAGCCAATCCCCAAATCTCAGACTGTTCCTTTAATTGAATTTAATTAAAGCTAACAGGACATATTTTCAGTTCTTCCAAGTAATGAACAACACTCACTTAATGTGGGAATAAGTTATCGACAAACTAGGAGCACTTTTCTATTAAATGCATGCAGAAAGTTCTGGCCTTTTTCCTTTAGATAGAACAAACAATCCATGTTATTCATCCAACCTACCAAGCAGGCATTTTTAGGATATAAACACTCAATGCTGCCAGTCACTGATCCATCAGACAAGCTACCGTACGTCATTATACTGAGAGGATTGCAGTGCTAAAAAAGGATTACACCATTTGACATTTTTCCTGACCAAAACTACTTAACCACTTTGATTAGAGACCCAAAATAGAAGGACAAATCTGACGAAACAGCAGATTAACTCAAAATATTTTGGGTTGGGCTTTTCACTTCTTGTGGGATTGATTTTGCTGAATCATGGATAGATTTGAGGACACAGATTGGTCACAGTTGCCCGTTGTGTATACAGCATGTTTAGCCTACAGTGTAAATGTTGTTGTTTGTCATCATCGTTTGTATAATTGTCTTTGATTGAAAATGGCATAAATACTGTTTTATAATTAAAAAACAGTATTATTGGCAGATCTATTGACACTTCCCCTCACTCAGCAACAACACCAATATAATATATTACTGTTTATCCCTGTTAAATGCTACCAAACCCGTCGGACGTTTTATAACGTGAGAGTGGATTTATTGATCGGTTTCAGATGTTGCCTGCTTTCTGTTTTCTATCAACTGCTCCTTGCCGTCTAACTCCTAAGCTCAATAGATTTGTTTGATAATGGAAATGTGATTTATCTATATCTGTAGTCATATTTATACAACACACTATGCGTAAAATGTATTGTTATCTTCATCATGAATGCATTATTCAAATGTATATCAACGCATTAACTGCCAGAGGTCAGAACAGATTCATTTCAATACCTATATACGTATGTAACATATCAGTGCAAAATCAGACTACTACACTATATTTTTATTATTATAAACCCTTATTATAATTTGATGTCATATATAATTATAATTGTCTGAGACTTTCACTCAAGCTTGTTTTCTACCAACATACTTATCTCCTTGTGTTACATTTGAAGCCACAAAACGCAGATTTCTTTTTACATTTTACATCCTACTTGACAATTAAAGGTAAAATCCATACTGGTCATTACAGGGACACCGGGCTTTATTGATTCCCCCTTTGGCCAATATTGTACAATCCTAATGACAAAGGTCAGACTAAGGTCATTCGTGGGACAAAACCATAAAATCATAGAAACCCAGAACATTTAAGACTATTGAAATCAGAATATTGCTGACCGACGTGATGGTACATCTATTCATTAGCTTTTATTGTTTGGTTCTGCTACAATACAGCAAGTAGACTCAGTGGCAGGATGTGAACCCCTGCAAGACATTTTGCCCAATGCTTGTCTTCCCTATGTTTAAATATGCTCACCTTATACCTCAGCCATTTGGATGATTCATCAACTGGGATTCTGGATTGATTTACAGCCATTGTGCTGAGACCAAAAGCTGTCTCCTTTATTAGGAACTCTCAAGGATGGGACGTGTGATCAGTGGCATTCCCAGAGAGAGGTATCAGGTTAAGGGGTTGGGCTCAATTAGGTAGAAGTTCAATTAGTACACAGTAAAAGTGTCAACATACATGTAGGTGTCATTGTAAGTAGGTTAGAGGCAGTGTAGTAGAATCTTTGGATTGCAATTTTACGGTTTTGTTTCTCAAACTGCTCTCAGCAAACCCACTGAAGACCTGCTCAGCAAACAGGCACAGTTATAAATATAATATATCAATTAACTGATGTTTTTCCAGTAAGCGATTTATTGTTTTAAAAAAGAAAGGGTTTGAATGTGTTCAGGCTGCTTAGCAATCTGTCAAGAGGTTGTGATGTCTTGATAACTGAATTAGCAAGATGTTGGTTAATGAAAATGAGTGTCCAGCATAATCTCGTGTATCTAATGTAGGAGTTCAGCATTGGTTTTTAGTTCCTTGTGTCAATAAGGACGTTTCTAAGCTTATCAGGTTTGACAAGGGTTAGATGCTGTTAGAAGAGCTGAATGATGGATTGTGAGCCACAGAAAAGCCTGGTGCTTGATCGAAAAAAAAAAACTGCGCTCCATGGCCTTAATCTGCAGGATTATAGCACCGAATACTCCAATCCGTAGTGTTGTTCATGTGGGTGATTTGTCAAAGCATGCTCTGTAGGTAACTTGCCTGTGCAGTCTGTGTGCTTGAATGCTTTTCATTACTAACAGAGGAGTATATGAGTTTGTGAAGAGTCGTATTCAGAGCAGCAGTACCCAGGCAGGGAGGAAGTGAGGGTGGGAGGAGAGGGGAGGGAGGTGCCCATGGGTTAAGAGCTAAAGCCGCTTGGCCCAGATGAAGATGGCTCTCAGGCTCTCTGCCAATCAAAGCCCATCCAACAGCCCACTCTCACAGACAGGGCAGGGTTAGGCCACACGCATACTGGATGTACTGTACATGCAGTCTACAGTGTATACAGACATAGCACAGCATGTGAAATAATGGTGTAGGAGATAACAGGGATAGACACAAAGAGTAAGGGCTCTGCGTAAAATTGCAATTGTAAAGATACTGTGATTGATCTTTTTTAAATAAACAACGGACGAAATTACTAAGTATAGTTGAAAGGAGTTGCTTGAAAATTCAAGCGGTCTGAGAAGTGAAGCTTATGGGAAAGTGCCATAAACGTTTTCTTTCTTTACATTATTTTGGGCGACTCTACTGGTTGCAAAAAGAAATCAGATTGTATAGAAGTCTATGAAGAAATGACCCTACAACTCCATTTATTATCTCAGTAAACATTCCGTACTGACTTTATGTTATGTTCGGTTTTTTTCTTTACTGTTCTTCTTGAAAATTGCTACTACTGTAAATAACTACTAGACAAATTTGTCAAAAAATGTAGTCACATTGTACTAACACCTTTAACATCTCATATTGCCTCAGAACCTGCTCAATTGACCTCATGTTGCTTTTGGGGACACACATAAGTCACAATATTTTTTTTTTATTTGCCTGTAGATATTTGAGGGCTGCTCACACTGTGAAAAAAAAGGATCGTCAAGTGTTTAATGATTGATTGATTGATGTGAGTACTTAATGGCCTTTCTGATCTTCCTCATGCAAGCCCTTGATTAGATTCTTCTGCTAAATGTGCTCAACTTACAGCGTAACATGCTCCCTCATGGAAAAAATGTCCCATTATCCTTTAGTATTCTGTCTTACCCTCTTGTGACCCACTCTTAAACCCTTTTTCCGCTTGCTGATTAATTCCCACATGGATCTCCATTGCCATATTATTTTTTTCCCCCTGTTCATCTTCCTGTCACTCAGATATTCTTTCGTCTTTCTTGTGTGTCTTGTAGTATTGCAGAGCAGCTATCATAACAAATGATGATTAAAATATCAGAGAGACAAGGGTCCCCTTGATGTGTACATCATGCAGTTTGTGGCCTGTTTAGTCGTTGAGGATACAATCTCTCTGAACATCTGCCAAAACTCAGGGATCATCTGATGGGAACAGTCCACTGTGACATAATGTCAAGCATACTAATGGTTTGAACACAAGCTTTCCTGTCATCCATTAAATGTCAGTTGTGTTTTTGGCCATGCTAGCTTTATCTCTAGGCAGGTGGTGAGGATTATGGATGATCTCTAAACTTCAGTTTGATGCATCATGCTAAAATGTTTTATCCGATAGCTTGCAGGTATTCAGGCTTCAAAAGCCACCTGCACGTCCATTATTTCCTGGATAACCACATCTTCTTACTTCTCCTCCCTTTTCTCCTCTAATCTTCCTCCTTTTTATCTCATTGTCCCCTTCCGACACAGTATATCATTTATTCTCATCTGGCTACCTCTCCTTGGCTGCATGAGGCTGCCTCCCTTACTAATGAAAATGTTCCCTGGAGCTCAGGGACATTTAGGTGACCCCCATGCATAATTGCAATCTATTGATGAAAATCTTATTTGTTGTCCTGGTGAAATTCTTGTTCGAGGTGTGAAGCTGATATACTGTAGATGTTCCAGGAGAAGCTCTTCAATTACATCTTCGTGCCAAGTAATTATTTTGTTTTTATAAAAGATATTGTTAAAATCATAATACTCTTTATTTTTATAGCAAATGTTACACAATGCAATGCAACATACTTATTGAAAAAACTCTTTTAAACAAGCTAAGTTAAAGGTTGCAAACCAATTGTTGAAAATACAATAAAGCATAAAAATAACATTTCAATTATCATATCATAAAAATATGTTTTTGATTTGATTAAAATAAATTCAAAAGGTCTGTCTGAAGAGGTTTTTTAATAGAATTACCTGGGGTTGCATGATGGATCTATGGGCAGGTTCTTCTGTAGTTGTTTTGTCTCCCAAAGAAGATGGATGAAAACCCTCAATCATTAAAAATAAAATGGATGGATTATCATTGCAAAGGCATGACAGCTGAATGCTGAATTTTCCCCTTTGACAGGTATTAGCAGATCCTGCAAATAAATCTTGTTTACTTGGCTACAATAGCAGATCCGAGTTGGACACAATTGTGCAAACACCCACCAGGTCAACAGATCTGCGTGGTAACGGCTTGCATTTTAGGTTCAAAGAGTTATACAAGTGCTGCCTGCAGCCTTTCAAGAGATAATAGGCCATGGTCAAGCAGAAATATATAAAAGAGAGAACCAGGGTCAGGGAAAATAACAAAAGCGGGATGAATAATCAGTAATGAAATGGAATCTCATCTACCGTCTAAAAAGAACATCAAAGGAGATGCTTAATCTCAGGAGGCAGTACTTTGTCATCTGACGTGCATCCCTCTGTCTCTCAATCCCTCTCCATCCATCCCTCTCTCATGATGAGATGGATGATGGTGAGCGTGCGTGAGGGAGGGAGGGAGGAAGGGAGGGATAATACCTCCTGAATACACGATGAATGTAGTCATTGGGCTTAAACTGACTGGGGGGTGAGTGGTGCACAGAGACCAGGAGCGTGCATGTGAGTGACACCGAGCACCATCATCAACTCCCCCCCTGCAGCCTCACTCAGTCTCTCCATCCTCCTCCTGGAGAGAGACACATGGCATCACGCAACAGACAAGACAAGTAAAGAGAGGATAAAATAGTCCCTCTTTTTTTTTTTTTTTTTTTTACTGAGCTACCACAGTCAAGACTAAGTGAAACACAGAAGTAAATATCCTCTTGTGGTTGGCTCCAGCCCAACAACATCCAGCTTTTTCCTAAAAAACTAAATCAGAAATCGTGCTCAGTGCGCTCCGCCTGAGGAGGAGAGAGGATGCTGAACAACATGACTGATGGCGAGGAGGGAGAGGGGGGACCCGACAGACAGGGTGAGTGACGAAACCAGACCACTGACTGATGTGAGAGAGGAGTAAGTGGCAGTGTGTGCGTCAATTGCATGAGAGTGTCAGCGTGGGTGATAAGTATGTGAGCGCATGTGTGAGAAAGTTAGGGGAAGAGATTATGTAATTTCAGGAAAATAAGTGTCAGTACTTGGGTCTGTCTTTTTGTGTGTGAAGAGCGCGGAGCGACAGAGATGGAGACAGGGAAACATGCAGGCTCTGAGTTAGTTAGACACAAATGTTATCGCTCCACCTGTAAAGAGAATGCGAACACGTGTGTGTGTGTGTGTGTGCTGGAGGAAAGCATAAATTCACTCCTGAGCCTCCTTACAGGAAACTCGCATTTGTAAAAAGTGTACGCTGGTTGTTCAAAAACTGTGGATGGGTGATTTGGAGATTAGGGTAGATGTTTTTCAATATAGTTCATTCTCTGCCTATAGATTCATATGTCCACATCAAACACTGTTAGCACTCTACTACAAATAGATTTCCTGTGAATGAGTCCAGCCCCTGCACAACATCTGGGGAAACCTTTCTTTCACTGGCTTCATCTCATTCATGTCTTTTCCCATCATGAACATCTCGCTAGGGGCAATATCAGCCTTTCATAATAGAGTGTGTGTGTGTGTGTGTGTGTGTGTGTGTGTGTGTGTGTGTGTGTGTGTGTGTGTGTGTGTGTGTGTGTGTGTGTGTGTGTGTGTCTGTGTGTGTGTGTGTGTGTGTGTGTGTGTGTGTGTGTGTGTGTGTGTGTGTGTGTGTGTGTGTGTGTGTGTGTGTGTGTGTGTGTGTGTGTGCGCGTGTGCGTGTGTACTTACAGTCTGAGTGCGCCCACACATGCATGCAAATTTGCTTCTGATTGCATCTTTCCATATTTATTGTAGTATGTTTAATAATACATTACATTTTTATCAACTCAATGACTATTCATTGGTTAATAGTCTGAAAGTCTGATGTACATCACTTCTTACAGGACAATTGATCAAATGCCACTAAGATCAAGAAAATATGTTTTCCAAAATACCATAAGCTACTGAGCTGATGTTTGCATCACGCTTTTTTGATCTGTTAAACATGTTAACTCATGTTAGGGTGTGTTGATGATTTCCTTTAGTTTTTACATTGGGGCTATACATCTGTTAAACATAGAGGGGTTTCTGCGGTGGGATCTTGGATGATTTTGGTTTGTTGTGGGTCTTAAGTACACGTGTCTGCAAAAAGAGAAACTCTTCTTCGACTGAAGGAATGTATTCAGTTTTATTGTATTGAATGTCTGACTTGGCATTGGCCCCCATAGACTGTGTTTCAAGGAAGAAAATTGGATTACATGCCCAATACCTTATATTGAGTTGAGCTCAGTTCGCAGTGATCTGCCTCCATTCTCTTAGAGTTCTTCATCAAGAGCTTTGACTGATTCACATCTTATCAAGCTAAAATATAGACCGAGAGAAACTAATTGGCAATGCAAATACACCAGTGGATGTGTGGGTTTAAGCTTAATTGAACTGGTAATACAACAAGAACAAAGACCTCCCCAGAACCATTTTGTTTTGTTGCGTAGACTTTCATCTAACTGGTAACGATTGCATAGTAGATTTAATTACGCTCACATTAGAGGTTTAGGGCTGTTTTTTAGCTCAATTGACTTGTCATAAAGCACAGGTGGCACAAATACCATCAACAAAGTCATTAAACACACTAGGCATGTGCAAATTACCCGCAAGCTTAACAAAGTAAGGATTTTAAAAAACTGTTGGTCTTTAAAGTTTAACTGGAAGAAATCGTAAAACTCAATTACTACAATTACAATTACTACACTATCAATGGAAAAAAAATAGATAAACATCAAAGAAGCATAACACGCGTCTACCATCATCTGTATTTTGGTTTAGTATGTGCTGGCATGTTTAGTATCCTGTTTGGCTTGTAGCATGCCAACATATGATGATAATCATAGCTGATCCATCACAACAAGAATTACATTGATGGTTACATTGTACAGATACTGCATATACCAGAAATTTCAACTCATTGTCTCCATTATACTACACAACAGAGGGTCAATGACCTTCTGCCTTTCAAAGGTCATAATTTGAATTACACCAAAACACCAGAGGGGGGAATAAAGAGGTTTCACTTGTGGTCCACAGGAGTGTGATCAGGATATACACCAAATACAGATCATTATTATAGTCCTGCCTGTTTTAACAGAGCAGACGAGATGACAGATTTATGAGATCCCTGGTGGATGCACTCTGTCAGCCCGGCAATAAAATGAAATGATATCTACAGTGATCAATAATCCCAACAGGAGTTTACATGGTTCAATACTGCTGTAGGAATGCTGCTAAAGAAATGTAAGTTGGTTAAATCTTTTTATGGAATTACTTTCCTATTTGGTTATATATTCATGTGTGTACAGCCCTCTTAGCTCTGTGTTGTTTATGACCTTTCATTACGTTTTATACATTTTGAAGTATCCATTAAGCATTCATTAGCATTTAGCATTAGTAAAACATGCAGTCAAGTCTTTGAAAATTGATATAGCAGTAGAGGTTCATGTGTGTGTGCTTCCTTATCTTTAACTATTTAAACATAGAAAATTGCAGAAAGAAATGGTTTCCCTTCCCTGAGAATAGTCACCAGCTTTTGGGGGCGGTCATTAAGGGTTATAGAGGATATGAAGAGTGACCAGTTCATTTGTCACATATCTAAAGTGTGATAAAATTCACTATAAATATCATGCAATATTTTATAGTCTTGTGTGGCAAATATTGTGGCTTATATTCAGTGTTTGTTGACACTGTGTCAACTTTTCTGGACTGGAATTCAATGAATGCAGACATAACAGAAGGAACACATTTAAATACAATACAATCTATCTGAGTGGTCAAAGTGTCGTTGAGCAAGGCATGTAATCTTCAACCTACTCCTTAGGATAGAGTAATACATCGTGAGTAAAGTATTTGAAATGGGAGAAACGGATGCCATCACTGCATGGTCGTAGTACTGTCATGCACAGTGAGCTAAAGCCACCAAAACACAGCCTGTCTTAGAGCAGCTGGTGCAGGGGATAAACCAAGGTCGTGGTAATGTCTCATTTTTGGCGGCCTTTATTTAAAATCATGTAATGCCACCATATTATTTCAAGTAGAATCTAAGTTAAAGCAGCCAAATACAAAAATAAAGTTTTCAGACAAATGCTTAAATGCTTCAAACAGTTATATACAACTAATGCCACGTCTATTTCAAAATAATCTCATTTATTATCAACAATCTTGTTTTACTTTGTTCATTGTGAAGTAGTCCTCATGTATGAGGTTTATCTTTTATATCCAGTAAACGTTTAACATTTTTGGGACTATTCATTCCAACGTTTGTTCACGCTTTGTAACAGATGATGTCAGGTTTGCAGGCGCTGCCACTCGTCTCGGTGTCCTTGTCTTTTTGGCCGGTCGCTATGGGCTCTGGGGGCAGATGGTGTGAAATTGCCCTCATAGGTCAGTTTAGACTGGAAAAGATTAAACGTGCAAACACACCCCAAATACAAAGCATGCTTCCAGCTGAATGAAACGTCAGGGGACAAAAGTTATAAATAAGGGGGATATGAATCTCTATATTAATAATATAGTTTATAGGGCGTATTTATAGTTTATAGTATAAAAGTTGTAAATGATGAAGAAAGTCAAGGATCAAAACATCTGGATCTTGAGGGTACCTCAAATATCTTTGGCAAATTTCAAGGCAATCCAGCCAATAGTTGTGATGATATTTTAAATCTAAACCACATGTCCACTTTGCGGTAGTGCTAGAGGAAAAGTCAAGGGGTCACCTCAGCCTGTAGGATTTATTGTCCACGGATCCTATATTTATACATTTCATGGCAATCCATCGAAGAGTTGTTCAGTCATTAAGTTCAGGTTAAATTTAAAGTAATTCACAAGAACAAATATCAAACAATCTCTAAGATTGTGTACAAATGTTTTTTTCTTCCTTTCTTTCTGTTCTCATGTCCTGTTATTCTTTTGATGACCCCTGGTACTTACATTTGACTCTCAGTAGGAGTGATAAACCTTGAGTAGGAAAAATCTGCTCGAGGGTTTTATCAGTCGATGAATCACTTCCAGCTTGAAAGTGTTAACTAAATTGCTTCCCAGTAGAAAAATGCTTCTCCTGCTCTCCCTCTTTCAGCTGAATGAGTAATGGCTGACAGGGGAAAAATCTATGAACTTACTTAAAGGAATTTAGGGGAGTATGCTGATTTGCACACTCACACAGAACAAGATGAAATATATGATAATGTGTTTTTATATTTGAGAAAATATATTTGCTTCCAGTCTTTATGCTGATCAACACGTGGCTAAACTCTGGCATGTGAGGAAAACTTCCTTAAGAAGAACATATTTCCAGTTTGTTCCTTTAACGGAATTGTTCAACATTTTGGAAAATAGGCTTATTTTTTTTATCTTACTCAGATAAGAAGGTAGATACCACTCCTTTGTATGGTAAAGAAGAGCCTACCAAGCAGTTAGCTTAGTCAAGAGACAGGGAAGAGCTGGCCTGTCAAAATGTGTAAAAATGCTACAGAAACAACTTAATGATATTACTAATAAATAAAATACTGAACATTTGAGGTTCTGGTAGGCAAATGTTGTTAACTTTGGACCACAACAGTGCTAAGCTAACCCTTACTCTCTCCTAGTTTCATATTTATCATGCAAGTGGTATTCATTTTTCTTTCCAACTCTCAGCAAGATTAATGTAAATAAGCATATATCCCAAATATTTATTTGTTGGTCTGATATGTATGCACTTCCTGCCCTCCAAAGCACAACCACAGCCTGCCGACATGGACTTAATCTGCTTGCCAGATGTCGTTAGCTCATCCACTGGTGTATGAATCAGAATCAATTTGTCTGATTGCCCATACAATAATGCAGAGTGTTCACCATTGTAATTCCACAGAAAGACAACGGTCCCCTGAAACATTCACATGAGTTGGTTCTCCTCATAATGCATATGGTGATTTATAGTAGTTGTCAGGGTTATTGTTCAATGCCAAAGGAGGTTTAAAAAAGTAACCCATATTATAAGTACAACCCACTGTAAAAGAAGCAGCAGCGACATTATTTAGTATTGTCCTGTAATAAACAGGGGTATACTCTGGGAAAGAACAGCATTTACTTAAAGCTTAAAGTGTGAAATTAGAATAATTCTTCAACATGAAAATGTGTGTGTTGTCATGTCTCTGTTGACAAGAGCAGTCATGTAATTATGCATCAGGAATCATCATTTCAGAGGAGGGCAGCATTATTTAAAGCTGCTCTCTTAATGCCATGTAAAGGATTTTAATATTGCCGCTACTCAGTAATTTCACTGATGTGTCCTCAGCTGATTTACAGCTTTAATAAACTGACTCAGGACATTTGTCAGCAATGTCCAATAATGATGATACAGTTTGACATATCAGATTTATCCTTTACTTCCAGCATGTGATAGATGTGTATTACTGAGGTTGGCAGGGGATTGAACAGGGAACAATGTGATGATAAGTTATGCCAGTAATTGTCAGTTATCCTCCGATGTATTGTCCTGGCTGTAAATGCCTGAATAGTGCAAGAAGAGTAGACACTGAGTTTAATCCATAAAAATTCTGAAGGTCATATGGTCGAGGTTGGATTTAGGATCTTAAGAACACAATAACATAGATTGATCCAATTCAATTAGCTTAATGTATTCCATGTAAACCCATGCCTTGAAAACAAATGAAAAACACATGTATGACAACATGACAGTGTCCAAAAATACATCATAATGTAATAACACTCTTTTGGACAGACAAAGAAGAAGCAACCCTTAATCGTCCCACAGAGGGGACATTTACATTCTGCATTTGACCCATCCTAGTGTTAGGAACAGTGGGCTGTCATTATGTAGAGCAGTGTAGGGAACGGTGCCTTGAACCGGTGATCTTCCCGTTCCCAAGCCAAGTCCCTACGGACTTCGCCACCACTTCCACTTAGAAGCATTAATTTAAGAAAATATTCTAAAGAAGCAGAAAGAGTAGGGTAATTTGGTTCTATTAATGGGGCGAAGCCTGCGAGCTAGTTCAGGCCGTCAACTCGAGCACCAATGATACATTCGCACATAACGCCCATCGTCACTCTTGCAACCAACCAAACATAGTCTCCTAAATCTGGCGCTCTATTTAAGCTATCAGATCTGCCTACCTCTGCCAAGCTAATGCTCCTGCTGCTACTGCTGCTGCCCCACCACCACCCCAGCTCCCAGCTGTAGGCTCGGGGGTTAGTTATCTAATCATCGCCCAATGTTCCATGTAAACCTGTGGAAGGATGAGGCCCAAGCCTAGACACCAAACTCAAACTATATACTGCTTCCAAAAAACATATTGATTGTTGATTGCATTTATTGTTTTGCTTTGTCCAATCTGGGCCAGCACAAACAGCTATAAAGATAACGCAGACATAACATTTAAGGTGCCATAGAATGGAAAACTGTATGTACCTTGGCATAGTTGAAAAAGGAGAGTTCGATACATTGAAACACCATTGTTTCCTCCTTCACGTGCAAATCATGAATATGCATATCACAGCGGTAAAACGGGCGAATTACAACAATCCCTGTATGTTACGTAACACATGGTAGTCCAGCCCCAACATTTGCATACACCAGCTTCTGGAAACACTAAAGCTAACACTTACCACCCCGTAACGTTGCTCTCCAATCTCCGACCAACTGGCTGTTTTTCAAATTCATCGGTTTCCTCCTCCGATAAAGGCTCAAACATGTAAAGTTGGATGCCAATAGCCTCCATGGTTCATCTCTCACAGTTTCGCGAACTTCACTTACTTCTGTGGGCTCTGAGGCAGCATTGGATTGCTCCTTGTAAACCAGCCAATCAGAGCAGAGCTCCTCATAATTATTTAAATGAGTCCCAAATAAGGCCATTCAGCTTGTATCATTCTAGGACCAAATCATAGGGCTGCAAAGTGGCCTGTAAAACCGCATTTGGATATTTTTTAGGATCAACCAAAGTTACATACCTTCGTTGTGGACATCAGAGAACCATTTAAAATACCAGATAGATGCTTTCTATGGTACCTTTAACTTATAAAGCTTTCGTCTCTTTAGCCGCTAAACATTACAAAGCAGGAAAAGTCAAATTGATTTTTCAGATTGCCCTTCAATATAAAACAATACAATGTGCAATATTGAACAGCTTAAAACAATTACTAAATACTACGCAGGTTCTTCATTTTTCGAAAGATCTTTTAGTGATAAACTCGGGCTGTGGCAGGCAGATACATATTAAGCGTTCTCCAACTGGCTGTTTCTCGTTTGGTGCTGATCAGTTTACTGCTCAGTGTTTTTTTTTTACTGACAGTGCGAAGATAGAGTGAGACTAAAGCAGTTAAGATGTGGCAAAAAACTAAATAAGCTGAGTTAAAGGGATAGAGAGCCAACAGAGAGCTGCTGAGTTGGTTGATGGTTATCTGTGTGTTTCTAGTCACCTTTAACATTGCACATAGGATCAGAGCAATTGAACTTCTGAAAGAGAAGTGGGAATACTAGAAGAGCTTTCCTCTAATCCTCCCACTGTGCCCCAACATCTACATCAACATCTCTCCCACCCAGTTGCTTCAGATTAGAGATGACTGAAAACACTGTGGTCTGACCTTTTCTTCTTCATCACTTTACCTCCTATAGTTCACCCTCAGTGGTCCAGTCACAGATGTCTCTATGCCGTAGAGCTCCATCGCTGTTCAAAAACAGTTAAAATAACACATAGAGGAGCTACCATTTGACTGACATGCTTCTTCATTATGATGAACAGCCGTTTCTACAATCCTACACCCCAACCAGCTGCCTTGAATACTCCTACCACTGAAGCACCACTGAAAATAGTCCCCAAGAAATACACAAATTACTTCTCCTTTGAAAAACATTTACTAGAAACAACGGCACCAATATTTCGCAGCCTAAGAAAATAGGCTTATTTATTTTTGACTTGCCTTCAAAGATTGGAATAGTTAGAGAGAGTCGGCAAGATTCGATAGAGATGCTTGCTCAAATTGGTCATTTTGTGACAATTTCTTAAACAGAAGAGTATATATTACAGCTTTATTAGTGTCATTGGAACAATTTGAAATGGTGGCTGATGGTCTAAGAATTTAGTCAAATGAGGATGGAAAGTTAACAGGAATATTTATTAGAGAAGTATAACCTGCAGCACACACCTTTTTTAATATGAAGGTCAAACAGGAAGTACATGTTTTAGGGAAAATGAAAGGATTCCCAGTATTTCTTTGTGAAATTACCAAGCTTTTTGTCATCTTTGACTGGAACTGTGATGTTGTGGTTGTTGTCCATCCTTTCTTCTAATATCCATCAGTTCACTTATCCAAGAGAACTTTGTTACCCATGCATGCTTCGAAAAAACCTTTCATTTGGTTTGGCATGGTTTTAATCCCACCCATGCTATGTGAAGGCAACTTATCCAGTATATAAAGAAAAGCATATAACTTTAAATGAATCATTAAGTCTCCCTGATATGATGTGGAAAACATTCAGTAGCTCAGGATTTGCACAGATGAGTTATAACAAAGTCTTTTTTTGGATCAAGCATTGCTTTCTCTCCCCCATGATAAATGAGCAAGAACAATGTTTTTTACCTCCTGTATTTATTTGATACCTTAGCTATTGATACAGCCGTGTTGTTTTTGAGTTGCATCTTGTCATCACATCCAATCCTCCCCTGACTCAAACATGTGAACAAGCACAGGAACAGGGTGGTCTCATTAACAGCTGATATAGAGTTATACAAAAGGCGCCAACACTGAACAGTAACTGAGTGAGTGCTATTCTCTCTGGCAAACACACCGGTACATGTTTGAGAGGCGTATTTTGTTCTTTGTTTTCTTAAACACTAAAAGCTTCACATCTGGAAAATGTTGAGGCCGGTTCTTTGTTTTGACGCTCCATGATGATATCTGTTGACATGTTGACGGATGCGTCCAAATTTACGGTCCAATGTCCGTGTCTGTGGAACGGATTGCTGTTTGTTTTAAAATGATTAACAGTCATCATATTAAAATCAGGACTTTATGCAAGCGTGGTATTTGAGACAGCTGATGTGGACGGTTTTTTTTTGTTTAAAATTTAAAAAAAGACTAAAGGGAATATCTACTCAACTTTGTGCAAGTTACTACAAGAAGTGGGACCTTTTCTGCATCACTGCTAGTCTGCTCTGTTGATCAAGATTGATGGTTGGGTTTGTTAACTTTTACATGTGTTTTGCATGTGTAGAAAACAATGGTTTAATAGAAGACACGTCTATAAGTGCAAGCATGTATTCATTAGAAGAACAAGGCTGTATGTGAGGAGGTAGCCTGATGTCTGACTATAAAGAGTTCAGACATTCAACAATTCCAAAGAAATCAGTGTTGAGGAAATTATAATATATACGTCATTATTTGCAATGATCTCTACACAACTATGCATTCTTCTTACGTCTGTAGAATATGATTTGTAAATCTGAGGTTTGACCTGGTGAAAAGTTCAGAAAAGTGATTACAATTGATCCCAAGAGGAATATGGATGTGTGATCCAAATGTGTTATTCAAAAGGAATCATTAACATACTAACCTCCAGATAACTTTTAAACATTTATTGACTGTTAAAGGATATTGGAGAGGGTGTGAGAATATAATGTTGTGCTTTAAGTGAAGGAGAAAGTTACACTGGTCATTTGCGAGCCGGGCAGTGTGTAACTTCAAATGAAAATAAATCAATCACGGCTTTATGACCCTCACACTCTCAGCTGAGTTCTTGTCAGCTGGCGTATCAGCAGACTGTGACTCCTTTAATCCATGCAATCCTGTCAAACTGTGATTAAATTGTTGATACTACCTTGTCAAGTGAATGAGGCATAGTTTTGCATGTATTAATTAATCAGCGAAATATTAGACTGATTAAAACAATTTGACCTGACGTGTAAGATTAAAATTCAGGGAATCTCGAAAGTCAGCGTAGGATAAATCTTTTAACAAACACGTCTGCACAAAGGGTGCATGCCAACTATTCTGTATCATATTCATTACATTTACGTCACAAACACAGACTGTAGATCGAAGTGATAACATAATATCTATAATAATGCTCCTGTGGCAGAAAAACTTTACATAGTTCTGTCCTCATCAACGTTTTGATGATGAGAACATTTTTGTCAGAAAGCATCACATTCAGTGTCATCCCTGACTACAAACTGCATGAGACACAAACATAGGCCCACTGACAGGGAAAAGACAGTGTCAGCCAGGAGATATAATTAAATTAAACAAATGACTTCAGGGAATTAGCTTTAATTCCTCGGTTACAGCAGGCGAGGTGAAAATAAACGAGGTATGGGTGCAGTTGATGTAATGTGATGTTTTCTGTATGTGCAGCTGATTGGTGCATTTTTATAAACATGCAGAAGTTAATTTCGGCCTTCCTGTGTGGCCTCCAGCAGCTGCTGGATAATCCCCTTGAGCTTGCGTCCTATTAAGCTTTTAAAAGCCGGTATAAACTGTCCATTTTGTAATAGCCATGTCACATCAAGGGTACAAATCTACACTGCGTTCATCTGCATGCTGCAGTCAGGTCATGGCAGCATCATTACAAACAATTTCAGACCTTGTAATTCTGCAGTGATGTTCTTGTTTTGAGCTGATCACTTCTTATCAATAGGTCATGGCTGTCTATCCTGAGGATAAAACAGGGATGTAGAAGAAGGTCATCCATTAGTGGTAAATAAATCATTTATCCACGGAACCTTAAAATCAGAAATGTAGGTACAAATATATTATGTGTAGGACGAATAATATCTGTAATTCAACTATAGTGTTGCGCTTTTCATTTACCTTGGGCAGCCAAAAACTATTTGATGGATTGCCATAACCATAATGATCTTTTGTAGAGACTTATAGCTCCCCTTTAAGAGATTGATGTTTGGATATATACGTAAATGAATACCTGCCTTAGACTTAGAAACAGTTAAAATTGATAGAACCAGTTGAGGCTAAACATATTTGCTTACAGTCTAAACTTATGTATGTAATTGGACTTTAATCCAAACATTTGAATATGAGGAATACTATAAGAGGGGAAATTACATTAAATGTGTAAAAAAAAAACATAAAGAAAATGCAATTTTTAGGTCATTTTCATTTCTGAAATAAGATAATAAAACCATCCATCCTGTATACACTAGAAGTTACACCTGGAAGTTAATACAATTTTGTATCTTAGAGGTAGTTTAGACATTTGTTTTAGTGCATGCATACAGAAAAAGCATTAGAAAAGAGCTCATCCTGGGGCAGTTCTTTGCCCTGGATACAATGAACAGCGGCTAAATGGGATGTTTTGTTCTGAGTTGACCCACACATTCAGGACAAAGTCCACAGTATACTTCACATTCTTAGCACTGCAGTAACCCGTCACCCCAAATAACCTCCCAGATTTCCTGGTGCTTTATTGAGCTTTTTCATCTGCTGATTATAATTTACATTTAGGTCTGTAGTTCTCGTTTCTGTGGCAATATTTGGGTGGCATGACATTTTCTTGGATACCTTCAGATAACAAAAGCTTTTACAACTAAAGAGATATCCTTAAGTGCTGTTCACACCCGATATAAACCTCTTACTTATCTTCAGCAATAAGAGTTTATCTGCGTGGGTCACTTTTGATAATCTTTTATCTACGATTTTTCCTTGTTTTGTAATCAAAGGGTAATGGTTGTCTGTGCTTTGATATCGTCAGATGTGCTGTATTTCAACAGGCTCACAAAGACTGAAGGTTTTCTAAGGTGCAACAGACAGAGGAAAAGTACTTCATTTGGGTTATTTTGTCAATCACCTCAGGCCAAACTGCATCTTATAGCCTCTTAAAAGCTACTTCAAAACTAGAGGCTTAAATTCTCAGCCCGAGCACTTCTGCTTGTAACAGTCAACAATGAAGACAACAAGTATTTTCTTCTTCATGTAATACAGCCCCCAGAGGCAACTCTACCAGACTAAAAGACTTGGTTATTAAAAAAAAAACCACATATTTTTTCCAGACGATCACCATCTAGAAAATGCAGACTCATTTTATGGTTTGAAAAAATGTCCGTCTTTCCTGTGTAGGATCACCACCGTAGCATGACAGAAATGGGAGATGCAGCTTTGTGTGAGATGACCATATTTTTAGCAGTCAAGAGGCAGAAAACAGAGATTAGATCCAGACTGTTTGGTTCAGCTAATCTGCCTCATCTGCTGTGGATAACGTGTGAGTAAACTGTGAAATATCAAGCAGCAGCAACATTTAGGAAGCAATTAAAACTGAACCTCATATTTGAAATAGGTTTTTATGTTTTTTTGTAATGACACCTCAAAACATCTCCCCTTTTATTACATAATATAAATGTCATTGACCGTTCAGCCAAACACATGCACCACTATACAACAGGACAGCTGGAATTTGAAGAATTCATACTTTACCCTTTATGTAACAACGCAGACAGTACTTATACATCGACTGATTATGACCTCATCACAAACACACACTCACAAAGGCCTCTGGTGAAACATGATTTTGAAAGCTGATTTAACTCTTAGTGAATAACTGAAATGAGCTTCCATTGCAGATTTAAAATGATGGTGGATTAAATAATACTCAGGTGGTTTGTTTCTGCAACTCTGGAGTAGATGTAGAGGTCATCATCAGAGTCACATAAGTCTCTAAAACCCTTCAAGGGATGATATGTGTTACTAGTGACAGAGCATGTGTGATATGGGGTTTGGATGTTTTTATGTGTTGTGTTCAGGTGTTGATAGAGAGCTGACAAAAGCTCTAATCCTTCATGCAGCAACAAAAAAAAAACAACGAAATATTGAAACGATCAATTTGACAGGCAGCACATCTTTATGTCCATCGTTCAAAGGATTATGTGCTGCGTGAGAGCAGTTTGGCTGGCATTTGACTCCCCTTTGCTTTAAAGATTAGTTTATAATACTGCTGCAGCTTGGGGAATTGAAAGAGATGACTTGATTGTGTGGCATTCACCAACCAGGAGCTGCAGGATGTTCCCCTCATGCTTTTAAAAGCTGTGTCGGACCAAAATAATGTACCTTTGTGAAACATTCATTTGTATATTGTTGTTCAGGAGGTACAGGATTCTTATGCGTTATTGTTTTCACACCCGCTGCTTAAGAGGTAGATGAAGAGGAAGGAGGCAAAGAGATGTCGTGTAATGAGAGGTCATAAGGGTGAGAATCTTCGATGCCTTGGACTTGGATTAAAGAGAAGGGTTCACAGTGCAGGTTTAATCCTATAAAAGGAGGGTGACATGAAAACTGATATGGCTGCCTTAAAAAGGACCTAAATCAGGGGTAATAGTTTCCCTGTAAAAGGGGGAAGCAGGGTATCTATTTCATCTATGACCACTGTATTGAAAGGGATGAGCAGGACATTCCCTCCATAAAGCAAGCAAGTCCGTGTCAAATTCAGCAACTGAGGTGTTGAATAATAAGAATATAGGCTAAGGAACTGGGGGCTGACATTGTGACTTAATCAAACATCAATTTTTACCATTCCAGTCCCAGTGCCTTCATTTGACTTTTCACACACGGATTCAAACATTGAGTAATCTTAGCTCTACTATGTTATCATCTTTTTCTGGTTATCTCCTTTTTAGCTCAACACCTGCACTCTTTGGTTTTGGAGTTCTGTTTTTACATGTTTTTGTAAATCTCTTAGTTCCAGCATCAAACCAGCTGTGAGTAATGATGAATCGGCTCTAACTATACTGGATGTTGTTTCTGTGTTTCAGGCGATGGACTCCCCAAAGAAAGCAGTCCTTTCATCAACAGCAGCGCAGCCAGCAATGTGGATAAGAGCCAGCAGTATGACGGCAAGACTATGGCTCTGTTTGAGGTGAGGAGAGTTTTCACAACCAAATCCAAAACATATTTTCACATTGTCACAGCTAATATGACTAGTTTCTGTGTGTGTGTGTGTGTGTGTGTGTGTGTGTGTGTGTGTGTGTGTGTGTGTGTGTGTGTGTGTGTGTGTGTGTGTGTGTGTGTGTGTGTGTGTGTGTGTGTGTGTGTGTGTGTGTGTGTGTGTGTGTGTGTGTGTGTGGGGTGTGTGTGTGTGTGTGTGTGTGTGTGTGTGTGTTTTGCAGGAGGAGATGGATACCAGTCCAATGGTCTCCTCTCTGCTCAGCAGTCTTGCCAACTATTCAAACCTGCCCACGGGCAGCAAAGAGCATGAAGAGGCAGAGAACAACGAGGAGGGGGCTCGTCCGACTAAAAAACCTATCAAGGTATAGGAATTATATTTCAAAAGGAAACATGTGTTCTCCCAGGTTAAGTGGTTAATGACATAAAAGTCTTGTGTTTGTTTGTCCTTTTTTGGGAGACTGGGCTGACATTTCAATTTAAGGGAATAATATAATAGACTAAACTAGAATACACTTTTTTTTTTAAAGTGAGTCCATAGTAAAGCAATCTTTATATGATCCTGGATAAAGTTAGCCCCACTTCTAACTCGATCACAGGAGGGCAACTGTATCTGTGTGAGGACAATCTGGTTTTTTTCAGGCATGGCATGCAAACGATAAAGTGAATGTATAAATCTTGACATTTTGCAGTCTTTTCAAAGTACTTTGTTTTGGTTGTTTTAATAGACAGGGACACAGACTTATTGGTACATACATATTCATCATAGTGTCTTAAAAACATTGATTATATTTTGAGATTCTAATTGTAATTTAAATGTTAAATAGACCTAATAAAGGATGACAGGAGAGGATGTGTCTTGCTCTTCTCTTAAAGATTAACATCTCTTCGTGTTTGAGAAGAATAAACCCCTTTCTTTACTTTTAAAGAGTGCGCTTTTGCACTCATTTGAGAAATAAAGGCTGAAAGAAAAGATGGACAGAGGTGACTAGGTTGAACATAATATGAAGAGGGTACTGCTGAGACACCGGAAGAGTCCTGCAGCGCCGGCTGTCAAGAGCAACTCAAGCTCTCTCTTCCTGGCTTTTCCCCTGTGGACAACATAACAAGCAGTACCTTTGATCTGTTCGTTTATCTTTCACCTTTTTATCATCACACACACACAGAGCTCCCTGCAGAATTTGAAACACCCAAAAACACTTTACATGTGAAAAGGTAAAGGCGTCATCTGATGAATTATCTTCTGCTCTATTCGGTACACTGCAACTTTAATGATAGTTCGATTTTCAAATTGTTTTGCAGACATACAGTAGTTGGGCAATATATAATTTAAGGGTAAAACATATTAATATTACACAAATGAGGGCAGTAGACCAACCTTGAGAGTGTGAGAAATGTGACTCTCATGTGTATAGATGTTTCATTTGCACACTAAATGTTTGAATTTGTAGAAGAAAATCTTATGAAGGAAGAAAATGAACATTTATCTTTAACTTCTCTGTAGAGATGTTTCTTTTAGGTATATAAGTCGTCTTTCTCTTCTCTGTCTTAACAAGATGTTGATCTTTCTGTGTTTGATATATTAAAAGACTGCAACAACATACAAGATATTAAGGCAGACACACTTCAGCTTTCATGGAAAGTAAGATGAGACTGAAAACAAAAACAGAGGAACTATTTCATGATCACTTTCACGTTTGTGTTTCTCAGGCCCCACAGCTGGGTACTCTGATGGGCGTGTACTTGCCGTGTATCCAGAACATTTTTGGGGTGATCCTCTTCCTGCGGATGACCTGGATGGTCGGGGTTGGAGGCGTCTTTGGCTCCTTTATAATTGTCTTCATGTGTTGCTCCACAGTGAGTTTCCTAACATGAGCTCTTCTCAGAAAAAAGATTAGATCTTAGATTACAATATATTTAAGTTAGTTAAATAGATCTGTAAACAACATATTATATACATCCAAAGTGGTTCTTAGGCACACACATAAACAATTTGGGTAATATGTGATTACACTACAGGCTGTTAGAATGAAAATAAAAGCAGTAAAATAAAAATAAATGGCATTGCAGATGTTGAAGGTGACACAGTAAATCCTGGCATGAGGCGATCTGCCAATAAATCCACTAACACCCCACCATCAGCCTTCTTCTGTTGGATTCTGTCATTCGATGCTCCGTCAACAACCAACTAGCCCGGAGCTAACCCCAACATGCCTTAAAGCTGATGAATAAAATCCAAAACACAGTGTAGAAATGTTTTAATAGGCTATATGCAATTTAATATTGAATGATAGATGTTAACAGGGTAATATTTGGAGGGCGATGGTGTAGTGATGGTGCATGTTCATCGTTTACAACTTGAGAAGCTGGAGTTGGAGTTCAGGGACAACAAACCCCTTTTGGATTGCTACAAAATTAGCTAATTGAAAATGATAAAAGCTGAATTATCTCAGACAATAACCAAGGGATTGCATTTCTTTCAATGGGTTTAAGCATCGTTTGCATTTCAATCTGTTTACCTGCAATCAACCAAAGCCTTTATTGAATGTTGTTGCTCGTTAATACTCTTCATCAATATACCCATCCACGTAGTTCTCCCTTTGATGAAAAATTCAACACCTCAGTCCCCTAACCCTCCTCTGTTGTGTGCTGCCTAATCCAGACGATGCTCACAGCCATCTCCATGAGTGCCATTGCAACAAACGGAGTCGTACCAGGTAAGTGGATATCTGAGAAGTATTATTCGTGTGTGACAGATCAGTGCTCTGACTCTTTTGTGTGTTTGTGACTCGCAGCTGGAGGTTCATATTACATGATTTCTCGCTCTTTGGGGCCTGAGTTTGGAGGAGCTGTCGGGATCTGCTTCTACTTAGGCACCACTTTTGCAGGTGCCATGTACATTCTTGGCTGTATTGAAATTCTGCTGGTAAGTGGCTTTAATTATCAAATATCTAACATGCTTGTTGTTCTGCATCTTGTTTTGACAGGCTTTTACTTTAAAACTAAAAAAGGGCATAACCAATTATATCGACATCAAAGTGTTTGCCGGTTGATATTCTGTCGACCGACTAATTAAATATTTCTTCTCTTACTTTCCTATTATAATAAGCACACTTTCTCACTTGACAACATATATAAATTGTAATCAAAATAAGGGTTGCAGTTATTCATTACCCACTTCTCCCTGAAAGCACATGAGGACTTTCAGTCTGTGTGTTATGCATATATTACCTAAAACAATACTTTGACTGTACAGTCACTACAGATGTAAAAGACAAGTTAAAAATATAATCTTTGTGTATCTTTTTGTTTGCAAATAACGAACATGAAGAAAGTTGTTTATTTAAATCTTTATTGCAGCTTTTGATTTTCAAAGGGACATGTTATGGTCAGCTAATTAAGCTGACTGTTTATGGCTTAATGCTATTCATCAGGCAGCTATTTCTGCTTAAAGGTGCCAGCAACACTCTTTATGTTTATCCTCTACATCGTCTTTTCCTTTTCCTGTTTTTTCACACTATATGTTGCATAGAAAGCTTTTGTAACCACACAGAGGAAATATATTGACTGTGAAAGTATTCTATTCAAATATACAGTGTGCAGCATGTGAAGTATCTCACTAATTTCCAACATATGTCGGACAAATATGGTGCACAGCCTTCCGCTCATATTAAAAGCCTCTGCTGATGATTATCTATGTACGTCTCTTGTCGACAGAGGAGGGCTAGCAAAGACAGAGGAGGGCTAGCAAACTGCAGAAAGATGAAAATCTTTGGGAAATGCAATGATAAAATAAGAGAGGAAATAAAAGGGCACAGAAGGAGAAAAGTATTTCTCGGTGCCTGAATGCGTAGACATGAAAGCAGTGCATTGTGGGTACACTTGGCCTGGGGGAGTTGTTTGGTTTTATTTCTCATTTACAGCTTGAATTGATGTGTAGATCAAATTGTATAAAAGCACTCCTAGTTTAGGCATCATGACCAATGCACCCTGGTTAATTATCGTCCTTTGTCTCTACTTTTTCCATTTTTCCAGATTTATATAATTCCTCAGGCAGCCATCTTTAAAATTGAGGGCCTGGAGGGGCCGGAGGCAGAGGAGGCTCTCCTCAACAACATGCGGGTGTACGGCACCATCGTGCTGAGCTTCATGTCACTAGTAGTGTTTGTGGGGGTCAAATATGTGAACAAGCTAGCACTCGTCTTTCTGGCTTGTGTCATCCTCTCAATTGTGGCTGTTTATGCCGGTGTCATCAAGACCGCCATTGACCCTCCTGTCTTCCCGTAAGTCACTTGTTTGTTCCCTGGTCTAAGTCTATGCCGTTGATCCGAGTTTATGACAATGATATGCCGACTTACTTTACAGCGTTTGCCTCCTGGGAAATCGAACTGTCATGTCTAAAGGATATGACATCTGTGCAAAAGTGATAGATATAGACAATGAAACTGTCACCACCAAACTGTGGAGGACCTTCTGTGATTCTGACAGCCTCAATGCCACGTGTGACGAATACTTTAACAACAACAACGTGACAGAGATACAGGGCATCCCAGGGGTCACCAGTGGCATCCTGGCAGGTAAGAGATGAGCTTTGTGCCTTCACATTCATATGTCTATAGCTTACATCCTTTTACAGCTCATATGTTTATTTTATATTACAATAAGCAGTATATAATTCCTCTGTGCATTATTTAATTTCATATTCTGTTTTTGTTCATATTTTTCTATTTTACATGTGTATAGTTTACTCATTTCTGCATTTACTTGGTCAATTGCAACGTTCTCCTGCACTATTTTTTTTCTTTCACTATTTTATGGTTTTATCACATATTTGTATTGCATTAAGTAAGGAGTCTGGGATTTAAGATTGTCATTGCCAAAACTACACTGTAGCTCAAGCCTTAATTAGCCTTAATTTATGAATCTTGAGATTTTCAATAACACCCTCTCTTAATCGTCAATCTGAGGATGAATCCACCTCACCTGCTCATTTAAATGCTCCTCTGTCTTTCAGAAAACCTGTTTGGTAACTACCTGGAAAAAGGGATGTTCCTGGAGAAGCGTGGGATTGTATCAGAAGAAGATCCAGACAGTCCTCCAGCCGGCTCCAACCGTTACGTCCTGGCTGACATTACCAGCTTCTTCACCCTGCTGGTCGGGATATACTTCCCATCTGTCACAGGTTAGCAGCAGAAAGGCCCACTGCAGAGACATCTGAAGGGAGAAGAGGAGGGGCTGTCCGTATGAAATCTATCTTTAAAGCTGCTCTTATCAATATTTAAATATAATAATCGGTTCAAATGTAACATGATAGTGTTATCATGATAACTCTTTGTTTTTTTGGCAGTCTAAGACTTTGTTGTTTTGGATCGACTTTAGTCATGTTTCTAGATGTGACAGCAAGCTGGAAAACCTCGTAAGACTCATGTTCGCTGCCTGCATAGCATCAAACAGCAGGCAGACAATTTAGGCAGATGGTTAAAGAGCATAGTGGAGCATATTGCAGATTAAAAGACATATTATTTTTCTTTAAATATATCAGTGGACAGACTAGAGAGAAATAAAAAGAAGCTTACTGTGCATGCAGGTGCAAAACCTCCTGAGTATTTCATCTGGCTCCACTCACAGGTATCATGGCGGGCTCCAACCGCTCCGGAGACCTACGTGATGCTCAAAAGTCCATCCCCATTGGCACTATCGCAGCGATCACCACCACCTCCATTGTGTGTATCCTTCACTGCGCAACGGTTGATAAAAAAGAGAAAATTGTGAGGAGCTAATTGATGTGTTCTATACTGTATAACCTTCTGCGTAATATTATAATATTTTGACAGAAAATGTTAAAAATACACTTCTTAACAGCTTTTTCCCAGACATGTCCAGTGTGATCCTGTTTGGTGCCTGTATAGAAGGAGTAGTCCTAAGGGACAAGTGAGTATAACTCTGTCAATTCGTATAAATGTATGATATTGTTATAGGTTTTTTTTCCACTGTTGATATTTGGTAGAGAGAGCTGAAGCGATCATCGTTGACGAAGACTTCCTGTACTACGTTACTTATTGAACAAAAGCTGGTTTTAGCTTACTCACATCTGTTTATAGTACACATATCTATATATTATACATATCTGCCATATACATCTGTTTATACGTAATATATGCATCTGTCCATACCTCCTCATTCAACAGTGTAAAGTGTTTAAATACTCTCAATGTATTCCACATATGTATATATTTCACATCCTTAAATCTCTATTGTTGTTATTGTAAATATTCTTCTCTCTTTTTGCACTATTTTATTTATCTTATTTGCACCATGTATGTTGAGTTGTTGGAGGAGCATGGGATATAAGATTTTCATATGCACGTTGTATATGCTGTGCATATGATCAAAAAAACCTTGAAACTTTGAAACCTTTAGGAACATCTGGACTTAAAAGTTTGAGTTGTTTGGGTAATGGTGGGGAACATTTTGGAAGGATAGTCCCAGAAAGATGTTATTCATACACTGTTACTCTGACAGGAGGGCCGGGCGGGAGACAGAGGGGTACAACAACAGACTGGAGATCAGGGAGGAATGGGGAACTACTAGTGATGAGAGGAGGGAGACAGATGTTGCAAGAGGGAATAGATGCATTAGTGACGGAGAGTGAAAAGGAGAGTGTGAGGAGAATAACCGAAAGGAAGGATGAACTAATGCAGTGGCACAATTCCCCGAACAACCCTATTTCACCTCTGGGATTTGAAAGGTCAAGGGTGAAATCAATGCCTTCATCTGAGATAACATCAGCACTTTCATACAGGGAGCAAAACCCGCCAATACCAGTTATATGAAGGATTTAGACATACCAAAGCCTAAAGAGTGTTTTGACTGCCACTCATGGTGGGGATGATGAATATGGGAAATGTGGAGAGGGAATGTTATAAATGTGGAGGTAAACAGAGTGTTGCCTTGTGGGACTTTGAAATGTTGACATGAGAGGTGGAGGTGCAGCATATTTTGCAGCTTAAAGGGTTGAGAAGGACAATAACGCAATGTGCTGCAGAAGAACAAAGAAATGTTTGGAAACTGTTGGAATGCATAAAACTGTTGGAATGGGAGGAGAAAGGGATGAGATCAACATACAGTCAAGAATCAGCATGTGTTAGGTGATCTAAGAGGGGGAAGACATAATGTGTATTCGAGTAAAAGATGCTGGAGTGTGTCCAGTTTTGAAAACAGGGGACTCATTAAAAGTTACTAGATTGATTATATGAAGTACTGGAAGTGTGGAACTAGAGGAAATAGAGAAGCAAAATATAAATACATTTGTGATTTCAGGATTTTACTGCATGTTACATACCATGGGGGTTCGGGAGAAAACATGATTATTGGATAGATTTCAGGATCAGAAAGGCATCTGTGCTTTATCTCACGGTAGTTTCCAACAATATGGTATCAATGTGTGATTGGAATGTTTATCAACAAGGAACCATAGGGAGCGAACATTACCCAGTGTTACGTTAAGTCAACATTTCTGCATCGCTTACCACGGAAGGGCAGGGGAGGGTCATGGATATTTGAGAAGACTGATGGGGAGACGTTTCAGAAAGAAAGTAATAGATACCGGAGTCAGAGAGATTGTAATATCGACATATAACATTTTTAAAATAATTAAATTATTTCCATATAAAGGGATTAGGTCAGCTGCATGAGGGTCTTTTCCTAAAAGTGAAAACAGTAAAGAGCAATGCAGTTCCATGGTGGGATAAGAAATGTAAAGTAACAAATAATGAGAAATAATTCAAACTAGTGAAAATAACACAATTAAATCCAGCAAATGATGTAGGACTTCTTTTATTAAACGTACAACGAAATCTCTGGCTAACACGATATTTGAAGTGGTGCTTATGCATAAATCTCAGGTCAGTTTAAGAGATCTGTCGATTAAACCCGTATCATTTAGTTTCAGTGTTAGTTGACCAGCAATTGTTTTAGTGGCAGAGAGCACTACAGTACAAACAGGCAAGAGTAGGCTGAACAATAAGACAGGCAAAGTGAATATACTAGAGAAAGTGCTGTGACTCAATCAGGTACAACACATGGAAGGGTGATTAAAAAGAAATCTGGGGACAGTAGGGAATAAGTTATCCGGTATATTGGAGAATATTTTGCTGTAAACAGTAAGACAAATATTGAGATAATGCTTTCTTTACAGTTGACACTTCCAATCATTTAACTTAGGAGGGAAGAAATAGCAGAGAGAAAACTAAATCTGGAAGCTTTGAGGGATTAAGGAGAAAGGAGAGCACTGAGGATCAATAAAAATCACTTTTAAACATTGGGAAGACTGAACCGGGAACAGATAATACACGATGTTGAAACGTGTCTTAAGGTTTTTGTTAATATTATTTTTTGCTGTTATCTGAAAATAGTGGGGAATCAAACCCGGCATGGTGTTGTTATGCGTGAAATCTTGTAACCAGTCTGCTACGAAGTCCATGCGGAAACATTTAAATATAGGGACTTAATAACTTGTTGATGTTATTTAATGTTTGTGGGAATTAGGAAGGATCCTTCAGAGCTTAAGCAATAAATATTTCAATAAGGAACCCTTGGAAGAACGCCAGTATGCCAATGAGCCATGCCTTGTAATCACATGTCTGGTAGTGGATGGAAGAACATGGTCAATGAGAGGCTGCATACCAATGTAGTGTAGCGTGAATGACTCGACCATGTGCTTTAACTATACGATTTAAGACAATTAACAAGGATTAATACAGGCGCACCACTTGCAACTAAGTATGAAACACAATAGCACAACTAGTTAAAGAAATCTCGATACCTGAATTAGAGAGGTTACTAAGTGAATAGAGACTCTTCTCACTTAAATCACACAAAAGCACATAAACCAGTTCTTTATAAATTAAGAATTTATTCATTTCAAAAATATGCAGTTAATAATCAAACACACGATAATTCAAATGAAAAAGGATAATAATGCACAATGAATGGCAAGCAACACAGCAAAATACAAAGCAAATGAGATATTTGGCAGTGATATGGAAATGGATTAAATAGGATGGTTCTTGACAGCAGAACATTTGAGGAATCCCTATTCCTATTTCAGAACCCAGCTATACACCAACACAGAATACAGACACTACAAACCTTGGACTGATGGTCAGCGGCAGTGGCACAGAGGAGGCTGGATGGTTCGGAGTGAAAGACATGTCCGGTCGGGACTGATTACTTCTTCCATGTAGTGGCCGGTCTGGCCAGTTCTCTCTCAGTACTGGAATCGATTGCTTAAGGCCCAATGTAGCAGGGCCTAAAGGTTATTTGACTGTGGTTTGGCGGATCCAGAGCACAGCGACAGAAGGCTGCTCTTCAGTTCTCAAAGAGCGGAACACAGGGACAGGCAGTCACATCGGCAAAGTCTTTATCAAGTTCTGCAGAACCCAGACTCAGTGGATCAGATTGAACCCCTTGTGCGCGAGTAACTTGTTTCTCAAAAAGGAAAAATCTCAACAGAATTAGGGAGAAGTCTGCGTTAGGCAAAGGCTGTCAGACAAAACGGGATCAAGATAAGGTAAAGAAAAACGAGCGGATCAAGGAATATAACTTCCAGATCAAGAGATGGAACAGCCTTGAACCATCCTTTTTGCAGTGCCGGTCACTTTGGAATGTTAGGTGCGCTCCTGCCTCCATCCTCCACAGCCGAGCTTTCTTCTCTCCCAACTTTATCCAGATGAAACCTTCCTTACGAGATTATAAAAAAAAATTCAATAACATTTCCCACTATCTAACTTTCTTCATCCTTGTGTACGTTTTTTTAAACTGTCAAGGAAACAAAAAAAGAAAGAATCGTGCTAAATCACTCAAGTCTCTTTCGAGTGATTTCACATTCCAAGGGCAACCATTTGGATCGGTCAGAGGCGCTTGAAACCTTGAATACACATTTCAATTCCCCACCCTACTGATCTCATCTGCAGAGATGTTTTGGTGTTGTCTCCTGTGAGGTTGAACTTTTATTAAGTAGTTTATGATGAGCATATATTACCTGGCCTTCAGTTGTAAACACAAAGCTTTCCCCTGTTGAAGCTGTGTCCTTTTATGATCCCCTGTTGGGAATACTAGTCTGTGAGACATTTCTTAAGACAGATCTGTGAGATACATTCTTCATATTCACGGTCAACTGTATATATTTTTTACTCTCTAATGCTGTTTATATTTGAGAATTGTTTATTTCTACTATTTGTTTGTAATTATGTGCAATTCCTTGTTTTGTTTTATGCTGCTGCAACAAAACATTTTTCCCAATGTAGGATCAATAAAGTACCTCGTATCTTACTATATTATTTTATGAAATGCAGTGTTACAGTAAGTGGACAGCGGATTAGGTGAGGGTAAATCCTCTCTCTCTCTCTCTTCTGGTACTGTTCACACTCAACCACCAGATAACCTTTAAACCAGAGATTTATGGCATCCAGTTCCAGATCCATTTAGGCAGTTCACTGTTGTGTCAAGGGGGAACTTCCCCCCACTTAATCTACAACACGTTAAAGTAGATTTAAGAGAGGAAGGGGCCCTATTGTTCCAGTGTTGTTTTGGGAGGATGAGATACGGAAAAGCTCAGGTAAAGAAAGATAAAGGTTTTCTATGTGGAAAGAGCGCATGACATGTTCAGAAGAAAGGGGAAGGTTATCCAAATATACTAATAATTTGTGTCTTAGGCATAGTTATTAAATGAGTATAGGCTTTCTAAGCGAAGATACATAAAGTAAACATTTTGTAGAGAATGGGAAATCTCAGGGGATTGTGAGTGTTGCAGGATTTAGTGGCCTTCAGTCATCCCCCTCCACTCTACCCTCCCTTTTCAACCCTGTAGAAAAACAACAGAGACCTTCAGGTAACATAAAAGCGTAAAATAATTTCTCTTGATCCAGAGTTTGGATTCTCCATTTGTGGTTACTGTAGAAAAAGTAAACTCTTTGGAAGAGGACCCGCTCATTTTGTAGTAATGAAGGGTTTATTTTACCTAACAAATGAGGATATATTTGTTAATATACCATAGGACACTCTGGAATAGAGGTAAACTGTGGAAGATAAAGCTGATGTGTCGTTTTTCTAAATGTGTGTTATTTATGGCAGTTTCTGCCTATTGTGTCTTTCTCCTCTCTCCACAGGTTTGGTGAAGGGGTCAATGGTAACCTGGTGATTGGGACTCTGGCATGGCCGTCTCCCTGGGTTATTGTGTTTGGCTCCTTCTTTTCCACATGTGGAGCGGGACTCCAGAGTCTCACTGGAGCTCCACGCCTCCTGCAGGCTATCTCTCGGGACGGCATAATTCCATTTCTCAGAGTGTGTACACACGTAGCATTAAAATGCAATCTTTATTATAAAAGTATAAAATGTGTTTGTCTATAGCTTGGGTCTGCATAAGAAACATGTTTACTACATTAAAGCTTTATTATAATCTCTTAATGTATATAGCAATAACTCTCCAGGAAAGTGTTAATAAATGTGATCTGCAGGTGTTTGGGCACGGCAAGGCCAACGGGGAGCCCACCTGGGCCCTGCTGCTAACAGGTAGCATCTGTGAGATCGGCATCCTCATCGCCTCCCTGGACGCAGTGGCACCAATACTCTCTATGTAAGTACACACAACCTCACACACACTCACACACACTGTATGTGTATTGCTTTGCACGCCTGCTATAGTTAGTATCCCTCAATTCTCTTGCTTGCCTGTCCGTCTAAATTGTCTGCATATTTCTGTCTCTCTCTCTCTCTCTTTCTCTCTCTCTCTCTCTCTGTCTGTCTGTCTCTCATTTTGTCTCATTTTTTAAGGTTCTTCTTGATGTGCTACATGTTTGTCAACCTTGCCTGTGCCCTGCAGACTTTGCTAAGGACCCCAAACTGGAGGCCGCGCTTTAAATTCTACCACTGGTGAGTTTGTGTTTCAGGAATTATGTCAGAAAAACCTTGCTCAAAACAGAACTGCGCCATTGGATCATTCAATTTGCTTTTCTGTAGTTGACATCAATTCTAGCTGGAAAAAAAATCTCAGTAACAGCCCCTTGAAAGATAAACACATTATCCACTGCAGTGCACATCAGTCTTGTCATACTAAAGAGATGTCTGAATAAAGAAGTGCCAAAGCTTTTATTGAAGAAGTCGTGGTTATTACTGTCTTCCAGCATCACATGTGAAGTTGGTAGAATTTCTCAATAGACCAAGCCTGTGCTGTCCTGTCTCCTGCAGGGCTCTGTCTTTCTTGGGAATGAGCTTGTGCCTGTCGCTTATGTTCATCTGTTCCTGGTATTACGCCATGGTTGCTATGGGCATCGCCACCTGCATCTACAAATACATTGAGTTCTGCGGGTAAGAAATCACCAGTGGATTGGTGTTATTTGTATTTTCCATAAATGCTACTAAGCACATATACACCACGATAGCATGTGCCAACCTTTAAATGTGCTGTGTCACAGAGCGGAGAAGGAGTGGGGTGATGGGATACGTGGCATCTCTCTCAGTGCTGCACGCTTCGCCCTCATGAGGCTGGAGGAAGGACCGCCACACACCAAGAACTGGAGGTCAGACCACATATCTTCAGTGTTTAAACGTCTTCGTCAGATTTACGATGTGTTCTTAAGCCACAAAATTGTTTGCACCTGTTTTCTTACGATTTCCGTTTTGCTCTTAAATTTTAAGTGCAGAACAGTTCATTCTAATAAGCAGATGTTAACTGCAATGAGACTGTAGGGCCGTGTGCACACACAGAAATTGAGTAGGGAAAGTACAAGAATTAAGTGAACAATGCCCAAACGATAGTCTTAAGAGGGTAGAGCACCTGCTCCAAATCTTAAATAGTTCTGAAGTTGTAGTATGTTGAAGTGAAGGCCAAATGAGCTTCACATTTAGTATGATCATCATTATCTTCACAGAGATGAGTCAATTACTTGATGCTTTGTTTTTTTAGGCCTCAGATCCTGGTCCTGGTTAGCGTGGATGCTGAGCAGAACATAGAGCAGCCTCGTCTGCTCTCTCTGACAAATCAGCTAAAAGCAGGAAAGGGTCTGACCATTGTTGGCACTTCAGTTCAGGGAACCTTCCTCAACAACTTCACTGAGGCCCAGAGGGCAGATCAGGTGTGTGATAAAAGCATTAATATCAATCAATTACTTAAAGATTTTCATAGACACCAACAGCTGTCTCCCACTCTTTGTGTGTTTGTAGTCACTGCGTAAGTTGATGGAGACGGAGAAGGTGAAGGGTTTCTCTCAGGTGGTCATCTCCTCCAATCTGAGAGATGGGACGTCCCATCTGATTCAAGTTGGTGGATTGGGAGGTCTGAAGCACAACACGGTGATGGTCAGCTGGCCCCGAAACTGGAAACAGCCAGAATGCCACGAGCAGTTCAGGAACTTTATTGGTAAGTCTGAATTCACCAATAATATGTGTCTTAAGATGTGATCCTTATCCCATGCATATAGACAAGGTGATGGTGTTTTATGACCTTATAGATGTTTATTTATTCATATGCAATTAACGAACCCAGATAAATATTATTGGTTTTACAAAATGTTGTCCCTTCCTGTCTAATGGAGTGACCTAAACAAGGGGAGGTAAATTCAAGTAACCTATTCATTATTATGTGTCCCTCTGCAGAGGTGGTTAGAGAGACAACTGTTGCCAGTATGGCTTTGTTGGTTCCTAAGAATATCGCCAGCTACCCGTCCAATGGAGAGCGCTTCACTGAAGGCCACATAGATGTGTGGTGGATTGTCCATGACGGAGGCATGTTGATGCTCCTGCCCTTCCTGCTGAGACAGCATAAGGTGGGAAACTAGGAAATATAATTGACCTTTTCTTTGGAAGAGGGTTTATTATAATTGACAAATTAGTCAACGCAATTACACTGATAACATTGTTCATCAGCTGTGAATGTTCCTGTTTTGTCCCTTAGGTGTGGAGGAAGTGCAAGATGCGCATTTTCACTGTGGCTCAGATGGATGACAATAGTATTCAGATGAAGAAAGACCTCATCACCTTCCTCTATCACCTGCGCATCGATGCTGTGGTGGAAGTGGTGGAGATGGTGAGAGACTTGTCTGACACTTGAGTTCACACATCAACCCTGCTAGAAAATAAAGTAATTGTTTAGGAAACTTTGTTGAAAAGCACTCTGTGTTGTGAGATAAACCTGTTTTTTATCCATGGAAGCAGGGCCGGCCCTGTGCACAGGCTAACTAAGCGCCGCCGAACTGGTGGGGGGCGCCCTCTAGTGGTGTCCTTAAGCATACATCTTTCTCTTAACCTGGGCCAAACTAAAATCTTGCCTAGGGCGGAACATTGGTCAGGGCCTGGCCTGCATGGAAGCAAACTTACTTTCAAAAATATGGTTACTGCTTGAGTAAAACTGTATGATAAATGAAAAATGTATTTCTGCTTCAAAGCATGACGGTGACATCTCGGCCTACACCTATGAGAAGACATTGGTAATGGAACAACGCTCACAGATCCTCAAACAGATGCATTTGACCAAGAATGAGAAGGAGAGAGAGGTAAATCAGAAACGTTTGTTCGTTATACAAAGGGAAACAACCATTAATACAATTATTATTTCATTTATTAATATCATTGTATTGTCATAATCAGTCTGTGCGCTGCAAGTATCACGGGCAGGAAAGTCATTCATAATATGGTATTGGTGTCTGGCTTGTTTTCATTGGCAGGAGGTAAGAGAGAAGAAATTCCAGAAAGAAATTCCAATTTGAACCATGTCCATTTTCTTACTTTGTTTGATAACTAAAGATCCAGAGCATTACGGATATATCCCGTGGTTCCATTCGGCGCAAAAACCCATCAGCATTGCGCTCGCAGCCCAGCGCTGATGAAGGAGCCAGCGTTGCAGAACAAACAGAAGATCAGGTAACGTTTGGGTGGTATAACCTGTTTATTTACAGTAACCGTTTACCTCGTTCCCTGCACATCTGGTGTCTCTCTGTGCTCCGGCTTGGGTCGACTAGTGTTTATTCTATGACTTCCTTACGGCCACTGACTTTCTCCTACACTGACAGATGTCTCCTTTCTCTCTTTCACTGTCGCGTCACGGTGTCCGTCTCTCAGTCTGTGGCTGTCTCCAACCCAAAACAGGTGCAGCTAATCCACAGTAAGAACCCCTCAACACCAGCCAGCCCCACAAGCCCCACGTCTCCGACTGCGCCTGCAGGAGGCCCCACAATCTGGACTGACAACAAGGGGGCAGAGAAGGGGAGGAGCCCTTCAGAAGGAAATCAGGAGGTTGCAAAAGACCTCTTCAACATGAAGCCGTGAGTGACTTCTCACTTTCACTCTGTCTGATATATATTTGTGTATATTGACCCATGTACCAAGTTTAAAGGAGATTGTGTTCCTGTTAAGTAACGAACAGAAAAAAACATGAACCACTAACAAATGAAGCTTCCTGTGTCTGCACCTGTGCAACTTGTCCTCCTGTAAATTCACTGTAAATATTTTCCTCCTCACATGCTGCTGCAGGGAATGGGAGAACTTGTAAGTATTGACATTTTGTAGGGATGCATATTGTGTGAGCTGAGCAGCTGACAGAATGATTTGTAAACCTAATGTGGCCTTTTTTGTTCTGCCATCAGGAGCCAGGTTGACGTGAGGCGCATGCACACGGCAATGCGGCTCAATGAGGTCATCATGAAGAAGTCAAAGGAGGCAAAACTCGTCCTGCTCAACATGCCTGGACCACCAAAGAACCGAGTCGGCAATGAAAACTGTATCCTTCATCATGCATTCAACATACTGTATACATATGTGTTTGCTCAGTTCATTTCAGTTCAGACTTTTGCAGCAAGGAAGTATAAAAACTCAAAACACAACATAATCAATGTAAGACAACTGAAGGCATTGACAATGCTTAACCTTCACGTGCAATACAGAATAGATTGAAAAAGATGTAGGTAATAAAAGCAAAGAAAAACTGCAACAATAAAAACAGACATTCAGTATGTATAGTATACTATCAATTGAGAGCTTTTTTTAAAACATTTTGCATGTTTTTCCAGCTAGAAATGTATTTTGTTTTCATGTAATAAAGTAACTTTCCTTAATTGCGATTGTTTCTCAGACATGGAGTTCCTCGAAGTGCTCACCGAAGGTCTCAATCGGGTCTTACTTGTGCGTGGAGGTGGACGGGAGGTTATCACCATTTACTCTTGAATGACTTTAAGGTCTTTTAAGGGCACGCACACCTTCTCTGGACTCTGTCCCCTCCCGCTATTGTTTCAGGAAATGACTCCCACACCCTCATATATCTCATCATCTCTTCATTTAATGCAAGGGTTGGTAATCTTGAAAAGCTAGTTAGTGTACACTTGTTTGATTCAAAGAGTATAGCTGAAAATTCCCAGCTTAGTGTTGCCAACTATTTTCGAGTGAAACAAGCTAGCATCACTTGCTTATAAACTGGAACTGTTTGTACTCAACTTTTTATCTGATAACAGCAGATGAGTTTATATTAAGTTCTGACTCAAAAAGACTCCAAAAGATGTATTTATTCGCCGAAAATGGAAGGTTTTCTTTCCCTTTTCTGACATTTACTTCAACTTTCTCTCCTGTTGCTTTCATTCTTGGTCATTTGTTAAAGAGAAGAGTTTTTTTTTTCTTTTACTGTTATTTATTGATGTATTTATTATTATATATTTATGTATTTATTCATTTATGTCTGTCCTTGTCTGTTTTTGTCTTTCAATGTATGGTTGGAACTGGAAGTATTAATACAAGATACTTTCATATTTATTAATAGGAGTATTAAAAAGCAGATCTGTAGGATCTATATGTTAATATGTACAAAATCCCCAAAACAAACTACCTGGATGAAATATACTTACCAATTGTTTGAACTAACCTTTGTTCAAAGTGTATAATGGAAATATGTTTGATACCAGTTTTGAAGTTAAGTCTCACAGTTAAAAAGAAATACCTAAATATTTTAGTCTTCATTTTTAGTGGTGATTTTATTGGAAATCTTAGAAAGATTTAGACCTGGCTCTACACGTGTTTGAAATATATTATAATAGTGTCAAATATTATGTTGAAGGTTAAAGGATCCACTTAAATATGTGTTAGATAGATAAGCATAGAAATACAGCATACATTTAAATCTTAGAGAATTAATTTTTTTAATTTTGTTGTTCAGAAAGAAAAACGTTTAAAAACATTTATTCAGAAATATATTATAAATGATATATAGTATTTTATGCAGTTGCTGAGTGCACTGCCTTGCTATTTGAATATCTTGCAGATCGTGACACAAGATCGATGTCAACCAGTGCGAGGAGACGCTTGGCTTAGCTTGTTTCATTCTTTATGCTAAGGTATCCAACTGGGTGCTAGACATGACGTATCAAACATCTGAACTAACTCTCAGCAAAAACATTTCCCACATTATTGAACTACTTAAAATCCTTATTTGCTGCTATACTATTGCACACTATTTGAACATAAGAAGTAATAAGCTGTGATGTTGTCAAGGCAAACATAAAATGCAGACGCCCAAAAATACTTTTGAATGAGGAATCTCAGAAAGTTTATATAAAATAGTTTTAGGATGTTTTATGCACTTAGATTATCCGGCACAGTACCTCTCAGATGTTTTGTTTTTGTGTGTTCGAGTCTTTATACAATTGATATTTAGTCTGTTTTTGTGTGCATTTAGTTATTTTTGGACATGCATTAATACGTGCTGTTTTGTCATCGATATTCACACTTGTTAAAATACACTGATTCTGCAAAGGTTATAAAGGATATGAGCAGTAAGGGAAGAGCAAGTGTGCATAAAACCTCACGTAGCCACACACATTGATATGCCCTTTTTTTGGTTAATATCAGTGTTTCCCTCATGACTCTGAAAAATGTGGGTGCAGAACTATAAAGACGATACTGATTCATAAAAAGATGGTGGAGCTCTACAGGTGGATCAGTCACTGGTGTGCAGAAGTCCCCATTTTCCAACCTCCTTAAACAGAATGTGTGTGTGTGTGTGTGTGTGTGTGTGTGTGTGTGTGTGTGTGTGTGTGTGTGTGTGTGTGTGTGTGTGTGTGTGTGTGTGTGTGTGTGTGTTTGTGTGGGGACCTGATACATAGTGGGTTTGAGTGAAGACAGTGTATGTAGCCTAACTTAACAGCAAGACAGAGTGAAGAAGGGATACTTGTAAATATATGTGTGATTTTAGGTCTAGAGATAACGTGTAATGTGTGTAAACACAGGTTTATAGATATTATAAAGGGAGTTTGTATTGTCTTTTGAAATGATTAACTTTGTGTTATGTTGTACCATGTATTATGCAATCGTAAACACATAATGGTTTGAATAAACCATTTTATAGTCAGCAAAAATGAAGTTAATTAAAATCATTTTAATACAATGGTGACAGTTCAAGTGTCAGTCATATTCCTCTCTTATTGTGTCTCCTTTTAGATCAATTGTATTTTATTAGCAATTATGGTTTGTAATGTTGCAAATGTTGATTGCATGCCTCCTCTTTCTCAGAATGTGTGATGACACTAGAAAAGCAAAGCAGATAATGTGCAAATTAAACTGTTCTTGCTAAGGCTGCATCAGTTATATATTGTTATGTCAGCGAGTAGACCACATTCCTGTTGTCCTAAACTCACAGGAAACAAGACTACATCAACTCTTTGAGGCATTTACATCTTACTTTAGTAGGAGCATGCTTACATGTGTTAATGAACACAATGAACAGCAGAGCATGCTGGAAATGCAAGAATCTGTACAGGCGTTTAGTCATTAATTAACAGCTACAACAAGAAACATGTTTGACCTGATGGTAGCGCTACATGAAAAGTAATAGCTGGAGGCTTGGATTGAGGAGTTTTACAATGTATTTTAAACTTTTCGGAGAAGAAATCAGTTGCAGAGTTGAGTTCCAGTGCTACTATTTTAAAGAAAGCTCTTAAACAACAATTTCACCGGCATGACAATGTGTTGCTAAGTGTACAGTTGTTTGCACAGTCCCATCTTTTTAGCCCACTCTTATTTGCATTCAGAAATATTGTATCCAACCGGCGACCTGCAACACCTCATTAACAAGACCAAACTAGTTTTCTTTGGATTTTCATGTCGTATATAATGCAATGCATATCTTATTATAAGAATATTTCTAAAAGACACGTTTTTGGTTAATGCATTGATATCTATCTCTCTATTTGATAAAAACGTAATCTCATGGCAGGCGCTTACAGTTTTATTAGGGCAAGCTATTGTTAATGCATTATACAAAGGCATGCTTTATTGTGTTGTAAAAATCAACAAACAAAAAAACATCTGACAGAACTGTTCCATGTCTTATATCCAAAGTCCATGCAGCGGTGTTTCTCTGTGAAAGCAATTTTTGTCTGAGAGATAGTTAGTTATGCCTTTGACCTGTCTTAGTTAAACATAGATAGGCTCAGGCTGAAAAAAAACACTGACTGTCATTTCCTACAAAAGATTTCAGAATGAGGGAACAGTCAACCAGCCTTCGAATAAGATTACCTGTGTTTGTTTTTGTTACACAGGTGACCATACTGTCCTTGTATGCTGCCTTTGTCACCTACGATGAGCATGCTGATGCCATATTTCAGACTAACAGTACTAACCCTAAGGAGAATGCTGTATACAAGGACTATCCTATTTTTACAGACATACAGGTTATGATATTTCTCGGCTTTGGGTGCCTGCTGGCATTTTTTTTGACTCTATGGCTTTGGTGGGATAGTTTATAACTTTCTTACTGCTGCATTTTCCATCCAGTGGGCCATTCTGGTGCAGGGCTACTTTCAGTTCAGCCATGAGGGTAAGATCCACCTTGGAGTGATTAACATCATTAATGCAGAGTTTGCCTGTGCTGTGGTGCTGATATCTTTCGGGGCAGTGCTGGGGAAGACGAGCCCGTTGCAGCTGCTGGTCATGGCTCTGATTGAGGTGCCCGTGTTTGCAGTCACAGAATGGGCTGTGCTCAAGTATATAAAGATAAATGATGCAGAAGGATATATTCTTATTCACCTATTTGCATGTTATTTCGGCCTGGGAGTCACTTTTGTACTGTACTGGCCTCGCCTGAAGGAAGGTCATGCAAAGGAGAACACCAGCTATCAGGCTGATATCCTGTCTGTGATGGGGACTCTGTTCCTCTGGGTTTTTTGGCCCTCGTTCAACTCAGCACTGACCCTGAAAGGGGACGACCAACATAGAGCCATCCTCCACACCTTCATTGGCCTGTGTGCCTCCACACTCACAGCCTTCGCTCTCTCTACCATGCTGAACAAAAATGGTAAGATTACCATTTCCGACATTCAGAATGTGACCCTTGCTGGAGGCGTGACAGTTGGAGCGTCTGTTTATATGATGATAACTCCTGCAGTTGCATATGCTCTGGGTATGATGGGCCGCACTGCATGCATGCTGGGCTACAAATACTTGAGCCCCTTCCTGGCACGGCGCTTCAGGATCCAGGATCAGTGTGGAATACATAATTTGCAAGGCCTGACAGGACTTATATCCTGTGCTGCAGGGATATGTGCTATGCTGATGGCTTATGAGACGATGTATGGCCCCAGTTTGTATGAGATCTTTACCTACAGAGCACCAGTAGAGGGAGACCCTAAGCTGCAAGAGCTCCAGATGCTGATCCCCAGTGTTGGGGAGGACCGCCGGGAACAGGCTCTCTTCCAGGTCGCAGCTGTGTTCTCCAATGTATGAATGTCAACGCTGGGATGCATCCTCGCAGGCTTCGTCTTGAAGCTGCCATACCTTGTACCCCCATCGGATGTCTTCTGTTTTGATGATCAGCTGTTTTTTGATGTTCCTCGAGACTATGATTCACAACTTCAACTCAACAACATAGTGACAACAGATGATTCTGCTGCCTGACATCACATGTATCTACCATGTTTAGTCAATGCATTTGACGTAGGATGAACATGTAAATGAGTCTATCTTTTCTATAAGTAATTAAAAGTAACATCATCAATAGTGTGTTACAGGTAGGCTACTATTAATTAAATGTTTATCTCTATTACTTCACAAATATGATGATCCATAAAAATACAAATCCAACACTGTCTTCTACAACTACTTATGGTGTTATCTTTTGTCGTACATGCGAACACAAAAGGAAATCACAGAAGTCAAAAAGTGTAGTACAAACCATACTATGACCTTTTCCATGAAATGTACAACACATTTTACTATGACTTTTTTGACTTGATATTTCCAATTAAGCACACTATGACTTTTTTCAACTTACTATGATATGACTTTCTTCATTATAGGGCTTATTTTTTACAGGTCTCAGGTAAAGGGAAACATAGACATAATATAAATACTTTAATGTGCCTTATTAATATTATTGTTTTATATATTACAATTTTCTTCTCTTTTTTACATACTATACTAAGACTTTTTAATATTTTCCAAAAACTTAGGGCATGCAAGATGGACGAGCATTGACATTTGTTTACTCATCACAAGATGGCGTAACATAGCAGTGAATTAAATGAATGTGACGTGTTTCAAAAAGGCGCCATTACTGAGTTATTTTTGCCCTCAACTCTGTCTCACAGGAGTAACGCGAAAAGGAAACGAGTCAGATCTTAAAATGGGTCATATCTTTGAAGAGGTTATTTTTTAAGTTCAGTCACACACAAAATACAAAAATGCTCTGCGTATTTCAACCTTAAATCAATCCCTGCTTTAATTCATTCATAATGTTGGCTAAAGTATTCAGTGTAAAAAATACTTTGTTACAAGTAGCCTACAAGTTCTGCATTCAATTGTTACTTAAATTAAAGTATACACGTATTAGCATTAATATATTAATAATGTACCAAAGCAAAGTATGCTTTCTGCTCAATGGACATTTTCAAAATAATATATGGCATACAATAATTAATGAGGCATTAATGCGTATCACCTATATTTTGCGGCTTGTAAGAGGAGCTTTTATTTTGTCCTCTCATGTAGCTTGGGTGCCAGTATTCATTGATTATTTGTTTTGATTATTATTTTGAATTTTCAAAGTTAATAAATACATCAAATAAATGTAGCAAAGTAAAACAACTTCTAAAGTAGTTGAAGTTTAAAGTAGCAGGATAATTGAATTACTCAAATAGGCCGACCTCGAAATGTTACTTAAATACCCTACTTGAATAAATGTACTAAGCTATCCGCTGATTCACAGTAAATGCAGAGCTGGAAGAAGTACTTAGATCTTGTATTTAAGATATTGTACTTAAGTAAAAGTAGAGCCAATGTAGGAATTACTCAAGGTAAAACAGAAGTAGCTACTAGTAGTATTAGTATTAGCATTCAAACGTACTTTCAGTGCCATTTTAGAATTGTATATATATAAAAAATAATGTAGTGGAGTAAAACTACACGATTTAAGTCCCTGAAAATGATACTTAAGTACAGTACTGGACTAAATGTACTCAGTAGTTAATTTACAACACTGCTTGTCTAGTTTTCCTGTGTGATGAAGAGAGAGGTGAAGCGCTGCTCATCTCCAGAGGGTGGCGCTAAGGCCACAAACAGACATCGCCGCTGCCGCAGAAACTCGCAACAGCAGCAGCAGAAGAAGAAGACGAAGAAGACGAAGGAAGGCGAGCATTTTGATACAAGGCCACGACCTGCCACGGCGAGTCGCTAACATAAAAAGGTTATATAACTTCGAAAATTGAGAAAAATCGAAGCTTTGTGTGATCTTCTTAGAGGGAGGCGTCGGGACAAGTCTCTTCTACAGCACATTTCCATTGATATTTTGACTTTGGCACATCATTTCATCAATTTCAAACGGTAACGTCAATGTTTGCTAATTAAGCTAGCTCGCTGCCGCGGAAACGCTGTTTAGCCATATTGGCTGTTTAACTTGTTTCCCCAATGTAAACATTACTCGACCTTTTGTAAACATTTCGGGGTAATGATGTCTTAAAATTGATTCTTGTTGACGATGTGTATACGTTTGTGTTTAATCATGTTAGCAGAATAATCGAATGCTTCGGTAAATTCATAATAATAGCCAAGGAAACAAGTAATCGTTAACACGACGGAGATGTAGCTCCCTGAGGTGGCTAGTGAGGGTTAGCTCAGCGTTGAGAGCAACGCGTGTTTATCATTAATGCTACCTCTAATGCTAAACCTTCGTTTGAGCTATGCTAAATCTGCGACTTTAAATGTATCTCATTCAATATTAAATGTATGAAATTTAAGAAAATTGCAAGGAAGTACGGGCAAACTCTATCTCGCATTGCTGCCGTATAACTGGCGTACCTCTAGCTTTCAGTAATTTAGCTTGATGCATGTGATTGACCGTAGTCATTGAATGTGGGCTTACTTGTATGACTAGCCCTAAGAAGATACAGCTCAAAACACCAGGTAAAATGAAAGCTGATAAACAAATGTAACATAGCGTAACATTTATCAATACCAATTTGAGAATTGTTGTCGTCACAGTAGCATGTAAACAAGCCCTTGCACTTGGAAAATAAGTAGAAAATACACATTAAATATACACATCTCAAAATAAAACAGAACTGAACAGTAACATATATACATATTGACAGATGATCATATGTAGACTGTCAAATATACACTATGAAGGGTTAATTACAGCTAACACAAATAACAGTAAGATATTATTTACATTAAGTGTGCTTAATATGTATTGGTGAAAACCTTGTTGCTTAGCCTATATACTCAACCACTTCTTTTGAAACTTGATTGTATGCAACTGTATACAAGAATTGAAGAAGAGTCATTACCCATACTCTTGCATAAGCCATTCAAATCAAGTTTCTTGTTTGTAAAAATCATTGTTGTCTCTGTTTCACAGGATCATCATGGCTGATGATTTTGACGTTGAGGCCATGCTGGAGGCTCCATTCAGAAAGGTGGGTTTCAGATTACAGAGATATGAGGCCTGTTTCACTGTTATGATTTACTCTTGAGTCCTTTGATATTTGCTTACTGTGACAAGTTTACTTGAATGTTGTGTGGTGTGATTGAGTATTTAAAACGAAATACAGAATTATAAATAAATCCGCATCTATCTCTCTTTATAGACTTCCCTAATGATATCTCACCTCTACTCCCATGAATTCATCTTTGATTCCACTGTGAACTGTGAAAAAAAGGAAGGTAGTTATTGTGCATATACTGATGTACTGTGGTTCACCTTAGGAGTAAAAGAGATTCAACCTAGAACATCCAATCCCTATTCGGTTGCAACAAGGTGAATGCCAATGGTTGATAAGCCCATCTTTAACTGTCCAGGAAAGGAGGCAGTATTCAGATTTACAATCTGCACGCCAACACTTTTTCTGAATGTGCAGTCCTGTACAACCCGCTTTAAACCCGACTTCTGAAATTACGTGGACTGTGTGGCTTTGACAGAAATGTATAACTCTGTAGCCTGGAAGTAATTAAACTTCAACAAAATTGCTCTTTAGGTAGAAACCTGTATAACATTGTGTTTTAGAAAAATAATTTCCCCACGTCATTAAGGGATACTGAATTGTGATATCAATCTATAACTGTTTTAAATCCATTAGCTGTAGTTTGACAACAGTATGCTTGAAAATGCAGATATTGCAGTTGTGGAGCTTCATGGTTCGAGCACATGTGCCATGTCATGTTTTTATGGCAAAACAAAGGTGAATAATTAACTTTTCTTGCAAGTAAATATGAATACTGCCTCTTTGCCATAGTCAACTGTTATGTGAATCAGCATCTTAATTTTGCATGCTACACAAAACCGCAGATATTGATATATTTTTTAGAATGATTGTAAAATAGAGTATCTTGCATCCTTGTTTTATAGTCAGTTATTTTTCAGTAGTTAATCATTCTTTAAGTCAAAAGATTGGACATATTACTAAAGATAATGGCAGTATAACACGTGGCTGAATTGATGGATTATTCATTTCTTTTTTTTATTTATTCATTATTTTCCTTGGGCGTCAATATTACTAAGAAGTGTGAATCCCTGTTTGCTTCAGGGCAAGATGTGTGACAGAGGTGGCATCGAGCTCTTACAGTCCAAGAACGAAAATGGGTGAAGATCACTGGACTGACACCAACCACACAGGATCTCTTTTAGTGGCCGTGGGCCATGCGTGGTCACATGATTAGGCACAAATAGTGGCATTGGTACGACCTATAAGGAGGGGAATGGTGGAGATGATCTGAAAGCTTCCTGAACTCAGCTAATATGTTGGACACTCCCTTAACTTTGCTTTGTTGCATTAAGTACTGAGCAGCCTTGTAAAAGCAGAAGTGGGATGGGAAGCTATTGGGGTGGTGGAAGGACACTGTCCAGACATGACAGTAGGAAGTTTTGAAGTATTATTATTATTAATTGTATACATTCTGCATTTTCTCTTGTCCCACCCCACCCCCTTTACCTTGACGACTTGAAATGTTTCATCTACGTCCTCATGATGTTCTTCTATCAACCTTGCTTAGGATGAGATGAAGTCCTCTCATGCAAATGGACATGACGACCAAATCAAGAAGTAAGTCTTTAAAATATGATGTACCATATTAGCTTTGTGGTTCTGACATTTATTACGGTGTTTCTTTTTAATGTGATCACTTTTGCATGCACGAGGATAGCAGTGTTGTACCATGTTTCAGGAAAAGGAGGAGTCGAAGCAAGAGCCGAAGCCCAGGCTCTAGGAAGAAAAGGAGCAGAAGCAGAGACAAAAAGAAGAGTAAGAAGAGGAGCAAGAGCAGAGAAAGGAAACGGAGCCGCAGCAGAGAGCGCCATCGGAGCGGCTCCCGAAGCAAGGAGCGCTCTGGGCGCTATAGGGCACGCAAGAGCCCGGTGTATGTGACCTTTTTATACCTAATAACATTAACACTTTATGGTACCATATAGTGCCCTCCAATGCAACTGGCTGCTGTCTCTATGTAGCTTAGTGTTCTGTTTTTTGTAACAGAAATAAATACCATTGGACAATTAATGCAGTCCAGTTCAAAACCATCACTATGGGTGGTAACTCATTGTCTCAATATATTTAAAAGTGGAAAAAGTCATTCTTCTTTATATTTCTAGCCGGAAACGTTCCAAAAGCCGGAGCCCCTTCAAAAAAGAGAAGAGTCCCATCCGGTAAGACCTCACATTACTGCTCATAAAGCCATTGGGAACATTTCCTGATTTTGCTATAGCACCCTGAAGAGATTTTCTTCAAGGTTTAAACAGATCTTTGAAATTTCTTCCTTTTATTCAAGAAACTTTGAGGATGCTATCGGGCAGTATAACAAAATCAGGGAGTAAGATTTACCTTTTTGATTTGTCACAATATTGATCATCACATTATTTGATTTTAACATTTCCAGAGGCATTCATTTTTTATAAATTGGCTGTTTCTCTTTTTTAAAGGCAACCAATTGACAATCTAACACCAGAGGAGAGGGATGCCCGCACAGTTTTCTGTATGCAGCTGGCTGCGAGAATCAGAGCTCGAGACCTGGAAGATTTCTTCTCAGCTGTTGGAAAAGTCTGTCGATTCTCAAGTTATATTCCCGCACAATCTAGCAAGTCTGAGTGATGACATCATGTCTTAAACTGTCACTGTTTCTCTCTATAGGTAAGAGATGTGAGAATGATCTCCGACAGAAACTCCAGGAGATCAAAGGGCATCGCATACATCGAGTTTGTGGAGTCTTCTTCTGTTCCACTGGCTATCGGTCTGACAGGCCAGAGGCTGTTAGGAGTGCCCATCATCGTCCAGGCTTCTCAGGTGGGCGTCTAATATATCCACCAAACGTATTTTTCAAATGGAAACTTGTTTTACGCAGATTACAGTGGGGTTGGAAATAATAACATATTTAATGTGATTACAGGCAGAGAAAAATCGAGCTGCCGCCGCCGCCAACAATCTACAGAAGGGCAGTTCAGGTCCGATGAGGCTGTACGTTGGCTCGCTGCACTTCAACATCACTGAAGAAATGCTGCGAGGGATATTTGAACCTTTTGGAAAGGTGAAGACCCAGTTTCACATATAGTTATAACTTGATTTGTGGATGCATTAACAATAATCCTCCCATATTGGTGTGTTTTGTGTCTAAAGATCGAGGGAATCCAGCTCATGATGGACAGTGAGACCGGACGATCCAAAGGATATGGCTTCATATCGGTAATTCAATCATCTACTTCATTGACAGTGATTCAGGAGAGTTCAGGTAGTTTGATTCTTACCTCTTTGCTGCTTAAAGTTTTCAGATGCAGAATGTGCAAAGAAGGCCCTGGAGCAGCTGAATGGCTTTGAGCTGGCAGGACGTCCGATGAAGGTGGGGCATGTTACAGAGCGCTCAGACTCATCGACAGCCAGCTCCTTCCTGGACAACGACGAGCTGGAGAGGACCGGCATCGACCTCGGCACCACAGGGCGCCTACAGCTGATGGCTCGACTAGCAGAAGGTCCGTGAACACATTCATCACTTTGTTTTGACCGTACATTTCTATTGAACAGCAACTGTCGACCATATGAGACGAACAGAAAAATATGCGCCAGTTTCAGCCTCTAAAATGGATACTTTTTAAGGGATTTAGACTTATGGTGTCAATGCCCATTCTCATCAGCTCTGCATCGTAAACAAGATGCAACAAGCTGTGAATCTGTCTTTTTACAGCTGACACAGGATTTTGACCTTATATTACTTTGACATGTTTCCTCAATGTCGTTAATGCAACATAGCAAGCGTTGGATTTATTATCTCACAATAACAGTCACTTTCCTCCCCTTCCACAGGAACTGGTCTGAAGATCCCTCCTGCCGCTCAGCAGGCTCTCCAGATGACCGGGTCCATACCCTTCGGAAACATTTCTGCTCAACCAGGTGGGGGTCTCAATGATGGAATAACATCCTCTTTGAATGTATGTTTATTCATGTGTTGGAATAAAGTGGTGACACATGATGACTTTTGTTAAGCTGTCCCAACTCCAGCTCCAAGCCAAGCCTTGAACCTCCCTTCACAACCGCTGGCCACACACTGCCTTCAGCTGTCCAACCTGTTCAACCCACAAGCGTAAGGATTATACATTTAGTTAATTTCTTCAAATTCATCACAATACATTTAAGTTGGCACAAAACACCTACCGCTAAATTACCTTCTGCCAGCATTCAAAAGCTGGGAGGAACAGATGGACCAGCTAGTTTAAACAATGACCAAATGTACTTTTTTTCTTTGTTTTTCAGAGAAAATGATCCCACCTGGGCCATTGAGATCCAAGATGATGTTATTGAAGAGTGTAACAAACATGGAGGAATTGTTCACATTTATGTTGATAGGAACTCTGCTCAAGTGAGTTAATAATTACAAAGTGTTTGTTCACCCATAAAACAAATCCAGCTTCCCTAGTGGACCGAAGAGTAACTGAGTGTTTTCCTTTTTTTCACAGGGTAACGTGTACGTGAAGTGTCCCTCAATACCAGCGGCGATGGCAACTGTAAATGCACTTCATGGACGCTGGTTTGCAGGTATTTGACAATCCCTTTGGTTTTGAATCTTTAAAATGTAACTGTATAAAAACAATGGGTAGAAAGTTTGCGCTTTTTAACATTTCCTTGTTCTCTCTGTTCCAGCCAAAATGATAACGGCTGCCTACGTTCCCTTACCGACCTACCACAACCTTTTCCCTGATTCGGTTGCAGCGAAGCAGCTTCTCATGCCGGCACGTCGATAGTCTGAGACAGGTTTATGAAAGTCAGTGTAAATACATTTGTTTGCAGTCATGGAGGTGTCATTGAAACACGACGGCTGTGTGTAATAAAAGTTGCCTCAACTTCCTGTGTTCACCATTGAAGACTAGGCAGGTTTTTTTGTCCTTTGAGTTGCTTTTCAAATTTTTTGTGGGTTTGTGTTGTAAACTACCACCGAGAAGTAATCTGCAGTTATCTATTGGTCTGTATGTTTTTAAATATTCCTGTCTTATCTGCTTGTTTAAATCAACCATTTTAGATTTAAAATTGCAAAAGAGTTACAAAACTGTGTTGGGTTATAGGCCTTAAATGCCAAAAGTATATCAATGTCAACAATAATCCTTTGTAACTTTTTACAGCCATAATTTCATTTTTTGTATGAAGGCTCCCAATAAACTTTGGCAAATTTGACAATTCATTTTATGTTCATGTCCTTTTTTAAAGAATTATTCTTTCCAGGTTAAATAAAACCGGACATGTTTTTTTTTAAAGTTATTTTTGGGGGCTTTTTGCCTTTAATCGGATAGGAGAGGGTCGGGAATCGAACCCAGGTCGCCAGTGTACGGTGCAGGTACCCCAGCCAGTTGCGACATGGCCGGGGACCGACATGTTTTTGACACCAATAAGCTGGAGTTGCCTCAGAAAAAAGTGAAAACTGCTGATTGTTTTGTGCTTCATCATTTAGTGTACTACAAAACTCTACTCTTCATTTGAGCATTTGCCAATTTAATATGAATGTGCGGGGTAGAGAAACAAGACCTGAATTCAAGTTATTTGCTACAGTATGACAAGCAGCTTAATATAGCATGACTTAAATAGATAAAGGGCTGTTATCAGAGATATATATACTAAACCAGTCAAGTCTTCATTCTTAAAATCTTTCCTCATGCAAAATGGTTCTAACGAAACTCACCTTGTGATGTGTCCTTTCCACTGATGCCCCTAAGGCCCAAATAAATTCCTACTGGGGGATTACCACCCTTCACAGCGCAGTAAGAAGGGGAAGAACACTCAGAAAAATTAACTAATTTGGACAAGCAATAAAAAGGTGACTAACTCATTGAAAGCGTTGTGGGGAAAAGGATCTGGTCAGTTAGCGAATGTACATTTGAACTGCGGCATCTTCCTTTAAGTGTTTAACAAATGACACAAGACAGGTTTAATGCATATACTTTGAACTTTATCTTCTAACAAAAGGTTTCGCAACAACAAAATAGTTTTAACATATCAGATCTTTTTACTGTTTTTTTTTCTTTTTCAAAGTTTTACTGTTTTTATGTTTTTTTTCCCCTCCTCCAGAAAGTCGTTGACATCTGGAAAAAATGAATTGAATAGTGTTAAGCGGCAACATGTGATTATTGCAGCTCAGCAAACTGTTTATGAAACACATGCAGCAATGTTTCTGAACCAGGGTCACAAGGGCTGCATTTGACAACAACCAAAAGTCCCAGCTTCCTGATGTGATTACACTTAAAGAGTAAAACAGAGGAAAAAACTAAATAAGAAATTACTGTTGCAGATTTTGCAAGTGCTTTTCGGATGGGGATGGGGATGGGGGGGGGGGGGTCTTGGCAAAGTTGTCCACAAAAAGATATTCACTGCAGTTATGTTCTGAGCAACTGAGCATTATATATTGAAATCATAATACCCGTTGAGGAACAATAATCCCAATGATAAACATGCTCTGCAAACCTGAAAAATGTATGATCTAAACCGTGAATACAGCCGGTTAGTGCTCTAACTTCCAACGACGGGACAGAAGTTGTGGCTGACCTGAAAAGGCTTCTTCACTTCTTAGGAGAGCATTCCTTGGCCTGGTGAGCCTGCAGGACAGCAATCGCCTCGTCCACCTGATCAAAAGTGAGGAACAACGTGGGGGAGAAACGCAGCCGGGCCCCGTCCAAAAACAAACAATTGACATTAGCCGAGTTTATTGAATGACCGCTCCTGAAGAAAGTCCCTGAACCTCAAGTTTAGATCCTTAGATCCTTATTTATTTTATGATCTTCATGACTTACTAAACATTATTTATTGAGGTTTCTCTATTACATAACATACTATATTAACAATTTAGGATTTTCTTCATTCCTTTTTTAATGTTTTTTGTTACGCTAGTTTTTTTTTGTTTTAATTACATAATATACTATGATTTATTTAAATATTTTCATGACATGCTGTATTACACATTAGATTTTTTAAAGAAACACTACCCTATGATCTCTTTATGCTTAACATGTTCTCTTATGTAAATCACTTTTCTATACCATGCCTTCTTAAATATTTGTTTTTTGTTAATGACATACTATATTATGACTTGAATGATTTTTAAGACAACCAGTGCAATCTAGTATTTGATTGAGAACCTGTGGCGGCTGACCTGCCTTAATGAGCATAACGTCTGATTAAGTGCCAACCTTTGGTCTAAAGATCTAAAAGAGAAAAAGATCAGACCATACCAAGTCCTGTAATCTGCAGCAGTCCTTAATGCCAGCTGTGTAATATCAAGAAAACAAGTCAACGTAACAACACCTTAGCATTCAGGGACTCGGGACACTCCAGCATGTGCAGCAGCTCAGAGTTGTCGATCTCCAGCAGCATGCCTGTGATTTTCCCTGCTAAGTTTGGGTGCAGGGAGTGGATCACTGGATACAACCGCTCTCCTGTGTATCACAGCAGCGAGAGAGATTAGCAACCCAATGCACTCACACAATCTACAGCAAAGAGGAACAGAGGTAGAATAAAACTCATGGCACACCGAGGAGCTGCTTCTGATCCAAGAGTGGAGCTGAAGCCAGCATCGAAGCAGTGAGTGGCTCATGACCTCCAAAGTGCACGGGTGGTGGCTCCATCATCGGCGCCGGAAGAGCCTGGAGACACCGAGTTTAACACGTTTCACATTTCTACATCACAAAGGCAAATATTTTCCTCACCCACATGTATTTAAAAGCAGACTCAGATTACAAACAATTATAATTATTACATAAATCATGATAAAACATTAAGGGATTTAATGCAGCAGGATGTTTACCCGCTGTATTTTTAGAAGGTACCATATTATGGCAACAATAATTATAATCCTATTACGTACGGTAGATAATTATGTAATGAACATTGTTTGGATAACCCCCCCCCTCAAGAAAACTGTGCAGAGAATAGGGCTCCAGGAACAGCTGACAAACAGTGATATGCGTTCTGCTCCTGCCTGAGTATCAGCGTTAAGAGGGGAGACTGCAGTACCTGTATTCTTGCCATGGCTGACGGTATAGTAACAACCTGCTGGGCGTTTCTCACTGCAGAGGAGTACCTGTACTGGCCGCCTCTGGCCATAACAAGCACATCAGTACGCCCGCCCTGGGTCTGGGTGCCTATGTTATCTAAAGAAAGAAAAAAAAAGCGTGTCAGTTTTACAATGTGCACGTGAATGGCACATTGTAAGAAGGCTGCACATCATGCTGTCACACACATGCATGACTTACTTGTCTTATGTGAACCGCTTATGATGCGTGGAGCCTGAGTGGAGGCCTGTCTGACCGTAGCGATGGGGGTCGGTCCACGTCGGGGAACAGAGCATCCAACAATTTGGCTCGAGTAGGGGCCTAAAAACAGAGAATACGACATTTACACACACACACACACACACACACACTCTCTCACTCACTCACTCACTCACTCACCCTGCAGTCTCTGTGGCGGTCCGCTCCAACGCGGCCCTGGTCTTATGTTGCTACTGACATTGGGGTTGTAGAAAGAACGAGTGGGAGCCTGCACAGTAAACATTAAACCCTCTGAATCATATTTTAGAAGAAAAACAAAGTACTGAAATGACAGAGGCGCACAGGGATTTTTTTGTCCACAACCTCCTGGTGTTGTGGGAATTTAATCTTAATTGAGTTTATGGCTGTTGGACAAAAGCATAAATCTATGAAATTGATTTCTTGGATTTAGAGGTCAACATTTTGCTGGTTGGTTTGATTAAATGTCCATCTTTCAAACTAGTGGTGGCCTTGCAAAATTCAGCATGACAATGTAATACACATGAGTAAGACATTGGCTGTATGAATGAAAAAGTTAAATAAATGTTGTGGCTCAATTCTGAAAGCACTGGAAATAATTCCAAACGCTTCTGTGATTTTCCTCACCACGCTCTCTGTTCTCACTGTGTAATCTTTCGTACCTGTGGCACAGTCATGTAGTATCCGGCCTGCTGGTATGAGTCGATGACGGGACTTGGCATGGTCCTCATGGTAGAGATCCTCTGCATGTATTTATTGGTCAGGATTGCTTTACGCTCCTCCCTCCGCTGAGCCAGTGCCACATACAGCGGCTTGGTGGCAATAATTCTCCCGTTCATTTCAGTCACTGCTTTGGTTGCTTCCTCAGGTGAGGAGAAACACACAAAGCCAAAGCCCTTGCTTTGGGAGCCATCTGTCATGACCTGTAGGGAAAAAAAGAAATGTTTAAGACGCTTGACATCAGAGCTGTAGCAAAGTCACAAAAAATGTAGGACTGGTGACTCTGACGCCACGGCTGGAACTTGACCTACTTAAGACCTTGTGGCAAAAAGCAGAAGAGACTTGATTATGTGACTCATAAATATTGAAAAATGATCTACTGAATTTTGTCTTGCCTATTAAAGCTCTGCCAAACTCTCCTATCCTTAGACATTTCCTGTTTCCATTTATTTGCTGGCTTAATGACTGCAAAGGGAAATCATTTTGAGCTCGTCTCTTTGTTGGACAATGATTCATACTGTTAGATCCTTAAGCTTTTATAGGATTGTTTTCCCATGCCATGTCTAACCCTTTATCTGAACCTGTACTGTACTCGTTGATTGAATGTTGTGAATAGAACCAGGATTGCCCTAATTTTCATAACCCACAATAAAGCTCATAAACGAGCCTTTGATTATAAGGGTAATGAGTTCATACGCAAGTACCTCAATCATTTCCCCTCCACACCATCAAGTCTCACTGCAGTCATGACAATCCTGCTTATGTTCAACTTGTGTTTGTGTAATATTTGTAATCATTACAACAGACAAATGACAATTAATCTTAGGGGGAAAAAACTGTTTATGCCGGGCCTTAAAAGAAATGAGTCATTATAAAGCCATACTAATGGATGCAAAGTGGACTGTCTTGTGGAAATGCTTTAAAAAGCTCAAAGGAAAATGCCATCCTCCACAGTGACGTTACATTGTAAGTACCAGTGCAAAAGGAAATGGGGACGGGCAGCTTACTGTAGGGCGATCAGTCCTTACTTCTGGGAGGATACAATTTATGGTGTACCCGTAAAGGTGTATTAGTCGGGGTTTTACTGTCTAGTAGTAATAACTTGTATTCCTATCACTGATAAAGCAACAGAAAATCACAATGGTTGTCACATGTGTGTGATGTCGTTACCTTGGCACTGGTGATGGTGCCGTAAGGGGCAAACTCTTTCCGTAGCCTCTCGTCATCTATGGTATCGTCCAAGTTCTTCACATACAGATTCACCCCCTGAAATCAGAAAGAGCACAAGATAACCCGCTGTTTTTCTCTGTCCATTTTCTGCTCCAATTTTTGTTACTAATATACACAGGAATATTTAAACTTTCCATGGCAATTTGCAGCTTGTTTACGGCCTGTGTCATCCTTCCGCATAGAAAATGATGCATCAGTTTACATCTATACCAACCAAATCACGTAAGGCCTGCATAATGAAAACTACCTTTTCTTAAACAAATATTCTATAAACATATCAACTTAAAAGCAAACCATTAAAATGCCTTCAAATGTCTTGGCCCACATGCACACACTGCAGCAGCACCTGGTAGCGCTGGATGCGATCCTGCTTGATCTGGTCAAACTTGCGCTTGAGCTCTCCCTGGCGCTCCAGTCTCTTCTGAGCGCGACCGACGAAGATGGTCTTCCCATTGATATCCTTTCCATTCATTTCATCAACTGCCTGAAAACCAGAGGAGCATCAACATGTTTTAGAATCTACATGTTGTCGGTCTTGTAGGAATAGAGAGTAGACAGATATTCCACTCAGATCAACAGAGCAGGATGGTCAGAGCAGTCGCCATATTTATATGCATTGATGCAGCCTCACTGTTCTGCAGGAACTAAGCAGTGAAGTTGCGCGTTGACTAATGACTTGGTAACACACAAATGTTGATAATTATGAATGTGATTATATGTGGGTGAGATTCAAAGTGATTACAAGCAACCGACAACAGAGTTCTTAAACTTGTGGGTGTGTCACACTTTGAAGCTCACTTTGAGCTGCACATCGTGAATGCTGCCTTGAAGTCAATATAATGAGCGGCCAGTGTTGGCAGGTATCCAATCTAGGTGGACAGTGAAACTTGGCACGCTTTACCTGCTGAGCGTCCTCGTGGCTAGCGTAGTTCACAAAGCCAAACCCTCGGGAACGGCCCCTCTCATCCCTCATCACCCGCACACTGAGAGTCCTGCCTGAGAGCACAGAGCAGTCAGTGACTATCTGATATGCTTAGTGACAGTAAAGTCAACTCATTGCAGAAAGGCCTCTAAATGAGTGGGAGAGCAACACAAATGATAAGTGCATTCTTACCAAACTCAGCAAAGACTTCCTTGAGTTTCTCATCAGTGTAGTCTTCACCAAAGTTTTTGATGTAGACGTTGGTGAACTTCATCGCTTTGGTTCCAAACTCCATCTCTCTTTCCTTGCGGGACTTAAAGTGGCCAACAAAGCTACAAAGAAAAAACCAATCCATCACCAAGGGGACAATAAAGAAGGACTATTTTTTTTTTTTTTTTAAAGGTGCATCTTTGGCTTAGGCACACAGCACCAGATAAGGACAAAGCAGATAAGAACAAGCATCAGAAAACAGAACGATTTGTAGGCTCAACTGTCACACATACTTCTTTTTGTTTTACCACAATTCATCAGTAAATATTGTCCACAGATGAATGAATACTTCTCTTTCCATTATTAATGAAACGCCTACTCTGTATGGACACAAGCGTTTTCTGACGGTCATGCTTTGCCTGTTTAGTCCTTAAATCACAACACACAGCGACAGAACACACAGCGACAGAACACCTCGACACAGATCCTACCTACTAACTGACCTAAGGGACAACTGACATGTTCGCCCCAGCAAATTGGCCATTGGGTTGACATTGCCAGACTCCCAAAGTTTACCTGTCCTTTGACTGAGCAAAACACAAAACACGGAAAAGTCATCCATCATTCATTCAGGTTATATAGATGAAACACGCGTACATATTCCGCACTAGTCTTTGCCTGAACATATTTCTTTAAGTCACATTTTGACCGGCTTTTTAGATTGCATTTAGTTTACTCACACTTTCCTATCATTCAGCAGCATCCCATTCATGGTGTCAATGGCCCGGTTTGCAGCCTCCTGAGTCTCAAAGTGAACAAATCCATAACCTTTGGACCCTTTCTCGTCACAAACAACCTACAAGACAAAGGCTTTAAATCATGCATCAATTGCAGAGTTTCAGCAGAAGCACCTCCTGTATTCTTGTACTGGGCCAGGCGATGGTTACAATTACAAACTGATTACACAGATCTATTGTCTCAGAATATGATCGTCATGTTTTTGTTTTGATGTTGTGCCACTCAAAGCATACTGCACCCCCCTACTGTTGGTTTCACACGTATTGTCCCAATATTGCATGATGAAAATAAGTAGTACCCAGAAAGTGACCCAGGCAACTTACCTTGCAGGACAAAATGTTGCCAAAGGCAGAGAAGGTATCGTAGAGAGCCTTGTTGTCAATAGACTCGTCCATATTCTTGATGAAGATGTTTCCCACGCCAGACTTCCTGAGTCCCGGGTCACGCTGAGACCACATTATTCTGATAGGCCGACCTTTGATAACGTCGTAGTTCATTGTATCCAGGGCGCACTCAGCTTTAAAATAAAAACATCACCATGTCCCCATTTTTATATTTCATCAAATGTTGCATAAAGGCACCACCGCTGATCATGCAAAGCTATATCACAGCTCTATCGAGGATTGAACTTCCTTTCATCACATCAGTTAAGCAACATTAGATGAGAAATTATTTAGGATGATATTTCATGTTTGTGTTGACTTTTTGCTCGATACAAGAGACGCTAATTATACTCGACTCAAATATTAAATCCAAGAATTCTCACGGTTTCTGTATTTGTGACATTATAAAAAAGTACATTTCTGTTTGACTTTTCACCATACTGCTTTCCAGCAAGCATAATCACCAACACAACAAAACATGTTTGTTTTTTTAATTGGGCAACACTTATTCTGAGACCGCCTATCCCATTTTGACAGTTGCGTAATGGTTTGCACCCTTGCTAAAATTTGCACTCTCATCCCCCAAAAAAGCATAACATCCAACTTCCTTTTATTTCTCATAGATGTTCATGAATTTTCTTCTTTAAGGTCATACATTAAAAAAAAAGCAGATTATGTCTGTAATTAAAAATTGTGCTGCCCAGTGGCTATTCTCTAGTATTCATTTTCCAGTGAAAAAAATAGAGTTTCAAACTTGGTACCTTACCATCAGCTGGTTGCTGGAAGTTTATGTATGCATATCCCAGAGACCTGCGGGTGATGATGTCGCGGCACACACGGATGGACATGATGGGTCCAGCAGGAGAGAACTTCTGGTAGAGCATTGCCTCCGTGACATCTGAATGCAGGTCGCCTACATACAGAGAGGCGAGGGGGTACGATTGTCCACCACTGTTCATCTTGGGTCAGTGCTAGTTAAAGAAAGAACAATGTTAAGACGATTGCATTGTTCAAGAATAGTTTTTAAATACCATATACAGTACTTGTTATGATTCAAATCTAAGCTAATTCTAAAGCAACTGTTATGTTAAAAACACCATTAATATGACCATTGTCTAATCTTAAATATGTGCAGACCTAGCAACTCAAAAGGTGAGAGATGGAGTACAACCTTAACAGGTCCGCTATACCCCTAAGGGACAAGTCAAGTTTTTGGTTAATTTTAACTTCTTATAACCAGGAAGTCTTATAAGTTACTTATTATCCCTGTTAGAAGAGGGGCAGCGTTAGATAAGCACTACAGCCTACCTAAGAGCAAGTCTGATAAGACTTTAGCACAACTGATACATTTGCCATTTAAATTGAAACAAAACTTTCACTAATTCATGTATTCTGAAGTCTATGAAGTCCATGCTTAGAAGTTCTGAGGGAAAAAAAGATTTGACTTTTGGCTAAATCCCTATGCATACAATAGAAATACAACATTAAAATGTACTTTTTTTAATCATTGATTTCCTAAGATATGCTGTATAATTGCTTGTTCATTGGGATGATCTCCTTTACAAATTACATGTCAGAAACACCTCCCTGTATAATGCAATACAGTTCAAACAGCATCACTAAAATGTTTCATGAAAGCATAACGTTGAATCAACACCTGTAAATCAGTCTCAACATAGGCTTAGCTTTATAACCTACATGAAGGGAGGATTTAACCACTGCAAATCTGCTAACTGCTAGATTCAACCACTGGCAAAAATGGTTTTCCTTATTTAACTCATTGGCTATAATCACACTACATGTTGAAAAAGTGTATATATCAATTTTTTTTATTACTAAAACCTTTTTTTTTTCATAATTATGACGCGAGAGGGTGTGGCTAAATGCTTCTAAAGAAAATAGCAATCTCAAACGACTCAACCAAATAAGATTTTCCGAAATTGTATTAGAAAAATAGCTCAAATATGGCAGAGCTTTAATGAACATAACAATGTCTATCAAAAGCTGTGTTCTGCAATGAATTAATTAAAAGTTCATAAAATATCAATTTAAGTAGTTACCAAAAACACGATGTAGCTAGAGCTAGCTAAAGTCAGCTACATTTAAATAGCACTTTTTTACTTATTACACCAATAATCATTAGTGGTGAAGGCAATAAATCTCAATAATAAGACCATCGAATTTGAAAAATGTGTAAAAGTTTACGTTACTTACAGCTTTCAAAGCCAATTGTTGGAATACTGAAGTATGATTTTCAGAGCAGCACGTTGCAACCCCCGTTCTACACTTTCCACAGGGGCGGGAGGTTGTTTTCGTTTAATTATGACAGTGGAACACCTGTAGAGCTCCTCCGCGTATCGTCGTTTCAATTTAACTGTGAGGGGACATATGTGAACAGGCGTGACAATCCGCGATGAAAACTAGTTCTTGTATCTACAAGGGTTAACATCTCCGTTTCGCCCTCTGTAGGTGTTTGCAATGCCTGACTGAAATCACACAGTCATCAAATTTTAGTTAATTTAAGCTATCTTTATGAATCACTAAATCATATTAGTATTCCCTGTGAACAAAAATGAAGACGTTATTTGCCTGTTATCTTAAACGAAACTTTATTTCACTGAATGTTCTTTGACACTTTTTCTATTTCTTACATGTATAGTGAAACTAGAATGGTTTTAAGATACATAAACACAAAGCTAGAATTACACCAACCATTGTTTATCTCCATTTCTTCATTGCTTTTTAGAGCTAATCTAAATTTTCACAACCACGTGTGTGCACTGGGTAATAGACTGTTACAGAAGCAAATTTTTAGCCATAAGACTTGTAAAAACAAAGCAAGTAAATACCTGATATACAGACAGGCTTCGTTCCACATTCACTAACTGCATTTTCATCAAGCATAATAATAAACTGACATGACTTTTTTTTTTTTTTTTCCCCCACGACAAGATTATTTCAATTCATTGGAGCATTGTCAGGGTAAACAGACAGTCAGCAATAATGTGGAATGGTGTCTTCAACTACAGTATGTGGAATGTAGTGGTGATAAATGGTATTGTGACACTGAGCTTTTTTCCTAAAGTGAAGGATTTGGCTTCTCCAAATTAGACCTGATTTTTGAGGTGATCATTAACACAAGCTATCTTCAACAGCAGAGAGGTGCACCAGGGTAAAAACGGTTGTCAAGATCTAGCAATTTAGGTTGTCTGGTCTTAACTCATTCCCTTTGATATTTCTTAAAAACAACAAGCAGATGCAGCCACAGATGCTGCAAGAGAAAGCCAGGCACAGATTTTTTTGTTGGAGAAAACAACCGCTTTAAGAGGAATATTTTGCAAGCAGGGTTGATACAGTGTGGTAAGACATTTTCAATTAACATCAATAAAAGGTTACTTTAGGTTTTACATACAGATGATAGTCAATCTTGCAAAATACATGGAACCACATTAATGCACATACAATTTTCATTGTACTGAGATCAAGCAGCACCTGAACAGTGAGTAAAACTACAATGACAATCCATACTTAGTTCCAAATGAAAGTAGCCAGCCTTTTTAAAAGCCTAATTAATGTGGAATGTATGATGTCTGACAAATCTAACATGACAATTTAGGGATCCCTTGAAACTGTGAATTTGTGTACATGATCAAGGAGCATTACACCAATATGTCAGTGTCACAATACAGCCTGCCTCCTTTCTGTATGAGCCCACAGCAGAATTGCAGTTAGTTGTTAATACAGGATTGTACGAGTGTCTGAAAATACAAACACAAAAACTGTTTTGGGATTGTGAAGCAAATGGGACGCCTACCATCACAGTGATTGGTGGAAATCAACTGCCAGTTTAATTACCATACAATAAAACCTGTAAATATCATGAGGAATCACAAATAAGAAAGTAACAAAAAAAAAGAGGGATAAAATGCACGACAAACTAGCTGGGACAAAGGGATTTGGAAGGACGATTAAAATTCACAACACCCCCCTCCCCCCCAGACCACCCCATATACACACAATCTTTCATATCTTTTCATACATGCTCTCTCACTACATACAGACATACACACAAAAGCCGACAAAAAAAAAACAACAGCAACATGGACTCACTAATCAATACAACATGTTTCCACAAAGTGACTGAATCTGCTAACTGAAAAATTACCCTGTCACCATCAGTGAACTGAGAGGGGTAAACTAGTTGGTCAGGAGCAATTCAGGCTGCTTGTCATACAGAAGTGGGAGGAGCTGATGGAGTGGAGGGGGATGTATATAAGCTGTCTGTGTTTAAGATAAGAGTGTAGGTGGATTAACAGTGCAATTCCATTAGTTTTCCCCATCTCCAGTCTCTCCCTCATCTGCCTGGTTTTCTGATGTCCACAGCTGGAAACAGGGAAAGAAACAGTTTTATAATTTGCTGCGAGTAATACAGAAGGATCAATGAGAGACAAAACAGTATGGTGCTTAAAACTCACAGTCAGGTTATCCCTTAGTAGTTGCATGATCAGGGTGCTGTCTTTGTAAGAATCCTCGTTCAAAGTGTCAAGTTCAGCAATGGCGTCATCGAATGCCTGAGAGACAAACATTACACTTGTTATTTAAATTTAACAACAATGTAATATAATACAGCCTTCAAATCTTAATATTTACAGTAAAGCTGTTAAGGATTTAGAAATCATCCATACCGCCTTAGCCAGACTGCAAGCCTTGTCTGGGTTGTTGAGGATTTCATAGTAGAAGACGGAGAAGTTGAGGGCCAGGCCAAGCCGGATAGGGTGTGTTGGCTGCATCTCCGCCTTACTGATGTCAAATGCTTCCTGGTACGCCTGCTGGGAATTCTCCACAGTATCTTAAGAGTGAAAGAGAATAACAAAAATTCAATTCCATCATTACAGCATTATTAACTGTTTTGGCCACCTAGGGGCAGTAACCTCACCCTAAACCAAAAAAAAAGGGCTGAGAAATGCTAGACAGGGAAGGAAAAAACTGCAGAATTGGGGATAATGACCCCACTGATCCCTTGTTAAGTGAACACATCTCTCACTAAGCATGTCCTTACCCTTCTTTTTATCTTCAGAAGCAACCTCAGACAGGTATCTATAATAGTCGCCTTTCATTTTCAGATAGAACACCTTGCTCTCGGCAGAACTCGCATTGGTAATGAGAAAGTTGTCCAGTAGCCCCTGAAAACGACAGTTAAAAACTAGTTTAGTTATGCGATATTCAGAATCAATTTCAAACAAGTGCCATTTTCACATGGGATGTTTAAGTATTGAATTACAAAATCCTTACGAGCACATCACGGCAGATATCCTGCAGCTCAACTTCAATCTTCTCCCGGTATTCGCGCGCCATCTGCATTTTTTTGTCATTGCCCTCAGTCTTCTGCTCAATGCTGGAGATGACACGCCAGGATGAGCGGCGTGCTCCTACCACATTCTTGTAGGCAACCGAGAGAAGGTTGCGCTCCTCATTTGACAGCTCTGTATTTTGCTCTGTCACCGCCTTCATGGATGCAGCCATGTCATCATAGCGCTCAGCCTGCTCAGCAAGCTTGGCCTTCTGTACCAGGTCGTTCTTATCCATTTTCTAGACTGGTGGAGAAGAAAAACAGTATTAAGATTTGTTGTGTATAGTTAATCAAAAAACTGGAAAAAATGTGAACAGACCTCTATTGACATTTCTTTTCTTTTTTTTAAACTTGTAATATTAAGTTATTTTATTTTGCTTTGGAAGGCCATGGCTTCTAAGAACGGTTACCAAAGGATTCAAAGGAAAGTGAGGATAAGCATTGCGAACTGGGCCCCATGGCAAGTGGGTCAACCATACACATCACTAGCTGAAGCTAGCTACTAGCTAGCGTTTGCCAATCCTTCCTTGTCCTTAAGCACAATTTGATTTAATGGGACTGAAGCAAATTCATTACAGTATCAACATCTGCCCTACTGTACGATATAAATAACAAAACGGTTTTAGTGGCTCGTTTAATGTTGTTTAAATCGACATTTAGTACACCAACCGAAGCATTCCCGGGTCAGGTTTTAATGCCCTCCCTTTATGTTGCTAGCAACGTTAGCGGAACGGTACATTGTGCTAACCGATATCAAATATAGCTTGAAAACTGCGACCGATCAGAATCATAATTGGTTTTGTACAATATTCGACCTAACAGAATTAGATAAAAGTCATATTTCCAATCGGTCGTAATAATGATTACACAAAGCGAGTGGATGAGTGGCTAACCATTAGCTAGCTAGCGTCGTCTTAAAATGTACCGTTAGACTGTGTAACGGTAAAGTCCGTTTGGTAGGCCAACAAAAGCAAAGACTGACTTTCGGTTAAAAAAACACGGCCAGGGTGTTGCCAATCGACATTTGCTATTTGTGTATTATATACAGAAACCACAATTGAGTACTCTAATGCATTACTTTCGCGTTTAATTCATTTTTAGCAGCTGTATCACGGCCCGCTGAGGCGGACGAGCCTGTCAGAACAAAGTGTCACGGAATCCGACCGTCCGTTAGCTCGCTGGTTAGCATGAGCTGCTAGCAAGCGAGCGTTAGCCTTTCACAAACCCAGCTCGCTATCATGATGGCTTCTCAGCAGGATTCAACCAGACACGATGAAAAATCCATTCTAACATTAAATTACGAATGAAAATGTGCTCTTATATTGCCCTTTAAATAAGTGCGATGTTCTTAGACTTACAATATTGGTGACTTTTAGTCCTGCTTTTTTTTTCTCTCTCTGGACGATTTAGCCTCCGTCCTCCGTCTCGCTCAGCGTATCGTTCAGGGCAGTACCACTTCCGCTACACTGTTCGTTCTGTTTCCTCTTTTCTAACCGCACATCTGCCTTACGTAATGCTACCCCTGCTTATAAGCTAAATAAGATAATCAATATAGCTTACCGTAAAATATTATTTAAAAAAACAAAAGCGATATGTGCGCTTAAATCACCTTTTCATTATCTGGTGGGCATAACATGAGCATAACATAACCATTTTCAATACAGATTCATTCGAACAACAAGGTTACATGACGATTTTTATTCCACACTTCATCAAAGCAAAAAAATGCTTATGGACATAACTGCTGATTTTTATCTGGCAACGGCTCCGTTGTTTGGTAAATCTCTAAACAAAATGACCATCAATATTTTCAAAGATGTCTGATTTATTGCTTTACTGATGGAACATGATATCTGTCTGCCGCATTTATACACCTTGCATAACAATACTGTGCAGGAAATTGATAGACACGTATTGGTTATAATTGTAACGATACATTTTGTTATTAACATGTTTCTTTCTACATGTAAGAGTTCCTCTTTGCTTTTCATCCTGCACAGCAAGGTCAAACATTAAGGTCAATCACAATTGTAACCTCTGTTTTGCTCAAAACACTAGCTTAGTGTGCCTACATTTATAGACTCTTTAACATGATTATCTGCACAAGCCATTGAAAAAACATCTGTTAACCTTAATATGATTTTCTGTTCTTTGCCTTTGTGAATATGGCATTTGTGATATAAGTTATGATAGTTTTAATTACTGTTTATCTGTCCGTTTTTTTAAAATCATAGTTAAAATAAATGTCATAATATAGTGAAACATTCCCAGAGCCGACAAATAACAAACAACAGTGTAAATACTTAGAGATATTTAAATAAACATTTAACTAATGGCTCAGGGCAACACTAAAGCAGCATGTATTGAGTTAAACTTTGCTTCATTTTCTTACTTACTGGCAGTTACATAAAAATCTGGATGGAAAAGTTTCCTGCTCACATATTACTCAGTTCCCAGCTTGCTGACAGACACTCTCTTCTCTCAACAGAAACTCAGAGACAATGATGCAGTTAAGGACTTTAATTTTTACATTCATACTACTGCCATTGATATGGTCTACTTCAGCAAAAGAGAAATACATGGAAGTCAGGAGACCTACGGTAATTTGATCTTTCATTGTTTATACACTGTTAATACATTTGTAGAACTAATGCATAGTCCTCTTCAGTTGTGAGGTAAAGTATAGCTACTATAAGAGGTTTTCCTTTTTACAGAAAGACACTGTAAACTTTCCAGACTATGACACTGTTGAAGACTCCGTCACTGACCCAGCAACAGCTCCAAAAGCCGTTGGTAAGGTTTCTTTAAATGGAATAATTGGCTTTAAGCAACTGTTTCAATGTTTATTATGCAATAGTTTTTGAAGCATTTGTATTTTTCAAAAAATGTAACTAAAGCCATGTTATGTAATAATGGGGTCGATCAAGTGTCCCCATCCAACCTGTGTGCGTTGAACTTGAAGCTGCCATCACATTGCTGAAACCTATTACTTGTGATCTTTTCAGACATGCCAACATGTCTGCTTTGCGTTTGCCTGTCTGGATCAGTTTACTGTGAGGAGGTGTCCCCTGAAATGTCAGCAGTCCCAGCATTGCCAAAAGAAACAGCCCGTTTCTACGCACGTTTCAACCAAATCACAAAAATAAGAAACCAAGACTTTGCAGACATGGGTAAATACAAGTCATTTTAGTTGAGTTAACTCTTCAGTGAATGTCATCTTTCAAGCCATCTCTCTTTGTTTTATACTCCAGCCACCTTAAAAACAATTGACCTAACTGGGAATCTCATCGCTGAGATAAACGAGGGAGCTTTTTTAAAACTTCTACACCTTGAGGAGCTCATTCTTGCAGAAAACAAACTGACTAAACTTCCTATGCTGCCTGCCAAGCTGACGCTGTTCAATGCCAATTTCAACCAGCTTAAAACCCAGGGTGTAAAGGCAACTGCTTTTAAAGTAAGATCCCAGCTTAAAATGTTACAAACGTTATGTACATTGCAAGTTTGATACAGCAGGCGGCCCAAAATAGTGGTTCTTGTGTTGTTGCAGAAACTCACAGGACTGGCATATCTTTATCTTGGAAACAATGAACTGATAGCTGTGCCCCAACTTCCAGAGTCTCTTCAGGTTGTGCACCTGCATGTAAGTTAATCTGCAATACAATGAAATCACAGCAAATGACTGTAGAAATGTTTTACTTGTGTTTGTATTGCCAACAGTAGTAGCTACTTGCTGGGCCAATATTGTGGTCTCCTGTGTGTGTTCTGCAGAACAACAAGATCTCAACAGTAACAGATGAGACATTCTGCAAAGGGAACTCCAGTCATTACATCCGAACCAACATGGACGAGGTGAGACTGGACGGGAACCCCGTTGTGCTGTCAGAGCACCCAGCGAGCTTCATCTGTCTGCAGGCCCTCCCTATCGGATGGTACCACTGAAATGACCAAAACATGCTTTTGACAGTGGTAAGCCCGTCTGAGGAAGTTCTTCATAAAATGAAAGATGCAGATATAAACAGTTACCCAAAATATTGTTTGCAAAATGTGTTCTTAAATTCCATTTGATATACTCACAGTGCTCACGGTGCAAGTTCATATAAACAGACAGAAATAGTAAAGTCCCAAAACAGCAGGAATTAAACCAGGGTAAGAAAGAGCTTGTGTTTTGGGATGTTATAAACCAGTATCTAACACATTTGCAAAATAATCCAAGATGTCTTTAAATACATAATATCATTTCTTTATTTACAATTTGGCTGGGACAATTTTGTTTGAGCAAGTGCTATGCAATGTTTTAACAATTTAACTTTAATATCCAAAAGAGCATTCTTGAGATTATTACATTGTTTCATTTGAGCTACCATTAATATTATGACTGCAAATGTTTTCTTAAACTGAAGATAATAACAATAAACGTGCATGCTTCTCCATATGCCTTTCACTCATAACTTTGACATGTTGTTGTTACATGATATGAAGTCCATTCCAGCCTGTTGGAAAGAAGTAGGGAGCTTGAGTCCAAGAATGTGTCCTTAGGTGACACTGCAAGTCAACATTTAGTCTGGCCATCGGTCACTTGGATGAAGGCTCATTAAGAACTATTAAACCATCAGCTATCTTCTTCTCGTACTCCCGTTCCGATTGTTTTCTTCGGTAGACATCATCTGGAATGAAAACCGAATAAAGACCTGTAATATAGGCAATTTTTTAATCCTATTAACACTACAGTGGAGGAGAGGACTAGGACATTTATCATTTAAAAAAAGTTGAACTCATACTTTTGCTTGTTCATTGTTGTCAGGTTAAATGTTTTTCTATGAAAAAGGCATACATATGAGTTATTCCTGCAAAATAAAAAGAGGATTCGGGTTCAAGGAATGAAAATAACAGATGAAAGTCTGTTCTCTGTATCCCTAAATGGCCTCACAGAAAACTACAGGATCAAATATGCAGGGCAGCTTTTTCCCCCACCTCTTTATTCTTTTTCAAATACAAAAGAATTTTGAATCCTTTTAGTTCTGCTGAAATGGCACATTCAAGCACATCTGGATTTGCATTTTCTTTTTCAAATCTTTTGAGTGATCCAATAGCATTTAACCCTCTACATGGGTTGCTACACACATATCAATATGTAATATGCAGAGCTGGACAGATAAGTATTTAGTATAAAGTTATATTATAATAAATATTTATAACAATACTTCATATTAAAAGGGACCGTATTTCACTTTAAAGAGTACTATTTCTTGCTTTAAGTGCATTCAGTTCGTTGAGTACATATACTTCTGTACTAAAGTAACATTTGGAATAGAGGGGTACTTTTATAACAATATTATCTGTGATTTTTATATATATTTAATTATCAACATTAAAAAAATGTAAAGCAATATTGTGGATTTTATTTTTTCTGTGTCAGCAGCTGCACTGCCCTGCCTGAGTCAGACCCACTGCCTGTGCTGTTTCTATTTATAAATGCTTTTTCCACTTTTCTCTCAATTTTTCCATATTCCTTAATGAGAGTGGGGAGGAGAGGAAAGTTTGAGGACATGTTAGAAATGTCAACAAGGCTGCTTTGTCCCAAATATTCATAACAGTGCTAGGCCACTGTGAACAGGCTGCAAGTTAGTGAAACGGTGCAACATGGCAATCTTTACGTCACTTAAACAGAATCACGTTGCATGTAGGCTACTAATGCTCTTTATTTAGTTTTAAAAGCCTTTAACACTCATTATATAACTCACACACCAAGGCACAGAGCTTAAAGAAGTCACTGCCTTGATAACGTCAGCTAGCTTAGACACGAAGTTTTAATATTACAAACGAACCCAATTCACACTCACAGAAAGTCTCTTTTCCTATCCTTGCGTTGATCATGATCCACTCCATGACGCCTCCAATGCAGAAGAAGATGGGGAGAAACCTGTAAGTTCCTAGACTTTGTTTCCCTGGGACAAGGCTCAGTAAATATGTTATGTTGTTACTCTTCATTCTGGCTACCAGATGTGTTACCCAAAAGAGCTGTCGTCTCGATAAAACTGTTTATAATGTAGTGGGGAAGGAACTACGTTGTTTCAAAGTAAAATAGCAAGCGTGGACCTTAACATGTCCTTTACGCTTGTTACAAGAGCACCGGAAAGGAGAAACTGGGTTTGCTCGTTTTGTTGCTTGCAGCAAAGAAAAACGAAAAACGAACCTTCTAGAATCCTAAGAGAAATCTGCAGTAGCTAAATGTTGGAGCTTAAAACGAGCGCACATAGGAGCATCGTCACATCCGGTTGTGTTTACGGGTCAAGCTCCGCTTCGAAATGAATGCAAAGAACAACTAAATAAATAGAATTATCCGATAACTAAACAGCTGAAAACAACATCAGGGCAGCTTTTCTCCCCGTATGGGTTCAAGGTAGTACAAATATAATATTTTTTTTTCACAGTTCCTTCCTGTACAGACATTTGAGGATTCATTTCAATTCGGAGTGAGAAAAGCTTTTTTAAATACGTTTATAAACACAAAAAGATTCATCGTTTTTGGGAGACATTTTGCCCTTGTATGCTAAATTCTTCTTTTTGGAAGTCATAAGTTAGTCGTGAAATTGCCATAATAAAATAATTGCCATTACATGATATGTACTAGAAGAGACAAGCGTATCGGTATTATGTCAAAGCTTTTGGTCAATAAAGTTCAGGCCCTAGATGAGTGGTTATGAAATGTTAATTCAATATTGAATGTACTTATTTTTCATATTTTTTTGTCAACTGTTTCAGCCTAAAGTAGCTACCAAACTAACATTAACCTGGGATCATCTGGCTGTTGAGACCTGAGACCATAGACATATTCATAATGTTTTCCTTTTTTGTTAGTCTCAAAAATGTTACACATTGTAGTATCATGAACACAGATACATTATTAAAGGTTAGTGCAGATGTTTGAAAAGCTGATATACATTTTTCAAATACCAGTAGGAGATATCAAGATAATGTGAAAAGTTCCACCATAAAGCAATGCTAATAAATAACAAATACACGTTTTATTTTGGCTGGAATGATCAAACACATCATTGTTGATATGAGCTCTAAACTGTAACAGTATGACATAATACTGCAAAGCACACAACTACATACACAAACACAATACACTCAGACACATGCAACAATGACGAGGGGCTTCAATTATAGTACCATACAAGGAGACAAGACAGGTAAGAAACTTTTACGATCTACTGTAAGTTGGGCTAAAGATAATCATGATTTATTATTAAAAAAGGTTCACTCCGGACGAAGGATTAAAAACAGTTGATTGTTTAGTGTCCAAAACATGACCAAGACAGTTTATGTATGAGGCAGAATCATTTTACAATATCCTCCTTCCCCTTCAAATTGGGATAATAAGTCACATTGATGTCAAGATGTAGATTTGGCTACCTGTTAATAATCACTTTATTCATGAATTCGAAATAACATTTTTCCAATATTAAACCACATTTGATCCTAACCATTCCTTGAAAAATTAAAGGGTGCAGATTTTTAGCATATCTGGGGTACACTGGTTTCCCTTTGTAAATAAAATAAAAATAATAATCATTGCTTGTAAATGGGATCTTTCTGCTTCATACAAAAATCTTTACATCCATAGTCCTCAATAAGGACACATTTTTTAGGAATGGCCAAAAATGTAGTGGTAGTACAGCTAAGGAAGTCTTCTTGCATTTCGAGGTGATAAATAAAGAATTCAAATCTTTCACTGTTTTTTTATGACATCTGGACTTTGAGCCTTGTGCCTCTGTACCACCTTGGTTGAAAGAAAAGTAAATGATTTCTAGAGCCACATAACTTTGAAACAAATGTCAAAATGTGCTGTTGTATACACAGGACTTCTGTAATATGAAGACAAATCAAACAGCAATGTCAAGCACAACGACTGTGCTTTAAACTCAGTCTTCCACTTTGTGAGCAGGTCTACAGAAAGTCCAGTGATGTTCCACTGTGTTCTCATTTGCACGCTCACTCATATGATGCACACGGGTGTTGCGGATGGTGAAGCCTTGTTTCATGATGTAGTCCATGAGGTGAACCCTTAGGGAAATCTCTTGGTGATAGTCACATGGTCCGAAGGTGAACGACACCTGGCAGTCTCTGGTGTCCATCATATGTTTGTTCCACTTGGTGAAGTTGTTGGAGATACCTTCCAGCAGGCCGTGAACTTTTGTGGTTATGGTTAGCTGTGTGATGATAACAGCGACTGGGTTGGAATATTTTGAAAGTTTCCGAGTGCTTGAGAGCTCCACGACCTGTTCAAAGATGTCGGGAGGGTACAGAGGCTTGGGGTCATGAAGGCACTGGATCAAAGGTTCTATCTGGTAAAAGTCTGCCTCTTTCCTTAGTAGGTCGGTCTCTGTGAAGTCTGCAGGAAGGGTAAGCTCAGACGTCCGCAGAAAGTTCAGGATATACCGAAAAAGTGTCCCATCACGATCAATGAAATAATTCCCTTTGGAATCGCGGGTAGTGGGGAAATCTCCCCGGAACATTGCACCCAGCATGGAGTCTGGATAGCGCTGCAGGGTAGATAAACTGGTGGTGTACAAGTGACCTCCCACGTTCAAGGTAACAGGAGAACTCATCTAAAACAAAAGAGGAACAAGATAAGGATAAGAATAAAATGTTTTGTGATGTTAACATTTTAATTAGTATATTGCAGTTGTAGTTCAATGACATGAACTGTGTGAATTTCAGCTTACAAACTAGCTAAAATAAATGGAGTCCAATAAAAAGCCCCTGTATAAATCATGTAGTTTGTTGTACTGTGTGTAAAAATGTTTTGCATTATAGTGAGAAGTGTTTCTATCTCTAAGATTCAATATTGGAAACACCCAATGCAACACAATTCAACAGCGTCACAGCTTCTAGAATATCAAAAGGTTAAATCAACACCTCACCAAATCTGTTTGAATAAAATCCAAACATTACCATCATTAAGGTTGGACTCAATGTAGGGTAGTTATGTGATTGCATTATTTTAGATGTAAACTACTCTGTCAAAAGAGGGGATTTAACATTTCTTTATCTTGAAAAATAAACCTCTTATTCTAGTCTGACTTCTATCCATCTCTTACCCTATGGCCCCAGTCTCCATTATCCATTTGTAGAACAATACCCACTTGGTCAGAACCAAAATAGAGAAGGGACAGATACGCTTTGGCTTAATTCAATTTCACCTGTGGAAAAACAGTCAAATTAACATGAGCTGTAACAAAGATATGCAGAATATGATTGACACAATCATGAGGACTCAGTCAAATCATCTTTTTGCAGTGTCACATTACATGAGTACTGTTTACATGAAAGGCAGGAGCTCACTTCCTGGATTAAATGAACTAATAGTATTCAGGCATTTGTGATTTATGTTATTTCCAGTCAATTAATGCCAGATAGGTATCACGATGTTTCTATAATGCATGTATGTATGTATGTATGTATGTATGTGTATATATATATATATATATATATATATATATATATATAAGCTGGCAAACTCCAACTGCTGATGAATGCAGAGCTGAAATTATCAAAAGCTCCAGAAGCAGTTGCTAAATAATATTGCTTTGTCAACTGCTGTTTCAAATGTCAGAAATGAACTTTGAAACTCATGTGTCTTTAACCATGCAAAATGAAAACATAAATGATAATGCCACTGAATTGAAAGTGAAACCTGACACTAATAGAGCGAACATAACCCATTCACAGTCATGTCAGTTTTGTTACTAAATGAAGTGGTAAATGCTACTGAAGCTAGCTTACGTTTATTGAAAAGCTAGTGTAAAAGAAGCCTTTCAGTTTTGCTGCTTTTGACTCTTTTTTTCTATGAAAATAAAGGATTATGGAATATGAGCTTCACAAAATGCATTTTAAAACATGTATGATATAATTAATTTGTGAATACGACAGGGATGCACTGAGATTAGAAGTGCTAAATGCAAAAAGAGCACCACAGTGGAAAGGTTTGTCGTATAGCTTGCTAGCTACTTGCTAGCTAGCTATCAAAGATAGCTAACTGTTAGCATTCCACGAGCCGTTGACGTTAACTGCCGTTTCTACTACGGTTGACGTCGGGATTAATTTATTAATAAATGAGAATACCGGGAAGTAACATAGACGTTGAAACAAAGCCTTACCGGAGGGCTTTCTCGCTTATTTGTCTTGTTTTTTGTCCAGTTACTTTGTCCAGATTACAGCAGTTTGCGGTTCGTGTTAAACTGCACAGTCAAAGATGTTTGCCGCTGTCGTACCGGGCAGCTGTGCTCGGATCCAGGCTGCAGCAAAACTGCGCACACAAGGAGGGTGATTGAAGGGGGAGGAGGGGAGGAGGAGGTCCTGCTGCAACGACAGCCAGGAGGCACCTCTGCTGCATGAATACATTTACACACATTCAACACAGTCACACAAGGATTATTGCATGGCAACTTTATTATCGTGATGTAGTTGACATTCCAAATTAGACGCAATTCACTTTCAAGAAATGCTTGAACTCTAATAACCTTGCTTTAAGTGTAAATATTTTTGACGTAGATATCTGTTTTTATATGCATGTCACGTACAGGGAGCACGTGTAGCATTGCAGGGGAAGGACATTATTGCAAGGCTTTAGTTTAGGAGGATTTCTTTGTGCCACCCCTGGCGTCTTGTTGCAGGATGATGAACTCTAGGATGAGTTTAGCTGTCCGACAAGGCCTCTCCATCACCACAGAGTGTCCACAGTTCTCCAGCAGGTCCACTCTGCATCCAGGTAGCACTTCTGCAATGACATTAGCTCCAGAGACATCAACCACCTGGAAAAATGCAGGATAGCTATCATGTTTATGCAGATATGCAACTGAAATATCAAGTTTGTATACAGCAACATGACATTTGAGTTTATTAGCATTCATGATTAGAGTTGAAAACTGAATAGAAGCCGACTTTACATTCTTTTAATATAAAAATATTAATAATTATCCGCATATGCATCCTAAAAAATAAATACACTATCTAGTTATTTTATCAAATGCACATGCACCCATGCCTATATACTCAAACATTTATATATAAAACCATAAATGTATATACGACCATGCATCTAATTTAATGATTGTTTTAAAAGGTAATCACACTGTATTATTGGAACATCATACTTTACCTGATCTTTTTTCCCCCATATTACTTGTAAAGGTGCAGTTATCAGATGTAAGTGCTCCTGTAAGGCATATCTTGATGTTTCGCCAACAATCTCCATAAAAACTAATTCAAAGAGATGCACATTTATTAAGGACTATACTGTATGCTAAAATGGGAAATCCTAAAAATGTGTGAACTAACCTTCTTCATAAAAAGTGTTGTGAGGCTGCCGAACATCCACCAATCCTTGAAGAATCTAACAATGACAGAAACAAATAACACAACTGTTAAATAATTCAGTAAGGTGATTATTATTATTTATCTTTTCTGTAATCATCTACTTTTCTGTAATCATCTACTTCAAAGTGAAATCCACAATGTTTTAAATTGAATTTTTGAATTGTGACCTGCTGTGGGATTTTAAAGCGGACATGAGAGCAAAGTCTGAACATGTCCTCCATCTCCTCGGGGGTAGTCGGGATCAGCGGGATGTTCAGTGTGTAATTGCTGTGCTCCAAGTCCTGCAGATGATTGTCAAATTTGGTCTCACAGGGGTGTCTTATACCTGCAAAACAAAATAGGTGATAAGAAGGTGATGAGGTAAACTGGTATTTAGTTTGGAACATACACAGAAAAGAAAAAGGGAAGCAATTAAGCGTGTGTCATAATATCATATCATGTCTTGTAACTATTAATAATCAGTATTATGTTACAACTTTAAAAATACTGGTAACCAATGGATCTGGTGGACCTCCATTCTTGCAGTTTCACACTTTGAAAGGCTCCCTCCAGAGCCTCATAATATGTGAGAGAGCCTATTAAGGGTAAAAAATATCCTTTCCACACACACGCTTACACAAGTACAGTGACTGACCGTCTGGACAAATGAGAGTCATGCTACAGATCTCTGCAGGGTAGCAGGCTGCGTAAACCCCGGCTACATTTCCCCCCATAGAGGTTCCAACCACATGGAAAGGTTTCCTGTTTAAGCGAACGGTTTCCACAAACTAAGAAGAATTAAAGAAAAAATACAGAAAATCAGTGGAAGGATTTTGGGTGCCGGAGAAATGCAACCTTATTATTAATTTATCTTTCTGCAGATTACCTGATGGATCCTTTTGACCTGCCCCTGAATGGAGTAATCCTCTGTGTTTGTCCGAGTTGTTCCCTCATGACCAGGCATGTCCACACACAATATGTGCAGATGTTTTGGTAAATACTGGAGCAGGAAATTGGAGAAAGTATAGCTTAAGACCATTAATGTATGCATGGAAGCCAAGAAACACCAAGTAATAATTGGAAGGACAATAATTCTGTGTCAGTGACAAATCTGCTAACCTTGACAACACTTAGCCATGTGTCTTTGTGAGCAGAGAAGCCATGCAGCATCAGAATGGATGGTCTCATCCCAGCCTTTCCTCTGTAGGCGTAACAAAAGCGATAACCACCACAGTCTGCATAGCGCACCTGCAGGCCCAGAGTCCTCCTCCAGTACCTGAAAAGGAGCAGGTACATACATGCTTATAAACACAGACATGATGGTGCTGGAATTTGGGGCAAGTGATAATGAGCTTGGATGCAATTTTCAAATTTAAGCTGCCACTTTTCTTTATGCTAATGCTTGAAAACAATAAGGCTTTCATGAGACACTTTTTGGATTAAAAAAAAAAATAGACTAGACATTTTTGGATCATAACGGTCACAATAGTCTTTTGGCTCAGGCTACATTATGTGCAATACACAATAACACAGCCATAATGTTTGAAAAATGTCAAATAAAAATGCCAAAATGAAGGCAGAATGGTTGATTACACTCACAAGAGGATCCTGATTAATCATATGGATGGAAGGTGAAACATCAGAGTTATTGACATTACCAGTAATACACCTTAATGAGTGCAGAGGGCCAGAGGAGGAAGGAAGCAACAAAAACCAGGATGGGAATAGCCAGCGTTCCCCCTGCAATGATAAACAAGTTCACCACATCCAGATCAGCTGCCATGGCTCACCTAAAAACACAGCACACAAAAGCATTACACACATGCAGTGTCTCTTAAGCATCACATGTTTGTTGTACATCTGTACAATGTTTTGTTGTTATAATAAATAACTCTGAATAACATGTGGAATATCTTGATATGTGATGACAGATATTTTTAATAATTGTAAAATCTTACTTTTAGGATGAGTTTGTTCCCTCCTTGTGTCACAGGCAGAAACATGTGATGGCTTAGTTTTTGTTGATTACTAAATAGTCAATTTGTCTTACTGATACTGGGAATAAAAGTACAACTATTGCTGTGGAGTGTATTTAGTCCCGTCTGTTTGCTCTGGATAAAGTCATTGATTATTACTCATCATTGGAGGAAACCGGGCCACATTACTCGGTCAATCTTTTAAAGTGAACGTACAACAGGCCAATCGTTGCTTCAGTCCAGGCAGTACACTGTCTACAAATGTACACACTGTGAACAAAACAAACTATTAACAGCCTTTAACACAATAAGACGTCAGTAAAGTGAACATAATACTCTACAGTAAAGGAGTTGACTGGTGAGTAACAGACGATTAATGTTATAACGTTGCAGTGAAAACAATTTATAATATGGCTCTCCAAGCATCAACATAGAGGATAAGCAGTCATTTATACCCAAAGAAGGTTTGTTTAAGGGTTCACAAAAGGAAGAAAAATCTGATTTCAGTGGCAAAATGAATTCATTTTGATAAAAATGTTTTTAGACCTTGCCGTTTTGTGATCTTCAGGTTTCAATGGTGAGTTTGTGATGTTGGATGCTAACATAACAAATGTGGTGAAAATGTTTTAATTTGAATGCATTCATAATTATGATTGGATTTTATAATATTTATAGAAATCTGAAATGATCCATCCCACATAAGTAGGACTTTCTTTCAACGCACTAAGTATATATTTAAGAACATTTTGATTCTGATACTTTGATACTTCATCTTCAATCAATTTGTGTACTTTTTCCACTATTGTATATCGCAATTATGGATTCATCCAAATAAATGTAAATATGTAGTTCCAAATGAAAATGCATCACTTTACAGTGCCTTTGAGTCCAGGGCTTTTTCTTTGCACAGACCACTGGGTGTCATGACATCCACAGCATGTGAGGCGTCGGCTTTGCTTCAGTTGACAGCAAAGCTTTGAGGGATTCGGGAACAGACTTTGCTCACAGTCACTTTGAGGTTTCCTTAACTGAAGGGAAGAGAAACCAACGGACGAAACTTTGAACATAATCTCCAGATTTGCAGAATAATGAGTCACTACGTCTGGAAGAGTGACAAACCAGAGCAAACTGAACAAAGTGTAGGCTAAAGGCCTGGCTTATTATAGCTTCCCTTTTATACATTTATTTTATACAATTCTCATTAAATGAATACACTGGAAATAAAGAAAATACAACAAAATATGTGAATTGTATATACCTGAAAGCCATAAACAAAAAATATAATACAGTAGAGTTCATACCTCAGCTTTATCTGCCTATCATCTTCTTTTATTTATTTATTGTTGTATCTGTACTAAATCGGTATTGTGAGTATAATTCAGAACTATTCCTTAAATATCTATTTTTTTGTTCTAATCTTTGCTTGTAAACTGAGGTCCATACCACTGTACCCTGGGGTTCCCGAATAGGGGTGGGGGTGTTGTTTGTATGAAATGATTTACATGTACAAAGTTCAATAAATAACTTACATAAAAAAAGGACTTCAACATGATTGAGTAGCAATGTAAATTAAAGCAAAATGAAGTCCAAGATCACACTACACTTGCATCTAATGCAATGTGCATTTGCCATTCTGCTGCATCCCTGGTCCACTGCTGATGACCTACATACAAACTAGAGCAGAATAAATGGACACTGCAACTCTGCAGAGAGGCCCGGATGGCGTGGGAATGATTCTCACATTTTGGTTTATATAGGGCGAAGAGGCTGCTCACATGTCATCCCCAGGTTGTCTGAGACCAACGTCACATTAGTCGCATCATTCTGCTCGTCACTTTGTATCCTGAGAGAGATACAGCAAAGACTGCGGAACAGAAATCACAATGTAGCACAGAAATATGCGTCATGTTCATTCATGCGGTCAGTGATTTGCTCTGGAACTATGTGACCGTATAAGATGTTGCAAAATTGGAAATTTAGCAACATGGTTTTCATCCTGTTGAGTAATCTGCCTTGCCCTCCACAGACCTATTATAAGTGTGGGTTACATGCTTAAAGAGCGGAACTGCACGGAGGGCTTCTCCCTTTTATCTTCCTGGAGAACTGGCACCCACACAGTCAGTAGTTTCATTAACTCACATCATCAAACCTCGGATTTCATGTTCAAAAACAAAACGTTCCTTGCATGGGAACTACTGTTAAATACTTCCATCATCCATCATTTTCTCAAATAGAACTCAGATGAATTAGCACCTCAATGCTCCTTTAATGTCCACTTCATTCAAACCCCATACTTCCAATTTGCTATGCAATCTTTTGTTGTACATGTATAACCACAGCAGGGGTTCAGCCTGAAAACAGAAATTATATAAAACAGCTCTGGGCTCAAGTCGGTGTGAAAAGGGCCTTGAACCCAAGCCAAGTTAACCCCATTCAAAGCTGAGTAGTACTCTTTATGACTAGTAATCATAGTTGTAGTAGTATTGTAGTAAACTATAGCTTTAAGGCATATAAGGAAATTGTATTTTAAGCATCAGTATGCACAGATTACTTAAAGCATGTGGTAATTTCGGATTCTGGTGTCAAACTGGACATTTATGCATAAAGGTTTGAGGTATTAAAGAAAGATTAACTTAGCTATATCAAGTGTAAGGTAAGGTTAGGAATTACAGTAATTAAAAGTCTACAACAATAAAGAGATCCCTGCTGTGGAGGGCAACAATCTTATGACTTCCACAAGGTGTTTATTTGTTGGCTTTTGGGTATTTTTCTGGATGAGTGTGTTTACATGATATCTTTGACTCACATGTTGCACTTTTCAAGTCCAGCCTCATTTGCCAGAAATATGTAATATGTCCTCATCTTGTGAATCTGGACCTCTAGGAGTAGCTCAAGGTTTTTCCTGTCATACAGGCAAAGTCTGTCCCCACATTGTGTGTCTTCACTGTACCACTGGGAATGCTGTTAGTACACTAAGTACATTAGTTTCCACAGCGCATTGTGGGCCGGCTGACGCACACCCGGTTCTCACCTGAGAAAACCTCACTCCCCGCGGAAAACACTCCCTTCTGTCAGCCCCAACCAGGTTCTTTGAATGCCATCCGAAATACAAGGAGCTATCGGAAGGGTGCAAAACAGGAAATGTGAGATAGGTAACTGAGCACATTATCTTGCTCAAGGGAAGAAACCCACTTATTTCAACAAGTATAGTTCCCTTCCCCTAATATTATTGGGCAATACACGGAAAAACCAAGTACTACAGACCCAGTGTTCCTGGGAAAATATCAGTAGTGACGACCCACTTGCACGGTGCAATCATAAAGTTAATATCTTTTAGAGCAGTTATTCATAAGCATTAAACACAAGAAACTGTATCTTTCAATTGATTTTGTCCTTACTCAAAAAGGAACTGAGTAAACCAAATATAAAGCAGCATATATATATCTTGATATATTTGAGATTTACTACAAAATCATAATGCATGTAAATATGTAGTAATGAGTAAACTCTGAATGAATACGAAATAATTCACTGAGGGGTCAAATACCTCATTTTAAAAGAAAATGATTAGACAAGATAGGATACAATGTAATATATGCCATGCATTTAAATTATATTGTATTATAAGAAACAAGTATTATGATAAATAGTTTGCATCGCAACTCTTACTGCTCAAATACCTACCCTGGTTGGCCAGAAGTTCCCTAAATATCTTGGAGAAATATAGTACTATCTTACTCTCGCTGCCCAACACCACAACCACCACCACAGACTGATTAATAGTTATGCATCAAGGGCAGTTATCATGCACTCAATTAGGGGCTACATTATTGTGACAATATTTATTATGCGACAGTTACAGAGATGTGATACAGTTAGTGAGGTTCAACTCTAAGAGATCCATTTAAAATATCATCATCATCTTGAACTATTTCACTCTGAAGCGTACCTTTACATTCATTATTGGATAATCCTATCCTTTCCTTAGTTATGATAGTAGACAAAAAAACAACCCAACCTTATTTCCTTCAAATAATATTAACAATAATAATAATAATAATAATAGGCATACAAATAAACGTATTCATTTGCACACAAAACCAACATTCTTTTATTAACATCTCTCTCATCTAAAATAGAGCATCTTAAAAATTAAACAGTGTTAAGTATGAGCCCTCCTAATTAATAGTGCAGATATGATAGGGGGCACGTTTCAGTGCAGAGAAATCTGATGACAAATATGGATTCACTTCTCTGTGTTTATGTTTGTGTGTGTTTGAGCACGTTTCCCTCAGGTCCTGAGGAGCAGAGCAGCAGTCACAGCAGTTAGAGCCACAGCAGCCACAGGTCCCCAGATAAACCAGGGTTTCTGAAACAAGTGGGGACAGCAAAGAAAACATGAGTATCGCTTCACGAAACGGCTCAACATCATCATCATATGACCGCCGATGAAGCTTTGACAGAATGAGCTTGCCATTGAAAACAATGCAGTGCACAAAGAAGGCAGGTTAGAAACAGCTCTTTTAGATAAAGATAAGCCCATCCAAGCAAACTGCGAGAAACAGTTGTTAAGCATTAGCCATCCACACAAGACAAACAGATGTCAAATGTTTGGACTGTGTGATTAGAGAGGTTAGAGTCTCTGAGACATCAATTTATTTTAGTTTCCCCAATGGGAGGCATTCTGGGGAATAGGGAAAACCTGATTAAGTCATGCAATTATCTTAGAAACACTGATGAGAATGAAAGATGTAGGCCGATTTGACAGGAGTCATGTGTACCTTACTACCACAATGCGCCGAAGCACCAATACAGCAAAGCCAGGATAAGGCCGATGACTATGGCTTGAACAGGCAGCAATAGGGACGTCTACAGAAGGGAAGGGATATTACAGTAATCAACTGCAACGGGACATACTTTAGTTGGGCGTAGCTTTATTAATAAACCCCTCAGTGAGTACTCTGTGTTGGTAATTGGTGTTTACACAAATTTCATAAGTCACACACAGCTTTCAATGTCTAACACAGTAGGATACAGTGGCTAAGTTGAAGGGAGCAGGTGTACTGCTGAGAATTAAAAAAAACGACATATCCTTTTTTTAATGCTTGGTGATCTTCCACAAAATAAAAAGGATGTTTAATGCACTTTTGTTGCAAAGCTCATGCGTCTAAGATTAAAATGTGTTTGCTTCTTATGCAAATAAAAGCTATGGTATATATATATATAATGTCAAATGATTGTATAAGATTTTCTTAGTGTATGATAGGCCAGCACTCACCTTTGTCCCTTTCTCCTGTAACTCCTTCATGTTGGCTTTGCACTCCTCGAACTCATCTGTAATTGACTGTTTTTCCTGCTCAGTCTTCTCATACATTTCCTTCAGGTCTGACAGCTCCTTCTTGGCCTCCTCATACTGCAGAAAGCAAAATGTTGAAATAAATTTAAATGTCTGATTATGCTTGGGCCATCCTTATGTATCGATGATGATTTATGGTGTTGACAGTTCCCCACATGCTTTGTCTGATGGGGCTTGCTTTAGAGGACGAGTAAATCACACAGAGCACGCAGGTTCCACTGTCATTCAGCGACTGAAAGAGTCACACCACATAGGGATGAATGACTTGTGGTTAAGGATGACTTCATCTCGGCTTTCTGCTATTCAACAGTGGCCCTCCTGTCTGAGAGTCACAGTGGTGGTTGATCCCTCCCATCCAGCCTGCTAAACCTGCCTGGTGGCATACAGCAGAGTGCCACTGCCAACAGCACACAGCCCGAGGTCTGTTTGAAACGGAGAATCCTCTGATCTTCATAATCTTCTATTTTAAGAGATACGCTGGCAGTTGTACTTTCACTTCAAGACAGTTTCAGTTAGTTAGACTTAGCTGTGGTAGTATCTACAAGCCATTAAAGGAAGACATTAAGAGGGTTCTGTGTCCTGGGCTGGGCTACAATGAAGGGGAACCTAGCTTTCTCGGTTTAAATAGCACACACTGAGTTATGTTTGTCTTTAATTAAATACCTGTAACACCAACACAGATTAGACATCCACATAAAAAAGGTGGCATATTCTTCATTTGATGGATAGATGCCAGCATATTAAGACATACTGGTTATGCCGTATGGATCACTTTCATTTTATGGTTCTGTGTGTCATGAAAGTTGGATTTGATATGCTCTTAAAAGAGAACTTTAAGCCCTTGGTCAGTGTGCATGCAGGAAGTTTGATAAATACTGTATCACCTTGTAAAGATTAGGTTTCTAAAGTAACATGTCAAGAACAGCTGCAGAGCTGCTCTCCACTCAGAACTGTTTTGACATATCTCGTGGGACAATACATGTTTACTTATGTGTATAAATGGTAACAAATGGGCAGTAATGTAAACAGCTACACTGGTTACAATGGATCTATTTCTGTCTCAGTCACGTGATTGAAAAATGACTGGACGGCAACACATGTAGACAGGTTTAACAGTCAGGTTCGTGGGTAGAGGTTTTGTTCGCCCTTAAATTAATTCTAGATGACTTTGAGATGCTTGACAGATTGGTTGTGAGAATGTACCTCTCTCTGCAGAGCCTTGCTGTGGCTGTCAGCCTCCTCCAGTTGGGTTTGCAGCTTGATGCTGTCCTGCTGGTGCTGGAGCTGCAGGGCCGCCAGCCTCTTCTCTAACTCCTGCTGGGATCTCTCCAGGGCTTTGAGGCTGTTGCTCAGCTCAGCATTCTGGGCACGGGAGCTACCAGAAAAAAACCAACACTGAATTTAATAGGTGAAGGATCACACAAAGCATATGGTTTACTGTAAAGTAAAGCATACTGAAACAAATTCAAGCACACGAGACAGAGGGAGCACAAAGGTGGGGAGGGAAGCTGGTCTCTAGGTGACGTAGCTCAGTGCACTGACCTGGCAAGGTCCTTCTCCAGCTGCTGCTGTCTCTGCAGCACCGCCTCTTTCTCAGAACGCAGAGCTGCACATTCACTCTGCATGTTAGCCTTATCTTTCTGATGAGACTTGAGGAGTTCCTCCTTCTCAGTCCTGAGGGAAGCACACTCGGTTTGCAGACTGCTCCTTTCCTTCTGGTGCTTATTCACGGTTTCTTGTTTTTCAGATCGCAGCATTGCACACTCCTTCTGAAGGCCATTACACTCTGCCTGCATGGACTGCAGCTCGCCGGCTGTGAAAATAAAAGGTTGTATGTAACATTCTTTGAGCAGATGCCCTTTTCTTAATTAGCTTACAATTAAGTTAGCACTGTGTGTGCGTGAACAGACTAGTGTTGAGTCTATTCATGCTTTACACAAAAGGGCCCTTTTTCTAGGTCATTAGTGAATCAGAAACATCTACTTCCTTTTTATGTGGCTATTCTCATCATATTTTGTATCATTCCCTGTAGTACCTTGAATTTCTGCAGTTTTCTGCCACTGCTTGCTCTGCTGTTGAAGGTCGCGCTGTAGGTTGTCAATCTCATGCTCATATTTGTTGGCAGTCTGGCGCCATTTGTCGAGATCCTTGGAGGCGGTTGCCAGGTTAGTCTGGATAGCAGCTACGTCACGATCCCGCTCAGCAGTGGCTGCCTCCAGGGCTCGTTTCAGCGCCTTCACCTCATCACGGGCACTTAGTAGCTCGTCGCGTGAGCTGGAGGAGACATCCATCTGCCCTCTGAGTGTGCTCGTTTCATCCTGGAGCTGCCGCAGCTGGCCTGTCAGGACAATGGTTGGTGTTTAAATCAATAATGTTGACATTTTTATTGGAAAAGACAAACTGTTCCTATCAACAAACACAAGGATGTACCTTGAAGAAGTTTGATCTGTTTTGCAGATTCATCAGCTTGGTGCTTATTTCCCTTTCTCTCTTCCTGCAGGACACCTACAAAAAATGATTGCATTTTCAGTTTATGTGTGTGAACAGCATAATGTGAAGTTAATGGTGTGTATTTGTACCTTCTAGCTCCATAAATGTATGTTTCTCATCTTTGGCTTGCTCCTGGGCGTCTCGAAGTTCATCTTTCAAGCGCTGGATAACTTTATCTGAGTCACCAGAGGATCCCATGTTTGACTTGGTCAAGTCATCTGATAATGAGATACAAAACAGGAATTATTATCCAGATTAGAAGATACTTTCTCTTTTACATTTGAGTATCAAGCTGTGAGGTTGAAGCTTATTATTTTCCTGCAGAGTCACTGGAGCAGTTTACAGTCATTAGCAAGTAAAGGTTGAAACAATCAGGCACAAATGATGGCAACTGACTATAAAAATAGAAGCTGACTGAGTTCCACCATATTCATTACGCTTCAGTCCCAAATATTTAACCAGGGCTGACATACTAGATGATTTCCCAAGATATTAAATAGGACTATTATATAAACTAATTGCTAAACCAGAAATAGACAACTGCATTATCTGCATTTTTAAAATCCAAGCTTTCATTCATAACCTCCCATTATCCCAACCAAAAACACGTCTCTGGCACCTCCTTGCTTGTTAACAGTTTGTTTCAGTAAACAATACACAAAGGGAATAGACTAGCCAACGTTGTCAAGGGTCTGTTGTGTTTCCTAGAGGTGGAAACAAACTCCAAATACTTCCCAGTGAATATCTTTATCCCCAATCTATCATGGCTCGGAAAAGAGATGACCTCATCGCAGGCCGAACATTTGGCAGAAGCAAAAACAAGAGTCATCACAGGTCAAGCATGTGCACCATAAATGGACACATCGCTGGACTGAGGCTGTCATGAAATGCTTATTTGTTGTGATTTCACGCAAGGCAGCATAGATATACACACACATATTTTTTTCAAGTGCTCCCAAATACCGTTGGTTAAAAGACCCTAAAATGAATGGCAATACAGCGACTGCTGGAGGCTGGTAGCACCCTCTGACTCAGGCACATGACCACCCTGCTGTGTGCCAGACAAAGGATGGGCGGGCAGTGCTCCGTCCAGCATGTGTGTATGAGGTTGTGTGTTCCCTCATGCATGCATATGAATGAGTGAGAAGGAGAATGTGAGTGGGCTTCCTGTACGTGGGTTTTTCCCAGTTTGTGTGAAAGATGAATGTCGTCTGGCGAGCCTGAGATTAAGAAAGGGCGCCCAAAGTATTATCTTTAGTAACATTAGTTATTATGAAGTGACACCTGACAGAGTAATAATGGGATTAGACTGTGTGTAAAAATACCGCTGTGACTAGTTGGAGTATATTGAGCATCACACTGCCTCAAGTGACGACAGCGGAAAAAATGTAGGAAAAGTCTTTTTTTAGCTCAAGTGCTGAAGGCTTAAGCCATCATGGTCTATCTTTCCCCCACAGTCAGTTTCCTTCCCAATGCATGTGACGGCATACTTAAACTGAATATAAGCATTAGCGATGCTGGCATTAAATGTCTAGAGTATTCAGCAAATCTCTACAAAACTGCTTATCAAACAGACAGGCGTGATATCAGTTTACAGGTACAAAATGTGCTTTTTTTTAACTCAGCAATATCAGTACCATTTTTGAAAAGAAAGAGATCATCTTGTTGTGAGGACACTGTTTGCTTTGTGCTGCCTGTACAGTATACCGTGCAGTGTAGCATGACAAATTAATTCATGCCAAATTGATTTGCTGACAAAAATGCTTGGATATTTTCTCATGAAGATCGCTGTTGATTTGTAGGTGTTTATGTTCTCTGTATAGCAATCATCGCATTCGCTTTTTATAAGTCACCTGAAAAGGCACTTACACACAGGGAGATAATGTGCCCTCTGTGCAAAGAGACTACATCTACTAATAAGCTGTTGACACTGGAGAAATCAGCCTCTAAAACAAGGCCATCTACAGCAATGTCAGCTCTCAAGCCAAACAACGGCCCTGAGAGGCACAGCCACTCTGTTTACCGGTGACTCATGCTTTTTTTCTCTCTTGACATTGCAAGATGTGCAGTTACAGGTAAACAAAATAATAAGATTGGGTTACCTTTAATCAGCGACACGTTATTCATGGGATCACTCAGCTCCTTGTCATCCATTTGCTTATCTGTAAAGAAAAAGTATAACTAAAAATGTCAACAAACAAATAGATGTGTCTCACTTAATTAAGATGTTATGGTGAAAATAAAACACAGAAGTATTTTATTTTAAACAATATAATAAAACAATGGGTGATGTTATTATGGTTAACAATGATCTTTTAAGAAGGTAAACACAAAAGTGCATGCTCATCTATGAAAACAAAACAAGTCATTTTGAAAGATGCGGATGCAGAGCTGCTGAGAAATGTCCTTTGAGAACTAGGTCACAGAAAACAGAACAATAAAAATGTTAGGAATAAAAACACAGCAGGAAATATTACCTTAGGTGATTTAGGAGCTACAGTACTCTATGTGCTGATGCTACAGCAGTCCCTGGCATGAAGAACTCTCCTCCAACTATCAGATTTTTTTCAGATGCGAAATGGACCAGTCCACGCAGTGAGTGGGGTGGGGGGTGACACCGAGGGGATTACAGACGCTGTGTACCAGAGCCCTCTGCTATTGTTAGATGCAAGCAAGTGAAGACTAAGAAAGGGTTGATATATCTAAACACATACCTCAAGTTTGGTTGCAAAGCTAAACTAGAGGTAAGTCAGATGAATGTCACCAAAAACATGACCCCCCTATTTTGTGGCCGAAGTCCCTAAGCCCCTCCGACTAGGTCATGCATCCGAGTAGAGCATGTCGGAAGCTGCAGCTGCATAGTGACACAGAGAGGTTTTGTTCAGGGAGCCGTGCTGCTCTCTGACCACTTGGTACTGATGTAAAAATCTACAGGATGACACAGAATAAACAAAGGCAGTGTGTGTCACGTATGTGCTGCAGCCGACCTGCCTCTTTTGCCATGCTGTAGGCCCTTGAAATTCATAAATTATTTGCTTTTAGGGTTGGATCTTAATTTCATCCTTAGCAGGGAAGCTCTGCTGGGTCTATAACGCGAACAAACTGTGCATTGTTATGCTAATTGGATAAAAGAAATACCTTTGTTAGCCTCTTTAGCGTGCTTTGAATTGTCTGTGAGGCTGAGGCGATTCCCAGTTATAGAGAGAAAGCTGTGCTTTTACTTTTTCTACACAAGCAAATAAATGTGTCCCTCTGGTCAAAAGCTTTCATAGCTACTCATGTCCCATTGGCAATTCCTTAAATAATGTACAAAGGCACACAGACATAAAGGTTGTGTTGCAGGTTTTAAAATGGAGGGGCATGGCATGGTTAAGGGGACATTCATATTATTCAAGATGTTATAGCTTCAGTCCACCTTCCTATTTAAGGCTTTACAATTCCTTATTATGGATGGCAATATTATTAGTCATCATTGTAACACTATGCCACAGGCTAAGTGGAGCAAGAAAGAACAGTTTTTGTTTCAATTGATTTCCGGATCAGCATATCAAGGCAGATAATAGCATGCTGCACCCAAAAAGGGAAAACATATGTGACCTGTGTTAGGAATACAGTCATTCTGCTAGCTGCAAAATTCAAAATTACAGCAGACACTAACTTAAAGATCCACAACACAAAAAACCCTGCAATTTTAATGACGAAACTGACAAGGCGGGTTTGTAGAAAGCTGTGAATCCACCCAAAATGTTTGTTGTGCCCAAGGGACCTCAACCTTGGTTGGCCAGGCAAGCTAGTAATGAAGTAAAGGTTAATGATATAACGCTGCAAATCATTGACATATTTTTGGTCAATAATCAACCATTCCAAACTTTTACTCCGGTTAAAGGATGTTTATTATCTCTACAAACTGTACATCTGCATCCCACAAGGGTTATTTTTTCACTCGAGAGAACACTCACCAGCCAATCTTCAATTAAGTGGATTAAGACTCTTATAGAGCACGCAATTGTTAAGTGTTCTCTAGACAGATAGGTGAAGGGTAAAGCCACACAAAAGTTTTATAGGTGGAAAATTTGCACAACTTTACTAAGATAAAAATTGTCTGCAAACAAAACTGCTCATTGACTTAAAAAATATATGGTATCCTAAATGATCAACATGATCTAAAGTGGCTATTGCTCTCTGAGGACATGCTTAAAACTTAAGTGCCAAACTCAAAGGATTTAATTGTATGCTTTATCATCACATTTAATAGCAGCCTAAACTGGAATCTGCTTTTTGCCTCAGCAATAAAACTTAACTTGATGTTGTATAATATATCTAAAAGTCATTACGTAATTTAGATCTAACTACACTAGGTTGTAGGTTTGTCAGGTTTGCCTAGCTCAAACTACTACTGTCTAAAATCAATGTTACACAAATGGTTATGATGTTTAGGTAATTTAAACTTTTGGAGAGGTTTTAATTGAACTTATGATATGTTTTAGGATTATAACCTTGACAGTACACGATTTCCTTTGCTTGGACTGCAATTAGCTTCAGCAAGGTTAAACAGGGTGTATGCAAGATATACTGTATGGCTGGCAGTGAATTTCTGGGAGAAAAAATGATATGTTAAATACAGTGAAAAGTGTTTTTATTTAACCGAAATTTACACGTATTAAACTAGTAAATATTTACATTTGGAAGTGCTTTTAAAAGCTTTAGTATTTTTCTAGTCAGGTAAATGCATAGGGATATATTAACTATTTCCTTTCATCCATTTATTTTTCATATTTTCTTTCATTTGAATGGCATCTACTCGAGATAAATTAGAGATGCCTATTTAGAGGTACTTTAAAGTAGCTAGCTTACATCAAAGTTACTAACGTTACCCGGCCTAAAGGATAGTAGCTAACTGATAGCTTGCTGGATAGTTTAAAAGCTGGTTTTATTTATTAACCTACTTAATATGATCCTTGTATCAGGTCACAGAGTTGAGTGAGTCATAACACATTAAAATAAATAATAAAGCGTCTTAGTTCAAAACCAAACAACTCGAAAATCTGGTTTTGTTGAATTGTTAATTGGCTGTGATGCTAATTTAGCCTTAACAAATGAAATTACGTCATCTGCAAATTGGCTAGGTTTCAGTTGACACTAGCTTATGGTAGTTAGCTTGCCTTTAACTCCCTATCAAAGGCCTACTTTTAATGGGCACAATATAATGCTGGAGAGGCAGTATCAAAGGCTACAACCTATAAAACTGTGTTCAGCCTACAAGTTAAAGAACATCATTGAAAGTTGCCTAATCAGAGTGGTGGGTGTTGCCTTTCTTACGTGTCAGGCTAGCGGTCCGTTCAGTTTGACTCACAAACCAGAAGTGATACTCTCTTCTTAGTGCTAACAGGAGGAGGAGGAGGAGTAAATATCACCGCAGAGGGTTTCAGTTTAAATAACCTAAGCCGCCAGATGTTCAACAAGTAACTTTCACCGCTTCACGGCTGTTTCACCTTATTTGTTTGATCTCGAGTATATTTCTGCTCCCCGATGACTTCCTCTGTCTTAGACTGGATTTGGAGTGAGAGGTTTTGGCTTCCCCAAAATGTTACATGGGCGGACCTGGAGCGACCACCACCTGGTGAAGAATATCCCCGAATGAGAGACATACTGTACGCTCTACCTTTGGCTGTTTGCGTTTTTCTACTAAGACTGCTTTTTGAAAGGTAAACCGCACCCTTTTACCTTTTGGGTTTTTGTTATTTTGAGGGTAACATTATTTTTATTTGAGTGTGTGTGCTCTGTGTGCCTGCACATTTAGGGGGATTCAGCTTATGTGTCAACTGTTGCTCCAAAATACAGGAATAAAAACAAGGCACCAAACTCATTGAAATAACGTTAATATATGAGTCATTCCTTATGCGTGCAAACTTTCAGGGGACTGGAAAATAAACTCTGGAGGCTTCAATACAAATCCTGTTGCTGTTACACAACACACAAACACACACAATGTGGTTATTATGAAGTTAGACAACCCTATTTTTTAATAAATTGACTTCATAGATGGGACTGCTTTAGCTTCTGCCTGTCCATGTGACAGATTCTTGCTATGCTAGTTCTCTCCTTGTTGTTGGTTTTGCCTTAGCCTCCTAATAACAGTTTAAGCATTCCTTTGAGGTGATGACACATGTGATAACTTCACTGACAGGAAACACACGTTTACCTTGCTCAGCAAACACCTACCTAATGATAGTAAGGTTATTCAAAAAATAAAAAGAAGAACTAGCATTTAGAGTATTTTCTTGTGATCATTGGAAACTGAGGCTGGGTTAGACACTGTTGAAACTGTTCTGTACTGCATACATATCGGTCTTCCTTCGTGCACAGAAAGTCAAGAAGTTTTACAGCAAAGTTCAGCTAAATTAGGGGTTATGCATGGGTTTCTTTCAGAGTATAATGAAAGAGCAGGCCCTAAGCTCAGTCTGTACTTTTATTCATTCAGTATTTCTCAAAGGTAGGACAACTTTTCCAGATAAGTGTGGGTTGTCAGAAGATTGAAATTAATTGCTGACTGGTCAACTCATATGGTCATGTGGCACCCATCAATTTGGTGGTTAGAAGCAGTCCTTCCTTTCCCTCACATGACGGGCGGTCCTCATGCTCTGTTTAGACTAGGTGCTACATTCCCCAGAATTCCTCCTAACGCTTGCCTGTGTCTTCATTACAGACTCTATTGTACCCTCTTCCCCTCCCTCTAAGACAAAGTCAAACATTACTTGTAAGCAAACTGCAAACTCAACAGTTCAAGTCAATGAAGGGAGCCCTTTAGACAATCCTAGCTAATGGTTCATCTGTTCAAACCTGTACAACGTGCTTAACTTATCTCACTGACTCTCTCCTTGTTTATGTCTCTCTTAATACCTCACCATCTCTGTGTCCCCCTTCCTCTCTCTTTTTTTTTGCCTCTGTCTGTGTATTTACAGGCTAGTGGCCAAACCCTGTGCCCACATACTTCAGATTCAGGCGGGAGTGCCTCGGCAAGCTCAGCCCAATGCTGTCCTGGAGAAGGTGTTTCAGTCCAAAGCGGTACATAAAGCCCTTATTTGTTCTGTAGTCCACTAAATGTTTTTCTGCATGCTGGAATAGTTGAAGTTACTGCACTGACATAAACCAACACAGGCAGTGTGACAGTCATACCTGGTGTTGTGGTGTTTTTGAGGTTTAGAAGAAAGACTATGGAAAGCAAGTTATTTCTATTTGTCCCGTTTTTAGTGTCCAGACACGAGGACATTGGAGGGACTCTCCAAGCAGATGGACTGGGACGAACGGAAAATTCAGAGATGGTTTCGGGTTCGTCGGAACCAAGACAGGCCCAGTGTACAGAAAAAGTTTTGTGAGAGCATGTAAGTTCCTACTACACTGATGTGCAGTGTCTATTCATTGCCACCAGGGCAGTCACTACAAATGATTTCATTATTTATTGATCTGCAGATTATTTATAATACAACACAACTTCTTTAAATGTCTTTTCTTGTAAGTCCAAAACCCAGAGATGCATTTTCTGCCATTTTTGCAGCAACTTAAACAAACTTCAACGGTTGATCAATCATGATCATTATTTTGCCCATGGCTTAGTCGAATTAACGTCCCAGCTGTATTTGCAAATAAAGTTTTGTACTGACTCTTATAAAAAAATCCCAATGTCCCCCTGGCTTTACATGTGGTGATACCAACAAGTCGACGTTATTCTGCAAAATGTCTCATCATCTACACCTCAATGAGGCTTTCGCTTGACTTTAGAAATGAGTCTTGTTTTTCAAGAAGAGTACAAGCTTCATTCTTGTTGTTCCCCAATTCAACTCTTTTTCTTTCACCTCAGGTGGCGATTTACATTTTACCTGGGAATTTTCATCTATGCGATTCGACATTTGTGGGTGGTGAGTCGAATTGCTTTTGCACAATACTGATACTGTGTCATTGAAGTGTTGCCTTGGCTGTTCTTAAAGTATGTAAGCCTACTGAATGTTTGTGGTTCATCTTATTACATGCATCTGTTTTTTTCAGTCGCCCTGGATGTGGGACACCAGACAATGTTGGTACAACTATCCATTTCAGGTTAATCGTTGTTTATTTACTCCATAATTATAATGTTCAGCTGCTTTTATTATGTATCTAATCTTTACAGCACCATGTTGTTGGCAGGTCAGTGGGGCTACTATTAAAGATGTATTTATTTTACTCCCTCCTAAAGCCTCTGAGTGCTGGACAGTTCAACTACTATGTAGCTGAGCTTGCTTTCTATTGGTCCCTGATGTTTTCCCAATTCATAGACATCAAACGAAAGGTAAGTCAGCCTTACTAACACTATTGTGCTGTCTCTTACTTTCTCTTGAAAATGTCACACTCTTTGTACCAGAACTGTTTTGCCAGCTTTTCATATTCCCTTCATATCATAAACATGTTCAATCTATCAATGAGTAGGTCACTTTAACATACTGTATGAGGGAAAACTTGCTTTTGTCTATACATGTGTGTTCCTCTGTATTGGAGCCTGTGAAATTTTATTCATGCTTCAGCTAACTCTGCACTAAGATTTATTACTGGCAATAATTATAAAAGTCATATCATCATTATGAGCTGTATGCTAAGTCTTTTAATTTGAACCCTTATTGAACCCACTCTGGTATAACATCCGAAACAATCTTAAAATGATGCCATTGTTATACTTTGGGCCGTATTGATTTAAATGTTATCCTACTTAACTTCCAGCTGTTCTTGTTTTAGTTTGCCTTAAAATTGTATTGTTCTATTTAATTTGAATGTTTCTATAATTGTAGTTTTTAATCGCCATTTTATTTATTTACTCTTTTTTTTTTTTTACTCGTCAATATTATAAATGAGATTTCTTCCGAAATGTATTTGCAGATGTACAATGAAAAGGTTTCTATTGTATTGAAATTATCATATTATAATGTGCCTGTCAAAACAGGTTAAACAGGTTAAACTACAGTATGAGAAGCTGCAGCAGTACACTATTTACAAAGCCTTTTATGATCCTGGCTGACCGGTTTCTAAACAAAGCCTTTCAGTTGGTATCATGACAGCCTGTTAGTGGATGTAAAAGAAAGACAGTGAAAGGACTCAAGATCATCCCAATGTCTTTTGTTTTTATAGCCCTGCTAAATTACATTGCATCGTATTCATTCCTTTTCTTTCGTCTTTTCATTTCACTAATCACAGGATTTCATTATCATGCTTGTCCATCACCTGGCCACCATATTCCTCATCACATTCTCCTACGCCAACAACATGCTAAGAGCTGGCACTTTGGTCATGTGTGTGCACGATGCATCTGACATCTTTCTCGAGGTAAAGAACTCAGACAAACACAGATGACAACCTGAAACTGTGAGCTTCTTGTACTACTGTTTGTACGTGTCTGACAGAAAAGCACACATCTATTATTATCATTTCCGTCTGTAGCAGTGCAAGTAGCCTAGATCTACTTGTACTACCTGTCTGAGAGGAAAACCCCACTATCACTACCATCAGTAACATCACTCCAAATTCGTTGCTAGAGATACTGCTGTGATATTTTATTACTGTAAATCATTAAAACCTTATTTATTCCTAAAGGCTGCCAAGCTTGCCAACTATGCCAAGTACCAGAGGCTATGCGACGGCCTGTTTGTGGTGTTCAGCATAAGCTTTTTCATCACTCGACTTGTCATCTACCCTTTCTGGTGAGTCACATGAGAGCTTATTTACAAATCAAATGACATACCTTTGCCTACTTGACACAAGTTTAAGAATTGGTGAGTATTGTTACACTAAATTGGTGTCCTAACAAAGCAAAATAGTAACCTTTTGTATTTGTGTATTTGCTGCAGGGTTGTTTACAGTGTTCTGGTTGAGAGCTGGGAGATTGCCGGGCCGTACCAGGCCTGGTGGTTGCTCAACGGGTTGCTATTGGTGCTGCAGACTCTACACATTATCTGGTTCTACCTCATTGCTCGCATTGCCATCAAAGCTATATTCAAGGGAAAGGTTAGTCTGGCTTTCTTTTTTTTTGTAGTTCAGTTTTCAGCAGTGCAAACAGCATCATTTTTCTTGTTGCAATGTCGGTGAGTTAGTCCACAACTGTGGTCCTGACTTGAACATTGCAACTATTGGGTGGATTTTAATGAAAGTTATTCATCCGTGCAGAATGGCCACTAATGATTTAATTGATAGTCTGAAGTTTCCTTTAGTGCAACTGTGAGGGATGATATGTCTTTGTTTTAGTAAACCTTCTTGACAACTTGGACATCTGAAACGTGCATGTTCCCCTCCGAGTAAATCATAATAACCTTGGTTTTCCTCTGACCTTTTCTTTAGTGCAATCATCAGGTCAATTTGAATGTGTCTAAAAAGCTGATCTATAGCCAAATACCTGTAAATCTAAAGACATTCCCATTAGCCTCAGCTATCCTCTCATCGCATTATTTGGTAAAACTGTAACTCTACTAGGTCTACCAAATGTAATCAGTTGTATTTTCTAAAATCCATATGTATTCTTCACATCTGTCCCTGACCTTTTGGACTTTTTCTATTTAGGTCAAATATAAAACATCAGCCTAGTTTGGTTTTTCCTTTCATCACTATCCCAATGGTTGGTAAAACTGTCGTTCCTGTTTGTTTCACAGGTGGCAAAAGATGACCGCAGTGACATCGAGAGCAGCTCGGATGAGGAAATTCATTCCAGTTCCAGTAAAAATCCCAATCAGACTCTAAATCCAAAGGACACCAATCATTCTGGTAACCCTAATGGAGGCACTCATGACCACTGAGTCCCATGAGGGGATCATATCCAGTGGCTTTTATTCATCTGCTGCGGGCCTGCGTGACCCACCTTGTCACTTTGATCTCCTGAAAAGACTTTTGTTTTGTTCATCCAAAGAAGATTTGCAGAGTCGTTCAAATGGAGAATGGACTCGGATACAGAGGAACTTTGTGTGTGGAATAGCCCTGTCTTACTGAGTTTACACTGTGTGAGGTTTACATCTGTTTTTTTGCTTACAGGAGTGGACAGAGAAATGTGTGTGGTCTGTCTGCACCTTGCTCTGTGTGTGTGTGTGTGTGTGTGTGTGTGTGTGTGTGTGTGTGTGTGTGTGTGTGTGTGTGTGTGTGTGTGTGTGTGTGTGTGTGTGTGTGTGTGTGTGTGTGTGTGTGTGTGTGTGTGTGTGTGTGTGTGTGTGTGTGTGTATACAATTTGAACAGAATGTCAGCACTGCTATTGTCAAGAAACATTTACTACATGTAAATACATTTTATTTGTGAAAATGGTAATATATTTACAGCTGTCAAACACATCACTGCAATCTGCCTTATTGAAAATACTTCTTACTCTTGTGAGCCAAAAATCCCTCATAAAATGCCAAATGTTTCTTAATAAAAGATTAAGTACCAGTGAACGATGTGTAAGATTTTCATTATATATAGTGACCTTGACTGTATAAAGAGTACAACTGCTGCTGATTATATTGTTGATTAATTGCTTGATATACAATATTAAGTGTCAGAAAATAGTCGGTCTTTTCTATCAACTGCTCATGCTTGTTTGTCAAACAGTTCAAACCTTAATATATGTTATAGAAAGCAAAGAAAAAAGCAAAATAAAGTGGAACAAATGACATGTAATCAGTGAATATGCCCCAACACAATTTTCGTTGAATTATGACTTAGACAACGAGAGATTGAATAATTGTGTTTCTGTTGACTGACAAATGAGTCAATCCTTTAATCAATTTAACTCAAATAATAAGCACTGTTGGTGATCCTCTAGCAGTGTGTGTGTGATTCAGTATGTTATTTTATCACACTCGTCCATGATGCTTAAAGCTTCTTCACTGAAGTCGTTGTACTTCAGGCTAAAAGAGAGAAAAGACAGAGTTACAGGAGTTATACATGTTTACTATGCTTTGAAACGTTATGTAAAGTTCAAGATAGTTTATAATTAAATGTAGGAAATGAGTCTTACTTAATCTCCTGCATGTTCTCGCTGTCCTGAAAGACCTCGACGAGGGCGGGGACAGAAGCATCTGTCAGCGAGTTGTTTCTCAATTCCAGGCTCTTCAAAGTCTTAGTGGCCCTTATAGCGGCACACAAGTCCTCAAGGCAGGCATCCGTCAAACCGGTCATCTCAACACTACAATGCAAGAGAGGAGGACATATTTAACGTTGTGCTAACTGCAATGTGGTGATAAAATAGTTTTTAAAATTATTTTGACTCACTCCAGTTCCTCCAACAGACAGCTTGGATGTGCAACAGCATCCCAAATATGCTTCACCCCTTGGTCTCCCACTGCATTTATACCCACAGCAAGGGACTTCAGCTGAGAAGTCCCACTTGTCAGCACTGAGCCCAGCTCCTTGAAGACCTGCTCGGTTAACTCGCATCGTTGTAAGCTGTAGGGTGGAGCAGAATTTACATCTAGTATTTGTGGAAGGTGGCACCTCATCACTGAAAAGTCAATAGAGTGATAACACATGAGACCCTACCTGAGCTTTTCTAGTGGACAGCCGGGTTGGCGGAGGGCTTGGCAGAGCTGCAGCGCCCCCTCCTGTTCCAAATCATTAACTGACAGGTCCAACTCAGACAGGGAGCAGTGCTCCGACATCAAGGCCGCCATTAGATGAGGACAGCACAAAGCTGTCAAATCGCTGTCAAATAATCTAAAATAAAAAGTTATCAAAGGGCATCAATAGCAAAAATGATGGATGTCAAAATATTATTCATCACACCATTTGTTTTATGTGTTATAGCACACATTCACAACAGGAGGTATTTAAACTTCAGTCTTACTTGAGGCTTCGCAGTTTGCAAAGCGGGTGTTGCAGAGACTTGCACAAAGCCTCCACTCCTCTTTCACCAATCGTGTTAAGGTTCAGGTTCACTTCTCTCAACTCTGATTGGCCAGAACACAAAGCTGCAGATAGTGACTCCATGGATGCAGCAGTCAACTTGCAGCTGTGTAGCCTTCAAATAAACCAAATAAGTTAGGTTTTTCAAGAATAAATAGACAGCACTAACAAAAAAAGGGCTTTGAATCTATAAAAATGTACATACTGTAGGTCCTGTAGTTTGCACAGAGGACTTTGCAGCGCTTGGCACAGTTTTGTCAAGCCCTCGTCGCCGATGTCATTAAATGTCAGATTTAACACACACAGCTGAGAGGTGCCTGAGGTCAGGGCTGCCACCAGATCTTCACACATTGCCTCTGTCAGGTTGCACACTGTAAGTCTGGGAACAGAAAAAGCAAAAATGTTAGGACATCTAAATGTGCCTGTAAGAAATTTGTATTAAGGTAAAAGCATTTTTAAAAGAATGCATTTCAGGTTTAATCTTACTTTATAGTGTGAAGCTTGCAGTCTCTGAGGCCAGCGCAGAGAAGTTTAAGCTTTTCATCTCCGAGGTGTGCATGTGAGAGATCGAGCTCCTTTGTGATTCCTCCGCTGAGGGCTGAGGCCAGATGAGAGACGGCCCCAGGACTCAAGGAGCTCTGTGACAAGCTGGAGACACAACATTATTTTTTAAATAAGATATGCTAAAATAAATGATGCCTGGACATGTGGATTCCTCGACTTACTTTATCTTACGTGCCAAGCTCATAGTTGGAGCCAGCCTCTCAGCTTGTTCCTCGGTCAGATTCTTTGTATGGTACAGATTCAACTCCTCCAGCTCCCCGAGGCACGTGATAACATAATTCAGAGCCGCACAATCCTGGAGGCTCAGGTCTCCATAGCTGATGCCTATTCGTGCTGGGGGCTTGATAACCTCTTTCACCAAACTCTTATTCTGAGCTTGAAGAAGCAGATGGAAGCAGCGGAGGTGATCTTCTCTGCGAAATCCCTGCAGTGTTTGCTGTGAGTGGCTTTTAAACCACTTCTTGAAATCTATGAGCTGATCAGAGTTGAGCTCCCCTATCAGGCTCTCCAGAGGTCTGCGCTGAAGAGGCTCTGAGAGCCCTGACAAAAAGAGATCCAGAAACTTTGCATGGCTTTTGTGGTTTTCCAACATCTTCTCTGCACCCCCGGGCGTTGAGTTGTCACAAAAGAAAGACACAGCCAAGAGGAACTCCTGCATCAGACTGGAGTGGAAGGAGAAGACACGTCTATCTGATTGGTCACCATGAACTTGCAGAAAAACACCAACAGAAGTAAGAAACTGTTGAAAACCAAAGGAATTCATTTCCTCTTCAGTGCAACTCGAATGCTGATCAAGGACGCAATGAGATGCCATCTTGCCGAGGGCCGACACTAAACCTCTGCTGCAGGCCTCGTTCAGCGAGAGCGACTTAATCAGGTCGACCAAGATTTGTACATAGAGCTGAGATAAAGTTTCAGGAAGTTTACCTCCAGCATCCATCAGAGACTTGTAAACAGAACAAACTGTCCAACAAAATCTTGGGGAAGTGCAGATATCATAAAAGCCCAAAGTCTTTTCCATGTGGATTCTTGCTTTTTCTGCAGAAGCCGGGTCAGGAAAAAACCTGTTGAAGTATACCTCTCTTTGTGGCTTCAGGAAACCCAACACCTTCACCCCGGTGCCTCTCAGAAACTTCAGGGACCCTGTTGACCTGGATGCAACCACAAAGGCAGCTCCTTTCAGCAGGGATCCATGCAGCAAGCTTGCCACTAAACATGACATTGAGGCTGCCTGGCTGTGGTCAGAGCACAGGGTGTGGACGGACGGATCCAGGCTTTGTTTACACTGATCCAGATCATCAAACACAAACAACACATCTGCAGGATTCTGCAGAATTAGAGGCAGTGACTCAGGAGGCACATGACCGTGGTGGTGTAGGAGTAATGTTTCCAAGGAGAGCGTGCCAGTAAGAGAATTTAACTCCCTGAACTTGAAATGGAAAACATAAGAAAAGTTTTGAAAGTGCTCTCCTTTCGCCCAGCCCACAACTAGCTTCTCCAAAGCAGTGGTTTTCCCGGAACCCTCAGGACCCGTCAGTATCACACATCTGGTTTCCTCAGTCAGAGCGGCTTGGAGGGCACCATCAAGGGAGTTGCCTTCTGCATTCCTGTCTATTGCAAGACCGTCAGTAGTCAGTGGAGATATGTACCTATTGCTCTTTATCACACTGACAGGAAGCTCTCCACCAAGAAGTGTGGCAATGACTTCTTGTTTCAAGATGTGAGTCAGCACAGCCACTTTGTCCATTGTGTAAATAACTGCTGTGAGAACACATAAAAAACAATACTGTTAAAGAAATGATGACAGTCTGCAAGAAACATTTCATGCCTGCCAATAAATACCAGTGTTATTAACTTTAAGTTACTCCCTGATTACAAAAGCTGTCTACCAAATCAGGCAAAGTAGTAACGGAGCATATTTGTACATTTTCTAAAACACGGACGTGAATGTACACTTACCTTGTAGTCTACGCAGTGCCAAGTCAGACAAATAAGAAAGTATCGTAAAGACAGTAAATCTTCAAAGAAAGGAGACAGGTTATTCTTTTAATACTGAAGTAACTGAAGACAGCAGCTGTTTCAACCGAGCTATCAATGGATAACCGTTACGGAAGAGGAAGTACAGTGGGGTTTTGAGCCCTGAGCGCGGTCTAGCAGACGAGGGAATGGCGCAGTTTAATATTAAGAAAATGTCCCCTTCGCAATAACACCTCGCAGCTGTTGAAAGGTGAAAGTAAAATAATACTAACGTATAAATGATGGATTTGTAAAGTATTGTATTGAGTCCTTAAATGAGCCCCTACCTTACCAGCTTCAATGCAAAATGCATTTAGGTACTTTACCATTGTATATATATATATCAGTGGTGGGCCGTCAGGGCCAGCAAGGCCTTCTCTGCTGGCCTAAACATCATCAGAATATAAATTAAATTTTGATATATTTTTTCCACAAATACGTATTAAATTATTCCCCATAGTCTATTCTCTTCATTTTATAGCGTTCGTCTTGGCTGCGCTGCTTCCAGCCTCAGAACGAGATTTGGAGGGCTGGCCTTTATGTTAGAGCTTTTATCCAATCATATTTCAGCCATAATGTGTTGCTAGGGTCAAAGAAATCTGCCCTTAGGCCTTCAGAATCAACAGTGCGGGCGGCTGTAGCTTAAAGTGAACGCAAACAAAATTGTGGCGTTAACCAATCAGATTTCGAGGTGGCGACAACGGGCCAGCTAGCAGGCGTACGCTAACGTTAGCACGTGCACATCTTCTGATTGGATACGCACTATTGAGAGGCAGAGCTAGGCAGTAGGCAGAGCCATACAGTCTATGGGCAAAGCTAGCAAACAGAACTAGAACTTGAGCGAGCTAATTTGTGTAGATTTCTACAAGCTATTTTTTTCAACCCACAATGGCTGAAGGAGGAGAAGAGATCAATTTGGTCGCAGATATAATTACAACGCCATTTTCAAAACGAACTTTTCAAGTAAAGCTACACATCTTGAAAAGGGAACGACCAACTCCAACGCTAGCGAGCCTAGCACAGCAGGGAAACTACGAGCGGTACCCCTGGCTCACAGCCTCCGAGAGGCACTGCAAATTGTACTGCCGGGAATGCCTGGTATTTGCAACTGATCGATTTGGTGTTTGGAGCCACACTAAATTTGCAAACTTGAGTTGTCTAACCAAGGCAGCAACAAGACACCAAAGCACGGCTGGGCACTTGGAAGCACTGGTGCTTTTGAAAACCTTTGGGGACACCCGGGTGGATCTACAGCTCAACGAACAAGTGCGCAGGGAAACAGAGCTCCACAACGAAAGGGTGAACAAAAATAGGGAATTATTGAAAGACTGATTGATTGTGTCCTGTTTTTGGGTAAACAGGAACTTTCATTTAGGGGACACGATGAAAGCGCCGAGTCCAGAAACAGAGGACACTACGTGGAGCTTCTTTCTTTTCTTGCTGAGAACAACACAGATTTGCATTACCACCTGTACACAAACAACATGTTTACTGGGACGTCAGGCAAAATACAAAACGACCTGATTTATGCTATTGCTGAAGTGATGGGAGAAGAGATCAAAATGAAGATTAAAAAAGCACCCTTTGTCGCTGTTATGGTGGACGAGACGTCAGATGTGGGTAATGTAGCACAGCTGGCACTTGTCCTGCGTTATGTGACCAGGCCCGTTTCTAGGATTTTGGGGGCCCTAGGCAAAGAAGTTGTTGGGGGCCTTTAAAAAAAAAATTTCCGCAATTCTGTGCGTTTTAATCACAAAAGAGGTCAAACATACACTGAAAAGTAGCCTTTATTATTTTTTTTATTTCCTACTGAAACTGCTGCTTGCGGCCCTTGGCCTCAGCAAATGCAGACACAATCCCCTCCAAGTCCAAAGACCTGCGGACGTCACTCTCAATTGACATGAGTGCCAGTCCAGAGAGCCTCTCTTGGCTCATAGTTGACCTCATGTAATTCTTTATGCGCTTCAGAGATGAAAAGCTCCTCTCTCCGGAGGCAACCGAGACAGGAAGGGTCAGAAGTAGGCGCAGTGCAATGCTTAAATTGCTGTACAGGTCCAACAGCTTCTCACTGTATATGTAGTCCAGCATTTTAAATGGGCACCTGGATACTTCATCTGGAAAGGTGTGGACAGCAGAGTTGATCTCCAATGCCAAGTCGTCTGCATCAATATCATGGAGGGTTTGTTCCACTTTCCTGCATCTCTCATGCAATTTCCCAGTCTTGATTGTGGCCCTCATGATATCAATGCTGAACAGGAAGTCGTACAGGGCATACACCCCCTCCAGTCTGGAAAATCTGTCTTTTAGGCTGGTGATGGCAGTGTCAACCAAAGGCAGGAAGAAGTCCCTTCTGAAGGCCTCTTCTGGGGTCGATTGGGTTTCATCTGTACTCTCGTAAAGGAACTGCCTTTTCTTTTTACGTTGCCTTTTCTCAGGCAATTTCCTCTCAATTTCCAGATCTTCTGCAATCTCCATTGCATCCGTTTGGCTTGATGCGAGTCCATTTTCCCTGAAATCTTCTAGGTACTCTGTCACTCCCTCGGTTTCTTTTTTCAGTGTTTGCATTGAAACATCCGGGCTCTGGAGGAGCTTGCTCATATGGTTAACCTGATACAAAACGTTGTACCAGGTTATTGTGCACAGAAGAAAGGACCATGTTTTAAGCTCACCATGTAAGCTTTTTGCTGAGGACATGGTCTCTGAGTCCCCCTTCTCTGTAGCATATGTCTCCAGTGCTGACAGTCCGTCTAGTATTTCAGGTAGATGGTACCGCACTACCTTCACACTGTCAATTCGGGCCTCCCATCTCGTCCCTGAAAGTGGCTTAAGGGTGAGCTGCTTCACATGCTGCTTCAAAATTGCCCAGCGGTGCACAGAGGAACTGAAAAGGTTGTACAGTCGTTGCAGCATACCAAAAAAAGACATGGACAACACTGAAGACTTGGCAGCATCTGACACAACCAGATTTAGTGTGTGACTGCTGCATGGGATGCATAGCGCCTTGTTGTTCAGCTCTAAAATTCTTGCCTGCACACCCTGTTTGTGGCCCATCATATTGCTGCCATTGTCGTATGACTGCCCACGGCAATCTGAAATGCTGAGGTTGTGCTTCTCCAACTGGTCAAGCAGGATTTCACTGAGCCCTTTACCAGTTGTGTCTTCAACATGTACAAATCCCAAAAAATGCTCAGCAATAGAAACAGGTGTTTCACAGTTGACAATCCTGAGAACAACAGAAAGTTGTTCCTTGTGGCTGATGTCAGGAGTGCAATCCATGATCACGGAGAAGTATTTTGCTTTGTGCACTCTTCTTGCAATCTCCTGTAGGATTTTGTCTCCGACCAGCTGAATGATTTCGTTCTGAATGACTCCACTCAGGTAATGCACCTTTGTCTCTTTGCATTGTATTCGTCTGATGTGTTCATTCATTACCGGATCAAACTGTGCTAGGAGTTCCACTTGAGCCAGAAAATTCCCATTGTGGCGATCATACACGGTACTGGTAGTTCCTCTCAAAGCCTGGTTGCGTTCTGCCAGATGGGAAACTATGGCAATCACTCTCCGAATCACGCCTTTCCAGTGTTCAACTTCAAGTTGCATCAACTCCATCTGTCTTTGATCAATCAGTGTACTGGTTTGCAGTCTCCTCTGAAGGTCGTGCCACTTTTTCACATTGTCACAGTGCACCTTTGTGCACTCGTGTTTTTTTAGGCGATAGGAAAGGTTCTTCCATCCACCGTAGCCACAGGTCGTTAAGGCATTGTCACGCTCACGCTTCCCGAAAACAGTACAAGGGAAACAGAACACTCCATCTGTGTGGATGGAATACACCAGCCACGATCGATGTATATTCTCACCATTTTTCATGGTTCTTTTGTAACTGTCCTTGGTGAATCTTCGAGGAGGATTGTCTAAGTTTTGCGGGAATTCAATGTCCATGATTTGCACAGGTCCTTTTTTGACTATTTCACAGCGCATACTGCTTGTTAGGACACTGGGCCAACATCCTGGGTCATCACTTAATGTGGTGCTTGCAATACCTACAGGTACCCCAGTTCTGGATGGTGGGGTGGTCTCTGCCATGTCAATGTCATCTTCCTCTTTGTCCTCCTCATGAAGTGGAGATGGAGTTGATGGCACTGTTGAAAACATATAGTTGCAAATTAATTTATAGCACAATTGCCATGTGGTAAGTACAGCAACTAGGGAATGGTGATCTACTTGTATAATGCTTTAAAAAGAAAGGGTCATTTTAATACACTTTCATAGCACATGGGTGTTAGGTGATAAGTTGAAATTGTGCGGCTTAATGCACCTTCTGTTGAACCACTGCTGGGAAGTGGTGTGGATGCTTCCACTTGCTCCTCCTCAAGTCGTGATGGAGTTGATGGCACTGCTGAAAAATATGTAATTACAAATTAATTCATGGCACAGTTTCATGTGTGAAGTACGACAACTAAATGCTTAAGGTATGGTGATCTACTTGTGTAACGCTTTATAGCAAATGGTCATTTTAATACACTTTCACAGCACATGCTGCTATAACTTTGGGTCACTATGATAGGTGATAAGTTGAAATTGTGCGGCTTAATGCACCTTCTGTTGAACCACTGCTGGGAAGTGGTGTGGACGCCGCAATGTTGTCTTCCACTTGCTCCTCCTCATAAACATGTGACGAAGACGATGTTGATGGCCCTGGTGCAAAAATAAATAAATACATAAATAATATTCTTTTTATTTATATTGCACATTTTGCATGCATTGATCTCAACAACTCAGTTATTCATTAACATTAGTGAATGTCCCACATATTTGAAATGTCCAGAAGACTCTGTGGGCAAGTGGAATGAATACACACAACTATGACTTGAATTAGAAAAATGTAAAGTCATTTTGATAACATCAAGTGTGTTGATAGAAGGCACTAATAATAGGTAGAAAAGAACGTTACCTTCAGTAGCACCAGAGACAACACTTGGTAGAGCGGGATGAAGAAATTTCAGCAATGCCCCTTGGAGAAAGAATAAGTACTGTATGATTAGCTTGGTTATTTTTCAAATGCTTTTGAAATCCTATCATTTTACAGTCTGATAATTGTGGTGAAATAGATATTAAAAGCATTACACACAGTTCCTACTAGGCGGTTTAGTGGCGGTTTCTATACGACTACAGGTGAAGCACTGCTTCACCAAAAAAAAGTAAAAAAAATAATAATAATAAAATCTTACAATAATCCCGTTTTCACTGGTTTGAAAACAGAAATACAGTCACTAAGACGAGCTGTTTTCCTGAAATCAATTCTGTGAGTGGCAACAGCGCCATCCCCGCACCCGTGGTGTGTCTGTGTCAGACATTCCGTTGTCCGGTAATTACCGGACATTGGCCGGGAAAAAAAATAAATGTCCGAGAAAATGAAATCTCACCGGTCAAAGTGTCCGTTTGAAATTGACTAATAATCCCTCTATCTAACTCAATTTGATTTTCAGAATAATACTACCATTTAGGCTAAGTCTAATGTAGTAACACAGTAGCCTATTAGAATAAAATAATTTAACCTAACAGGCCTACAAATACATCGGAAGGTGTATGGCGTGTGATTGGCCCACGAGCGTTTGCGTGCAGCAAAGATTCTACCGCGAAAAGCGTAAACATGACAACCACTTTGTTTATTGAATGCGGCTAGCGTCTTCTGCTAACAAACAAATAGGCTACGTCGGCTATTGTTAAAATATGGCCGGTCCCAGGCAGAGTAGCCTTAAAAGTTTTTTTCTGAAAGATGCGACGACTCCAGATGCGACTCACAAGAGAGGTGCTGCTGCTGCTGCTGCTGATGATGATGACCGGTCTGTGCACGTCAAGACCGTTGATATAACTTACGTGTAGCCTATTGTTGGGCTGTTAAAAGTCTTAATTGTATGTGGGTAAGGGGGATTAGTTTATTAAACTAAATAGAAATATTTGTATTTATTTTTTTATTTGTTTGATATATATGGAAGGATGATTGGTTCATCAGATACGTCTCTTAAAATTAACTCGGGCACCTCGTGCAAATAACGCACGGGGTCGTTTGCGCAATAAGTGTTCACGTAATTATTTGAAAGTAAGGCCAATAAATGTGTTAAATTATTTTTGTGTGTCAAATTGTCATTTTGTAAGCTACTAGTCTACTTCAAATGTTTCTACACTAGCCTCATTAGGAACGATGGAATATTTGACCGTGGTGTTATCAAAATGTCCGGAAGGTGAAACCTCGGCCGGTCACTTTGACCGGCAGATTTTTTTTCTAACGGAAACCCTGGTCTGTGTGTGTCTGTGTACTGTCTGTGTCCCATAGAAAAAGCTCAAAGCTATCGGTACAGTTTTTAACGGTGGTCCAGTGGTATTTACAGCTATCATGGAGACCAACAACAACAAACAGCAGAATAGGTTTAGAAAAGGATTAATTGACACTAAAGTGGCTGTTTTCTTCATGTGGCTGATCTGCGCCGGGATGTTAACCGTTAAAATGTAAATAAAGTAAGTAAATCAACCCAATGGTATTCTAGCAAAATTATTGTAAACTCCCATGTTAATCTCCTATTAAATAGCTAGCTACTACAGGAATAACTATTTCACTGGTTGTCTCAAGGCTCTAACGACTGAAAACATATGTGAAGTTTATTTAGGATATTAAGAGGAATTAATCGTTGATCAATTTGGCCAGCTGATAACGTTATGAACTTATAGTGAAGTCAAAGGTAGCAGTTTAAGTTTGGTTAGCATGCTAGCATGCCAAACCACTGGTTCCTAGCTAGTCGTCGTTACAACCTCGCTACTCTAGCAAAATATGGTATACCCTGCCTGGCACAATTTTCATGTTGATTGTGTATATTCTACTTACCGGTGTCTTGTTTTCTTTTCTGCTCCTCTTCCCTTTTCTTCTTCTTTTTTTGATTGCCGGAGAGATAATTTCGCTTCATTTTAATTTTTCACTTTTCACTTGCACTTGACACTGTCGCGCTAATGCATGGGAAAGGGGGGCCCCCTCGAGCTGGGGTATTTCGACTACAATGTGTCGTTGCGCTTTTCGGACATCGCATGCTCTAGGGAGGCGCTGTTGCTGCCCTCGCAGTCGCAGCAGAGCCCTTCATATACAGATGACTGCTTATTATTATGAAGCTATTTAAAATCGTCATTGCTGTTGAATACATGACCTGTCTTATTGGTATGCATGTTGTTTGATTCATGTTGCATTTGTATCAGACTTTTCTTTGAATTTTGAAAAAAAAAAAAAAAAAAAATCTTAACCTGTCGTCTTTGGGGGGCCTCCTCCTACTCGGGGGCCCTAGGCAATTGCCTACCATGCCTACCTGAACGCGACGGGCCTGTATGTGACAGACACAGGTGTCAAGGAGCGGTTTGTCAGATAATCTGATTAATTAAGTTAACTGTAAATGCTGATGTATTGATTATAAATGCTTCGGAAATATTAATATAACTCTGTTGTACTTGACTATGTTAAGGTGATGCAACGCCCGGTTATACTGCGTTTCTGTCTAAATGTATAGTTTCTAGAGCCATGGCGTCATAATGATGGTATTAAGAGGTGGAATAATTCAGGTAGGACTGTGTAGGACATCACTGAAGGCCTAGGTGTGAAATGCACGGCCCGCCACTGATATATATATGTATTTGTATATATATGTGCAGTTTGTTGTGTGTGAGTGCACCGTCAGGATTGCTACTCAATTTTGTTGTAGGCTACTTGTGTGCAAGGACAATAAAGGAATCTAATCTAATGTATATGCTGGTTTATTCTGGTCAGAGCTCAGTCTAATATTCTTTTCTGCAGGCTTGAGCAAGCCGTATTTTCCCCTTAAAAGATGAAAAGCAGAAATTTGCGTCATATTTTAATGAAGATTTGAAGAAATGAATAACAAATTACAATACATTTTGCATCTACTTAAATATTACCCAACAAAAATGAGGACACATGATCATGCAACTGAGCACATCTTTATTAAAAAAACAAAACAGGAAGTGGTCATTCATGTTTCATTCAATGGGAGGGGAAATAATGTCTCATTGGTGCAGTTGTCTTATTGCAGGTTACAAGATATTAATGCAAAGGTTAGAGTTAAATGGTCACAGGGATCCAGCAGGCTGATATCCTGTAGCTTTTTTGCATTAGTTCCATGATGTTATGTCCTGGGTCTCCACCGTCTTGATGAGGATTGGATTTACCCTTCGCGACCTGGGGCTGTCAACCTGGACGACTGTGGTGGAGAGAGGACAGAGGAACATTTTACTTACAATCACACACATTACACACAGTCATAACAATTACCAAAAAAAGTGCTAAAAATCTCGAGTTTAAAAAGTATTTACTTGCGTTTGGCACAGTTTGGATGTTCACAATGGAGTTCTGTCCAATTCTGTGAGTGAGAAAGCAGAAATTGGATACAACACAACTACTAGCCCTGATGTTGAATGGAATTGTTTTTTTTTTACAGGAATTCGCTTCATGGTACAAATAAAAGTCTGTTTGTTTTGTGTGAAATAACCTCATTGTTGCCACTTGTTGGTGGAAATCCCTTACTACAACTGCGGGTGTCACCAACCATTAAATACCAGTGACTTCATGGATGAAAACATGGATGAGTGTTAGGTTGGCAATGTAGGTCAGATTACCAACACAACTACTTTAAAAAGTAGACCAAACTGTTGGCGATCGAGTTTACTTGAAATCATAGTTGGCAACAGGTTTTGACAACAAAAATAAAATGTGGAATGCGTCTGCTGCACAAAGATAATATTTGTGTAACTCTACATCTTTTGTCCGAAAAGAAATGTTATTATTATTATAATAAGGCTGAAAATCTATTTAATTTTCAAAAATGCCCCCATCAAAAACCTTATTTGCCCTTCAATCATTGAGATGATATGACGTTATGAGAACTTCACAGTGCTGAGATACCACTACCTTTCCTCCTCTCCCTCCAGCAGTTTCCTGTAAGTGGAGATCTCTATGTCCAGGCCCAGCTTGACATTCATAAGCTCCTGGTACTGTCTGAGCTGCAGAGCCATGTCATGCTTTGCCCTCTGCAGAGCCAGCTCCAGGTCCCTGATGCGAGCCTTGGCATCCTGCATGGCCCCCTCCCCGCGCTGCTCAGCTTCGGTTACCTGGCCCTCAACGTTGGCATGCTGAAAACATTTCAAGAATGGATGGTGTCCGCATTTATTTACACCTTTCAGCAAATACAACGTAAGGTTCAAAGGGAGCATTACCATCAAACTGTAAGACTGACCTACAAATGTAGGCGCTTTTGACTCATAACATTCCAGACACTCTTTAAACTTTTCACTCACCTGTGCCTTTACAGCCAGGATCTCCTTCTGCAGGCGGCTGATCATTCGATTGAGCTCAGATATTTCCCCCTTGGCACTGCGCAGATCACTGCCATACTGGTCGGCCGTGGCTGTGACCTGGTCAAACTGGTGCCAGCAGATAACAAACAGAGGATGTGAGATTAGTAATGATCAGGTTTGAAAACGGCGGTACCTGTCAAAAAACAGGGTCTTCTAGTAGATTTACGAGCTTAAGCCTACTGCTGAACCCATTCATGTTTCTAGCTTGAGGAACTTGTTTTACTGCAATTTCACGACAGAAAAGATTGTTCATTATTTGTACTTAGGTTTTTTACCTTGCTCTTGTGCCAGCTTTCAGCCTCTTGACGACTGCGACCGGCAATCTCCTCATACTGAGCCTTGACATCTGCCACGATCTGATCCATGTTTAGGGCTCGGGAGTTGTCCATCTGCACCACCACAGAGGTTGTCTTCAGGCTATCCTGCATCTCACACAGTTCCTTTAAAAAATAAATAAACACAGCAACGGTAAGAAGAGGAAATCCACAACACAACAAGCTGCATATGTTTTCTTATATTTTAAAAATGTTCAGTGAACGTTTGCATACCTGGTCATAGAGAGCCTTGAGGAAGTTGACTTCATCACTTATCATAGACACCCTGTCATCTAGATCCACCTTGGACATATAGCCTCCGTCCACATCCTGCAGGCAGCCAGAAAAAAACACAATGTTTAAGCCTTTGCATTTGAAAGACACCTTTAAAATTAATGTCAATATGAGGCCCGGAATATTCAAATATAACCCTCGCAAAAGATAATACAATTTTGTGGATTTACATGTTTTTTAATAAAGAAATTGCTTGTAAAACACTATACTGTGCTTTTACATCATTAAGAAAAAAACATATCAATCATCGTTTTATTATGTTTTAAAAATAATTATCTATCATAGCCATCATGACTGTACCTTTTTGAGCATGACAAACTCATTCTCTGCATCATTCCTTTTGTTGATCTGTTCCTCATACCTGAAACAGCCCAGGTATATCAGATTATTCATGTAAAGCTTGCACATCAGACAACACGTCTAAAATCTCAAACTTAAATACAATTTATTTTATTTCACACTTTCTTACATTGTCTTGCTTTTGTTCACACTTTCGTGCATGACACTGTTCTCCATGTCAAGTCTGTGTTTGTCATTGTTGAGAAACTCCAGTTGCTGCTGCAGGCTGGTGATGTAGGACTTCAGCATGGGTTCAACAGATGAGGAAGCGGTCGTCTGTTCCTGCATCATTTTCCACTTGGTCTCCAGCATTTTGTTCTGCTGCTCCAGGAACCTTACCTGTGGCACGATTAGAAAATACCCCACAAATCAAACATCTTTTGCAGAGATAATATAATTGTTGGAATAAATCTCACATTCAACTTCCCTCAGCAAGAGTTGAGGAGAAGTCCTCTTACCTTATCAATGAATGTGGCAAAACGATTGTTAAGACCTTTAATCTGCTCTTTCTCCTTGTTGCGAACCATTTGTACGTTAGGGTCGATGTCGACGTTTATCGGGGTGAGCAGGCTCTTGTTGACAGTCACAGCTTGAATGGAAGCCCCCTGATAATCCCCGCTGCTCATCCTGGGGATGGAGTATGATCCCATGGACATGCTACTGAAGCCCCCAGAAGACGTGCGTAGTCCTGGACGGCTGCTGCGCTTGCTTCTCATACTCATGGTTGGAGATTTGATCACTGGAGGGGATGGAGAGTTTCGGTGGTGGTTAAGCTCTGTTTGTTGACCTCTTCATCTTTTGGGTTCTTCTTTATAGGCAGGTGTGGGTGTGGCGCGATAAGGAAGTTATGCAGCTCCCAAATGTGGGTAAACCAGTCTGTCACAAGTCTTCTGTTCTCCCACCTACCCCCTCAGTAAAAGTCGCAAGGTTTCAGTTCAGCTGGAATTCAAGCCTGCGTCTCGGTTTCAGGTGTACTGCATTTGAGTAATAATGAAGTGTATTCTAGAGTAAAGCACTGGGTATTTGCAGAAATATGATTCAAGAAGTATAGAAGAGCCCAAATCTTTAGTGATAATGGATTAAAGCGTGTGGAACCAGAATAATCATTTACGTTGGCTTTATGCCCAAATGAGATTCCATTGTCGGAAACAGATTTATGGCATTTGTCTTTCCTCATGCTGTCTGGAGTGTTTGTATTCAACAAGTGTTGCTGTTTTATTGTGTAAGTTTATGAGTGTTCATGTATACTAATTTATACTCTTGTCAAGCACTTCTTGACATTTTCTGTAAAAGGTGCTTTACTAAAGTAAGTTTTATTTCTCTAGTGCTTTCTTTTCACCAACAAGTGACACTAGCTACTAAAAGGAAAATAACAATTGGTTAAGTTCTCCAAAAAAGGAGACAATAACATGCTGTACAAAAACACCTCGAAAATGTACCTTGTCAGATGTACTAGTTTTGTGAGAGTCTTACAAAACATTTTTTAGTTAACTTCCTGAGATTATAAAAATATGATAACCTTTGTTATCACATCAGTTATCAACCTTTTTCTTTCTGATAACATTTAAAAGAAGACATGTTGTAACTGTTACAAACATACTGACACAAGGCTAAACGTTATGTCATAATACTATACAGTATGTTGGGGACAGCCTGTTGTAAACAAAAGACTGGGCTGTCAAACAATCTTTTATCCTCTCCTTTTAACTCTCCTTCCATTTCTTTAAAGAGGGATTAGACCAATCATCTTCTTGCTTTAAAATAACCACCAACCCTACTGAGAAAATAAGTTCCTCATACAACCAGGTGTGGTTTTATTCTGGAGTCAAGACTGTGCCACTGAACCTGCTCATTCTAGGTGCGTAATGCTGGGAGGAAAATTGCTGGGAGAGTGACTGTGTCGTCTTTATGTACTGAATGTTTTTAAAGATATATTTTACAGAAATTCCCATTTCTTTAATTGCATGTGTCAGATATGAAGATCGCCTCGTTCAATGCACAGAGGTTCGGACAGACCAAAGTCTCAGATCCAGACGTCCTGTCAACTCTTGTCAAGGTAAACACTCCTCTTTGGTACAGAAATGATTCAGTAAAAGATCAGTAACTATAACGATAAGGCTGTCGTTTTAAAAACGCATGGCTCTATCTCTGTTGTGATTTTTGGGATGCAGCCAAGAGCGACCAAGAAATAATTGGCGGTTTGTGCTATGAAGTGTAAAAACATTTCCTTGATGACACCTTGATAATTACACCTGCCCTTGAAGGCTGTAATTTATTCAATTTGAAAGGAGTAAAAATCACAAATGACACGCATTAAAGGTTATAATGTGTCCTTTTTCGTCTTTTGTAGATTGTGTCGCGATACGACATCATAGTGATAATCGAGGTGGTGGATGTGACCGGAGCTGCTGTTAAACTGTTCTTAAAAGAACTAAATGAGTGAGTTCACTTCTTTTCTTTTTTTTTGTTGAAGATGGTTGTTGTTTTAATTACGTGAACGCTTACTTGATTGTCTTATCAGAGTCAACACCACGCAACACTACGCTATGCAGCTCAGTATGCGCCTGGGGAGGAACAGATACAAGGAACAGTTTTTGTTCCTTTACAGGTAACATCAAATCACACTATCACAAATTTTAAACTTTTGAAAAGTTACCTTCAAACAGTTGCACTAAAAGACATTTTTTGTCCAACTAAAAGGGATGATGTCGTTGATCTGATTGACTGCTATCAATATGAAGACAACCAAGTGAACGACATGGATGCCTTTGCAAGAGAACCATATATTCTCCGCTTTAAACCACACAACACAGGTCAGTCTTGTCCTGAGTTTTAGGTGAAAACAGGGCGTTGAAGTTTGGGTATCAAAGTAAAATGACATAACACCTGTGTTGCGTCTGAGTCATGGCTATATACAGACTGTGTTTTTGTCTCAAGGTGAATGCTAAAGATTGATTTTGGCATGTTATTCAACGGAGCAGAAGCAGAGGGCAGGTTTATCAAGTTATGTCAATCAACGGCTCCTGTCTGCGTTCACATGTGTAAGATACGTCATGACGGGGCATGTAATCGGAGAGATGATCATTTGTATCCATCTGTGGTTGCAGTGTTGAAGGATATAGTGCTGATCCCGGTCCACACCAAACCATGGGACTCTGAGAGAGAGCTGGATGAGCTGTATGAGGTCTGTCTGCTGGTCAAAGACAAATGGAAAACTGATGTGAGTGCATGATGTTCAGTATCAAATATTCACGGTTTCTTCTAATAGTAGTGCTTTCATATGTTCAAGGTGGAACAAATGTTTGAGCAGACAGTGGAAAAAGTATTCTGAGTGGATATAAATGTAGCATAATACTTGACTCGTTGATTTACTGTAAATAATCAAATTGAGTGGAGTCTGCTTCACAAAAGTATTCAGACTGCTTTATTTATATGATAACCTGCAAAAAGCTACTATAATGTCTAAGTAAATCATATATATTATATATGATATTTGTTTTCACAATGCATAGACCTTATTTTATACTCCCACACCAGAGGAATCACACCAACGGGCTATAGAATACATTTTAAAATGTTTTGTCATGGCTCTCCTGATTAGAGTTCTCTGTATCCCTACTAGAGGATACTTGTATCAGCACTAACAATGGCAATTTCTGATTTCTTCTAGAACATAATGATCCTGGGAGATTTCAATGCAGATGGTGTGTATGTCAACCGTAAGGAGATGCAGGGGATTCGCATTCGCAGCGACAAGAATTTCCATTGGCTAATCAGTGATGACGTGGACACGACGGCAAACACATCAAACGACCACACCTACGACCGGCATGTGTTCATTAATAAACACCCAACAATTCAGAGGAGATGGTTTCAGATTGTGGCAGAATTATTTCTGTCAGAAAGAAGCATTGTTAACATTATATTTAAATAATGTAATTCATGTATTTACCACAGGATTGTTGTATATGGAGAAGATATGCTTGCAGCCATTGTGCCAAACTCAGCCAAGCCATTTCATTTCAACAAAGAGTTTGCTATGACTGAAGAAAAGGTGAGTTGTCCCTCATACTGCATCTTGTGGTCTCTACATACTAAAGTTAAACGTCATCTAATAACCAACATATTCTGCACTTGCACAACTTGTTTTCTCTTTTCTTGTGGCAACATTTCTCACTCATTATGTGCATCCTCCCACAGGCCCTGAAGGTGAGCGACCGCTACCCTGTTGAGGTCGAGTTCGGTAAAGCTCCTCCTTTCTGGATTACAAAGAGCAACCAAAGAAGTGTTGATACATCAGTTCACAGAGCTGTCACAGGTAAAAAACAAACTATACAAACTGTAATTTACTGACAGACATAAAGTAAAGTATTTGGGAGAGGTGCAAAGAGTACTTTGTTTAGACATTTCACTGCAATGGGGCCTTTTTCAAAGAGGGTCATGCACATAATGAAAGGGAATGCTTGGAATTTGGGTGTTTCTTGTAAAAACAATTACAGCTTTTACTGTTATGCCTTTATTGTGATGGTGCAGAACCATTGGAATGTGTTATTAAGTCTAATACAAAGATATCAATTAATTGTTTAAAATGAGAGTCTTGTGATTTTTTTGTGCACATGCTTTACATTTTGTGATTGACCAATTCCAATGCTTCTATAGAAATCTCAGTAAAAGACCAAAACCATTAATGAATTGATCATATTACAAGTATTTCCTGTGTGTCTAAAGCCTGAATGATAGTACACCTGTGTGCCATGCTGTAAACCTTTACTACAAAGCCAAACCACAGTAACGGTACTCAAAATTGATTCAAGATCAGAAATGACTTTTTTTATCCTTTTTTTTTTTTTTACTATCTAAACTCACTTCAGTTAGTTTATATCAAACTGCCTTAGTCTCCGGTGCACCAAATCCAAGGCATGAAACAAAACATATACAATTTATTTTAAGTAAAGTTCAGTAAAAACTAGAGTCAGGCTGTTTTAAAGTGGTCTTTACAATATATATGCTTGGGGCTGAAGTCAGTGAAAGGGCAGGAAGTCAAAAAGTGCTTAGAGGCAGACACACTAAATGCATGTGTTTTACTCTAGCTTTACTTTTTTCCTCATATGTTGTCTTCTTGCTGACAACAACAACAACAGATTACAATCAGCCTTTGAGATAAAAGCATAGTCAACTGACACTAGTGTTTATTTTTTCTTGTGTACATGAATATATTTTGAGGCCAAACCATGGCAATTGTACCTATAAATTCAATCCAGTGACAGTTATTACACACTATGCCTGTGATTCATTATGTGTGTTTTTCCTCTTACAGAAAGTCTGCAGGATGATGTGTTGACACTGCAGAAGGAAAACCTCCTGCTGGAGCGAGAAAAACTTCAACTACAGATCACTTTATTAAAACAACGGCTTGGCAAACTCAAGCTGAAACAATGACTATAAGATCTCAAACAAGACTGATTATGTTAAGCTGTATTTCTTTTAATAAATAATGCTTTTTATTTGATATGAAACATTGTGGCCTATATTTAAGGTTTGTCTGGCACCTGTGAAAGGAAGTGGTGTGCATTTGGGCGAGGCTATTGTTCATTTCTTAAATTGCTGAAGTTTTTGAGGCTAATCCATCAGGCGCAATACTTATATAGGAATGTAGTTAGGTTTGTTTGCACCAAAATACATTTCTTTCGCAAACCCGGAAGACACAGTATAAATGGGTTTCTCAATACACCTGAAAATTCACGACATGGATGCCATTTTCAAAGAGATCCTGTCTAAACTCCCCTATTTCTAACCCACAACCATTTAGAAATTCAAAAAGACATATCAAAAATAATTTGGTGTTAAAATTTAGAAAAGCAATTTTCTCTTGTCATCTTCTCTAATATCCTGGCAAGACCTTTTTTAGATTTGTCAATAATCATTTTAAAACTTTACATCAAGGAAACAAGTGCTCTTGTTTTTTATAAACCTAAATAAAAAATAATAAATGTGATAATGATTTAAGCATTTCAATAAGGTATGAATGTAAATGTAATAGAAACTGAATATTGTGGTTTTTCTGAAGGATGTGTGAGCAATATGTAAAACTATCGTCTAATTTGATCATCAAAAAGGCTATCAGTCCAAGATATATAATATAATTATGTTTAATAATATTTTTGTGTAGTGTGAAATACCCCTGACCCTTTTGTTTTTTCGATTTGCATATACTATCCCCGGTATACTGAATTTAAGAAATGAGAGAGAATTGGTGTGGCAGTGTGTCTGGTCTATTGGTCAGACAGTGAGATGATGATTTATAACAATGATTTTTTTTTTAAATTAAAGAGCAACTGTAGGGTGTTTATCGTAGTAAACAGATTTCTTTGCAAAAGGCTAATTCTGTTATTGAACGTGTGCTGCATTCAAGTGACCGGCGTAAACTCGGATTTCCCGCGCTCTATATGAAACGTATTTAAATGATACGCCTGCGGTAGTAAATATATTTTTTTAACTAATTGAAAGCTTATATTGAGACGTTTAAAAATTCATGTACTCTCACATATTATAATAATACAGCGTTACATAACTTTTTAAGGAAATAATAGAGAATAATAAACGCCTTCAGTCTTATGGATTGTTAGTTTACAGGTTTTTTGTACAACAAGTGAAGTAGACAAGCTTTAGTCACGTGACTCCCGGACTACTTCCACCAAAACACGGAGGAGGAACCCTGCAGATTGTCAACAACTGTGCAAGAGAATTGACACCAATCAAACTTTAACAACGTCGAGCAAACCCTGAAGCTACACCGAACCGTCGCTATCCTGTCCTGCAGACAGGCCGTCTCAATGCATTACAGAGGACCGAAAACACCGCGGCGATCATGGATGTGTCCGACCTGTTTAGTAGTTGCAAAAAGGGCGACATTTTTAGAGTCAGGTAAACAAGTGCTCAGCTTGGATGTTTTTGGTTCTGTGTTATGGCTGCATTTATATTCTGTTGTCCTAATTGCTGCCTTACAAAACAAAAGCCTTTATGTATATATGGCCTGCACTCCACGTCTTGCAGGTAAACTCTAAGCTGACTGCGTTGTTATTGCAAAGTAATACATGTTAACATCGACGTAAACACGGAAGGGTTACTAACATTAGCTCTTGGTGAGCCAGCTGGTAACTTTAGCTGTTGTGGAAGTTTGAAAACCACTAGTATAATTTGTTGATACAGCGTAGTTGACATACCATCTGTCAGTGTTGGATGGCCTATTTACCAGACATGTATAGATGCTGTCTAGCACCACATCTTAAATGTTGAATGTTATGGGACATATTCTCTGCTTTGGGGCATTCAAATATATCCAAATAACTAACTTATTTATGGTAATGTGTAATGTTATGTTGCTGCAGGGCGTCCCATTAGAACTGGGAAATGTACAACATTTATGATATTCAACTCCAAATCTAAAACTGTACATCACTTAGCCACACCTTGCATAGACATGATGTCAGTTAAGGATGGGCACAGAAAGATCTGCATTCTTTTCAATTAATTCTTTTATGCATTTCGTTAGAAACAAATAAAGTTAAATAATGCTGATTCACAAGCAATTCAATGTATAACCATATCCCCTTTGAACCTAAATTGATAGTTGGCTACTTCTCTTATTTAACTTCATTTCTAACAGAAAAAAACTCTCTTTCCTGATTTCTTAGTAAGGACACTGTTCTGCTCCCGCTTCAGTGTGTGTGTGACGTCCTGCTACGTCAGCTCGGCAGACAGCTAACAGTTTTCCCAAGTCGTAATAAAGATCGAACAGCTTGTATTCTTTCCAAAGTTTACTTCGGAAGCACTGTACAACTGAACAGACAAAAGAATACATGTTTCAGTATTTCAATCATTACAGACGTTGTTTAAGAACAATAGTTACATTGCCTGTTAAAACGTATAACAAATGCGTTAGCTTATGGCTAACTTATATGGGAAATTGCCTTGTGATGCTAGCGGTTAGCATTTACGACCCAATACACATTTCAAAATAACTTGGATTAATTAACAAAGGGTTTCATTACTGTCGAGATACTATATGAGTCCATACTTACAGGCAAGCGTGTTTTCTGGCCAACATAAGTCAAGAGAGAAAAATATGCGACCGCTCATCTCACCATGCATTATCTACGACGGAGTATTAGGGCCACATATGAAGAAAAAAATATATTTTTGCCGTGACGAGATTAAAGTCGACACGGCGACTTTAAAGTCGACATGTTGACTTTAAAGTCGACACGGCGACTTTAAAGTCAACATGTCGACATTAAACTCGAAATGTCGAGAATATAGTTGAAATTAGTTGGGAGACATAGCAACCGCTCCCACAGGTCCTGCACTGAATCCGAAATGGCTTGTGTAGATTATTTGGTGAAATTATACTTCCGAATTGGATTTAACAATAAAGAGATCCTCGCTGTTTTAGCGCAGAACCACAGTGTGGTGATTAGTGTAAGAACCATGCGTGACTCAAACTGCACCTGTGGAGCGGTTGCTTTCTCTCTGAATAGTTTTCAGTGTCAATTGACATAAAATCGAGATTATTCTCGACATGTCGAGATTAAAGTCGACATAATATTTCAACTTTATTCTCGACATTTCGAGTTTAATGTCGACATGTCGACTTTAAAGTCGCCGTGTCGACTTTAATCTCGTCACGGCAAAAATATTTTTTTTCTTCATATGTGGCCCTAATACTCCGTCGTAATTATCGGACTACGGCAAGATACAACATAAACATTATTTTACAAGTCACCGCTAGAGGTCGCTAATTCCCCAGATAAACATCGGAACATCACACTCCCCGCTTGTTATAATGTATTATAACACTATTCGATGCGAACTTTAGAGTCTTCGCTTTGGGAATGGCGTTCACCACCACTCCGACATGCCATTCATTCCGCTTGACCTGTGCATCCTTGAGCAGCACGACATCTCCTTCACTCAAGTTTGGCTTGTCCACGTGCCACTTTCTCCTTGGTTGGAGTGACACCAGGTATTTTTGACGCCAGCGTTTCCAGAATGTGTCAGCCAACGCCTGTACTTGCTTCCACTGCTTGCTGTATAGGTCCATAAGGTCGTACTCTCCCGTGGGTGGCAGCACTGGGTCGATTTTCTGTGTTAGCAGCATGGCAGGTGTGAGGACTGTGGGCATGTCTGGATCGGATGACACTGGAACAAGGGGTCTAGCGTCCATAATGGCCATGACTTCAGACATGAGTGTGACCAAAACTTCATGAGACAGATGAGCAGTGTTTGTCTTTAAAAGCAGTGCATCCAGTATCCTACGGGCGAAACCTATCATCCGTTCCCACACTCCACCCATATGGGAGGAGTGCGGAGGGTTAAAGGTCCAGGTGCTGCTTTGGTCTTGAAGGTAAGTAGTCAGTTCATGGTCATCAGATTTGATCTGAAGTTCCTTGCATGCCCCTATGAAGTTTGTTCCCTGGTCAGAACGGAAGAGGCGGACAGGGCCACGAACAGCTGTGAATCTCCTTAGTGCATTAACAAAGCTTGAGGACAGAGACTCGAGCACTTCGATATGCACAGCTCTTGGTGACCATGCAAGTAAAGATGACAGCCCAGCGTTTATTCTCTGCAATGCCACCTCGCGTGCGTCTTGTGCTTATGGTCCATGGACCAAACACATCAACACCGACATTTGTGAATGGAGGGCCTGGCTCGAGTCGTTCAGCAGGTAGGTTTGACATTTTTTATTCTTCCATTCTACCTCTCAGCTTATTACAGGTCACACATTTGCGAATGATGCTTGACACCAGTCTCTTTACTCCAATTAGCCACAGTCCAGCAGAGCGAACAGCGCCCTCTGTCAGATGTCTTCCCTGATGAGCGACCTTTTCATGGTAATGTCTCGCCAATAAGGTTGCTACGTGGGTTTTTTTGGGGACAATGATTGGGTGTTTCTCTTCCCAGGGTAAGTCAGCCAAAGGAATGCGTCCTCCAACTCTTAGCAGGCCGTCTGAGTCCACAATTGGATTCAGTTTCCTCAGAGGACTTGACTTTGGGACGACTTCACCTCTGGAAAGGCATTTCATCTCCTCTGCAAACGCATCATGTTGAGCATTTCTGGTGATTATTAGTTTTGCTTGTGTCAACTCATCCGTATTGCTGCTTGAGCCCTTTGTGCAGGACCTTGCCTTGTGTATGAGCTTGGCAGCGGTCTGTGTAGAATATGACTTTGTGGATGTCTGTCTCAAGTTCTTCTGTAATTAAGTCTGCCATTTCAACAGCCAAGACAGCAGCACAAAGTTCGAGCCGTGGAACAGTGTGTGGGGGATGAGGAGCCAGCTTTGACTTGCCCATGACAAATCCAATGTGAGTGTGTCCTTTTTCATCTGTTGCTTTAAGATTGGCCACTGCTGATATGGCCATAGTGGAAGCGTCAGAGAAGACACAGAGTTCTCTGTGTTTTGTGGAGCTCAAAGAAACAGGCACATAGGGTCTTTCGATCTGAAGCTGCTCAAGCTCACAGAGTGAGTTCGTCCACATTCTCCACTGTTCCTCTTTCATCGCTGGCAGGGGAGCATCCCATTCAGCTTGTTCGGTAGACAGCTCCCTGACTAAGGCCTTCCCTTGAATTGTGACAGGTGCCACATAGCCCAGGGGGTCGTAAAGCCCATTGGCTGTAGACAGGATTCCCCTTCTAGTAAATGGCTTCTTCTCTCTGGATACACGGAAGGTGAATGTGTCTTGACTGCAAGCTCCAGGCGAGTCCCAAACTGCGCTGTAGTGGCAAGAGGTCTGCAGTTAGCTCCACCAAGTTTTTGGCCCGCTCCTCAGTGGGGAAGGCATCCATCAAAGGCAAGGCTGTTAGAGGCTATTTTGTGTAGCTTAATGCTTGACTCTGCTAACCTTTCTTTTGTGCTTTTCAGGATGGCAATGGCCATTTCGTCAGTGGGGAATGAGGAAAGTCCATCATCAACATAGAAGTTTCTCATGACAAACTGTCTAGCTTCCTTTTCTCCATGCATAGCTGCTCTTCTCAGGCCAGAGATGGCTACCGCGGGGGATGGAGAGTTGCCAAAGACATGTACTTTCATGCGGTAGGCCTACTCAGTGATGCGTTTGTTTGGGTTGTTATCTTCAAACCACAAAAATTATAGAAAGTTGCGATGCTCTTCCTGGACAATGAAGCAGTAGAACATCTGCTGCACATCCGCAGTTACCGCTACAGGCTCTCTACGGAAGCGCATTAGGACCCCCAGTAAGGTATTGTTCATGTCAGGCCCACTGAGAAGAACATCATTGAGGGAGGTGCCTTTGTGCTTCGCACTGGAATCAAACACTACCCGTATCTGATCCTTTTTCCGTGGGTGGTAAACACCGAATATTGGTAGGTACCAGCATTCTTGTTGTGGCCTCAGTGCTGGGGCAGGCTCTGCTTGGTCTGCATCAAACATTGCTTGCATGAAGTTGAAGAAATGTTCTTTCATGCCCTGTTTCTTCTCCAACATGCGGCGGAGGGAGGCGAGGCGGTTGACAGCATGTTGTCTGTTGTGCGGCAGACGCGGCCTGTTTGGCCTGAATGGCAGCGGTGCTACCCAGCAGTTTGCTTCATTCATGTAGACTTCCTTATCCATGAGATCAAGGAACAACTCATCTTCGATGGACAGGCCAAGCTGGTCGTTGCGCTGTGTTCTCTGAAACGCATTTCTGCCCAGGCTGTCTGCTTCATTGGCTGCATGAGACACACATGGAGAGGTGTGGGGTGGCACAGAGCTGTCAATTTTCTCTTTGACCATTAAGCTGCTGGTGCATGGGCTGAGGATGGAGAGGCGCCCGCTCATCAGCACACTGGTTCTGAAGACACTGGCAGTGGTGGTTTTGTGTACTCTTCCCAGACACACATCTCCGATTATCACCCATCCAAGGTCGAGTCGCTGGGCAAACGGCGCATTGTGTGGCCCATTACGTTGTTCCCGCACTTTTTGCACCTGGATTAAATCTCTCCCAAGGAGAAGAAGGATGGGCGCGTCTGGGTCCAGGACTGGGATTTTGTCTGCCAAGTGCTTGAGGTGAGGATGATGCCTGGCTACCTCTGGGGATGGTATTTCAGACCTGTTGTCTGGCAGCATGTCGCACTCAATCAGAGTAGGCAAGGGAATGTGGATGTTGCCGTCTAATGACCCCACCATGAAGTTGCTTGTGCGCCGCCCGGCTGTATCCAACACTCCTGAGCATGTCTTCAAAGTGTATCGCGTTCCAGCGCCTTCAATTCTGAAATGCTCAAAGAATTCTGATCTGCCCAGGGACTTGTTGCTCTTCTCATCAAGAACAATGTAGGTCTTCATGGCTAGGTCTCTTTGGCCTGCAGGATATACACTAATGCGAGACAGATTTTGGAGCATGATTTTGACGTCTTCACACTCCCACAGATTTCCGTGCATTTGGAAGTCACAGACGGAATGGCTTCCAGCGGCTGCCGCTCCCCGCTGTGATCCACAGTACTCACGTAGACATCAGTTTTCCATGGGGCAGGCCCTGGATGTAGCGCTGATGGGTGTTTGTCGCTGTTGCACTCCTGGCACAACACAGGCCTCCCACAGTCCTAAGCAACATGAGTGGACGATGCACAGCACTTGAAACAGAAGTGTTTTTCCTTCAGATACGCTTTCCTTTCTTCCAGAGTTTTGTTTCTGAAGCTACGACATTTTCTCAATGGATGAGGCTTGTTATGTAGTGGACACTGTTTGTCGGGGTCATCGTGTTTCCTGACTGCTGTGGTGTTGACGCCGCCACTTGTTGGGATTTCAGTCCTTCTCACAGCAACTCATGTTCTCGCGTGATGACTGGATGGCTGGAAAACACTCTTCTCTGTCTTTGTTGTATACCATGCTCCTGTTATGCTGGCGAAGCTGGGAAAGTTGACAAAAACTGAGAAAGGAGGATATGGCACTCTGTGTTGATCTTTGTAATGTGATCCTACAGTAATCCACCTCTCTTGTAGGTTGGACAGGAGTTTCTGTACTATTGGGCTCACTCCACGGGAGGTGCTGAGGTACGAGAGACCAGGTAAGTATCCATCTGCCCTGGCTGCTTCGAGTTCCATGAGAATGTCTCCCAGTTCTCTTATCTTGTGGTTTTCTTTTGCAGAGATTTTGGGAAAATCTCAGAAGAGCGTTTTCAATCACTTCCGGTGATAAACGTCCTCCAGTCTTTGCCATAACATCCTGAGGCCTGCAGGTGGATTGTGAATGTGTACGCCTCTGATCCTTTTAGCTTGCTCAGATGACGAAGGCCCAAGCCACTTGCACAGCAGATCAAGTTCCTCTCTGGCAGAGAGTTTTAGGTCATCAGTATCTGTTCACTTCACCGCTGTCCATGTTTGAAGATAGAATCGGAGGATGAAACCCTCTTTATTGGTCACATACATGCACACAGCAGAGCACACACAGTGAAATTGGTCCTCTGCATTTAACCCATCCTAGTACTAGGAGCAGTGGGCAGCTATTGTGCAGCGCCCGGGGAGCAATGGGAGGGGGGAGATTGGAGGTGTCCGGTACCTTGCTCAAGGGCACCACAGCAGGGCCTAGGAGGTGAATGTGAGGTGTCTGTGGCCCTGCATCTGATGGTGAGACTGTGACTGCATTACTATATTGGCTACATTAACACTCTGATAGGAACGGTGACCTGGGTATGTAATAGGAATCTGCATTGCAGCATTTTCATTATGTATTTCAACTGGAGTCCGAGGCACTATGTTAATTTTAATTGAGTTTGACGTTCATATTTATTTTCTTCTTCAGCAGCTGCCTCTAGGATTTCAGCTTCGCGTTAGCAGCCGCCACCGCCTTTGCTACTTGTGCAGGCTAGCATTTAGAATGGCTTGTTGTTTAATTAGCTCTGCCTCTTGTCTAGCGAATGCAAGCTCCGCACGTGCAGCTTCTGCTTTAGCCCGCGCTTTCAGTGCCATAGAGTTAGCTACAGATTGTCTGCTGGTTCTTGAGCAGTTGGATATTTGTGATCTTGTTTCTAATCCATCAAAATCCTCTTCTTCTCTTCTTTGTGTCATGGTGATTGTTATAGTAGTATAGATGTTTTTTTCTTACTTGCAGATCGAACCAACGCTGGCCGTTGGAAGAGCTGCCTTTTTACTGTTCTGCTCCCGCTTCAGTGTGTGTGTGACGCCCTGCTACGTCAGCTCGGCAGATAGCTAACAGTTTTCCCAAGTCGTAATAAAGATCGAACAGCTTGTATTCTTTCCAAAGTTTACTTAGGAAGCACCGTAAAACTGAACAGACAAAATAATACATGTTTCAGTATTTCAATCATTACAGACGTTGTTTAAGAACAATAGTTACATTGCCTGTTAAAACGTATAACAACAAATGCGTTAGCTTATGGCTAACTTATATGGGAAATTGCCTTGTGATGCTAGCGGTTAGCATTTACGACCAATACACATTTCAAAATAACTTGGATTAATTAACGAAGGGTTTCATTACTGTCGAGATACTATATGAGTCCATACTTACAGGCAAACGTGTTTTCTAACCAACATAAGTCAAGAGAGAAAAATATGCGACCGCTCACCTCACCATGCATTATCGGACTATGGCAAGATACGACATAAACATTATTTTACAAGTCACCACTAGAGGTCGCTAATTCCCCAGATAAACATCAGAACATCACAGATACAGTTAACTAAACACCAACAAAATGTGGAGACTGAAGTTCCAAAAACAAACTATGTGATGTTAAATCTCTCCACCTGCTGCTCACAAGCTCTTAATTGGCATTATTTTAAAGCTTCACCATGCAACAACACCTTTTACATATATGTTTAAACAGTAAATGAGCAATATCTTTCATATTCTAATCTAATCAGAGCCACAGAACATTAAACGGTCCCTCCTTATTCCGTGACGGATTTGTATTTACAGACTGCAATCTCCTGCTAATTATTAGCACAATACCGAGCTTATCTATACATCATTTCCAAACAAAGCGGATGAATAAAACCAGCATAGAATAAAAAATGAAATTTCAAAGTGGTCATCAAAAAGTGCAGCTTTTTTACCAAATGTAAGTGTATGCGGCCATGTGAACAATGCCTCTCACTCATTTTTTCCACCTTGCATTTAGCTCCAGTGTGATGCACCTTTTTTACTTAATCTGGAAATGTTTGACATACACTGTAGTCAGACTCTGGTCACTGTTAGCACTTATTTATTTTCTCTTTCAGATATCTTGTTGAACAAAGAGACGTGGACCTCAATGTGAGAGATAAATGGGACAGCAGCCCTTTGTAAGTACAATTTAGGGAGGTAGTATATTTACACACAATCATTACACCAACAACTTTACAAGTGGACACTTTGCTCTTCAGGTATTATGCTTGTCTCTGTGGCCATGATGAGCTGGTCCAGTACCTGTTGGCTAGTGGTAAGGTTCATTATGTAAAGCAAACCAAGTAAAAGCAGCGTTTCTTTATAGTGTGAATTATAATCACACTGAAATATATGTTGTTTGGTATAATCAGTTTTATTCTTCTTTGCCTTGCTTTCAGGTGCTAGGTGTGAAGCCAACACGTTTGATGGCGAGAGGTGTTTGTATAGCTGTCTGAATGAATCAGTGCCACGCCTGCTCAAAGACTATAAGTGTATCACTGTGCGCGCCATGCAGAGGGATGATTATAACTACTTCCTGCATATGTAAGTTTGCCATTCATTTAAAAGAAATGTATGAAGCGTATCATTCTCCTCAGCTGTTTTAGTAACTTTGAGTTAAAAGAAATAAGAAAAAACAAGAAGAATAAACTGCAAAGTACCTTTTGTAAAGTTTGTTTAAAATCAAACTGTTTATGTGTTTTCTTTCCAGGTTACTGGAGCAGGGTCTACACAGCGATGTCAAGTTCCTGGTTCATGGACAAATATTTACAGCCCACCGATGTGTTCTCAGCGCTCGCTCAGAGTACTTCACTGATATGTTTGAGACCAAATGGAAAGGGAAGAACCTGATCACACTCAAACATCCGTTGGTAGGTAGAATTATGTATTCTTGTTTCTAATGTACAAATTGCAGGTATATCTTGTGTATCTACATCTGTATGGTTTTGATTTCAGGTGAACCCTTCAGCTTTCGGAGCGATCCTGCAGTATTCCTACACTGGTGAGCTTCAAATATTTTTGCCTTCTACATTGGTCACAGTATTAAGATTTAGCAATACAAATGGAGTGTTAGTTACGAGTATCATTCTGGAATATTAGAAGCCAAAAAACTATATTTTACCTTCATGATATATATTTTTTTAAAATCTATTTTTTACCATACATTTAGCTTTGAATTGATTACTATTATAACATGTAATTTAAACTTCCCGATTTTTTTTTTTTAGATGTTATTGAATGTTAATTCAAGGTACCTTTAAATGATATTGTAGGCTAAGCATTGTGTTAAGTCTGCATTAGGACAATATTCAGTGGCCCATACAACATTGAAAAAGTTATTTACGACTGTAATTCTTCCAAAAATGACTTTAATGTAGGTGATCAGGGAGATCAAGAGTCAAAATATTTTCATTCATTCTCTTTCATAATGTTACAGGACGAATGGATATTGATATAAGCCTTGTGGAGGACTGCAGGCGACTCGCTAAACAGTGTAAAATGGAAGTCTTTATTGAGGAGCTGGAAAATAAATGCAAGCAGCTGTATGAATTTGGTAAGACAGTTCTCTTGGTTCAGGTTTTTAGTAATGGTTTTACAAATGTGATGTCTGACGTTTTTTCTTTCCTCATACTGCAGTGTCCAACAAGCCAGGAATCTGTGTTAAGGTTCTCACCCTGGAGCCTCACATCTCTCAGCTTCAGGAGGAGATGGCTCAGTTAGCAGACTGTGCACTTCCCATTGAACTAAGAGTAAGGATACTATGGCAAAAAAAATCATAGCTGCTACTATAAAAACTTGAGATATTTTAATGGGATAAAGGATCTGAGTCATTGGACTTCTGGATTGTAAGTTCAGAGATCAGAGAATAAAGTTAAGTGGAGTATCTTGTTTACACCAAACAGCGTCAGATAATCAACAAAGGCAAGGCACGTTTCTGATATAGCCCCTTCAACACAAGGCAATTCAAAGTGCTTTACAAAAATGAAAGACATTAAGAAATAATGCAGCGGAAACACATCATAAAATTGCATTTAAAAAGCAAGTATAATAAAATAAACATAAAACAAGTTAACAAATAAAATGCAGTTACAGTGCAGTTTAAGACTTGAAGGGTTAAATTAAAAGCCGTGTTAAAAGGAAAAGTCTTCAGCCTGGATTTAAAATGAGTACAGGTTTCAGCGGACCTGCAGGTTTCTACTAGTTTGTTCTTAATATTTGGAGCGTAACTGTGATGCCCCTGTGGGTTTATCTGGAGAGGGTGTGGCTGTGGGATGTCTAACTTTGATTGCAGTAACTCAGGGCACCTGGGCCCGGTGCCCTGTAGCTACTTAAAGTCTCCCTGCCACACTAACTCTCTGCTCTGCTCCTCTCTGCTCTTTCCCGCAGGCACCAGGTTTTGGTTTGGTATACTGTTACTTTAGTTGTTCTACTTTGTACATCTCAACACCCTCACACATACACGTCCATGCAACCCTCACCCTGCACTTACACAACTGATACCACTGACGTCCACACCTCATCCTTTACTTATTTGTGCACTTCTTTAATTTGACTTACTTTAATAAAAATATCTTTTGTTACCATTGACACGGTGTGTCTCTCCTTTGTTGTGGCCTTTTTGAGCCAGGTCAAACAGTAACAAAATGAATTGTTTACCAAGAAAAAGGAATTCCCATGATCCCAGGCTACTTCATGCCATCTGTACTTAATAAGCCTATTTGGACTTTGTCTTTATCCTGTTGAATCTCTCGCCCAGGTTGGATTTGGTGAACTTCCCTTTAACGGAGTCGACAGCTTCCCTACTTATCCTGACTTCTGCTTCAGGGTTGATGGTTTCGACTTCCTATGTCATAAGGTACAACAACAAAGCTCACAATAACATTCCTGAGGTGTATTACAGAACGCCTGTCATCTAGATGAATATTAAAGTTTTTATTGTGTGTGTCTCCAGGCATTTTTCTGCGGACGTAGTGATTACTTTAAAGCCTTGCTGGAGGACCACTTCAGTGAGGGAGAGCAGCTGCAGTCCCAGCCCAGCACTCCAGTCATCACTTTACACAATATTTCCCATGAAATATTCATCCACGTCATGTTTTACATCTACACTGATAACACAGAGGTTAGTGCACAATTTATGTCTGATATTATTTTGTGGAATTGATTATTAAGGATGCAAACTTATAATTCAGTGAGAAAATTGCTTGTGAGTGCACCAGACAAGGAGTCATAAGAAAAGACAAGCAAAGGAAGGAATCACATCCAGTTCATGGCTATCACACTACCTCTTTAATTTCATATTAAATCCGTACTATATTTAACCATTTTTATATTAACAATGGATCATATTGTTGACATGTAAGTGACAGTGGTCACTCACAGGGATGAAACCACTCTGAATGCTAATGCAGCTCCATGTCTGCTGGATGTATAACTAAGCAACTAAATGCTAACAGGTTTCCCATAACACCTTAAAAGGGGCTTCAATGTTATGTTTATAGTTGCTTCCATGGTTAATGTTTAAATTGACTGTCCATTTCTAGTTAATTACAGAGGATGTTTTTGATGTGCTGTGCGTGGCTGACATGTATCTGCTGCCGGGGCTGAAGCGTCTTTGTGGGAAGACCCTCGCTAAGACTATTTGTGAAGACAACGTTCTGTACATGTGGAAGATGGCAAAACTTTTCCGTCTCTCTCGGCTGGAAGATCAGTGCACCGAGTTCATGGCCAAAATCATTGAGCGGGTAGGTGTCTGTTTCCCCATGTTGAGACTGTAAAGGGGCTTTATTTTGGCTGTATAACAAGAGTGTGTGTGATGTCACACAGGTTGCTCAAGAGCGACACCACATGTCTTTATGTTGAATATGAAGCTTGAGCCAGCAGATGTTCACATTAGTTTAACATGAAGACTGAAGGCGGGGGAAAAAATGTACCGCTCCTGGCCAAGAATATTTTGGCCACTAACCAACCATAAAACCACATTTTTAAAATTTTACATTTTGTTATGGTTCAAATTAAACATGTAAATTAATGAGCCTTAGTGGTGCTGTTAGGCAGACCTCTGGACCGCTCATGCTAGTTGTTCCAATTGTTTCCAGTCTTTATGCGGAGCTAACTTAGTTCTAGCTTTTGCCTTATACTAAGCAGACAGAGATGAGAGCTCTGTCAACCTTCTCATCCAACTCATAGCAAATACCATGCTGAACCATATCTTTGAATTACTCCCATGAAGTTAACTGGCTTCTGAAGGACAACAAAAAGTAATGTTCTATGGTTTCAGAGGACTGTCTCTACTGGGACTTTTGGCATATGGGTGTATATAGATGTAGAAGGCACATGGGCGTTTTGACTATTCACGAACAATTGATACCTGCAAGCTAAGGTTGATGTTCTGGATGTTCTGGTCAGTCAGGCTCAGTGCCCACCTCATAATGAATTCCCACCTGTCTTACCTGTCACCTCTGCCAGCTGGTGGAGCAGGAAGAGTTTGCAGAAATCATCAAAGAGGATGCTGCATCAGTGGAGGACCGACATGAGACTGACTCCATCCCCCTTGTGGATGAAATCTGTTTCCACATCGCCAGCAATGTGCAGACTTACAGCGCAATCGAGGAGGCTAATCAGAGACTGGAAGCCTTGGAGGAGCTGCTCACCAGCATCAATATTGAATGTTGAGGGGTTCTAGTTTGTGGCTGCCGCAGAGCTGGAAGTTTTAAGTTTTACGGTGGATGCTTTGGGCATATGGGGGTGCAAACATCTGTAGAAAGAGAAAAGATAGGTCTTTGAGTTTGTAAGTTTCATTTTATTTACAGTATATTGTACAGAATATATATTTTTCGAGAGATGTTCTGGTGCATATTCAGCTAAAGCTCAAATAATTCTTTGAGTGATACATATAAAAAGATACAGTAGATGGTGAAAAGTAGCACGTTCTGCAGGATGTGTGCAATATATTTACATGAAAATATCTTTCAATAACCAATGCATGGATTCAGCAGGTGCTCAAATTTAGACTACCTTGTTATTTAAGCAATTTTAAAATGTACTTTGGCTCCAACAAACCAGCGCTTATGAAGAACTTTATGAAATGTTATGTTTGTTCACTTCATATATCCAGAAACACTTTTTAAATTCGAAATCTTTATTTCAAGTTTTATGATGTATTTCATGTGCAGAAGCATGAATTTTAGATTGAAAAGCTTAACGTAACTGCACTATTCAGTTAGTTAAAATACTCCAGTGTGACACTTATTCCTATATTTATTGCCCTGACATTTTCCTGCCATTTGTTTAAGCATTCATTTGAAAGGAAATTCCCCTGCTGTTTGTATGATAGCATACCTCTCTCTCCCAGAGTGTGCTCAAGAAAAACAAAACAAACAAAACTGTAGAGTCCACCATCAGCACAGGGACATTTGAAGGATTTGTTGTTTGTTTCAAAATGGTAACTTCCATTACTAAGTCCCTATGCTTTTATACAAAATTGATAAAAACTGCTTTTGGATTTGGCAATTAAAGGTAGCATTGGAAGAACCAGTAGTGTCGTATTCGTTGTGATTTTGAGGTGTGTCATCTGGATTTCATGAAATGCATTCTGTTGTACATATTATAATTCATCTCTTTTTTTGTATTGTAAGTCTGTAGGTCGGTCTGATACTTTGGACAAGAGTGACATTTCTCAACAACATGGAAAGAATCCGCACAACATGTTGTACAGAGATCCATGCCTCTAACAGGATGATCCCTTTATTCAGCGCCATCATGTGGTTACAATTAATTTTGTCAAACCCTTTTATTGCTCAATTTAACTAATGACTTCAACTGGCATTAGATAACACTTCAGCTGCACTGTTATCACTACATTTTAATACCCCCTATTTAGCGATAATACTATATTAAAATGTCATACATTACAGCCAACTGTAGTTAAGCAGATAGGACAACAGTTTTTCTACGTACAATATACTTCATATCATATATGAATGAGGAATTTTACAATATTGCCAATCATTGTTCATTTTTATTTACACACCAACTTTTACTTTTGGGTGACCGCTGAATGAGGTAATAGTGAAAATACTATGCAGTTCAACCAAGTTGCAACATGCTAAAATAAGATGAAGAACACAGGGAAACTATACACCTGCTTACCATCGCATGTTAGCTTAATGATGTTAGCATTTAGCTCAAAGTTTACAAAGCTGTAGGCATGGTTATATATACTTTTTTCTTCTTTTATGTCAGAAAACAACTATTTGTTATGAACCAATATATCGTAAGTGGAGTAGTGTCTACCTCTGTTTACACGGCTTTCTTGAGGCTACTCTCCGTTTCGGCTAGTTTTTCCCAAGCTAAACACTGTTCACGGTGCTAGCAGGGAGTTAAGAATCCCAGCAACATACAATCCAAAAAGCCAGTCGTGTTAATCACAAAACATCTTCTATGAATGTATATTTAAGATCACGTTTAGGAAGGCACCTAAAGATGGCGCCATTTCTCGTCTTATTATCCTTGAGGTTGTTGTGAGTTGCCTCAGAAATAAGCCTCCTCATGCCTTGTGAGAAACTAATGAATCCATCACCTGTTCTGAATGGGGCTTTTTAACAGTGATTACAGTCCATTTTTCAAAACAGTGATTTATCACAAGTCCATAAAGCTGGGGAAAAGGGCAGTAAATAAGGTGCAATTACATGTTTGCAGGGATAGAATGTTGTTCGCCTGTGCACTAGCCCAATGGTTTAACAAAAACAAAGCATCCTGATGGGCTCCATCACCCTTGTTTCAAAGACTTGGACGGGAATACACATCTGTACGTAACTTTAATGGACCCCTGAGGTTCAGAACGGTTGGTGAGCTCAAATCCCAACAGGGGAGAAGAGCTTCCTTTAAAAGACATTAAAAGGCAGTTCAACTGAATCACTAATGCCATCTGTAAAAAAAAAAAAAAACCTTTGGCTTCCAGCCCAGTATCTTGAGGGCTTACATGTTTAATAAGACAAGAATAAACAACACAATTACTTATTACCGCAGCAAGCCTCCTTTGCAAATGTTTTAATGGTTGTTGCTAAGCACCTCCAAGGAGTTTTAGTCTTGGGTGGGAAAGTCCAGTTTATTAGGTTTCTGACTGACACTGCTGGGTCAAACGGCTATTTATGCAGTGTACAGGAGGAACATATATATTTCTCGTGGCTTTATTCAATTTCCATGGAAACTGTCTCTACAAGTTGATTAACCGTTTCTATGATAACAGCTTGGTGCCTCAGTTTGTTCCCATTTAACATCTCCACATCCCTACAGGGGCCCCAAGTCTGTGTAGTTTACAATGAAGCTTGGATATAGTAGCATGACTTTGACTATAAACCGGCAGTTTTTTTAGTCATAGTTAGTGGAATTGCAACTACTGGACATTAGTTCTTACAAAATGTTGGTCATTCATGATCCCCTGAGGATGAAGAATGAAAACTTCCCTTGATTTTAACTCTGGCAATACCCTTAGGCTGAAATATATGGTTTTCTTGAAATATATTAAATTCCATGAATTGTGTTTTTACATTCAGAGTTCCTAGAATAACTTTGATAATTCCCTGATTATCCTCATGTGCCACCAGAAGGCCGAATTCTTAAGGTATCAACTCAACATTGAACAAACATTCATGGTTGCCAGAGGATGAATAAGTGAAATGTCCGAACAACTATTGAAGTCATTGTGGTACACACAATCCTGTCCTCTTCCGGATGGTTGGTAATTACTGACATTTCATTCTTCTAAACTTATGATCTTGTTTTCCACGACTTGATTGCACTACTCCTTTGTTGTCAGTTAGCATGACTAAGACCTAAATCTTGTGGTCAGTTTTTTCTTGGCACAGTGCCAAAAACATTATTTGCAGCCTCTCAAGCAGTTAATCAGATTGTCCCTTGTTCCTTTGCCCTGTCTAACACTATTTTCCTGAATAGTTAACACTGGAGCCCCTGTAATACCTGATACACATCTAACATTACTGGCAGACAATGTTTTATTATTAATTCTTTATTCTCAGCTAAACTGGAATGTGACCATGCTGACATAATTGTCTGTTTTGATGTCACACACCAGACAATTCTAAAAGTGGTTCAAATAAACATTCCCTTTTATATTATTTATACTGTCATTTGAATATCCTATAACTGCAGGGACACTGGCAGTGACTTACTAAAAAAAATAGAGTCAAAACTCCTATCTCCGTTGTGTGTCGTCTGCATTCTCTATCTTTGCATGGGAAAAAAATCCAAAACATCCTAATAAGAGTATGTAATCTCCTGGCTCTTGAGCTAAGTCACTGTGTGACTCATTGAGACTTCACTGTCACTCTTGTCTCCTTATACGGGAATCTGCAAGAGCAAAAATATTCCAGTCTATTGTAGAAACCTTTTTTTTCTACCTTTTCCTTTAAACTTCTAACATTAAAGGTTATACTATGTCTGGATCTGGTTTGACTCCTGAATGTGCAGAATAACACTCACATATGGTTCTGCTGTTTGTTTTTATTTCCTTTCTTCCCTTATTGTTTTTAATCATCCATTCAAACTTGTTGAACTCTTGAATAGGTTTTGCTGTGTCATTGAAAGTTATATTTCAAGCGCTATGTGGAGGACATTTGACATACATACAAAACATGCAGGGCTGAGTCACTCATACCATCTGTCTGACTTCCTTCCTGGAACAAACATGCTCATCTCATCCATGACATTTTTCTATATGTGGCTCATATGTAGGATTATTTACATTTGCAGCAGATGGAGAACTTCACATGTGGTCCAGCATTAACTCAATAACAAATAACGAAACTAAGATGTGATTGTAATATTAATTAAACTATTTTATGTTAAATCGTTATTCCGTTTTATGCTGCGTACTTCTACCACACTGGTTTTCAGATATTTATAGTGTTGTTGTTACTCTATTTAGTAAAGTCTATTGCCTTTATTTATTCGCTAAAGTTGCTAGTTTTGTTTTTACAGCATTTGCAAGAGAAGTATAGAGATATTTTACTTAAGCGTAGGAATACAAAAAAAACTAAATCGAACACAGAACTGTGCTAACTTGTCCCTGAGTATTGTTATGTCCTCCCAGGAAACAGAAGACATAACTCATAGCGGCTGTCACCGTCAATATCCTAATTTGCTAGTAGTTGGGGATTACCACTTGAGAGATAGAGAGAGAGATAGAGCGAGAGAGAGTCGTAAACCCATACTTAGCCAGAGACTGACCTGAACAGCTCTAGCCCATTTTCCAAATCCCCACTCCATCCTATACCCTACTTTTACATTTCTGTGGTTAAAGTTAAACATATAAAAAAAGTACTGTATGACACACACAACATATTCACCTAGATACTGTATTGTATTGCATTGCACTGTGAATGTCCGTCCGTGTTTGGCACCACAGAAAGGCTGCTCTAACATTTCAATTGACAGACTTAGAGACGTAAGACATGTGCAAGTGTTGTGTCCAGCCAGCCATTATGTAACAAATGGCCCAGCAACAACACGCCGGCTATATTGAATGATAGGTTCCCGCCAACAAGATCTCTTTAAAGGATTGCCATGAAATGAGAGAGGCTAAGCAGACAGTCCCTCTCCCCCACATTTCCACATACAGTACATGTCATGCATATACCAGCCTGAAGATACCTATACATTTAATAAATACAAATTCAAGCTTCAAACTTATCAACCTGGTATTCTGATTATCTCCCTACTCTTTGTGGAGGCTCCTCTTAGAAATGTGTGACAATCAGATGCTTACACTTAACATAGCCACGGTAATATGGGATTAAGCCTTACATGCTCACTTGACGTATTAGCAGCCGGGACACAGACAAGCAGGGGAGCAGTGGTCTTATTAGTCAGCTTTGTGAATGACGATGGACTCTCTAAGAAAGCTGAGTAAATATATCTGGCCAATGCGTTTGCTAATAACACCAACAATGCATCCTGCGGCATTAGGGCATTTTTTCCATGGTTTATTTTTCCAATGTGTGTCCCAGTGTTAATTTATCCTTTGTCATATGTCTATCTTTTTTGTTTGTTGCTGTAAAGTGAAATGTTATGCTCCATTAAAGGTGAGTCACAAGGTTGCCAGAAGAGATCACAGTCAGCTCTGCGGAAAGATACAAACAGCGTCTGCATGTGAGGCAGGATTACACTGTGACCATGTGACTGGTGTGCCCTTAGCTGGACCTCTAACAAAAGACAAGCTAAATCTATCCTGGACAACAACCACCGGCCTAAAACCCATTCAAATTGAAACAATCAGTGGACCTCAATGAATCAATGCATCAAGCTGCTGCAAGGGTGACAAAGCAGAAACTTAGAGTGTGAGGTTCTCTGCAACAAGTTGACTTTACTTTTGCACAAAGTATTACTTGCTGAAGGGATTTATATTATCAGATATTTGTGCAAAAACAGCAATTTAGCTACATTCTCTAATTCGGGGACAAAATCGTTGGTCACATCAAAGTTTCTATTTTGCACTTTAAGAAAATAAACGTATACCTACAATGCAATCAGAAATGGAGAAAAACAACCAAAGCATGATAATAGCAGAATCAGTCACAGTAATGTTGAATTAGACAAGTCTACTATCAGATTCCAACATAACATTTCCCAGCTGGCATTCTCATCAGTCAACAATAATGTCCTTTTTTTATCATTAATCGCACTAGAGTTTCAAAAGTTGACATTTGGAAACATTTCATGATATTTTCAGTTTATTTAAGCTGAGTCACAGAGCAGTGAGGTGACGCAGTAAAGATGCAGTACATGATTGGAGCTTTGCAGATATACGTAGCTTGGGACAAGATGCATGGTCTCCAAACATGATTATGGCCTTATGAGCATTGTAAAAACGGCCATGTTTCAAGCATGATTCTATCATAATGATTAGGATGTTCCCTCTGTGGACTGGCCGACTATTGTAACTTGATACTAGTCAGATAAAACTTTCTCTCCCTGCAGTTGTTCAGCTACTTTAGATTCAAGGTTGGTCTTTGTCACAGTTACAAACCGTGAGCGTCCAAACTAGAATTTTTTTTCTCTTTCCTGTTTCCTGGCCATTTCGGCCCCTGCACCAGAAAGCAGTTGTCCTGCTGACAGAGCTTTTGTTCTCTGTGGGGAGAAACCATCACCGAAACTCAAGGGGGCTGGGTGGCTTTGAAACACACTTTGCTTTACAACACTGACATGAAATGTTGCTCCGAAGGCTAATGAGGAAATGTTCAAGTAAACACAGCATTGAAAAAAGGAACACACAGTTCCTTCCTTTTTAACGTTTAATAAGAGTGTGTGTTTAATTTCTTCATAACGTGGTCAATTATTTTCCTTCATTTCTGGCTCAATACTTTTTAAATACTTCTGATTTCTGAAACAACTGTAGATAACAATATTTGTAGGCCAACAGTTTATATGCATTTCTCAAGGGTTAGGGGTTAGGGTTAGTATATCATATATATACAAAGTATATCACACAATCTAATAAACACACTGTAGTTAGTGATGACATGGCAATACATGGTCATGCCATCTGTTTGTTTGGCATGACTATTGACTTAGATCAAGACATAAACCAATGTGAACCACAGGTGTATGCAAAAGACTGAAACTATTATCTGTAGTCGTCTGTTTAGCTGCTATGAGGCATTTGTTATGATTACATTTTGCTGATATTTTTAGGTGTACTGCTAGATACAACATGCAAACTATGATTTAGCATAAGTTATTGGACAACTTTATTGTTGCATCCGTGGGCTATAACTGTATATACATTTGTTTTGCCAAGTAGGGAAAAGTCACTTTGACTGTTTAGACTACATTATTCTTATCAACATTCAAAGAGTTTACGGTCATGCTAGCGCCCCTGTTGGGCTGCAGTAGTTGTGTGCTAAATTGATTGCTAAATGCTAGCATGCTTATAAATAATAATATGATACAGATAATATTAAAGATATAGGTCCTGTTGTTGTATTTTAAAATATAAATTAGAGCTAATTAAAACATATAAAATAAACATAGACAAAGATAAAATACATGTGCATATACCAACAAAGATCATTTAAATGAATCCAAGGAAGATCACTCAGTCTAGGAATATTGATTTCTACTTTAAACTACAGACATTGAACGTGTCTGCTAAATGACTACTGCCTTCGATCTAGCACGTCATTGACACATTTAGCAAATGCATGTAATCCAGTGATGCCATGAGAACCAGAATGAAGTGATGGATTATTCCTGCAGTTATAGGCTGTATGGTTACAGACTGTTGTGAATCAGGTGAAGGGCGGACGGAGGGATGCTGTCGCTTTAAGAAGTTGATGCATGGAGACTCTGGTGATTTTCCACTCAAACTGATATTAAACGCGCACCAGCTCGTAGAAACAATGGTCTCACAGAAAAATAGATTCATTTATTTCACTCAGTGCTAAAACGCAGGCTACAAAACAAGGAACAATCGACTGCTTGATAACACGAGGAAAGGTAAATCAGCATTTTCTTTACGTATCAATTCAGGAAATTACGATTAACAATGTTTATTTTATTTTTTTAACGGCAAGAAGTACTATGGTAGCTTTCTGTTTCTGTTTGAAGATATTGATTTTAAAAAAACACGCTGCGTTCGAATTGTCATTTATCACTATTTTGATGTTAAACATCAGGCACGCGGATTTATTTCCTGACCACATTTTCTCTTTTCTCTTTTACATGAAGCTGTGTCCTATTTATTCCCATGATGCATCAGCATAAGAATTACTGGCGTTTATACACGTTTAAAAAACAATTTAAGCAATATATTTTTGGGGGGATTATCAAAAAATCCCAATTTTGGCCTTTGAACCGGTTTGATGTGTTTACAGCTGATAAGACCCCGTTTCTCTTTGATCATTATTTGGAGGTCTGTTATGATGCGTTCAAGAGCAGCCCTGGCTTCAGAGTCACCTGTGATGTGTTTAGGGCATAGACTGTGTATATGGGGTAAAATGTAAGTGTTTATTATCTCCTTCAGAGTCCAGGTACCCTTCACTCTCCACACCCACAATGACTGAATGAATGAATTGATCCATGTCTATATAAGCAACGTTCAAAGCTAAAGGGGCATATGAAGAACTAAGAGATTTGCTAGCTTATTTTTTTCTGATAAGTGGAACATACTTAACCTACTTCTTCTGTCGGCGCCATAGTGTATGATTGATTAATGTATGTCCTTTCTTAAACCCAAATCTACCAGCTCAGCAGCATAACAATTTACCTGCAACTTTTTTTAAGCTGCATGTGCTGAAAGAAAAGTTCGGTCATAGGGCTTTTGGGGTGTATTTATGAGGGGTTTCCTGAAGTTCTCCATGCAAAGTAAGGGGTAGATTATAATATTTTGGATCATCAACCAGTATTGTAGTCAAATGTGATTTTCCAAGTCTATAGTTTAACATTTTAGTGTGAAAATATATTAACTTTTTCAGCATATGAATTTCCTTTTAAATAAATATACATTTTCTTCTCATTTAAAATAAACAACTGTATCTCCAACACAAAATCACTCACATGCACAGAAATAGGCTACTTCGTATAACAACAACGTTGAAGCCAAGTCAAATCTAAGAAAAGCAACAATAAAAAGCAGAACAAACATGCATTATGAGGGTAGAACATTTTAATTGGATTTTTTTTTCAGGATTTTATTCAACAATAACTAAAGCTTTTTGTAAGCTATGAGTAATTAAAATTGCACTTTATGATGGGAACTCTGTATGTGTATCTGAATGACCCACATGAAACAGTTTTTCTTTCTCTTGTAAGCATCTACCTTCAAAACACAAATCCTGTGGTCGCTCGCACAATAGATTAGACAGCCTTTGTCAAAGGTTATGTAACCAAAAATAGTACACAGAGCATGATACCAAACTAAATATGATGGATTATGGCGTCATGCAAAGTTAAGAGGTGTCAAAAGTGTGTCTGTGAAGTGCTCAAACGACAGCTTGTCATCAGCTGATCCTTGTCCTTCTCATTTAACTGTGCAAATCCTGCAGAGGAATGTATCAGTTTTTAATTGGATCTTGCATGCCAGCCTTTGTACAGCCATTGTGTGCTCTGAGCAGTGAATGGTATCTGTACGGATTCACGGACGAGCAGAGAGAGAAACACATTACCTTATTAGGAGTTGTTATAAACTGATACAGTACTCGTTTACATTTCACAGACAACAAACCACATGTCATGAAAGAATGGAGGGCCAGTGCTTCGAAATGTCCCACATACCAGGATTTATCACAGCATTCGCTTGAATAAAAATAGGTTTCGCACAAAGATGCTTGAGAGTGGCATGTTGATGTTATCACGGGCTTGTTATGAAACCGTGCCTCATATTTTAGTGCTGACTGAGTGTGCATTAGTTAAAAGAAGCACTAAAACTCTCAATGCTGCCTTCAGCTTCATTTCATTCAGTTGTACAAGATCATAATTCAAGGCCGACCCCCAGTGTTGGACAAGCCTCTAACTTGTTCTGTGTGTCTTCAACATGAATAAGAAGTGTGTGTGTGTGTGTGTGTGTGTGTGTGTGTGTGTGTGTGTGTGTGTGTGTGTGTGTGTGTGTGTGTGTGTGTGTGTGTGTGTGTGTGTGTGTGTGTGTGTGTGTGTGTGTGTGTGTGTGTGTGTGTGTGTGTGTGTGTGTGTGTGTGTGTGTGTGTGTGTGTGTGTGTGTGTGTGTGTGTGTGTCGTGTGTGTGTGTGTGTGTGTGTGTGTGTGTGTGTGTGTGTGTGTGTCATACTCAACCCCCACCACTTGGCTGTGTGTGTGTGTGTGTTTGTGGGCAGGGAATAGTGGGAAGTGGAAATTTACAGTCTCCCACGTTGGTACCTGAGTCGTCTGTCACAGCGAGGCTGCGTCCAATCTCCCCTTTGGATTTAATTGTCTTTAGAAAAGGGGCGGGCCCTGCTGTCAGCTTCACTTCTTGTGACCGGTGTCCGCATAAAGGCGTTCAGTACAGAGGAATGGTAACAGCTGAGAGAGAGGAACTCTATACATAGTTGCAACCATGAAGGAAATGTAAGTTTTCTATTTCTAATTGCTTTACTGAAAGGAGACTTTTCTGTTCAGGGTTTGCATGTGATATGTCAAGTTTTCTTTCATGAATGAACTATAAATAGTTAAATGGTGTAATGCTTTCATGGATGAATGAATGTTGAAAGAGTTTATTTGTTGGCTAAAAGGTTAAAAAAAAATAGAAGGAAAAAAAAAGGTTTGTTGAGATTCATGTTGACGGGATGTCTAGGTGGAAAGAGTAAATGATTTCAGTAGAATATCCATTGTTTTCTTTTTGTGTTTTTGTTTAGGTTAGGGAATTTGTAGCCAAGTATGTCTGGTTTAAATCCCAAGGACAGTTTGTCTTAAGTCTTATCTGTCGAGCAGGCAGCCTCCTAACACCATGCAAACAGATGGAAGCATACGCTAAGCAGACGACGAGAAAAGGGGGGAAAAGAGATAAAGAGAGAAACAGAAACAGAAACAGGATGAGAAACAAAGTGGGCAACAACTGATCCAGTTATGTAAGGAGTTCTGAGAATGGAAAGCGGTTCAAGTTGACTTGTCATGCATAACAGGAAGAGAAAAATCCTAGAAAATGATTGGGCGCAGTGTGCATGGAGGGGCTGCTGTTTAAGTCATGTTTAGGTTAACATGTAGTTCCTGGTAGGAATGTGACGCTACAGTCTTATTGTGTTTGTACAATCCTGAAAGGGACATGCTGTCCATTTTCCAACAACAAATGAAGAGCAAATCTCAGGGTGATGTTTGTTTATGAAGATTGAAACGTTTTTTTTACAATTCATACTTTTATCTGAGCTTCAACAATCAACGTAGTCTGAATTTATTTTGGGTACCGCAAAAGTTAAGGGAAGTATTTGATGTTGCTCAGTTCTCATAAAGGAAGAGGAAGTATTACATTTTATTTTGTATCTTACTATTACTCGAAGCTTTCTCACTGTGCCTCTTTTTGTGCGTTATTATAGCTGGGACCATACATCAGATTAAGTTTCTTTCACAACTTCCAAAGTCATTCCTGTTCGCTAAGGGATTTAGTTTTTCTTTGGCTCATGCGGGGAAATAAGACACCTTTAGTAAGTGATGGCAAATCTTGTGTTTCTTGGAAAGGCGGTTTACAGTGTTGACATGCTAGTGAACCTAAGCCGTTGTCCCGTCTTGAAAGCAGGCAGGCCTTTGGCAATGCAGAGGGGTATCTTTTTGTCTAAATTTGGATTGTGAAGGACCTACTTGTTGCCGATACGGTAGCACAAGAGAAAGCTAAGAGAAAAGCTTTCCTCCAGGGTCAGGTGAGGTCTTAAAGTCCTGCATCATGTCCAAACATACACTTCCTTTTTATTCAGTGACAATGTGCCCCCCTCTGAGCAGAAAAATACACCCGGTAAGGTGGAAACCAGCGGGCAACAGCTAATCAAATTGTAAGTGTGTAGTTTGGCAAATTGTGTGATATCCTAGGAATACAGTTTAAGGCATTAAGATGTTTTTGTCCAGATGGATATATTGATTAATTGATTAAATGAATAGGACAGAAAAAGAAACACAGTGGGTATGCTCTACATTGTTGAATAATCCTTGACAATTGCTTTAATTAACAAAATATTTCTCTTGTCTGAATGACCTTGGTGCATCAGTTGTTCAGATAAGCAAGATTAGCAACATAGTACTGTATATCACATAGTCAGTGGTTACACAGCACGCTCTAACGCAAGCACGACAGCATTATCTTCTTAATTCTCCTCCCTACATTCGTCTTACCCCAATTCACCTCTTTTTCTCTGTTTTTGTCTCCCATGTTGTGTGTACTTTTTCCTTTTTACCGTCCATAGCATGGCACAAAAAGAGAAGCTCCAGTGTTTAAAGGACTTTCACAAGGACACCCTTAAACCTTCACCGGGGAAGAGCCCAGGCACGCGGCCCGAGGATGAGGCTGAAGGCAAGGCGCCTCAGAGGGAGAAGTGGGCCAGTAAGCTCGACTTTGTCCTGTCCGTGGCCGGAGGCTTTGTTGGATTAGGAAATGTCTGGCGCTTTCCTTACCTTTGTTATAAAAATGGTGGAGGTAGGCAGAAAATACACAACACATGTTAAGCAAAGTGTTAAGCAGAAGAAAAACTGTTGCTGAAATACGTCTCATTCCCATTACCCAGGTGCGTTTCTCATCCCTTACTTCATCTTCCTGTTTGGGGGCGGCCTGCCTGTGTTCTTCCTGGAGGTTGCATTGGGCCAGTACACGTCTGAAGGAGGGATTACCTGCTGGGCCAAGCTCTGCCCCATCTTCACTGGTCAGTCCAAGCACTGCGCTTATTCACACACTCAAAGACAGAAAAAAAGAGGCCATGTGTGCCTCTCAGGAAAAATCTTTCCTGACAGGATCATTTAATATTTAACGCTGAGTAAAAGCTTAATTTGTCCTAACAAGAACCCTGCCTCTGTTTTAGTCCATTGTTTATCCTGATTTGACATCATCTTCTTCTAAAGGCGTCCTTCCCCATTTCTAACGTTGTAAGTGTGTAAACCAGTCTTACTTCATCAGGATGGTTTTTGTTTTGTTAAGGACATTAAAAATGACATTAAAGCAGGAATAATGAGTGTACTGAAGATGGAGGATGAATTATCCAAGGTCCTGTGTACATTCATACACACACACACACACACGCACACATTATCTGCCATTTATATTAACAAAAGCAAATGGCACATGGTTGTAGGCGCTCCAAAACATGAAGTCATCGTTGGATTGCAGATTTTGTGACTGTAGTGTATTGATGAGTAGCCATGGAAACAGACTAGAAAAAGAAACACAAGGTTGCCTAGCAATGATTCTGCATAAAAACTTAATATTTTTTGTTGACAGTGTGGACTTGTTTGCTCCTAGCTTATAGGATGATATGAATAGTGTATGACGTCTTTCGGAGTTGTCAGGGTCGGGTTCCTTCACCTGTCCCTTGACCTGAGATCACCAATTAGCTACTGATACTTTAAGGCATTCTTGGGCGCAACCCTCAACCTTTGATTGACAGCTGAAGACAAGCACAGAGGTCCCGCACCTTCAGCAGCTGCTGTGACGCCCTTACTCATGTTCACACGAGACATGACATGAAGAGAGAGGAAGCTGTGCTTCACCGGATCTCCAGCAGCTGCCGATGGTCTCCGCTATTCAAGGAACGCTGAGGCTGCTGTCTGTCCATATGGCACAGCGTCTGGCACAGCAGAGAAAGTCCACAAGTGGCAGCAAAACTAGCCAACTCCAGTCTTCCACATTGTTTCCTTCCCGCCTTCACATGTTTTATCACACGCTGAAATACAAGACTTTACTCCCTACACTCCAACACAAAGTCATGTACACGCATACACACACCTGTCACATGGTTGACTTGTCTATCAGTTCAAGTTTGGTATGTGGGAACGAGGCAGTGGGGGCAACAGAGATGATGAGATTAAAAATACTCCTGAGCAGTGGAAGAGTACCAGAGATTTCTGTGTCCAGGTTTATGGCAAAGTCATCTAAAAATAGCATTAAAACACTAAGGACATTATAACAGTAAGATAGCAGAGTCTTGCTCAGGCAGCTTTCCCCACTTTGACTTGATAATGGTTTAGTTGTTATTTATGTTTGTGAACGCCTTCTTTTTAAAGTTGTTCAGCAACAATCTCCACCTCTCACACAAGTCTTCATTTTAGGGTTAATTCCCACCGGGCTGAAAATCTGTGTTGTGCTGCCCTCTCTGTTTGGAAGCTGCAGCTCTGACCACACCCAGAGTCACTGATGGTGTGGTCAGAAGTACACTTGTACACCACAGGGACATGGAAAGAAGTAAAACCACTAATGCTTCTGGTAAATCGACTATAATCACTATTTTTAACACAACGGATAACAATACTACTTGTTTGTGAAACTGTTGCTTGTAGTGACAAAACCACAGAGAACTAGCACCTGACTCTATGGTTCTATGGTAAACCCTCTTAGAGAGAAAGTCAGTTACTAGCTGATGAACCTCAGAGGAAACTAAAAGCAGAACTCAAAGACAGTGAATATAAGACTAACATTATTTGCTGACCACAACAATAAATAAACAAAAATTGAAACCATAACTATCGTAGATGATATTTTAGGCTGAAAATCTGCTTTCTTTCCTTCCTCTCTGCAGGTATTGGCTATGCCTCTGTCGTGATTGTATCTCTACTGAACATCTACTACATCGTGATCTTGGCCTGGGGACTCTACTACCTGTTTCAGTGCTTTCAGCCGGAGCTCCCCTGGGCAAAATGCAAGCAGCCCTGGAACACAGAATTCTGTGTGGAGGACACAGTCCGCAAGAACAAGACCTTGTGGCTAGCAGCCAACATAACCAACTTTACCTCCCCCGTCACTGAATTCTGGGAGTGAGTATTCAGTGACCGCATGCCTGACTCACACACACACACACACACACTCACACACACACACACACACACACACACACACACACACATATATATACTGAAGTAACACTGCCTATCTTGCTTGTGTTTGACCAGGCACACTTTCTACAAAAGACACAGTTTACTTTGAATGTTTATCTAGTACAACTGTATTTGTACTGCACCTTTCACATGTTAAATGAAGCTTCTCAAAATTGTTGTTGTTTAAATGTTTAAAATGATCATATTTATTACAATTAAGGCTGCTTACAGACGTGTTTATGCAGCGTCAGACATTAAAATCCCTAAAGCCTTTATTTCAAATAGCTCACGTTTTGGTGTAATCACAAAGGTCAGAGCAGCAGAACAGCACAAAACGGCAAAGTCACGTGTGTCTGATTTGTGTTTTCTCTGCAGACGCAACGTCCTGAGCATCTCCTCTGGGATTGAGGACATCGGGCCCCTAAAGTGGGACCTGGCTTTGTGTCTCCTAGCAGTGTGGGTTATCTGCTTCTTCTGCATCTGGAAAGGAGTCAAGTCCACTGGGAAAGTGAGTGCTGAGACACAGACACATCCTGTACTTATTGCGTTGCCTGGGTGCTGTTTTTTGTTTGGCATTTTCAACCCGATAAATCAGTGACAAAAAACTGTTGCTCAGAGAAAAGCCACATGCTTGGAGGGCTGTTAATTTAGTGGATTTAGAGACACAAGCCACTGCGCTGTCCTGAAAGTTTCTTGTTGGCCAGACTCACTGTCGGCTGTAAACAGTTGACTGCCACTCCTTTAGCCCTCTGTGTTTCTGTTAGCAGGACAGAAACTGGGCCGGAGCCAACAGGAGGAGCTCTGTGAGGAAAAATATTAACTCTATTAAGGACCTCTTGTGTGTCTATCAGTGTGAAGCCTTTCTGCTGTGTAGTGTACTGCTTCATGCTCTATGGGCATCTCCAATCCTCATTATGACTTTGGTTGACAGTAAAGAAGTCCCAGATCCTACCTACTTTTCTTTTGTCAAAAAACTTGAGAAATAAGAAGGGACATGTTCGCCAGATAACATGGAGAATGTTTCTTTTGACCTTCAGTTAGAAAGTTAGAAATGAGAACTTTAAAAATGAAGTGTTTTTTACCATTATATTTAAAGGGTGATGAGTCACAAGTGTATACATGTTGCTCAGAATTTTTGGCTGATAATTCCTTGTCCTGTCTAGGTGGTGTACATAACCGCAACTTTCCCTTTCGTGATGCTGATTGTGCTGTTGGTGCGTGGAGTGACCCTGCCTGGGGCATCTGAAGGGATCAAATTCTACCTTTACCCTAACCTGACCCGCTTGCAAGACCCAGAGGTAGGATCAAAAACTCTTCTCCTGTTTTTCTCCTCTACTTTTAGTTATGTAACTCGATGATATCATTTTTTTTTCACGAGTGATTGGATTAACATCAAAACCAAGCCGACATCTCAATAGGCTAGCCCACATGTGCTATGTGCAAAAGCTGAGCTGAAATAGATAACATTTAACCAAGCTTTACAGGGTACGTGACGTTTCAGATGAAACTGTAAAAAGTGCAGGTGTATCTCCCGCTCCCATACCCAAACAAAATAAGAGTTAAATTTCAATCAATTGTCCCTCCGGCCTACTCAAGATTGTGGTTGACTTAACAAAAACAGAGATTTATTAATCTAAAAAAAATCAATATTTGCACTTAAATGTTTGCCTTCTTGGCAAAAACATTCGATAAGTTGACTAGTATGATGATAACAATTCTAAAAACACTTTCATAACAGGTGTTAGGAAATGTGTTGCTGCCCCACAGTCAACCTGCTCATGTTGTTTTGTAGCTTTAAAATCTTTTTTGATAAGAGGACATTGCTGTTAAGCTTTGCACTGGACTCTATGTACCATACTGAAAGTGCTCTGGCATCCTAATGTGATATTTCTGACCAGCAGCACTGTTGACAAGCTGTGAATCCCTGAGGTGGTCGCCACTGGTTCTGTTTCATAGTTTGACGTCATCAAATATACTTGTCTTCTGTCTCGTTAGGTGTGGATCGATGCGGGAACCCAGATATTCTTCTCCTACGCCATTTGCCTGGGAGCCATGACGTCCCTGGGGAGCTACAACAAATACAAATACAACTGCTACAGGTGAGCAGTGTTTCCGCTGGGGGGGGGAAGTGGGACTGTAGTAGTGACAGCAACTCGTGTCAGAGACGGTTGCGTGAAAAGAAAATGGGAACTTCGGTTCCACCTGTGTTCATTAACAACCTCCATGACATATGTGTGACATAGGGACTGTTTGCTGCTGGGAGGCCTCAACAGCGGTACCAGTTTTGTGTCTGGCTTCGCAATATTTTCCGTCCTGGGCTTCATGGCACAAGAACAAGGGGTGGACATTGCCGATGTGGCAGAGTCAGGTACGAGGGTCCAAGGTGATGGCAGCAGTGATGGTGGGCGCTGTTGCCAAAAAAAAAAAAGAAAGATAATTGGAAACTCAAAAGCAAGCAAATTTAAAATGTGGGGGAAAACAAGTCATTCAAGTAATTAACTCAAGTCTCGGAAACGATGATGCTGAAATGTAGAGGTATCGGCAATTGCACACTCCTTGATTAAAAGCCTCAAAAGAAACAGAATTGTTACTTCAGTGTGAAATCTGTTGCATCTTTTCTGCGGACAGATTACATGGCATTGGTGCTGTGTGTTTTAGCTTCATAAAGACCTGCATGGTTAAAGATCTCATCATTACTTCAAGTGTTCAATGGCACCAGGTGTCTTCATGTCCCACAGTCAACCTGCTCATTTCATTCAGTAGCTTTACATCTTCTCGACCAGGGGACATTGCTAAGAAGATTTGTACTGTATGTACTAAGTGCAATGGCACCATGATGTGATATTTCTCACCAGCAGCAATGTTAACAAGCTGTGGATTTCCTGAGTGGACGCCACCGGTTCTGTTTCTGCCTTCCTTTATACTCTATGTGGACTTTGAAGGAGATGCGTCTTCTTTCAGCATGCTCGCTCTGTTCAGTTTCAAATTACACTCTTTGCTTTCTCTAAACTGCAACTGGAATATAATCATGTACATTTAAACTATATTTGATTAAAAATGACATTATTTCTTTGATGGTATGTTAGTGTGTACATTCAAAATAATCCATTATATATATTTTAAAAAACTGAAATTTAAGAATATGTTTCATGTAGAACTTGCATTTTTGTCAGCTCTTCAATTGAGGCACTGGTTTATGTGATTGCTGACTTTGTGTCTCATTGTATCCTGTTGATATGGTATGTGGCTTTGCTGCAATCCTCATGTGCTTTGTCGGGATTAGATTAGATTAGATTCCAGTTGGATGTTGTTGCACACAGTACCAGAAATGCAGATTAGCATTTTAGCAGTGTAAACAGATGCTCAAGTGCATGGACTTATATGTGATGTATACCAAACAATATAAAGCAGCTATAATACAGAATGTACCGTATGAACAGGACCCTATAAATAGCATTTGTATTGGAAAGGCCAGTACAGGAGGCAGTAATGTAATATCTACAGTGTAAAAGAGACAAAACGTAAGGTTCAATGTTGTAAAAGTTCACACATACAGGACACTAAAGCATTAAAGCATAAAGCATTTCGGGAATTGTATTTCCTTGAAGCTTAAGAGTACATAATGCCAACCATAGAGTTAGATTATTGGCAGCGCCAGACCATGCTCGGCCTGTCTTTGTCAATCTTAACACAATTTTTTCCAATCCCCTTGTGTCGCCCAAGCTGGAATAAAATACAAATATTAATTTTGTTATCCTCTCCTTTTCCCCATCCCCGTTATGCTTTCCCTCCAGGTCCCGGTCTGGCATTTATCGCCTACCCTAAAGCCGTGTCCATGATGCCAATGCCAACCCTCTGGGCCGTACTCTTCTTTATCATGCTGTTGCTTCTGGGCCTCGACAGTCAGGTCAGTATTTTCACAATCAATGTGGTTCCTGTCAAGAAATGTCCCCTTATAATAAGTCGGTGAATTGTGCTATGAAATGTTCAGTCGACTGAAAAGGCAAACTTAATTGATAATCGATAGGTTGTGCAGTTTTTTAAAAAATGGCAGAAACGCTGAATGCAAAAATATCCATAGTTCCTGCTTTTCTATCATATTCAACTAAATATCTTTGACTTTTTAACTCACAAATCAAGACATTTAAATGCATCACAAACTGAGATTGACATATTTCACTATTTCTTTTTACACTTATAGAACAAACAATAACTGCTTATGACAGCCTTAAAGAACTGCCTGTTTAATTTCAGCGGGATACCTTCCAGGTCCCCTGGGTTAGCTGGCTCCTGCCATCCACAATGTATAAAACACATTAAGTGTCTCAGATCCCTATCTAACGTCTCCAAGGTATCAGATAACTGTCGGTGAAGAAAAGCAGCCTTTACCCACAAAGGAATTTTACTATCACACTCGACCGCACTGTGTGAGGCTTATATTCCCCTTTAAAGCCATGTAGTAACACAAATTAAGTTTTAGAAGATACGCGTTCAAAGCCAAACATGTAATTAATAGAAGTCATTATAATAGCTTGCATGCAAACCATTGAACAGGACGGAGAGCTTTGATCAAGACAAGATAATCTACGTAGACAAAACACGAGTGTGCACTACGGCAATTCGCCGGCCAGATCACATTTCCTGCCTCCAAGTGTAATTCTACTCCTGTGCTAACTCAGTCCTGCACATGGCCTGCTACTTGTCTCAGCCAACTGCGAGATCAGGCCAATGCTCTAAATTTGAGCACATGTAAATACTCGTGCGGTTATTTCCATGAGACATATTGCCAGTTACAGTGTGTGTGCGTGTGCGTGTGTGTGGGTGCGTTTCTTGACCATAAAATTAATGCAGATTTGTGGTCCTGAATGCTATATATTGTCAACTTCGCTCACACATACATGCCACTGTTGTGTAAGGGCTTTTTGTTTGGTGTTTCATGCAACAAAGGAGCATGTTCTTGGTAAATTGGAACAATCTCATGATTTTGTTATGACATTATGTAGCTCATGAGACATTAGGAGCAAAGGGGAGCAAGAGGGAGACTGATAGGGAGATGGAAACAGAGATTTACTGTTGTTTTGTTTCTGTTGCATCTTGGTAGCAACAAACCAGTGCTGCAAAGTGGGGCCCTGTGTAAATTATCATTACTGCTCAACAAAGACAGCTTTCATTCTCTGATCACTGGTTTGCTCCATACACACAAAAAGACACTTTTTTCTCCCTCTGAGAACTTAATAGTTGTTTTTGTCCCCACAGTTTGTTGAAGTAGAAGGACAGATCACCTCCATTGTGGATCTATATCCATCAGTCCTCAGGAAGGGTTACAGACGGGAGATCTTTATTGCTGGGATGTGTTTGATGAGCTATCTTCTGGGACTCGCCATGGTAACACAAGTAAGTTCACCAACAGTCACTTTTATTGGAGTCTCTACTGCTTATCCTGTTTAGAGAAGGAAAAGAGAGTCTGTGTATTCGGATCGACAGGAGAGATAACGCCACAGATTTTCCACTTGCCTCTTGACTGCCTCATTGTTACGACCAAATATGGCTTCCTACCCCAACCACAGCTCACATCCTGTGTGTCTGAATGGAACAATTCAGAATGCCATTTTCCGTTTAGCAGTTAACTGTGCTCCAATGGCGTCCCAGCACCTGTTGAACTCTGCCTCTGTTGGTAGTGTGCCAGCATTCTTGTGCACTGCTTTTAACACCCCCCACCCACTCTGCTTTTATACCCTCCTCTATCTCTTTGACTTTCTTTCGTTTCACACACAACAGAGATAATTAATGTGGCTTTTCTTCTTTTCTTTCTTTCTTACTTCTCTTTTTTTTCTAGGGTGGCATGTATGTGTTTCAACTCTTTGACTACTATGCAGCCAGTGGTGTATGCCTTTTGTGGGTTGCATTCTTCGAATGCATTGCTGTAGCCTGGGTTTATGGTAAGTGGATACAACTCTGTTTTTCTGTAACGTTGTTTTTCAAATTAATGATCCTGAAAAGTTGAAAAAGAAAAGCAGAAATGATCTCTTTGGTGGTAAACAAAGGTGTCCTTGTGGTTCTTCACACACCAGTAGTTAAAAACTTTAACTGCATGCAGGGGCGTGGTGAGGGGGTTGGGGATAGTGTTGGTCCCCTGCTACAATAGGATTGGCTAACCAGGGTTGCCTCCCCCTAGTCTAGATCCATCCTTTTATTATTGATGAAGAAAGAACATAATAACCCTAATGAGGTAAAAAAATGTAATTTGAAAGAAAGCATTGTCCAAAAATAAACGCATTACTGATATTGTGTTGCTATCTGATTCCATTGTCATAAATCATGCATCCGCCAAACGTGCAACCACTGTATGTACACTTTTGTGACTCTGAGGCTAAGTATGCCTTCGCAAAACTCCCCCTGACTCAGAGTTAGGTGGCTTGGAACAAAAACTATATTTAATGCATACCTTTCAAAATGTCTCTGCATTTGTAAGTACCATCCCCGGACTGAAGTCTATTCCCCTTAAGAAACAAATGCTGTCCTTTTTAAACAATGGTCCCTTACAAACATGAATACTTAATTGCCTGGCCTCACTGTTCCCGGCCTGCAGGATTACAGAAACATCACTCTTTGATTCATGTGCTATAGACATATGCAACATATTACAAGCAAAAAAAGTTGGGAACCAGTGACCTTTGTGAGCTGTTTTCTATCATGGTTACAAAAGATGCTATTATAGCAGCTCCACAAAGGACCTTACATTCGTCTGTATTCCCTTGCCAGATATTAAAAGAACTAAAAACAAAAGAACATATTGTTAACTTGTTTAAAGGATCAAAATGATAAACATCAGGCACATGTGAACCATTGCACACACATCCCACTATACAATGCAATAAAAACCTGTAGTTCACTGCAATAAACATGGGAGGACAAATGATGACCTAGTGGGCTATATTTACCTGGAAAAGCACAGACTGTTTATACTATACACATTTTATATGATACATGACCCAGAGGAAATATAAATGCCGCAGTTAAGGGCAGACAGCAGAGATAAGGGGTAGGATGAAGGTCAGTCTGCGATAACAAAAATATCTTGGGAACAGTACAGACACACGGTATTGCTTGTACAACGTTCAGTAGCTTTACGGGAACATTAAGGCTAGGCCTACATCTCACGAAAATGGTAAAAGATTTCCATCCTGAAAAGTGTTTTTAGTGCCTTGTTTTGTCTGTTCAAAACCCAAAGATGTTCAGTTTCATACAAAACAGAAACTAGTAGACTTTTTCTGCCATTTCTGCATGAAAAATTGTTTTAGATATTTAAGATTTATACCAGGATGTAAGCTGGCACTAATGTTGTTGTTCTCTTTGTGTTGGATAGGGGCTGATAATTTCTACGATGCAGTTGAGGATATGATTGGCTACAGACCAAACCCATGGATGAAATGGAGCTGGACGGTGATCACACCTGTCCTCTGCATGGTGAGAGATGAGCGGCAGCTTTAGAAGCCTTTTTTCAGTGTGTTGGATCAAGATATTGTTGATGACATGTTGGTAGTTGGAGATTCAAGGTCACAGGGAGGTGTATAAGTTGTACTAAAAGAAGTATGTGTTTTTTTTCTCAGGGCTGTTTTGTCTTCTCCCTGGTGAAGTATAAGCCCTTGACCTATAACAAGGTGTACAAGTACCCTGACTGGGCCATCGGTATTGGCTGGATTTTGGCCCTGTCCTCCATGATCTGCATCCCCATGGTGATGGTCATCAAGATTTTACAGTCTGAAGGAAGCCTGATCGAGGTGAGCTCAATTTTGTGCTTTTAAAGGAATAGTGGGAACTTTTCTAAAATGTGCTTATTTGCTGTGTTGTTAAGTAAGATGATATCACTATTGTACCTGTACCCTAATACTGAAGCTTAGCTTAGCATAAAGTCTTGAAACAGCGTTAACAGCTAGCCTCCAGGGCTTTGTCTGAAGGTAACCTAACAACATCTCTAACGCACACTTTTTAACCTACTGTTTGTTACATCTCTACTAAAATCAAAGTAAAAGAGTCATATGAGCAATTGAGACAGCTGAAGGCCAGATTTCAGTATCATTGCTCAATAGATTTTCAACAAAGATGGGACTTAAAACCCTTAGAAAATAAGCGAGTAGAAATCTCGTTACCAACCTGCCTTCGGTGTTGATTGTTTTGGCTGAGTTTAGTTTTGACAAATCCTAATATGATATAATATAACCCTAACCCTCCCTCAACAGTTCGTAGATATACTGAGAACTCGTAGCTAAGGCTAGCTACTATAAGCCATGATCCAATATCTAAACGGATAACTTGTATGACCTCAAAGATCATTTTCTATTATCAATTATTACTAATAGGTGTAAATTACGCAGCCCCAAACTGTCAGCTGGCAGTAAACATGTTAGAACATTAGCTCTAAGCGATAGTTCAAGCCAGGGCAACTCCTACTGGTCACATGACGGTCTTCTTGCATGTCATTGCGGCACATCAACAGTCTCAACTTGGTACCATGAGGTTGTTTGGCAACCATCTGTTTCCCTTTGCCCAAGGTCATTATGCTAAGTTAAGCTAGCCCGCCTGCAGCTTCACTTTTAGCATTTGTAGATGTTTTTCATACCAGTCCTGGCAGAATGTGAAGAACCATGTTCCCCCAAATGTCCGTCAAATTTAAATCCACATGGCCTGACATTTTGTACATGCACACATTCAGATATGATATGAGTTGCACAGTGTTCGTCATTTTAAATGTAATAGCTGTCTTTCTGAGAATTATACTGCCCCCGTTTGTGATGGTCATTAGTCCTATCTTTCATCTCCTTCCTTCCTCAGAGGATCAAAGCAGTAGCGGCCCCGGCGAAGTCAGGCGTGAGTTCTCGCCCGAAAGAGTACAACTTGAAGGGCAGCGAGCTGACACAGCCCCTGGACCCAAACGGGACCAATGGCTTGAACAAGCCCACCCACACCATTGTAGAAACAATGATGTGAGCGCTCTCTGTGAGAGGAATAAGATTGATGTGCTTTCTGTGTTATTATCATATTTGCTAACTTTGATAATGGTAGGTTTACATCATCCAATATATTCACGTTAGTGATACTCTGATTTGATTTCTATGAAGAGAGTTATATATTATTGTTGTTTTTATTTCTCATGTAATTTTTTTTACTATATCAATATTGTTGATGTTACAATTGTTGTTGCTGTAGCTGGCACTGATCTCAGTTTAGGCAGTATTTTGAGATAGAAAATGTTCAATGTTTACTACCTTTCTGTTGATTCCGGAGAAGAGATGATGAATTTGCTTTTTTGGTGTAGTAGAAGGAAAAATTCTCACTTCACTTAAATTTAGTAAACTAAATGAGTAATTAATTAACCATGTAAAAAGGAAAAGATGCGTAAACATTCTCACTTGATTGTGAAAGTGTTGTAGCCCTAACTGTATTTTTAAATATCTTAATGTTCATCCCTGCAGTGAAAATGAATGTACCCGTGTCTCTCAGAGTAGAAGTCCTTAACATGTTAAATGGCAATATGCAGTGTATACAGTTAATCTTGCTTTACATCATTTAAGCTACAAGTTAAACAAGGCCTTGGCCAAATACTGTGAGAAATGCTTTTAGAAGAAAGTCCACCCTCAGAAACAGAAACATAATAAAAAGCAAAAAACAGCCAAGGAAGAGGAAGTAAGGAGAAAAGGGAAGTGGCATTTTTAGAGTATTTGTACAAAGCCTGTGTGACTACTATAGTCAGTCCCAGTGCATTTATTGAAACCTCTCTTTGCACTTTATATGTCGTTTCACCGTTATTGTAGTATTTGTTTATATTGTTGCAAGCTATTTGGAGTTGCATTTGCAACACATTTCAGGAGGAATATTTTTAGCTTTTAACTTTTTGATATTGTAAACTTTGATATACAGTATCTAGATGTCTCCTTGGCCTTGCTAAGACATTGACAAAATTAGAAATCTGACATCAAACATTCTTAGCAGAATCTGTGAGAACAATTAAAAAGTCATTTCTTTTTCTAAACATCTTTAAAGCTTTTTCCATTGTGCTCATTACAGTAGCAGACGCAATCTGCAGAACTACCACTGGATTCTAGTTAATCATGTTCGATTTAGGCATTTGTATCATAGATTTTAAAATGTTTGTAAATCACTTATGCCTTTTTGTAACAATTTTATACTGTACATCATTTGAACACCATCACTGATTGATTCATTTGACTGAAAACTCTTTCTAAATATTGATTACATTGTGAGCTTGGATTACATTTTTCAGTGTGCAATATTCATTGATGCAATGGAATTCTCTGCTTGCTCAAAATGCACCACAAATTTAGAGTAATGTTCAATAATGCAACACCTTGCGAAGTAAGATACAAAATCTGAAGAATGTGCAGGAGCCACCACAGTACCGTGCTGCTTTGTCCGTTAAAAACTTGGAGATTCAAGTGTACCAAAGTATTTTTGTCTCACAGTTGTCCCCTTTTAGATGCACATTGCATCATTTCTATATAGATTACAAATAAACAATTTTTTCTTTGGATTTTGTGTCAGACAGATGATTTTTTTCTCTAAATATTGTCTTAAGCATTTATACATCGTGATGCCTTTAAAAGTGTAGAAATGTCCCTCTGAACATGACCAACTGTTTACATCGTAGCTATCCAACATTTACAAAAATGCTTTTTTTTCCCAATTACTCCTCTTTTTTACAGTGTTACTACATTAAAGTTCCACAAGGCACCAGCTATTGTATGGTTGGTACCTGAAGGAACAGCAAAATAACCATGTGTTCAAGACATGTTTTATTCTTGCCATAAAAAAGACTGCGTATTGGAGGAGTTGCTTGCTAAAGGGAAACCTACCATTGCACAGATGATTTAGAGACTGCCTTTCAACACAATAGCATATTATGTCTTCAGACTTACATGAATATCATTGCTGTTCTTAACTTTCAAGATGACTTAACTGAAGGCACTCTGTAGATGTGCACTGCATAACCCTAACCCTCTGTTTTAGAGAAGCCCGTTGAATTGTTTTTATCCATGTTGTAACTCGACACTAAGTATTATTTTCATTAATATGATCATGTGCTTTGACCTTCATCAATACTGTTGAGTAAGTGCTGCTCATTCAAATCACGCTACTTTGGGATTCTACCCCTGAAAGAGCCAACCATTTATTTGAACATCATCTATTAAGCAGATAAAACCAATGCCCCCTGGACCCCCACCTCTCACAGTCTGTGACAGCTCATTTATACTTGCCGTGAATTTTCGGGGTGACCAACCCACCATCAATCATCCCGGAGCAGGTGGAAACTGCATTGACATCTCCCCCACGGCGATGAGTCTGGCTTATTTGGGCATGTCGCTGGTGTCAAATCGTCCGGCCGAAGCTATTGAGGCATTGAACTCCCTAACAGTTTAATATAGGTCACCTGGATGATCGACATGAGTGCAGGAGGAAGCAAGGTTTCCAAATGCATCATGGCAAAGGGACAGCATTTGTGAAATCATGTTACCAGAGTTTGCTTATGCATCTCTATGTCAGGCTCATATTAAGTGTCGCCAATGTGGTGAAAAAAGATCTAAATCATACCCTCGTAAAACAGATCAGAAATCCTGCTTGATAGTTCTTTCCTGCTGCATGATTGCAATTTACTTAACATAGATGGACATTAAAATGTTGTGCCCAATTTGCAATGGAAACCTTGTCCCAAATCCATAAAACACTGAGCTTACACAACAGTAGTAAACCAGTGTGTGATATTATCTAATCACCTCAAAGTAATGTAAATAATTTAATGACTTTTCCAAAAGGTGTTTTCAATAGGGCTGTACAGTCCTAAATAAAATAACCTTAAGCAGTGTAAAACCTAACAATAAGCTGCCAAATATTAACCGTTTTTATTATAACTTGAAAGAAACACAACACATTGCATTAAACCCGACTGTTGACACGCTTTTGGGTTAGTGTGCCTTATCTTGGTGGGGAGAGCCAAAATAAACAAAACACTGTTTAGCAACCAGAGCAACTGTGGTTTCATGAACTTTATTCTCATAAAAAGAAGTACATTTCTTAGTTTATAATAAATAAATAACAAAAATAAAATCATATTAATAAATACATATTTCAAGTTACTTTGAAATTATTCCATGTTGAAATTGACCACAAAATGTGCAGCCACATCCCGTATCACAGCTTTCATGAAGATACTAAATGTGTGCATATACTTTAAATAAAAATAAAGCATACCCAATACATTATACAGCAAAAATAAAAGTAAATCAATAAAATACCTTAGAAATAGGCCTCTGTGTATAACATGTCATTTTATATAAGAAATATCTGGAATCAGATTAAAAAATGTCACTGCCCCAAGGATTATTCAATCTTCTCTGAACAGGACATTGCAACTATCTCACAACATCTTCACATCGGCCAACATCAAACAGGTTTCTCATATCCAGAGAGGCAGCTGGACCAGCAGGCCAGATTTGTTACACTAAAGCTTTATAAAAAACACAGAGACATGATGAAAGGGGGCACTAACAAAGATCAAATCCAATTCTGTTTTTCTTTCTATAAGTGAGGGATACTTGCTAAAGACAAACCCATGCCGTACATGCTTTTTGATAACGGTAGAGAGAACAGCTACTGCAAAGAGGATGTGGACTGAGAACAAGAAAATCATTCATCACTGAAAATTGAAAGGCATTTCATCCTCCGTTTCGGGAAAGGATGTAATTCACTTAAGGAAGCATCAGTGATGGACCACCAACCAACCCATAAGTCATTCTGGTGTAATGCCACATATAGAGACGCAGATTCACACAGTGAAAGTGAAATGAACTGAAATGTGAAAGTGAGTAAACTGTCAACTAATAAATCATAAAAATGTGCCTTAAGTGCAAACGCAGTGTTAGCAAGAACGTGCAGAAACTGAAAACAGCGTGTTTGTAAATGTGAGGGTGAGTCATCAAGACGGGAGCAAAAAAAAACAAAATGCAAATTTACATAACTCTGGAGAACAGTGGAGTCTCCCTGGAACCATTCAGAAACTGTTAAGCCTTCAAGGAGAAACAGAAAGGGTAGAGTGTCTTCACAAGCATTCCTTGTATTCAAATTTAAGGAGGTTTTAAATTCAGCCAATGATCCTTGGAAAGGGAGCAATTTTGTGTATTTGAAGGTACTGTCCCTTCTCTGGCACGGGCAGTGTGGGAAGAGAATGGAAACAAGGGCAGTCAGCCATGTCGAGTATGAAATTACTCAAATAAGCATATGGACCTTGAGTCCATTAACACCCTGTGTGTCAGTGCGTGTGTGTTTTATAAAGAGTTGCATGTGCATCTTTTATGTGCAACAAAAAGATTGCATATTAAATGAAAACATGGAGCGCAATCAGAGCCAAAGATATTAAATATATGCAGTGCGCGTGTGTGTGTGTCTTTCTCCAGAGGCATGTGTGTTAACATCCTGGCTTACTCAGAAGCTATGACTCCTCCTGTTATATAAGCCTGCATGTGGCTTTGCCTCTGGAAAGGAAAGAGGTGGGGTGGGGGCAGCCCTGAAGCCAGAGCCTCCTCTGAACTGCATCATGGGAACACAGTGACTAAAACCGGCAGAAGTGAACACATGCACATGTAACTTTGTGAGTGAGGGATGCTTTGAGGCGGTGAGAGTGGCCGTTCTTTGTTGGTGTGTCAGAGAGGTACCGTGTGACAAATGTACCGTGCACAACAGTGTGTGTGAGTGGTCCCAGTGTTTCATAAAGCTACCGTCTATCTTTGTGATCACAGGGCGATGCTGTTGGTCCTGGGCTGCTCGTGAAAGCAGAACAGTGAGTGTGAGCGGTCATTGGAGTCGTCAGGCAACCCGGGGTCTGCTGCTGCCAGAGGATTCCTGCTAATGACCAAGTCCAGGGCAGCGCCTGCCTCTATAATAAGAGGTACAGTTAGGCAGCAGTCCAAGTCCCTGGTCCTGGCTCGGTTCACCTAAGTCATAAATTGACATTTAGGGAGATTTACTTTATTGGTGACAGATTTCATTTTAGTTTTCAGCAGGTACATTTAGAAACAGTTTTACTGCTGTCCCACACAGAAAATATTAACAGTCATAAAATAGCAAGATAAACAGAGAGAGACATAAAATGGAACATCAAAATGTCCTTCTTACAAAAAGGGCTGTGTTACAAGCTTATTTAGATTTTTTTAGGGATTACAGTTTTGATTTAGAAGATGGAAATATTTGTTAAAAATGTTTCAATTGTTAAATGGAGGATGCATTTTTACCTACACAAAGTATATGTACAGGGGATGGATATCACTCCGATCCAAGATTCACCATGAAGCATAAAATCGAATTTGCCAAATTTCTTCAAATCTATACCTGAAGAATGCGGTCGAAAGGTTTCAGCCCTGCCTGATCAGCTGGACCATCGGGGCGGATCATGTTGACATAAACTCCTTTCTCCAGGAGCCCGTCGGATACACTGAAACCAAAGTCATTGCTCTCCGGGTCCTTCCTCAGAGTTACCTGAAACATATTGCACATATTCATTTTAATTGGCTTCTACACACAGGCTTTTATGTATAAACTCCAGCAATTTAGTATTTGGGGCACAGATTTGGAAAAGATTATAGCCGATGGTTAGAAATCCTAACTTTCTTTTACATTGCATTAGTAAAAGGCCTACAACACTGGATCCTCCTGGATTAGTTCTATTGGCATACAATAGTGTCACGCATGGCCTCCTATAATACTTATAGCATGTTCCAGGCTTTACATTAAACACTTAAAGGCTCCAAGAAAAAGCAGAGATAAAGCTCAGACTAGGCAACTGAACTCCCTGAAGAGTCTCAAGAGACATTGTACCGCTGTTTTCATCCAGGAAAAGAAGCTCCATCCAGGTGACAGTTATCTGAACTTAGCTAACTGCTAGTTGCAATTTCATGTTCTACAGCAGGGGTGTCCAAACTACGGCCCGGGGGCCAAATGCGGCCCGCAGGCCATTTTGAATCGGCCCTCAGAAAATTCTAAAAGTATAATGCAATATTAAACTTTAGCTTGTCTTATATTGTACTTCTCAGATATATATGTTCAAATATATTAATGAGCCCAATTCAAATTAATGTAGTCATTTAAAATTGAAAACATTTTCGAACAAATCTTAATTGAAAAAACCCAATAACTTGAAATTGAACCTTCATATTTACTCTTCTTATCAGCAATCTGAGGCCAACAAAAGAAATGAAACCCTAAAGAGAGATGGGATGTAGGCTGTTTTCTTCTGAAAGCATTTTCAAGTATCGCGCATTATTCACCTACATTTGATTTGTTTGCTTACTAATAACTTAACTTCGCTCTCCGTATATTTTTCTGTATGTGGCCCTCCGTGAAAAAAGTTTGGACACCCTGTTCTACAGAAAGATGAATAACTCTCTCCTATCGAACGTTTTGCAAGAAAATGAAAAAGCACATTTCCCAAAATGTTAGCTTTAATTTGTGGCTGCTCATAAACACAGGTAGTACACATAATAATGATAATAATATAGAATATAACTATAGAAGGGCATTCGGAGACCTCTCCATAAGTGAAAAATATGTTGTTATCCGCCCTGTGACTCTTGAATGAATTCTGCCTTGGCCCATACTACACCATCAAAAACATCCATGGTGGAGGTTGTGTTATTTTTTACTTCATAGTTTAGAATTTCTTGCTAAATACTACGTATAAATTGTTGCAGTATTGTATTGTCACAGCGCTGCACAGTTGTGTGTCCATTGTCCTTTCTGTTTACACAAAACAACGTCTTACTGTAAACGGCAACATGTCTCTGTCTTGTTTCTCTTTTAATTCAGACCCAGACAAGGTGAGCCGGTATAACGAGAAAACCGCTTAAAAGCTAGGACTTCAGATGACTTTCCATGATAACAAGTAAGATGTGTCAACTCCAAACAATTTATATTTCCATACTGCAGGACGGTGATGCTTTGTTATTGGAACATGCCCTGTCCCGGTTTCGCCCGGTTACACACTGAGATGCATAGATGACACCAAACAATGCTTCTCAGGGAGTACACAGCAACACCCATCAGTCACAGCATGTAATGATGCATAATGAATGTTGTGTATGTCGGCCGTACACATACTGCAAGTCCTGACTGGCTAGGTATCCACTGGGTCCAGTTAGTCAGTACCACAGGCACAGTGAGTAAAATGAAGGAGGCACGCAGGTATAAATGTCATTATGGGCAGGCTCCCTCAGGATGCTTTTGTTTGCAACATGTTCGTCCTTCAAACTGGGAGTGCAGCTGACTGATAAATCAATGATCAGATAATCATATAAATGTGTCTTTAGATAGTAGTGCATTTGGACTATCAATTAAATACGCTGGCACAAGAGAATGGAAAGGAAATGACAAGAAGAAGAAAGGAACTCATGCAGACTTTGCCACCACCGCCCAGTATATGGAGCATACTCCAATAATGGAGTATTTAATTCACTGTACCTGCTGTATACTTAGAGAACAACTACATTGCTACCAGTTAATAAAAGGAAGGGGAAGGTGGGCAACATTGGGTACATTATGAAGTTTTCAGGCCAAATACCCCTTACCAATTTTTTGATTATTGCATTGCATAATGTCTTTACTTATTTATGGAGGGGGTTACAAATATGACCCCTAGAGTTCACATACACCCTGTTGAGGACCCATGATTCTCTAATATTGATAATAAATATTGCTGGATATTTTGAAACTATGAATTCTAATGTGTAACTCCCTAAAACAACTACCTTGTGCAGAGCCAGCGTGGTAGGGGACACAATATCCGAGCGGTCCCCTCTACCCTGGGGTGGCAGGTCTCTGCCTCCAGTCAACATGTGCAGGTTGCTTTTGTTGTTAGACTCGCAGTGCATTGCTTCCCTCTTAATGGGACTTATTTCAGACCGAAGCATTGAGTCGTCGTTGGTCGTGGTTTCATCCAGGTACAGACTGAGAGCGCTACCTGTCATGGATGCCTGGAAGAGAATCAAAGAGAATCATGTATTAATAAGAAGGGACAAAAAAAAAAGACTTCCATTTGGACAGCACAACATAATCTCATGAAGTATACACAGAGACTGATTAGAGGCCAGGGCACAGCACAAAGCCTTCCTGGGTTAGTGAGGCAGCAGGTGCCCGGCCTGTGTTGTCAGATTTAATAACAGATTACACACTCCGGCGATTATCATAATGCTTCATCTGGCATGCTCTTTTAGGTTGACACTGGGCTATGAATACATGAGTGGGACAAAGCAGATGGAGGAGTGGAAGAGGAAGCAGGAGGGGGGTGGAGATGACAGGTGGGCCTACCTCCAGCTCCCTGAGTATCTCAGACTGCCCGCAGGTCTCCAGATCCTGCAGAGCCTGGGACCAGAAGCTGTCATCCTGGTTCAGGGTGCCATGGCAACGAGGGGGGCTGACGAATCTATGACAACGCAGGAACCAGAACATGAGAGCAGCCCTGCGGGTCTCGAGGCCGGTGTGCCGCACACAAGAGGCAGCATGGGAAATGCAGTCTTTTGGGCTGCGAGCTGGAGAATCCCTTTGGAAACCTCTCAGGACCACATTGAGGGTTTTTACTGTTAATTCTCACACGTTTGGAGTCCACTAGATTAGAGAAAGTCTTTATAAAGGAGTTCATTTTAACAAAAAGTTACATCGCCGCCCCGGAAAAAAACATTTAAAGCATGTGACACAAAAGTTTAGAAAAAAAAGGAGGAGTGTGAAGAGACAGATAAGGCTGATGTATCCTCGGGCGCTTTTTTTGTGGAAACGCTTTTGTTGTAGACAAGGGGGTGACAGAAAAAGATGCATCTATGTGAAACACCAAAAACTCGTGGGCAGTTAGTAAAGCAGATGAGAGAGAGAATACCTGAGAAAGAAGAGAAAAGACAGTTTTGGAAAAGCACAAAACATGAAAGCATACAACACAAAATGAAGAGAAAATAATTCACACAGTGCAGTTTGTTTTATGAGTATGAATCCAGAGGGTCATTTAAATTAAACAATTTCAGAAATTTAGAGGTGAAATTTCTCATTTTTAATTTATCGAGTCCTGAAACATGACAAGGGGTACAAACTTTTTTTTGTAGGGGGCCCCAAACCAAAAAAGGTTTGAAACTACTGGTTTATTTTCAAACAATGGGTTGTTATATTATCTGTGAGTTTATTTTCTGTAAAAGCTGTATCTGTAGAGTAACTATATACAGTAGGTCATATGTGTGTGTAGTAAAACATGTCCCTGTACCTAAAACAACACAAGTCCAGTTCCACTGCTTGTACATACAATATGATTTAAATAAAAAAGACACCCTTTACTGTGAAATCAAAACAAGAGAAGCTACACTGAAATGAAACAAGATGTTGGCAGGATGTGGACTGCAGACCTGAGCACTTACCCAGGTATATTATCCCACTCATCCTCAGTGAACCTCCCATCATACAGCGCCGAGTGTTGGACCAGGCCTGCAGAGCTGGAGCCGGTTTGACTCCTGAGCTTCGTGCGTCGCCAGTCATTTGGATTGAGCAATAGATCTGAGGCTTTGTGAAGATATGTCCCTGAAAAACACACAAGACAATAGAATGACCTTATTAGATGCAATACATCAAATAGGTACATTTGTGGAAACTAAGCGTCAAATGGATCTTACCTTGGCTACCGTAGCCTGCGTCGAACCCTGAGCTATCCCAGGAGCTCATGGCAGAGTCTAAACTGGGCAGAGTGGCAGAGTAGACCTCTGAGTGTTTATTGGTTTTCTGGGAGTCTGTCAGCTCATCCTCTGTGTCACTTAAAAACCCAGTTTCTCTGTCCAGAGGCCGTCGGCCATCAGACTCTGGGAATGAACAGAGGCAAATCATCATCAAACAAGGAGGAGGTGTATCTTTTGTCCGTTTGAATGAATCCCTTCTGTGGCTTTTATGCCTCAAAGAAAGTTAAATCAATGCATTTTTAAAGCACATTAAAACTCAGCAATTGCCAACTTCTTTTAGTTTGGTAGACTGTGTCTTTATTTGTATACGTTCCATTTCCTTCCTATTATTCTTCCCACTTCTCCTTTTTTACTTCCCTGTTAAGCAGCAGCAAATTGTCTCTATTGTTCAACTGCATCTGCGAGATCATTTTTTCAAACCACTTTGAGAAATAAAAAAAAGGAAACATTTGAGACCAAAACAACATACTGTCAGCTTGTTTTTTAATCTTGAGGGTGACGGACTCCCCGGCCATCTGCAGGAGGTGGATGGCCTCGCTCAGTGGCTTCCCTTTTAGACTGACCCCGTTGATGGCCAGGACTCGGTCTCCTATATGGATGGCCCCGGTCCTGCAGGGTTGGGAGAGCAGAGGAGACAGAGATACCAGACAGTACAACACACTGGCGGGAAACCTGTCAGGCTGCCAGCGCGCTGACTGGGACGGAAACAAAGAGCCTTCTTGTTTTAGAAAAAAAAACGAGACTGACATTGTTTATTGTCTTGTTTACTTTAAAAAATGTTCCAAAAGGGGACCTCCTCAGATTTGACTAGCCTCAACTTAATGCAAGTGGCGCCATATTGTCAAATCTCTGTCTTTTAACCCCGACCTTTCCCCCTGCTTTTCTCTCACCTCTCTGCCAGGCCTTTCTTGGTGAGGCCTGAAATGACGATGGGGTCAAAGGGCTCCTCTGTCCCAGAGATCGTGATGCCCAGTGGTCCGTTATATCTCTTCAGCTCAACTGTGTAGATTATAGAGCCCGACATCTCCAACTCATCTACAGCAAATAGAGGAAACAATAGATACCAAGCATAAAACTCAAGATTATACAGCCATTATAAAGGCTAATAAGACATAATACCATACATGATAAAACATATTAAAAAAAGGTTTGTGCAAATGGACAAATAACAAAACATAACCTTTGAATTGTGAGACAAAGTATTTAACCCTTAAGTTTAAGAGTAAAAGTACCAATTTAAAAATGATTACATCTCGTAAACTACTTCAACTATTTGTTTCCAGGTTTATGAATACTACCATTTGTTGGTTTTCTTAATTATCTTTTATAATGCACTTAATACATTTGGAGTTTGGACTTTTTGGTGACAACAATTAAATCTTTCTGGGAACCTGTGATAGATATTTGTTATACCTTCCTTAGATCTATACGAACAATTAATCCATTATTTTGAGAGGGAGAAAAAAAGCATTTGAGCAAATCTTTGTTTATCGCAGCCCTGAGAAGAAGGTTCCAAACCTAGGGATGAGGCCCCCTATAAAGGGTCTCTAGATTAGTCTGAGGGGTTGGAAAGTTCAGAGTTCAAAAGGGTTAGCTACACAAACCACAAACAAACCAAAACTTTCCTCACAGTTATTCAAACGAAACAAATGGATAAGTTAAAAGGGAAGACTATCTTGGTTCAACAGCTTAGAGCTTGAAGTAATTTAAATATGCAGTGCCTGGATACAGTGTTGTTGTAGAGGACAACAAGCCAAAACTTAGTATTTTTAAAAGCTAATCTTGTCTTTTTATATAAAGTATGAGCTTAGTAAACTTAAGTCAACTTTTAGGATATATTTTGTGATGTAACAACTACAGTATTTCCTATAAATCTAGTGGACTTATAAAGATGCATCAAATATAAACACATTATATCACAATTGTACTTAAGTGAACAAGTGAATGTGTTTGGATACTTTAAAAAGAATACATATTTGGTGTTTCAAGGGATAAATGTACCAATGTTGTCCTCGTCTTTCTGGATTCGGAGTTTGACCATGTCCTCGGCCTGCTGCAGGATGTGCATGGCGTCCTCCATGGAGCAGTTCTCCAGACGCACACTGTCGATGGCCAGCAGCCGGTCTCCAGGCTCCAGAGTGCCTGTTCTACCGGACACAGGAGCGAGAGACATCACAGCTATTAACTGGGACCAGGGAGCTGCTCCTCCTGAATCCTATCATGTCTCAGTAGGATCCTTTAGGGGTCACCATAACCTCCCCCTCACCCTGATCCATTCTGAGCCCTTCTGAAATGGAACCGCTCTGTCCTACTGATCCAGTTTTAAAAGCTCAATCCAATTAGGGTTTGTATTACACAATGGATTCACAAAACAATGTTATTATTTGATGGAGTAATCCCACACAAGGCCTAGAACACTCAGTTCACGCTGAACTGTAAAGTGTTGAGGAACAATGTCTCCTTAATGTGTCTTAAAGCCAATGACCATTTCTGTATTCATAAAAACAAAATGCTATAATATAGTCCAGTGAGAGAAACTAAATGTTGAAGAATAACAGACCCCTCTACTCAATGGATGAGACGGATATTATCAAGGCTTCAACTAGAAAATATAAGCTATGTATTGAAGGCAAAACATATCTGAGATTATATGGAGGTCCTTCTTTTACTATGTTAAGGATTTGTAATTAACATTTGATCTAGTGAATGATATTGAGGTATCAGTTTTTTTCCTCAAATACTTATTCTTACACATTTAATACAAACCTGGGGTGACAGAGCATTTTCCCTCTGGAACTCACTCCCACAGCGAATCAGAGACTGTACTGACTTCCCCATCTTCAAAACGCTGACCAAAACTCACCTTTTTGGACTAAATATTACCATTAATGTGTGATTGATGCCCTGTCCTTGTGATACATGTTATTTCTCGATTTTAATTATACCTTTCATCTTATCTTTATTTTTTAAACCTCTGTAAAGCGTATTTGAGCACCTGAAAAAGCGCTTGATAAATAAAAATAATAAATAAAAATAAATTCAATAGGCTTTACTTCATTGTGTAAATGAACACACTATTGAAAGGAGTTCAGCAGTGGTATTATTATGGCTGTGTGATGATAGGACATACCTGTGTGCAATGCTTCCTTTTCTGATGTCGGAGATGATGAGGGGCTTTCCAGGTTTTTTACTTGCTGGTAAAACAGAAGAACAATTGAAGTGTTTTTATTACAAATATGTATGATTAACCACTTGGAATAACTCAACTTCCTTTTCTTTTTGTTGCACTAATCATACTCGGCCCTCTGTTTATTCAGGGAACATTGAGTGAAGATGAATGATGGTACAGGCCCATTATTCAGAGTTAATGAGGTATGAGCCCTCATGGTTTTGCAAGCCTAAGTTTTATGGATCACAGAACACTGATTCAAAGGCACGCAGGTCTGAGAGGTTTTTTTTAAGCAACACTGCCCTCTGCTGTTCATCTAGTCCCTAACAAACTCACCACTGATGGTGATGCCCAGCTCCACTCCTCTCCTCTTGGGTAGTTTAACGTGGAAGGTGCCGCTGCTGGGAACCACTGACTCTAATTGGGATTTAAAGTGAAGATGAATGTAAGTATGAAGACACAAATTGACTCAAAGATCTCACATTATAAGAATATATCTTCACAATATGATACCTGCGACGTCAAACTCAATCTCCACCGTGACCTTATTGGACAGAGCAGAGTCTCTGAGCAGCTGATGGGCTTCCTCCAAAGTGCCATCTTCAGTCGGGATCCCGTTAATGGACAGCAGCCGGTCACCAACCTGCAGCAGCCCGCACCTCCACACAGGAAGAACAAAACAAAGAAAGGATTAATGTGGAAATAAAGCTCTGGTGAAAGACTTTTTCGACCACGACTGTTTATATAGTAATACAGATGTGTATATGTTTAGAATAAATGTTATTAGCTGCAAATGGATTATAAAAAAATATCTTGTTATTAAATAAAAAGGATCACATTTCAACTAGAGCTGCAATTTATGATTACTACAATTACAAATTAATACTGTACGTCAATTTCACCCAAATCAGAAAAGTGATAAATAACTACAGACACTATATAAACTGTCATTTCCCAAAATCCAGGATAGCCAGTTATTTAGTTAAACCTGGCTTTAGCTGATGCAGTCTACTACATACTTATTGCAATAAAAGGTGAACGTTTTCTTTTTTTGTTAAAATTGTTTAAAAGCTGTTAATTGATAGAGTTCAACAGCAGCTATTCAACCTATCACATTATAGGATGGTGTTTTTGATAGTGCATATAAATGTGACAGACATAAATAAAAAGACAGCATAAAGAAAGCTTCATAAAGCTGGGATTAAAAAAGTGTATTCAAATATTTAAAAAATGTTTTGACAAGTATTATTAATAAAACAAGCAAACCAAGAATGGTACATTTCTGTTTATTAAATAAGCCTCTACTCATCGTTACAACCGTTGTTTCAAAACAGGCTTTACATGTCCTGCTGGTGAGGTGTGATTGGTAAAAATTGGTATGGTATCAAGGCTTGACAGAAACACAGACCTTACTTGAACTTGTCAAACTCCATCAAAGCGAGTTCATATAGAGTACCACACATTTAATCAGAGCCCTAATTGCTAGGACAAACACGGAAGCACTGTCAACTGATATTAATTCACTTACCACCGCTGCTTATTAACCTTGTGTAGAGGCTGAGACTCCGACATCACAGTCGGATGCTGTACTTGAGTCACTCCTGTCTAACTGCTGCTGGACTAATCGTGTTACAAGACCCAGGGGACCCGGCCCTGCACTACACACCATCATTAATTTAGCAGGACAAGGACAGAGACAACACATTGGCCTGATCGGGCAGTGTGCTAATTGCTACAACATGCAATCTCAATCAATACAATATAACATACCAATACAGGGGGGGATTATCCCCACTAAACCATGCCTCTTGTATAATGTGATGAATCTACCACAGAGGACCCCTGCTCCTGGGAGTTCGTCAGACAGGCAATTGGTCCTTATTAAAGGCTATTATAATTTGCTGAGGACATCTGTTGACAGCTAATGTTGGGCAATAACCTTCCTAATAAAAAAGGAAAATAAATCATTGATATGCCGAGTGTTGATGAGCACCAATGTTTTCTGGCCCTTAGAAAACAAAGCAATATCTACTGAAGGCCTGTTGTTACTGGTAGTATCCTATAAAATACAATAATTGCCTGCCAGTGGTGACCAGTTCACCCACAGACCAGTTTTTCCCTTGCTTACAATCATTTTAAAGACTGGAAATACAAGCACAGTTGCTACAATGATCACAAACTCTAGCTGAAATGTGAATACGGCCATTTTATTTCAATTGTCATCGAACATAATTAAATAGACTTCCAACTTCAGGTAGGTCTGCTGATGAACTGCAATTTTCTTAATTCACTTCTCATTCCATTCACTGTTTCTTGTCACTAGGCCAGATCTGTTGATCTTCTGCATGACTACGCAGTCACTTTTTATTGCTTGATTTCAAAAAGATCTTAAACACGTTCTCCTGATGCTGGTGAGTACTATTTAGGTTATGAAACAAACAACAAAATATGTGTTATTGTAATGGTGTACAAATCTGCTATTTCTTTTATTTTTTTTACTTTTGTTATTAATAAGGTGTGCATACTTAGACATTAAAAAAAAACTGTCCTCAATATATCTGCTGTTGAAATCATAAATGTCCCCGTTGCGGGACAAATAAAGGATTTTTGAACTTTAGAATGTCTTGTTTAGAAATAAAAATTTTTCTTTTTTTATATATTTAAAAGAAAATAGACAAATTTAAAGTTTCCAACATAATGATCGAGAGGGAAACATACTGTAGCTGTAAGAACCAAAGTTCCTGACACTCCTGAAGCTAGAGTAAAGATCAGAGGACCACTTAAGTCAGTAGGATGCATCCCCTGGGTAAAATGAGTGTCTTTAAAAAATGAAATGACGATCAAATAACTATGGAAGAAGCTCAGTCTGGACCAAAGTGATGGACAAATTAACTTACAGATCTTAATAGCCTCCAAAAAGCCACACTGCTAGTAGTGCCTAGTAAAGGTGAGCTGAAAGTCTGATCAAAATGAGCACAACTTTTCATAGCAGATAATATGCACTTTCTGTTTTAAATACATTTGATCCATTCTGTTGGTCATGGCCCCATATTTGGGAACCACAGCATTAGACAAAACCAGATCTTAATGCTCCCGCCTTCAGCTACAACACCCATTGCAATACAAGGTTAAAATGAGTCGTTTTCTCCCATGGGGCCGAACGATTAGCATTGGAGCCATCTAGATCCAAGGTGACTCTCTATACGATACTTGTTTACTCGTTAGGTGTCTGTGTGTGTTACCTCTCAGCTGGGCTGTCGGGCTCAATAAAGCGGATGACTGGAGGAGCAGACAGCGTTTCTGTGGCAAAAACACCTCCCTGCAGCTGGATCCCAAAACCTGTGAGCGGATCCCCCCTCAGGACGACCTCGCTTGTTTCCACATGAAAAATCTGGCCCCCTGGCCCGACAGAACTGGAAGCCAGAGATACTGAGGAAAAGCGGGGGAGGGAGGGGACACATCAGAGAACGATATTAGTGGGGATGTGGCAGATAAATGGAGCAAGAAAGGGATTGTGGGAGACAAAAACTATGGAGTGTAAGGAGAAGAGACATGTATCCACAGAGATGACGTGGGAATGGGGAGGGAATGAGTCACAAACATTTTCTCACATAACCCACTTGATAAATGTTATTTTAAACAATTGTGGTATTCATTTGTTTTACTGTTTGTCTCATTGAGGGTTGATATCTTGTACAAGAACTTTTTGTATTCAATACAAAGGATCATTTTTTTAAATGGTGGGAATAAAACAGATGTCTGAAAAGTAATGCGCAATGCTGCAGAGCAATTTTTCTCACCTTGTTTGTATTCATTTGCAGGTAGGAATCATATCAACATTGACTCAGGTGTCAGTTTATTATGAGGTACATGTAGATAAAAGTACCGCAGTCCCTTACAAATTCATGTTATAAATACATAGATGTGTTTCTGTACTTCAGACTACCTTCAATAAAATAAATGGGGTGGACAAAATAATATATTTGGTAATGGTGTTTAACTGACGCTTTAAGGTGGTTATAAATAAATAAGAGGAAACAAGGGTGGGCAGGCAGCTTATCATACGGGAGCTTTTGTGATCCTTCTTCCTGTTCCTCCTCCTGCCCGTGGAGTTTCGGGGACTGCTGGAAGGGATGGGGCAGGGCAGCGTGTTGCTCCCCTGGCTGCTGAAGCCTGAGGTGGCTGTGGAGGAAGGAGAGAAGCCACCGCTCACCAGAGCTGAAAGGAGACATAGCACTACACGTATCAAAGAGCTAATTAAACCAAATCACCATGGCAATTTTATTCATGTCCACAGCAGCAGCAAACGCTTGTGGGAACATACAACAAAGGAAATGACTCTAGTAACAGTGTTCGAGTAAAGCTCTTGGAAAAGATTTAACAAATGCGCTGAAGAAAAGTCTCCTGCTATGGTGTCTTGCCAGCAGCAGTGCTGTCACAAGTGATAACTTACATTTGCAGTGGTCCTGCTGGTTGTGTGGGTGGCTTGGGCTGCTCCATGTCTTTCCGTGGCTGGCATGTGGGGGATGGCAGTAGTTGCTGCTTTGGTCCCAGTGATGATTGTTGCTCTTCTGCACTTTTACTGCGGCAACACGGAGGCAAACACATCCATTAAGTAAACCAGATCCACTCCTCTTCTGTGCACTTTTCTAAATTCTAACCATGTAATCCTGCTTTTCATTCCCATGTCTAAATATGTACCACATCACACCGAGTCTGGAGGGGTAATTCGGAGCAGAGTAATTGATATTTAATGTTCTCGTCATGCAACACTAGATTATATCCTGAGGTTTAATGTATTTTGATGAGCATCTGAGAATCAGTTTGACACACAGAGCTGAATGTGAAGTGGTGGATAAAAACAAAAAGAAGGAAATCTTACTTTTACTAGAAAGCTTCCAAAAAGCTAAGTGCAAACTAGAAATCATTTTCATGATTTCATTCAAAAGAGACTGTGAGTTAGTTGACCGCTGTGTTGTGATCAGCAGGAAGTGGTACTGGCTGTTTGGAGGCATGTGTCTCAACCTTGATTGGACACAGCTGAAAGCTTGATTGCTGATGATGTGTCTGTTCTGCACCTGATTGACAGACAGGTCTCAACTCATTTTAATTTAATTCTGTTTCATTCATAGTCATGTGTTTCTTTTAAGTAGCAACTACGTGACTTTTCTTCCTTTGAACGAAGTAGAGAGCACAGATTGTAAATTCTGAAAGGCGTCTTATCCCTCATGTCAACGCTTGTATAACACATTGCATATAGTGAAACTGTCTATGGAAAGCATTCAAATGGGAAACAAATAACCTCTTGTATGACACATCACCTCAATAATTAACTTTCCTAACAGATTCATGCAGCTAAAATTGTCACAGAGCATTACATGTGACAGTAATCCTTGCTGCTTCATTTGCAGGGGTCTAATCTCCAACAACTTGCTCACATGGATGGAGGATTTGCTTGAAACATGGGTGACTGCAGTAGTGCCTGGGATGCTTGCCACATTCAGGGAACCTGGTTAAATCCAACTGTGTGTAATCAGAATACAAGAAGGAGAACCAGTTTCTATCGGACTCAATCAAACCCGTGAAGCTTTGGCTCTGGCAGCTTATGTTAAGCTCACCTAGGGGAAGCTCTCAAAAAAAGGGTGTTTTCGATCAGCGCTGGTGGAAAGAGGCATTAACACCTAATCTCTCAGTAGCCATATCAGTCTTATTAAATCCCCAGAGGAGATTACACAAATTGCATCTTATAATCATGCCTTACCCTGAGGGGTGGGGGGGAAGAAGCTGTGAAAATATCGTTTTATGATAACGTCATGGCGTCTTATTCATGACATGAGTCATTATCAAATAGGAATTTCAGAAAACAAGATGCATGCCTTGCATTTCATTGAGATGTAATACACGCGCTGCCCTTCAAATTGAGAGATATTAATAGTCAACAGGAGCCAACACAAGTGTTTACACTGAGCAGCTTTGAAAAGTACTAATTGTGAGCTGAGCAAAGGAAAAAAAAACATGTTGAGAGGATTCAGTGGCCACAAGAGGAGATTTAACTACATCTTACTTCTTTGTCATGGTGTGTGATTCTTCCCATGCTCACATGTTAAGGAGCCCTGCAGCTGCTGACCCAGAAATAAGTCTTCAGAACATGATATCTGACAGAGAACGTGTGTGGGTGCGTGCGTGCGTGCATTTAAAGGCCTGGTACCAACAGAGGGTGTACCAAAAGGCACAGGGACTGCGGTCGGCAGAGCACACACACACACACACACACACACACACACACACACACACACACACACACACACACACACACACACACACACACACACACACACACACACACACACACACACACACACACACACACACACACACACACACACACACACTGGCTGACTCACAGTATGTGAGAAGGCAGCTGGGAGGCAGCTAGGCTCTACAGCTGTAGGTAGAATAGCTGAGAGCAGAGCAGTCACATATGGTGAGGACGACACACTGAAGCCAGCATGTACTGTATGTTCTACACTATGTACACACTGAACTACATCACAGGCTTTACAGCTGAAGCAATGAGTCATTCAATCCACTGTGAATCCTTAGCCTTGCTCACTTGAAGTTTTTGGTTTTTGTGTCACCTCCAGTACATACCTGTGTCTTGCGGTCTGATAGGAAGTCTGCTCTGACTGGCGGGTAGGATCTCCAGTTTTACGACATCAGTGGTGCTGGCGAGCAGCTGCGTGGCCTCCATCAGAGAGCAGAGCTCCGCGTTGGTCCCGTCTATAGACAGAAGGATGTCACCTGCGTGCAGCGCTCCACACCTGAGAGTCAGACAGCGGGGCAGACTGTGTCAGGAAAGGTCTTGTTTATTGGGAAGTGTCTGTGTAGCAGTGTACTGTGAGAGGTTGGTTTCACCTTTCCACCACGCTGCCTGCCTTTATCTTGTCTATAATAATAACTTGTTTGCTCCTGTATATTGTTGTAGTGAGGCTGATCCCAAGGCTGGAGGAGGGACCCTTCACTATCTCCACCAGCAGAGGGCCCGAGGCTTGCTGCACTGCCTCTGAAACAGATAACACACACAGACATGAGAGAGGCCTACCAGATATTTATACACAATATATATATGCAGTGGTGGAATGTAACAAAGTACATTTGCGCAAGAAATTTACTCAAATACAAATTTTAAATACAATTTATACTTCTACCCCATTCAATCTCAAGAGGGAAGTCATTTTGGAGCACTAGATATGATATAGTTACTTGTTACTTTGTACACCACAAAATCAGATATGCTCATATAATGTGATTTTGTAATATATTTACTTATCTACAGATTTATACAAAGTATCTCAAATTGGCATAAAATTGACAAATTATGCCATTACATTACCAATTCCGTTACGTGATTAAAAACATATAAAGTATTTCTCTATAATAATATAATACACCGTTCATAATGAGCACAATTACGTTTCCTAGTTTAAGTATCTTTTTTTTCTAATACTTCTGACCAAAATCAATGTCATATTTTGAATTTGGTGCTCATCAACTCATCAATCATATCTGGACTTTTTTTGCACTTCTAGAGTTTTTTCGTATTTTTTATTTATCTGGCATTTATATTTTCATAAATCTTGTGGAAGCCAAAATGTTTGAATGTGAGAGAAAAACATTTTATTTCTCAGAGTTTCCTAATGTGCATAAAGATGTTGAATTGAGATATTTGCTTTTATTGTACTTTCATTTGAATATTTCAGCTTTTACATTATTGAAATATACATTGTCTTTACTGTATAGATGGGTTATACAAGGGGGGTGACCACTGACAGTGATGAAAGCCATCTCTAAAACTGGTGTTTGAATACCAAGAGTTACTGGTTTATTGTGAATGAGTCTCAGTGAGAAATATAAACTTTTGTCGGTGCTCCGAAACAGACATTTAACTGCCTTGACTTAAACAGTAATAAAGGGAAATGTTTATTGTATATATTTATATTATATAATGTATTGTTGCAGTGAGTGTCTTCTGCAGGACAAAGTGTTGTACTTCAGTATAAAGTGCTAGAGTGATTGCACTGAATGATTTGCAAATTCCAACAGTGTTACACAGAAACATTTCCATTAATAGAGATAAACTACGACTAGCTTAACCTGAATAAATCATGAATTTTCCAGATTTCACATCTAAAAGTATTTGTGAACCTTTTACTCGTTCAGTCTGGAGGCAGGAAGTCTGGATCCTAAACTCCCAAAAACGGGGAGATAATGTGTGTCGAACGTCCTTGGTGACCTGCCCTACTTTGTACACAGCAGAGTTTGTGATCTTATGGAGAATTTGTCACCGTGACCATACGGAGGGTTTAATCTGTAGTGAGTCTTCAGTGGCTTATTTTACAAAATGTTGACCCAATGGTGAGGAAACTTTCTTAACTCAAAATAGAATATACAGACACAACCGGCTGATCTGTGTTGGTGGGCATTCCTTCAGACAACATTGGATTATAATGTGTCGAAATGATTGGAACAAAGAACTACCTGTATTGTTAAATGTGCTTCGAAATAACACAATATTGACACGTTACTTTACTGGCAATATCACTCAATTTACTTTAAAATATTAAGGTTCAGCAGTGACGAGACACTATAATTAAAGCAATGATGATTATCCATCTCCCCTTTTCTGTTAAGTGTGCTTCTGGGCCAGTGTGACTCTCCTGGGGGCGTCTCCGGCACCGACACTTTCCTCTACGCAGCCAAACGGCCACATTGCGAACCCTGCCCTACCATGCCCCCCACATATTCCCTGTGTGTGTGTGTGCTCACCCATGACAGAGACGTCATACTCAATCAGGAACAGAGCTTCCTGGCCGCTCTGCATCAGCACGGTCAAAGCGTCAGCGTGCTTCTCCCTGTTTAAAGGCATCCCGTCGACACTCACTACTCGGTCTCCTGCCTTCAAAGTGCCCTCTCTGGAGAAACAGAGGAGAATAAAAGAAAAATATAATTAATAACACACGAGCGACCAGGACAAGACGCTCAAAGAAGCGTTCAAGCACCAGTCACAGTAAATAATTAAACAGTTCCACATGAGTGTTCCCTCCCAGGTGAGATGAAGGATAAACGAGATAAACGGACGTCAGGTCTTTGATGTTGAATTATGTTTGCTCCAGTGTTTTGGTTTACTCTTGGTTTTTATAAGGATAAGTGCGATGCTGCACAAGCCTGAGGATGAGCTGTGCCCTTTCTGCTTTGAAGATACTCTATATGTGTCACCGCCACAATTTCCTTGCACCGGCTGACTGATGCATGTGCAAATACATATATATACGCGTAATTCTTAATGATAGAATTCCATATGGGTATAAGGGCAAATATTTTTTTATTGTGGACAAAGATAATGCAATTACTAAAACACATATCCTTTTGGCTGTACATCTAAATCCATATGGAAACACACATGCATGCACACATACAATGGTTTGAATAGACTCATTCATGCAGGATCAACAGAAATAAAATGCATAGAAGCCACAGTAAAGCCATGAGGGGCATACACACAAACACTGGCTTATGTATGTCTGTCTTTACCTGTCAGCAGGACCTGCAGGCCTGACATATGTAACCACCAGAGGTCGTGACCTGCGCCAGTCCTCGTGGAAGCCTCCTAAAAAAAAGCCCAATTACAACCAATATTAGTCATTGCAGTAAGATACTTATTTTACTTAAGGATGTACATAAAATATTCCCGTCCACTAACCTCTCATGACAAACCCAAAGCTGTTCCCCTCCTTGTGTAAACACACCTCTATGGTTTTGGTTGAGACTCCCGACAGGTTCTGGACTGAAAAAAAACAGACTCAAAAGTTATCACCAAAATCCTTAAAAGATATGCATAAAATAAAGCAGTGCAGAAAGCTTTCACAGCAGATGATGATAATGATAATGCTGAGTGATGTAAGTGCTGAATCATGAGAATGAACAAATATGGATTGTGGAAATATGTTTCATTAATCTTAGTGGGGAAATTAATTATATGTATTTGACCCAGGCTAACGATTTAAGAGCAGTGAGCAGCTACGGTGCAGCGCCGGGGGACCGACTCTGTTTCCAAGGCAGTGAAAGCCAATAAGTATTGATCTGATGATTTGCAGTTCAGAAGATGTCTACCTGTCGAGGTTAAGTCGGGGCTGAATTTGATTTTCAATTTTTAGACGTCTAGGTTATACCGCTCTGCTTCACAGATATGTAAATGGTACTAGAATAAACTGTGTTACGTAACTTGGATGTTTTAACCACATTTAGCTCAGTTTTATCCACGCAGTTAGAAATCAGAAGCCAGGGTTTTTTTTGTCTGCAACCTTTACTAATAAGTCTATTTACTCACCCACTTCCTACTTCTACTTTGCATTTGAAAATACAAAGCATTAGTTTTTGTGCATGAATATGGTCTGCAAAAGCTAATGTTCCAGAGTTTCTCTCCCACACACTCTCCCCCTGCCTGAAACACATAGACTGGTCTCCTTTGTTTCATCCGCAACATAGTGACATCGCTATGTAGCACTTGTGTTTCTATTGGCAAGTGCTCCAACACATTGTTTTTGATAGGCTAAGGGGCGGGACATCTCTAAGAGGTTGACCAATCATAACACAGCCAGCCAACTAATCAGAGCAGACTGGGCTCTGGTTTCAGACAAAAGGTGAAAAGAGGTGCTGCAGCACAGGCAGTATGGGAAGAATAAAACACCTATTGAACATTAAAGCATGTAAACATGTCAAAGTAGAGGCACAAAATAAAATAAATAGGGCCTATTTAAAGCCTTTATTAGACTCTCAGGCTGAATGTTATTCCAGCAGAACTTTACTTACCAAATGGAGGAAGCTCATACTCCACCTCCAGCACAACTCGCTCCCCGATGTTCTTCAGAAGGCTGATGATCTCATCGTGGCGAAGCTTTGACAAGTTGATGCCATTCACTGACTTGATGTAGTCTCCTACATTCAGCTGGTCACTCCTGCAGAAAGTCATAAACACACATTCAAAATCAAGGATGGATTACCAACTGAGCAAAGCAGGAAAGTTCCCCATGGCACTACTATCTAAACTCACTGTATTATATATGTTTGATCCAACAACAAAGGCCCAACACCTCACACAAGCTGATACATTCATGAGCAAATAACTTGCAATCGAAATTAATATTGTTGCTGTGGCATCTGAGTCAGAAGTCAAATGAGCTGCTTTTTGTATACATTTGTGTCCAAACAATAATGATAATCAGATAATATTAGCATTATGCATTATGCAAACTGACTTACAGAGCCAGCTGTGTTGAGCGCATGGCTGAAAGCGTTTCCTTTTCAAACACTGACACAGATGATTGTACAAGCCGTCTCACATATGACATTCTGAGTCAACACGCTGCTCATTGGAGGGCTAACTAATGAAATGGATGTTCTGCCCTGCTAGCCCCTCTCACCTTTGGGCTACTAGAATCAACAGTGACAGCAGACAGAGAGAAGGAGAGACAGAGAGACAGACAGAGATAAACAGAGAGAGACATAGAAAGAGAGACATCATGACCAGCAGGGCAGACTGATAGCCTGACATTTGGTCCGGTCTCATCACTCTCCCTGTCTGTCTGCCTGCGTGTCTCTCTCCACACAGTAAATTAGCCAGCACCTCCACACAAGCATGAACACAGCTGTGTGAAGACAAGCTGCTTGAAGAATTAGCACAGTGTCTTTCTTTAAACCTCCTTGGACTTGACAAGCGATGGCATATTTGGCCAAGACATTTTCAGAGGGGGCTGTGTCACTCTAACAAAACTTGCATGTTACACTTCACACACGCATGCTGCTTAATCACCAAGAAATGTCTTCCAATACATTTTACTTTGATGTGGGAGAAAATTAGTTTAATGGCGTTGACGTCTCGGGAAATGAGTTTAATCTCATCTTAATCAGGCAATCTGTTAACAAAAAAAATAGAACAGGCGCACCAAATGTTTCTGTTCATAAATTAACACCGTACAGTAAATTATGCGTGGTCTGACATCAAAATGACATCTAAATGTAATGTTATGGACAATGTGATATTGTTTCTATGGTTTCTTTAGGTTTTAATTTAGGTGAGTTAGTGTGTCACATGTACTGAGTTCTGTACATGCCATTTAAATGTAATGCCTTGGGCCTATGTTTTACTGAATACAATATATGCACTCTTATGTTGCTTACTTTACTTTACTGTATCTATAGCTTTTAACATGATTGCTCATATTTCAAGCTACATTTGTCCGGGCCATTTTTCGTCCATCGGCCCGGATTACAATCTTATTTAATAGCCCTGTTGTAGACAAATGTTATATGATTTCTTGGGGTTCTTTTAGGTATTATGGGTCTGAATCAAGTTGTTCCAACAACAACAACCACAGTTCTGCCAATAAGGTGAGCTGGTATTTCTTTGCATATTTGTGGGGGCAGAATAACATGTGGGCAACTTGGTTTGGTTGCCAGGTTTTAGCCTCATCTCAGAGCAGTGATCTCACCTGGCAGCTAGCCCACCTGGCCGTAGGTTTGACACTCTGGGCTTGCCGTCTTTATCTGAGCCTCCGGAGATGGTGAGGCCAAGGCTGCTGCCTTCCCTTTTCATCAGGTCCACTGTGGTCACTCCTCGGCACTCCTCTGCTGACAGATACAGACACAGGCACAGATCCACAGTCAGCATTAGTGCCTGCTTGACAGAATCACCCTGTCTGAGAGGCAACGAAATACTTTTATCTTTCTCTCTTGAATCTTTCAGAGAAATGCCCTCTGACACATGACCACATACTTTATTTTATCACCCTCCTGTCCTTTCGTTGTTATTTCAAATCTTTTAATCTGAGTGAATCTTTGTGACGGGTTCAGGAGGAAAAGGAGGACAAAGTCAGTATTATTAAAGGCACACACATCTTTTTCACTGACAATGCAGCGAAATTAAATGCAGTCTTATAAAAGAGGCACTCATTGAAAATTACAGCAGACTCATCATGTCATAAAATTAAATCCAATTGTATTCTTAAGTGAATGAAAGTGGGTTTTTTTTTTTTACTCTGATGGATATGCGGCTTTATAGTGTCATCAGAGGACTCATTCTGTCTTCTGGTATACGTTCTGCTGCACTGTTAAATCGGTCTACGTGAAGTGTACCCAGTGTGGTTTAGTACAAATGACAGGTATGCCACACAAGCGTTTTTTTCACCTTATCTAAGCATTCAAAACAGTGCCTCATCAAGCAAAACCCAGCAGGCACATGGCTCTAGATGCACCTATGAACATCTCAGCACAACTCTTTTTCCATGTCGCAGTATCATGAATTAGATAACAGATAGCAATCAAATGTCAGGTTTGAATGTATTGTACCTGAGAAGCTGCGCCTGTAGGACGAAACTAATTGGTCAGTTGCCGCGGAGTCCTTGCTCCCCTTTGAGTATGGCCCTTCATCTGAGGAGACAGCAGGGAGGAGTGGAGAAGCTGTTATGAAGTAGTGTGGTGACATGGATGGGGAACTCTGCAGCAGAAGGTTAAATTAACATTACCATTCAATGCACATCAGGATAGCTGCTGCACACATTTAATGATTTGAGCTGCACCATGGGAAACGTGAGGGCTCTGGGGGATGAGGGGACAGCACTTAGCCAACGGCCACATCAATACATCAGGCATGAAACTGAAGTGAAACAGCTCACCATACTTTGTTTTCACAATCATGTGAAAGGTTCAAATAGCTCCTCTCAGTCTGTAGCAGAGACCCTTGAAAACCATTAATTTAACACAAGAATACATTTGCGGTGAGCTTGATGTATGCAGCTCCTAAAGCATGGGGATTTTGCTGAAGGAACAGCATGCGGTTAATGGACTGTTCGGGCATAGAGAAAAAATCATACTTTTTATGTCATTTACAGCAGCTGCTAGAAAAAGCTGGGAAATGTTCAATCTGCTCTGAAGGGAAACTTATTTTTCATTCCTTATTTTTTTATTTTTTTAACTACAGTGGGAGCCATTGCTGACAGAGCACAGGAATGGCCTCAGATTAGCCAAGCAACTGCACAGCCATATGAACCTGAATGCAGTCATACAAGCATGTCAGCAGTCACAGTGACGGGGAAACAGACTTTGCACTTCTCTAATCCTGTCCACTGTGAGGATTACCTTTTGAGCAGTCAGGCACAGTGATTGAACATCATATTACCAGTTTAAAGAGAAGGTGTGGAAGGGCCTCCTTTTAAAAGTGGAGGGGCCAGGTTATCAACTCGAGCTACACCCACCAAACTTATGGTACCACAAGATAAAGTCTCCAGTGACAGCTTTGATAATGCCCAGAGACTAAAAAAGAAAAGAAAAACCTGTTCTTCTGACACTGATATTAAGAAACTGTACACGTTTACATTTTTAAGGCGTGATGGACGGACAGCGTTACAGCGTGATGTGGCAGAGACAGGTTCATGCTGGTGTTAATGGTGGCAAATTCTTACACACTTGATTACCGCATTTCGCGTTAAAAATTGTTGTCTATCTCGGAGTTTTAAACAAATCTGAACACACATTTTCATATACAATGTAACTTCCCAAATATGTAATTTACTCGATTTGAAACGGGATAAATATCCAAAAATTCGCTCTAGATAGCATGATAAAAGACGGTCCTTGTACCGAACTTGCCTGAGAATCACCACGTTTTTAAATTCTCCTCACTTTCGCAGTTATCCAGTGAAGGTTGTCTTTAACTCCATGGATACATTGCAAACAGGAACAGCTAATAGCTAATTCGGCATCACTTAAATAGTGATACATTTCCAAAATGTAAAATATAGGCTAAAAACAAATGGTGTTCAGGTTGTAGCCTAGAGCTACCTCCATTTCAACATCAGGTGTAGTAGTAACTACAGGATAGCCTACTTCCTATTAACATCCCCTTATATTGAAATCTTGTTTATCTTCCAAATATTAGGAAGACACACATTTAATATAGAGTGATAATATATCCACTTTGGTCTTGTTCCACTTAATACATGTTTGATACAATATTTGGGAATTTGCTTTAATTCAGTCTTTAACAAATAAAAAGTCAACTAAATTTACTATGTGACCTACTTCTATGTGCTCTTAATATCAACATTTTGTCTTGACCATAATTTTAAGAGGTATCATCGTAGGCCTGACAGTAAATCAATTTTGACATGAAAAATGACATCCTATTTCCCCAGTTCAGTCTTGCTGATTTGTAAAGAATGAGCAGGGGAAAACAAATGCTCACAGGACATCGAACTGTGTTCTCTCTGTCCAATTCAATCAACTTTCCACATCTGCCTAAGTGAAGATGAGGTCTTAGACAGCTGGGAGGCATGGATCCTTTGTCAGATCTTTACTGACCTGAAACCTTTGGGAAGGCCCTGTATCTGAGGAGTGAAGAAGAAAATCCTGCCTCCTTATACACACAGCTGTATGAGTCAGACTGTTAACAACAGAAATATCCTTACTGGACTTGGCATATGTAATGGCAAAGTATAGAACATACATATGCATAGTATGGTATTTCACACTAATTAACACACATCCTTGCACAGATATCCTGTCCAGTAGCTATGAGGCACACACAAAGTGAGTGAATGACACATAATAAACACATTAGGCTGGGCAAAAGCCTCGAAACCATACAGGCTCCTGAAGGCCCTGACAGTCCAGCAGCTGTCATTGCAGTCAAAAGGCAACATTAGCTCTGGGTAACGCAGACCCAACGCTCTGCACGTGACTGGGCGCTACTCAAGCCATCCCCCAGCCATCCTCCTCCAGCTTAAAATAACCACCTATCCTAACGGCCAGAATTAAAATCAGGATGGAGCTGATTAATAAACAGCCCCAACAAACAACTGTTGCAAAAAAAAAACAGATTTCGGCTTTGTTGTCTTTGAAGAAGAGGTTAGTTAAGGTCTCAAGGATGAGGTTTGCCAGAAGGACCTTGGAGCACCACACTGACTAAAATAAAATTCTGTGCCACTGCATGAATATGTGGAGAGTTAATTAACTCCTGGTTTAATTCAGGCCACTGTATCCCATCCCTCTTCAAACCAATCAGAATGTAGGTTAAATATGGGGGTGGCACTCACAATGACAATGAAATCATTATGCTATTTTCGGTCGTAAAACTTTATTTATAAATGGGGCCCTGCCAGACCCAGTTTACATTTCTATATCTGCCCCAATTGTACATGGCAGCAGGATGGCATTCAGAGGTGGAGCTCAAGTATACTCACATTTCAATCTCTCTTAACCAATGTCAACCAAGATACATGCAATGTAATGATTCTAGATTCAACTGGACGTGGGTTTGGGCAATATGGATTACAGATTTAAAAAACATTAGGGTTGACACTTCTGAATTGCTGTCCCTCTGATTCAATACACATTTAAGACATAAGCCTCTCTTCGCAGGTGATCCAGCTGACACAAATCCTGTACTATAACACACAAGCTGACCCCCTTGACTTGAAGAAGTAAAGTGTGGTGCTCTTACCAATGCTGCTGTTCTTGGAGTCTCTCCTTAGACCACACAGCATGGCTGCAATTTTATCAGCACAGCCCCCTTGGGAAGTAACCTTGCTGATCTTTAGTAGTGGGCAGAGAGCTGAGGTTCCACCTGAGGTTAAAGGAGTCTTAGCCGCTCAGATGAAACAAAAACACCATCTTCGTTTCTTCATTCCTTTGCTAACATTTCCTTAACCTTTGTCCCCGTTTGTAAAACCCAGTGAAGGATTGAGCTCCAGAGGGCAAATTCTAATCCTGAGACGGTCTCTAGTTCCCCTTTCTATTTAAACTGCTCAAAAATACAAATTTACAAAGCGCTGTTCTTCTTTAAAGATCCACAGCATGGAGAGCAATGGTTCATGTCCTTTTCTTCCCATTTTGCCGTGGTCCCATTTTGGAGCTATTCTCACTAATCAGCCGTCCTTTTCCAGAGGGTTTATCATCCTCTGTTCATACACTCAGAAGAGCTCACACATAACCCTCCTCTCTCTACAGAGCCAGAGCATGAGTGTGTTTGCTCTCTCTCCCTCTCTCTCTCTTCCTGCCAGAGGGGTTCAGTGAGGCAGGCACACACAAACGTCACTCCCTCCCCCAGCAGACACATACACACACACTTTATCCATTTCCCACCAAGCCAAACACCCCTCATATGCACATCCTCAAACCCACCCACACACATCTACACACACTGAGATTAGACACGACACAGCAACACACACTCAACTCTCTGTACAATTAACACCACCTGCACATTCATTGTCAGACTGAGCCCTGCTCTGTCACGTTTTTTCTCAAACCGAATGACTGCATCCATTTTTACAGAGCTTGTATCTACACAGTGTTAGAGTCCCTCTCTTATAAACAAACACTCACAGACACACACAAGCACATAATGGAAAATGCATTTGTAAAATTCCTCTGCGGAACAGCTGCCTGTTTGAGATGTCTAGCAGTTAAAATCTTATTCATAAAAAGGCAATTGTCGCACACAAGGCTAATGACAGATTTGACTTGTCATCATACTGTGACCAAGAGGAAAGTAAAAGCTATAAAGATACATTTAGAATCTTATTGATGCGTTAAAATTAAATGCATTTCCTCTAAAGCCTAGCTTCTCATGTTTCTCTCTCACGAGGGTCCAGTTCCCAGGAGGAGCCCCGGACCCTGGTGAATCCCCTCAATACAGGGGGACTAAAGGGTCTGCTGACTGACCCGTCCCCACACCTGTCTGACCATATGTCATGCATACACGCCTCGGCGCCTGCACTTCCTGACCACAAACAACCAAAGCAAACGCCTTCTTCACTGGCAGCCCCACAGAGTCTCGTCTGCCTCATTTGCTCTGGTCACTGGGGACAAATTCCTGTCATCACTAAGACTTTGGAGACAGGGGGAAAGAAACAAAACCCAGGTGCAACACCACACAACAAAACCACACAGCACACACAATTAGGGAATATCACAATGTGAAATTATACCCTCTATTCTATAACTGCCTATTTTACAGATCTGTAAAAGTGATTACAAACAAACATTTCCATGCTTCTACGCGCTGTAGGAGGGAGCCTAATTAGTCAGCTGTTACAGTGGACACAATACTCTTTTGGTGTAGATAATTTCCTCAGAGACTTTTGTCCTTAATACGCCATTTACAATGTGAGCGAGCGCAGTCTTTCAGAGCGAGACTAATTAATTTCTAACAGAATAAAGAGAGACGGGAGAAGAAGCAGTGTGCTGGACTGATAAAAACCCCTGGGAACAGGGTGGCAAATGTTGGGTTATAATAACAAATGGACTCTTTTGCACCTTCTCTAGACCAGATATCAACTTAATTAACGAGTAAGTGATAATGTAACGATTGGATTAAGGAAGCAGATTGTTTGCTGTGACCTCGGCATATAAAAGGAGGTTGAAAATACCTAACAGAAAAATAAACAAAGATAAGCAGAATTTAAGAAGACTGAAAAAGCTGCTAAATATTAAAGACTCAAAAAGAAACTCATGAGATTGTACGAGATTTGTTTTACTTAATTGTCTCTATTCAGTGCAGGTTTGTACAGTCGGACTGTATATTATAGTAACAATAACCTTTCTGAAAATAGTCTTCATTATGCATAGACAACGTTTGTAATCTTAACCTGCTTCTTAAACTGCACACACTGCCACCTTATGGTGAATTTATCCAGTTGCAAGTGAAAGGCAGAAAAGCAAAACGACTAATTCACATTTCAGCCACCACAGATCAGTGTGTGACAAAAAGAAAAGCCTTAGGATAAGGATGTGTCACACATGCTCGTGCTTCACTGCTCACCTGAAAGGTTTGTCAAAAGCCCAGATATCAGTGACTTTAACAGGCCTGCTGCACACACACCGTTTAACTTTAAGACATCAGATGAAAACTTTCCCTAAAAGATTACATATCCTTACTGTCGGCTTTTACCTTTGGTTCTGCCTCTGATGATGCCCAGTCGACATCTTATAGAAAACGAGAACATCCTCCTCTTTCCTCCTGCAGACCGGCTGCCTTTCCTCAGGGAATCTGACTGAGGGAAAGCGAAGGAGAGCTGCTTGGGAGTGAGGCGCCCTTTTCCAAACACAACCCGTGCTGTCATGCTCATCTTCTGTCCAGTGACAAGGAAACAATGGATCATATCCTCTTCTTTAAACTCTCAGCATCTTTTAGACATCACAGTCTCTGTCTGTCCTGCTGTTCTCATGTTCTCCTCCCTCTCTGGAGAAGTTCCAGTCTTCTTAGGTGCATGCTCAAAGCTGCTAAAGAAACAGGTGCAGGTTTTTTTTAAAGAGGAAATATTCAGATCCAACACTGTGCCTGTTTCCTCCTTCAACCATCATTGGTAACTCACTTCCTTTTGTTTCAAACAGCAACGAGCTGGCTGGCTTAATAAATGTTATGTTTCTGCATCTCTGGCAGTGTCAGTTGTACAGGAACAGATGGCAGAGGGCTCAGGGCTGTGGGGCACAGCTTGACTGCCGGAGTGCAATGGAAACTTTCTCTGCAGGGAGCCTGCTCTGAACATCAAACAAAATACAATCTGAGCTGGCCATTTTAAGGCAATGACTTCTGATAACAATTAGATGTATTGATATTACACCAGGCTCCTGACTCCTTATTTGTGTAAAACCTGTGAGAACTGGTGTATGCGTCAATTATGGGATACAGAGTATTTTATCATTAATTTTTTTTTAATACTGAAACTATAATGGCAAGTACAGATTTAGTTTACAATTGTGATATTTCAGCAGACTAACCCAGTACTTTGATTTATCATAGTACATCTGGTTTTCATCGTCTGTATCTGGTTTGAGCGGGACAATTTTCTATTAATATTTTGAACAACCACTGCTGCACAAATATTTACACCACAATAGATTTTGATAAAATCCACATTTAAATTGTGATCTTTCAATGCCACCTACTTTCATAAACCATGAGTTATTCTGGTAACACTAAAAAATAACCAAACAAAACCCTTGTAATTGAGTCAAAATGTTATTTGACAGCCAAAGCCTACATTTGTTAAAGCATGTACTCTTTCAAAGGCTAACAGTCATCATCTTGGAAGGAAGTTAACATTCTTTGGGCAGCTTTGCCCCTTTAGTTCTGTCCCAGCATGCAGTGATCTGGAAGGAAGAGGAATAACCCCATGTACCCAAGGGGGAATCCAACCAGCTCTGTAGCTATCGGTGTAGACACCAACTCATGCATATATAGGAGCAGCTCCTTTATATTTTTACGCCTGTGCCCTTTACAATTACTAATCCCTTAAGGGCCCAAGGATGAAATAGCATTTTCAACTTACTAGTCACTTTTTATAAATTGGATCCTGCACCAACAGTGAAACTATTGTAGGGGTCATAAGCAAACACGTTTTGATTTTAAGAACACAAATAAAAAACAGAACATTACTAGGGGCCAGTGTTACTCAAAACACTTCATGTTGATTAAAATTGTACTATCCACAAAGCAAGTCAATACATTTAACACTGTTATTTTTTTCTCCTTGAAAAAATTATTCAAAGGGCAAAGTTCACACAGGTCTTTCTAAACACGTGCAACAATACTGCTAACAAGCAATGAAGTTCTAAAAAACGATCCCCAAGTCAATTTCATTTTTAAACATTTATTGTGAATAACCAGTTTATTCGTTCTCCTCGCTCCTGAGCCTGGCGTTAGGGTTGGTAATCTTGATGGCCAACTGAGCGGCCCTCTCCACAATCACCTTCCTGTTCTTGGACGAGACATTGTGGGCGATCTCAGCACAGTGAGTCCTGCAGAGGGAGAGAGAACGGAGGTAAGAGTTGAATGCGTAAGGGAACATCTGAACCTAAAGTTTAGAAACCCTTCTGATCAGATAACACTAATGAAAGAGATTCTGAACTGTTAAAGCAGCTTCATGAGGCGGAATGCATCATTCATCATGTCCTGTTTTTGAGGGCAATATTCAGGACAGGGTCACTGAACAAAAAAAAAAAAAAGCCAATACATTTGACTACAGAAAGAATTTAATAGATATCTACCCATAGTGTTTTTGACTTGCAATTAAAAATTTGACTTACGATCAAAAATACTTCAATGATCCCTGAATTTCATAAAGTTAAGATCATTGAGGAACATTTGAAGATGGTCTTGAGTAAACTCAATAGCACCACATAAAAATGAACTAGATGCATCTCACACCTTAACTAAAAATAAAATTAAAAAAAGGGTGAGTGCTTTGAGCAGCCACTATTTCACACCCATGTTAATATTCAAAACTAAAATGTGGTCACTGCCATCTGCTCGCCATGCACCAGGACCACTGTTACTCTTGTTTAGCCAGCTTCCATCTCATAAGAAACTCAATGATGTGATATAAACCAGCTTATTTGTATTACAACCAACTGATAGCCCTTCAGGATATGAAAAAATAAATTCTGGAACATACATTTCCTAAAAGTGCAACAGATTAGATTGTGCCAATTACAAATAAGACCATACTCATTCCCATTCAAATGTCTTTATTTTTCCTAACAGAGTTTATCTACCAAAAACTGTTTGATCAGTTATTCAAGCGCCATTTAAGGTTTGGTTCACCGACTGAGCGCTTGAGGTATGTAGTGTAATGTAATTATTCTTATACCCTGAATAAATGCCAGCATCAGTGAATGTACAATATACTTGTCAAAAATGCTGATCACTTAATAAATCAATTTAAAGTTTGTATAAAGTGTTTCTGTTTAAGCTATCGTTAAGCACTTGCAAATATAATTTATTTCACATACGATAAACTGAAGTGGCAGCCAGTATACCAAATCCTTGCAAATAGAACAACTCTATAGCATGACTGGCATTTTTTGGGACATGAAAGGAAATGTACTCCAAGTAAACAGTGAGAACATACCTGTTGCTCATCATGAGGACCTCGAGCTCCTTGATATTGTGCACCAGGAACTTCTTGAAGCCAGTTGGCAGCATGTACTTGGTCTTCTTGTTGCTACCATAACCGATGTTGGGCATCAGCATCTGACCCTTGAACCGCCTGCGGACCCTGTTGTCAATACCCCTGGGCTTACGCCAGTTTTTCTATTGGAGATAAAAGATATTCCAACTATTAATCACTTGCAGGTACAGGTTTAAGACAAAGCTCAGCATGTGAAGTATTTAAGTGAAAGCCTTACCGCAATCTTCACATATCTGTCAGACTGGTGGCGAATGAACTTCTTTGTTCTCTTCTTGACGATTTTGGGCTTTGTGAGGGGCCTGAGGGCTGCCATGGTGACTGAGGATGGCAAAAAAACAAACAAGTTAACAACCAAGTAAGCGTGAATGTCAGTGATGAGCAATACAGGCTAGCTGTCTTAACTCACTCCAAATTTAGAAAACACCAAGTTAAGACAAACAATCACTAAGCTTTGTACCAACATCATTAGACCTTTTACAGAGCAAACTTTTCGCATTAAGTTAAACTGTTACCATTAACCAACGAATACTTATTAGCATCAAGTGCCCTGGAAAGGTAATGGATTGAGCCAGCATGCACAACACCTTCGCGGAATGCAGCAATGCTTATTGCTATATAAATTGTAAGTTACATGTGATTTCGATACTCTATTGCTATATAAATAGTAAGTTACACATGTGATTTCGATACTCTATCAAAAATGTCTGTTCCAAGGTAACATCGACTTCCTTGCTGTGCGAGCATTAGGGTAAACGTGTTGACTAACGTCAGCTAGCAAACTAGCTTCTACAGTGCAGTCAATGTTTAATTAGCTTGCTAGCCATGCTACTCTGCTCTGTGCATTGTGCTTCAGCGGTATGACCTGAAACAAAATGTATATTTCACACGTGTCCTATGTTGGCAACGGGTGGTTGTTAAGAATAATTATCGGTAAGCCATTTGTGTACAGCGGAATAATTACTGAATAATACAACCCCATTTCACGGAGAGCGTTAGCACCTGGCTAGCCGAGGCACCTCGCTCAAGAACAACACATTAATCGAGGAATAATATTAGAAAAATGGTCCATTCAAACAGATACATGTATTGTGGACGTATACTATTGTCAACATGTATCTGGAGGGTCAAATAACGCCTTAAATCGCGCTGATGATCATAGATTGAATCGACTCACCCGCCGATGTAAATCCAAAAGGGACTTCGGCGACGGCGGAAGGGAAGAAAAGGACTTCCGCGAGTCTAGCAAAGGCTTATGGGTACTGTATTTCACCAGAACTACACATGCATTTATTTCCTCTCTGGCCACTTGGATTTTCACATTTTTTTCAACAGTGATTAAATAAAAGTACATGAAACTCAATATGACTGTTTGTGTACGTGTTTAGAGTGTTACTGTTATTAACGCTTTCTGTTCACCCGCCCTCACAAATGTTTATATTGAAACGGATTGTGCGCACTTCCTGTTTTTTTTTGGGGTGGAATCTTTACAGTCTTCTTGTTTAAACTGAGTGTGTTATCTCTAAATAATTATTAACCCCACAACGCGAGCCTTCAATTCAGGCAAAACCTTCAAACATATTTTTTAACTATCAGACGACGGCTGACAGTCAGAGCTGATGACCCGGGGGTGTGGTTTGATAAAGTAAATGAGTTGCTTTTTGTCACATGATTATTGGTGATATAGACTGTGTGAGTGTGTGTGTGTGTGTGTGTGTGCTTAGATCCCGAATGAAGGCTTTGTTTTTTAGGGGGTTGTTTTTTAGCACTTCAAATGGAGTATCAGCCTATTTTGGAGTGAGTATCTCAATATTTTGTTACTTAAACTGAATTCAGCGCACAGTGTTTTTTACTTTCGTTTCCCCGTTACTTGACAGCCAAGAGAAGCGAACCTACGGAATGGCTAATCCCAATTACCCAGCAGCAGAGGGGGGACCCGGTAAGATCAGTAAAGGAGTATTTCAAGTTTAGCCATTTTTAATGACATATGTGAAGACATTTATAATCGCACACTTCCGTTCCACAAACACACACCAGAATGACGTCACTACGTACAGGTTATTTGAGGCTGTTGCCGCGTTAGTCGCTTTAGTAGGAGTTGCATACGTTAAGACGTAAATATAAGTTAAAGTGTTTGTTCAAGGACCCTACCCTTGGTCGAGTATTTTTGTGTAGCTGTAAACTTTCTTTGAGTGGATATTACCATGGAGGCGCAAGGTAAGTCTCTCTCAAAACAGTGTCTTCAGGTGTTGTCACGTAGAAGCATTACAATTTGGAAACGTCAAGTATTAAGATGGATTTTCTAAAAAGATTTAGTAATGTGCATAGGAGTATCTAACGGTTTTTACATGTTTTAATAGTCTAGTCGTTTGTTCACGGAACGTATAACGACCTCTGAAGATTTTCTTTTCAGTGAAAATACATCCATGTTTGAACTGGTTCTTCTTGATTTGTTCAAGCTATGTTCGCCCCACCCGCAGCTGCTTCCCAGGGCCCCAGCGCTCCTCCAGCCAGCATGTTTGACAGCATGCCTGGCTATGAAGGAACAGTGGCAGGAGGAGGAGGTACAGTATGCTGAAAATACCCATAAGCACTCATATTCTACACAATTACTGTCTCTGTGAAAAATGACACTCCACAATACTTTCACATGGCACTGTTATTTGATAATCCAATAACATTTAAATCATTCCAGTACTACACCTCTGTTTTTGTTCTTCACCAAGCTCATATTGGTTCATTTTTGTTAACATTTTCTCGGTGGTAATTAACAGTTGTCATAAGTGATGGCGTTTAAATGGACTACAATTTAATGTGTGTGTTTACCCCCTTACTGTTTGTGATAGTACTGGGTCTAACATAATAATAAATCAATATACATTAAAATGAGGACGTTGAATTTTTGGGCAAAGGTTTTATTGATTTTATTGGGTGTATCTGATAAATTGTATACTGTTTATACAAAAGCATCAGGAATGATTGCTCTCAGGGGCGCAGCTACCCAGTGTCAGGGGGGTATGCAGCAACAATTTTGCCCCCCCCCCCAAAAAAAAAGAATAATAAATAAATAAGTCTGCCAGACATCATCATGTATGGGCTTTAAATAATAAGGGTTTATTTTAAAGTATATCAGCCACTATAGGCCTACCATAATTAAATAAACAGTTACAAACATTATCATTATAACCAATACAAAATAATGCCTTAAAGGGCAAAAGTAAGCCTACAAACAAAGATCCTTTAGAACCCTCTCTGTTAACAATAATGTAGCTTTTGTCACGTCACACTTTAAATCATCCTACCTGTTGCCTTTCACCTTCCACTTATTTAACTGTTGTTGCATCCCTTGACGTGCCATCTCCTTTTCCCTCTTTCTTTTCCTAATTTCAGCCACGAACAGCTTTTTTGCTTTATCCATCTTTTCCCATGGACGTCAACTCACTACTAGTGCCTGCTCGCTCAGCGCTCACGGCGCCCCTGCTCCCTCTTCTATGTCAAAATTCTATGATGGAATCTTGAGATAGGGCGCCCTTCTCTAGCATGTTAGTCCTCTAAAATGTTATATAACCTTAAGGAAATGCAGAAACTATTTAGAAACGCACAACAGCAGAAACATAAAGAAAATACCAATTTTATTTTATTATATATATTTATTTCTTTACCATCGCTTGGGCCCCTATACATCGCATATAGTGCATACCCACTTTTTGCGCCACTGATTGCTCTTAGGATAAAGCAATTAAACGGTAAAACACTTTTTGTCATTATTTGCTGTAGGTGGATTTCTGCCCCCTCCGATGCCTGCTTTCCCAGTTCCTCAGCCTGAATCTGGACCTCAACAACCAAGTTGGAAGTAAGAAAAACTCATTTCAACACGACTGCTTTGGGAATTTTGAAACTTTTTTTTTGATGTGTTGTAAGATTCGTAGCACATCAGGAACAATTACAACCATCACTTCCTCTTAAAAGATTTCACCACATGACAAACTTTATCGTTTCCTCACTCACAGTATCCCATCTATAACCGAAGATACTGCCCGGGAGGCGTTTGTCCTGTTTGCCTCCAGCAAGTGCTGCTACAGTTCAGCACCAGCTAAGGATGGTGTGATTACTCGAATGGATGCATTCAATACATACAGGGTAAAAGGAGATCTATACATGTGTTTGAGTTTGAAAACCTTGCTAGAAAGTTGGGGAAATCTTATTAAGTTATACCTTGAATGGTAGTTTTTGGATGACCGGTGCATAATTGAACTTGTCTCTTGTGTGTTTACTTTGTTTTAGTACCGGCTGGAAACATTTACTGAATCAAGATCTACGGAGTGGACTCACGAGCCTTACAGAGGTACAATACTATTACCTTGTGCATTAATTATACACGTTGAACTCTCTGTTTTCTGCCTCAGGAAGCTCCCTATAAGCAACTGCTATTAACATATTGATATGTTGTTTCGTTTAAATTAGGCCAGCCAGTGGATGCCTTTGCCCAACCACCTCCAGGACCATGGGACATTCCTGCTAAGGCCCCCACCTTTTTTGTGGATGACAAACAGACTATGAAGGTTCCCTACACATCGTCAACAAAGGTACATTACAAAACACATGTTTGAGGAATGAAAGCTATTGGGTGAACTTTTTAGAGTATCTATTTACTGATAAAAACATTTTGTTTACAGCCCTGCCACATTTGTGTCGGAATGGGACGCAGACCTTGCAAGGACTGTGCTGGTGCTGGAAACGTAAGTCATTTAACGAGACCTCATCTGAAGGGTTACTTTAAGACTTTATCCTCATCCTCTGATCACATGATTTATTTTATTGCTACTGACAGAAAGTTTGTTGGGTGTGCAATGGCTCTGGATTCCGCCATGGAGATGATCGATGCCACCACTGCAGTGGAAGAGGGAGGGAAAAGTAAGTGTAATCCATCTCATCTCATAGCTGTCTATTGAAGAATGACTTATAAAGTTTCTGATTTCTCTTAGCTACACTTATAGCTTATTAACATTTTTCTGTTTACAGTTGCAGCCATTGTCAAGGGCAAGGAGCGATGCAATGTAACACATGTCTTGGAAAACAACAGCTTCTGGTCTACATCAACCTCAGTGTGAAATGGTAACATTTCTGTCAGAAATATTGACCTCATTAATTGATTAATAGTGTTCTATAACAATGTAAAGGTCAACAACAGTTATGGTTTGTTGTTGTATTGTATTGTACAGAATCAGATGTAAAATTAATCTGGATTTATTCCTTTTCATGTACATTCTTGCAGGACCAACAACTCTGAGAACTATGTTGTAGAACAGTCCAGTGGGCTGCAGGCAGACAATCTCAGCAAGGTGTCCGGCAAGGAGCTTTTCAGGGACACTCAATACCTGGTAAAATATTGTTTCTCACTTTTTCAGGGGGCACAGCATACAGTATGGGTACTAGAGTATTGTGTTGTTTTTTTAAACTCATAGAACATGCAGATTTCTTTATGAGGAATGTTGGTGATCTTTTTTTCAATTTTAATAGGATTGATATCCTACATAATTCAAATGTTTAACTCTCAACGTAAATTATACATTTGCCTTTATTAAAATATTATGCATCTTTACATACTTGTTAGTTGTACACATTTAGTGTCACCTTTATATTTACACAGGTTTAACAGGTTGTCTACACATCTCACATAACATTGGTTGATGCTAAAGCCTCTTTTTAGGCTTCAAGTATACTCTCTTGCGTTTTTATTGGAAAGATGAAGTTTTTATTGGCTCTCAGTAAGTAAAAAAGTTTGGGGGACCACACAGCGGATCTGTGGCTGAACCCTTCCGGTGTGATGCTGATAGAGGTCTGATACTGCTGCTTCAGGCACGGTCCTTCTACTATGCAGCTCACATGATGTGTGGATGTAGGGAGAGTTATACTTATCCTTTATTCAGGTGTCATTCAGCTGTCATAGTTGTCTATCCATGCATGAAATATTAATGTCATCAATAGTATCTGGAAGTATACACTTATTTTTTCAGTTTACTCTGTGCAGGTATACCCACTGGTAGGCTTCCCAGACCCTACAGTGGTGAATGCTGCACAGCGCCTTGTCCATGATCACCAAGGCAAGTACTCCAGGACGTCTCGCATTCTACAACAGGTAATGTTGCATCCCCTCTATTTACAGCCTACTACTTGGATATAAATGATATATATTTTTTGTCAACATTAACTGGATAATACTTGTGATCAATGTCTATAATCTTCTGTTGGTGTAACAACAAAATCACTCTCTTCTTTTGCAGCGTCAAACAATAGAGCTGATCCCTGTTACCAAGGTAACCTACTCGTGGAAAGGGAAATCTAACATTTACTTTGTTTACGGGAATGAGTTCACAGTGAATGCAGATAACTATCCTGCAACCTGTTGCTGTGCTATTATGTAATTGAAATGGTTATGTATGGAAGTGTTTTCCATTCAAGCCAATAGATTTAAAACAACTGTCAGTCAGACTGAGATAGAGATCAGTCCTGTTGATTAATGATGAGTTGATTGACGGTTGATTTTCAATAGAGGTTAAAGAGGCATTTAACCTATGAACTTTCCACAGGTTAGTAAAACTGATGAAGCCTCTTAAATAACTGATCCTTAATGCTACACAGGCGTTAATTAACTTTTCACTCATTATTACAATATTACTTATATTTAGGAAATCATTTCCATTGTTACTTGCCTTTTTTTCATGCACCACAGAAAATAATTGTTTACTGACACCATTATAAAACCCTAAATTATCAACCCTTTCACTTTAAAAAGGGAGCAATAATTTTGTTACAAACATTATGATAGTAATTGTAATATGTTTTTGCAGCAATACTTGTTAAATGTTTCTGTATGTGTTTTAACTTAATCTGTTTGCTTTCATTGCAAAAAAATGTTTCTTTAGGTGACTTACAAATTGTTTTAATGTGTAAGACAGTGACACAAATGTGTAATACTTGCTTTTCTATAATTCATCAATCTCAATAATTGGTATTTGCTTTCTTCTTTATACTGAATACCTTTAAGTGATATCAATCAATCAGAAAAAATAAACAATAAACAGAATGCAAGTGAATACCATTCATTCATACAAATACATTAAAGAGAAATGCATTTATTGTGCACAAATTCATTTTCTCGATAGCCTTTTGGTTTTTGGGAGAAGAATATAGTTATAAAGCAAGGCTTTTGATTCATATATAATAAATGGCTGCCATTTCATGAACTTTGTCAATAAATCCTGCCAAGCACTTCCATAGTGTCAAAACAGACATGAACGTGTGCCTGGGAAACATATGGTATTTATTTATGTTTAGGGTTTTATAAACAAAAAGCATGGTAAAAATGTAAAACACACATAAAAAAATAACACCAGGAAATCAGAGCACTGGCAGATATCATACATTGGCTCACAAAAGTGGCATGCAATCAATGTTTTCAATTTTCTATTCATAGAATATAGGATTGATGCAATGTATTGTTGATTTCACTTTTGATTAATTTATTAGCAATTTATACAATTAAGCTACATGATGTAGTTTCCATGTGCTTTGGTAGAAGAGTAAGTATACAGTAATTTATAAGAACTTGAAAAATATTGACAGACATTTTGAAGTGGGGATAACACCAAAATAAATCACATAGATCTTATGTAATCAGTTGACAACATAAGCAGCCCACATACAAGTCCCTTTGATATATCTGAAGAACTACCGTGCAAGTTTAAACACGATAAGTAATTTTTCAAAGTCATTTGTAATCAGTCATAGAAAAAGTGGTATTTCGCAATGTTTTGCTGTTGAATCGTTTCGTCATTTAAAGTGGACAGTCGCTCGTGAAATGACGTGAGGAACGTGTTCGCCATAATGATAATAAACCGTGAACACAAAGCTACACTAAAGCATTTTAAGCTTTGGCTTTGAAACAGTGGTCGATACGTAGCTATTCACCTAGGAGCAACCAAGTCTGGGCTGATATCAGTCTTGGAAAACTCGCTAAAACCGAGGAAGAACTGAGCGGAACAACGAGGTAAGTTAGCATGCTAGCTAAGTAGCCTGGTTTACCTGTGATGCTGCTAGCTAATAGTGCTAGCCTTAGGTTACATGCACAGGCAGGTCTGGATGCTCCAAGAACGATATGAATCCGACAACATAGGCTGTGCATGTCAGGACTGCTCAGGCGTAATGTAAACTATTGCACTGGACTTTAAAAGTGGCCATTTTAAACATCGTCTCTTGTGAGCTCAGGATATTAGCTTCCTTGTTTAGCCACAGTCTAGCTAGCCAAACACCGCAACAGGCAGAGTGAGTTTGATGCTGCTGCTGCCTTGTACAGTGAGTATCAGCTGTATGTGAATGTAGGACATTCAAACACGCAAACTGAACTGGTTGTTCCCGATCAAACCAGCAAGTATGTGAAAAGATGGATCTATAAATGCTAACATTAAAAGTATCAGAACTGCGTGTTTGACAGTTGCAGTCCCTGGAGGACAGCTGCACCTGCACTCTGTTGTTTGACTTCAGTGGAGCGATGGAGAGCAACTCTGCTATTCTCTTTGTTGTTCTGATTTTAGCGAACTAATCGTTTTCATGCACCTCGGTATTGCAGTGTTTTACTTAATTAAAAGTAATAACACATTGAAAATACTCTAATAAAAGTAGAAGCCTTGTATCAAGAATCTTACTGTATGTTATAGTCAAAATTATCAACAAAATGCAGTTTAAGTATTAGAAGTTAAAATGTTTCCTTTAAGTGTTTTTCTATCATATAGGATGTTTTGGGATTTTATTATTACCGCTGCGTCCATGTGTTTGTTGCATTTTACTGCTGTAGAGGTCAAGTCTTCTGCTACTTTGAACTCCTTTGTATAATGTTGGGTAATGTTATATACAGAAGATCATCATAATCTGTAGTGATACTTTTTTGTTGCATTTCTGTGAGAACCACATATCTCTTAAAAACGTTTTATGAACTCACTAAAAAACAGTTTTAGTTTTCTGAAAAGGCATTTTCCAGGTGACCCTTAAGTTTAAAAAAAATACTTTATTTATCTTAATAGGTAGGAAACTCTTCATTTTACACATGTCTTTGTTCTCACTATGTGAAGGGGATGAAACATTGTAATCTAAAAAGTAATTGGCAACTCAAGCTGTCAGATAAATGTAGTAAATTAAAAACTACAATATTTGCCTATGAAATGTTTGGGAACAAATACAGCATTGAGCGGCAATAGTAAAGTACAAGTACCGAAGTTAGATTTTTTTTACCAATGTTCTTAGTAACATGCTTCCATGGATTATTTAATGAAATAAGTATATAATAAGTGCATGCTACCCTGACAGGCTGCGCTATGGCGTCGGCATCTGCCAGTGTGGACTCCAAGGCAGAGCTGACTGCTTTACTAGAACAGTGGGAGAGGGAACAGCAAGGCAGCACACAGGAGCTGGTTAACATCATCACCAAGTAAGTCATTTAGTTAAAGTCCTTATGTTTAGTTAGTTTAAAAAATGTAGTTTTGATGTGTAGACGACTTAAAGATTGTAAATGATTTGATGTGCTGTAACTTTCAGAATCTCAGAGCTTGTTGAGAAAGAGACAGAGGAATACCACAAAGCAGACCCTGACCCTTTGATGATCGACACCCTGGTATGAAACAATAAAAAATGATCATAATGTGAAGCTTACTGGAGATTTGAATATTGTTTATGTTTTTGACATTTCCCTTTTGGCCACTAGGGAGAGCTGATCCAGAATGTGTGTTAGGGCACCTGCTCAAGATCCTGTTCAAGAATGATGACTTTATGAACACAGTAAGAATGAGGGAACTCAACCCAAGCTGTTTTTATGCAAGATAAGGGGCGAATTATAGCTGGAGGTGGAGGGTGTTTCATTCTTTTTTGTCTTTCTTTTTTTTCCTAGCTGGTGAACAGCTATGTGATGACCAGCAGAGAATTTCCCCTAAATGCAGCAGCATGTCGTCTGCTTCAAAACATCATGCCTGGATTGGAGACAGCTGTTGTCTTTCAGGAAAAGGTGGGTTATTTCTTTAGTTAATAAAAAGACAAAAGCATTTCTCTTTTCTCTGTTCAAACAACACGTTTGATTTATTTCAGTTATTATATTGTCCTGTAATGTTCTTATAGTTTTTCAGATAAATATTCAGCATGCTCAGTTGAGTGGTTAAAGTACATTAAATATTACATGCCTTCCACAGTCAATAATATACGTTTCTGTTTAGAATGATGGACTAAAGTAAACCATCACAGCAACAAATAGTAATATTTAAATGGACAAGTTCCAATTTTCACTTATGTTATTATTACTCAGGCACACTCATTTCCTTTTTTTTTTTTTTTTATAGCAGTTGATAATGGAATAGGGCAGAAGGTAGTAGAGGAGGATTTTTTGGGTAGTTTTATCAAAGGAGAGTCATAAAATAGATTAAGTTAAATAATGAGTTAAAGCTACTAAACAACACCCTCAAAACCTCTAGAGAAAACAACAGTTGGTCTCTAAAAACGTCATTTTTATTAGGCTGCCAGTTAATGACACTATAACTGTTAACTCGAGCATAGATAAATTGTCAAAAGTCTTTAAAGGTTTCATTTGAAAAAAAAACAAAAATACCAAAATGAAAAAGATTTCAACATTCATCCCCATTTTAGTAAGAATATTTTCATAGTTGTGTTTATGGATGCATATCAACATTCCCCTGTGTTTGGTCTTCTCAGGAGGGCATAGTTGAAAGGCTGTTTAAGTGGGCTCAGGAGGCCGAGCAGCCGCTCAGGATCTACGCTACAGGTTTGTTGGCTGGCGCCATGGAGAACCAGGACATCGCAGCTAACTACAGGGAGGAAAACTCTGTTTTGGTCAGTAGGGAATACTGTTGACCCAATTGTTTGTTTTAATTAATATCTAATGTGAAAATACATACTGATAGAGTTCTGTAATCCTGCAGAGCGTCAGAACAGTTTGCTCATCATTAGCAGGTGATGTAAAGTAGCAACTTTCCATCAACTTGTTTTTACTGCCTCACTTTGACAGGTGCCTTTGATGCTGCATCGGTTGCGTGAGCTCCAGGATAAAGATGCTGAGAATAAAAGGGAAATCAAAAGGCCCAGCCCCAGGAAGACTTTGAGTGAGCCTTTGCTCACTTTGGATGAGGAGACTGTTGACGGAAGCTTTGAAGAGAAGCCCTTCACACCGGGGAGAAATGGGTCTGAAAGGGAGGGGACAGAGGAGGATGGCCAAATTGCCTTCTCAACCATCGAGCCTGAAAACGAACTTTCGTTCCGACTCAACTCCCCTCATAAGACCAGTAGTCGTGCCAACTCTGCTGCTAAGACAATGATGAAGCCCATGTCTGCCCCTGGTTCAATGACATACCAAGGCATGTCGGATGGCAGCAGCTTCCTGAAAAGGAAGGCAGAGAGGGACAGTGGCAGGACCTCAAAACAAAAGCTAAATTTCTCCTTGCCAGACCCAGACAGGAACTTTAGTGAGCTTTCCAACAGCAGCTGGTCAGAGATGAGCCCCTGGGTGATTGGCAACAACTATCATCTGTACCCTCTGACCCCCGAAATCGAGCAGAGGCTAATCCTGCAGTATCTCACCCCTCTGGGAGAATATCAGGAGGTTTGTCTATTCCTGTTGGCTGGAATAGTGTATAGTAAAAGTGCATTTTGCAAGATGTGGCGCTTTTTTCGTGCTCTATCCAGTAACCCTTGTTATGCATTCGCCCTGTCTTATCACAGTCTAACCAGCAGATGTCAGTCTTCCTTATGATATTAATTAAAGAAATGATTCTGCTCCTCCTGTCATGCTGAGTGAGAGTGGTGTTGAATGCTCACCTCATGAATTGTGTATTAATTCGGGAAATTGTCAAAGACTTACAGGTTTTTTTACGTTAATTATAGTTCCAGCAACTACTCATTTATAAGGTTTTATAGCAAAGCAAATTTACATGATTAAATTGTCTTTGATGCCCATTCCTCCTCCTGTAGCTGCTGGCGGTGTTCATGCAGATGGGCGCTCGTGAACTGCTCATGCATTATATGGATCTAAAGCAGACCAATGACGTGCAGCTCACCTTTGAGGCTCTCAAGGTAAACACTATTTCCTCTCGTTGACACCGTGCCAAAACCTAGGGCAGACCATTTTGACGTATTTCTTTACTTTCCCCTTTTTTCGCAGTACCTGGCTTCTCTGCTGCTGCACAAGAAGTTTGCCGCAGAGTTTGTGGCTCATGGAGGAGTTCAGAAGTTGTTGGAAATTCCCAGACCGTCTATGGCTGCTACTGGAGTGTCTTTGTGCCTCTACTACCTAGCCTATAACCAGGATGCCATGGAAAGGGTATAAAACAAATACTGCAAAAACACAATGAATTCGATACTATTGCCATAACCGTCTAATATTTCACTTTCAGAGTTTTGTTTTGGTATTGTATGTGCTAAAAGAAAGATGTTGAAGCTTGGTGTTATATCATTATATTATGATATGAGGTATAATCTGGACTCTGTTATATTTTGGTATATCTGAAAGTATCTAAAAACGGCTTTATAATTTAGTGATACAATAATGAATAACTTCCTTCTGTTATAGTTATATTAACAACAAATCCCTTCTTTTGTGTAATATGGTCTTCTATATATTACAAGGTTCTGGTCACATTGGGCTGCATCTCTGCATGAAAAGTGCTACAGAAATAATGTTAAATTGTTTCATTCAAGATGATCTTGTCGTTAATACAGAGGAATCTGAAAAACTGTCCTAGATTTGTGCCGGGATTGCGTAACTCCAGTGGCAGTGCACATTTGTATTCAGTGTTGTGTCCTTTCCTCTGAAGGTGTGCATGTTACCCCACTCCATCCTGTCTGATGTGGTTGGTTACACGCTGTGGCTGCTGGAGTGCTCACATGCGTCAGGCTGCTGCCACGCCACCATGTTCTTCTCCATCTCCTTCTCTTTCCGTGCCGTCCTGGAGCTGTTCGACAGGCAGGACGGGCTCCGACGCCTCGTCAATCTGGTAGGACAGACCTGCAGACAGCTGCATGTGATCCTCACTGTAACTATGTTGACATATGCATCTGTGTCTTTATTTATGTAGCATAAACCAATGCCACACAAGACACCAATTTAAATGCAATGCCTGTACCTGGAAGGGCCTTTTAAATGCAGAAAACTCCACCTCAAATACACAAGAGGTTTGTAGGTTAAAAACACGAAAACAGAGATGACACAGGAAACAAACTTATATCATCAAGCTCCATCAAAACAAGGTGTAAGGATGCACACATTTAAATTTGAGTTTAAAAATAAGCCCAACATAACATGCTAACTGTGTACTGAAGAGTGATATGACGTTACAGATAAGCACGCTGGAGATCCTGAACCCGGAGGACCAGGGATCGCTGCTGAGTGATGATGAGATTTTCTCCAGCAGGCAGACCGCCAAGCACACCTGCATGGCCCTACGCAGATACTTTGAGGCCCACCTGGCGATCAAGGTGGAGCAGGTGAAGCAATCCCTGCAGCGCACAGAGGGTGGTGCCCCCATTCACTCCCAACCATACTACAAGGTACACAGAGAAAAATTTGAAATTTAAAATGACGTTAAAATATATTTACCAACATAAACATCTCTTTATCTTTGTTCTCTTTTTCCAGGCGGTCAGCTATACCCGAGATCAGGTGGTGGAAATGATGGAGTTTCTGATAGAGTACGGTCCTCTCAGGCTGTACTGGGAACCAGCAGAGGTCTTTCACAAGCTCTCATGCGTCCAGCTCCTCCTGCAGCTCATCTCCATCGCCTGTGACTGGAGGACGTATTATGGCAGGTAAGGACTAACAGTAATTCTCATTTCTTCTTCTTAATCTGTCGCCTTTTCCCTATTTCACAAACTAAATCTTCTCACTTCCATTTACTCGGTGACTTTTGATGTGTATGTGATATAATAATGATAATATAATACAATGATGATATAATGATGAATTTGTTTCTAGGAGTGATACAGTACGTTACGCTCTTGACATCCTGAGCATCCTCACAGTTGTTCCGAAGACGCAGCTGTGGTTGTCTGAGGCTGTTTCTGTGCTGGATGAGGGAGGATCTACTGTCTCCATTGTTGGTAAGTGATGCTACTCAATTATTTTGTGTTTTATATGAAATAACAATTGAAGTGTAACCATCTATTAGTCACAAAGAAATTCAATCGGCATGGCATACAGTACGTTTGGTTAGCAGCAGTTTTATGTCCATATTTCACTCATTCAGGTTCAGAGTGAGACAGATTAAAAGTTACCTTTTTGAAATGTTTTTTTTTTTTACTATGAATAAATTCCACAGAATTTAATAACATGCAGTGTTTTTGTATTTTCATTTTTGTTTATTTCATAAAACCTGAGCCCAGCTCTCCTGAGAGAAATGGCACAATTCCATGTATTATTTTGGTTCAAGGTTTTTCGTTTAATTGTAATATTTTTTCTCCCTCAGGAATGAGTATAGTCCTGGCAGTGGCAGAGGGGGAGGTATTTGTAAATGATGCCGAGATTCAGAAGTCCGCTCTGCAGGTCGCCATCAACTGCGTATGTGCTCCAGACAAACGCGTGTCCAGCATTGGCAAGTTCATCGCAGGAACCCCCCGCCGCCGCCTGCCTCAGCAGACCAAAGCCAGCGAGAGTGTGCTCACTAAGATGTGGAATGTGGTGCAGTCCAACAATGGCATCAAGGTAGAGTTAAATAACACCAGTCACTCTATCGTTAGTGAAGGTTGGACTTGCCATTTCTAAAAGTTGATATTGAAAAAAGTCTTACTACTCATTCAGTGAACACGTTTTGTGCAACATGACGGTGCTGATAAGAGCTGCTGGCTTTATATAGGGCATTTATCTTGGGAACCGTGCACATGTTTTAAAGCCTTACACACGAAAACACACATACACACACATTTATACACTGAATGCATTAGAGGCGCCAAGCAAGGCACAGCAGGAGATTGGTTTCGGTATATTACTCGGGGACATCTGGACATGCAGTTGGGACATTGCAAAGGCCTGAGATAATGACATGTTAATTCACAGGCAGCTAAAAAATCTGTTGCTGTGGCATCACTAGGCATCAAATTACCCTTCATAACACAATGATGTCTTCATCTTGCATAGGATTTAGATACATTTACATTTCTGGCTGTAAAATGCAAACCATAGTATCAGAAAGCTCCAACTACACTTGGACAAGTTAACGTAAAGAAACACAAAAAGCAAAACGTCTTTACTTGTTCTGGTGCTGTAGTAAATATGTTTTGCTTTGCTTTTAATTTTTTTTACTTTTATCCTTCCTGGAGGTTCTGCTGTCCCTGCTGACGGTGAAGATGCCCATCACAGATGCAGATCAGATCCGAGCGCTGGCTTGTAAAGCTCTGGTGGGTTTGTCTCGCTCCACCTCCGTCAGACAGATCATCAGCAAGCTGCCGTTGTTCAGCAGCGGACACATCCAGCAGCTCATGAAGGAGCCTGTGCTGCAGGACAAACGCAGCGAACATGTAAAGTTTTGTAAGTTTGCAGCTGAGCTGATAGAGAGGATCTCCGGGAAGCCCTTGATGATCGGTACGGACGTGTCTCTGGCGTGGCTGCAGAGGGCCAGTGTGGTCGCCAAATCCAGGATCTCCTTCCCCGAGAAAGAGCTGCTGCTGCTCATTAGGAACCACCTTGTTGCCAAAGGCCTTCATGACACTGCCACCATACTCACCAAGGAGGCAGATCTCCCGATGACATGTCTGTCTCATTCTTCACATTCAGCTTCTGCTTTCCCTCCTGTCGCACCTCCCCTACCTGCCTCGCCAGTTGCTACTCTGCCCCGCACCCCACGGCTGGCAAACGGTGTTGGGTCAAGACTCGTAAATCATCCCTCTCATCCATCCACCCCCGGATGCAGCAATCCACAATCACGTCCCTCCACATCACTACTCACTCTGTGTTCTTCCACTGCTCTCCCCTCAACGTGTGTCCCGCCCTGTAGCAACGGCTCCCCACTGATCGGACGAATCGTTTTCTCTCGGGAACGGCAAGTGCCGTGTACTACGGTGAGCTGCAAGAAACCTCGGGTGCTGAGGCAAAAGTCTGACCATGGCGCCTTTAGCCAGAGTCCAGCCATGAAGAAGCAGTTTGATCGGCACCTGCCCTCCCCCCCTGCATTGGACAGCATTATCACAGAGTACCTGAGAGAACAGCATGCGCGCTGTAAGAACCCTGTGGCAACATGCCCGCCTTTCTCCCTCTTCACCCCCCATCAATGCCCGGAGCCCAAACAGAGACGCCAAGCACCCATGAACTTTACATCCCGACACACACGGCGAGTAATCTATCCTAAATACGGAGGCGTGGATGGAGGCTGCTTTGACAGACATCTCATCTTCAGCAGGTTGGTAGCTTGGATACATTCATGTTCCCCTCCTTGAACACATTGTGCCAATACCTGACCATCAACCATTTCTCTCAATTCTCCCGTTTCTCAGATTCCGTCCCATCTCCGTCTTCAGAGAGGCAGACGAGGATGAGAGTGGATTCATGTGTTGTGCCTTCTCAGCTCGCGAGCGGTTCCTGATGCTCGGGACGTGCACGGGGCAGCTCAAACTCTACAATGTGTTTACAGGCCAGGAGGAAGCCAGCTACAGCTGTCACAGTTCAGCCATCACTCACCTGGAGCCCTCACGGGTCCGTAGAGAAAGCTACTAGAATTTACAAAATGTTATGCTTTGTTTTGCTGTTGTTTCTGAATGTATTCTTCCTCATCCTGTGTATGTTCCTAAAAAAAACCAACCCTATTTTCACGATATGTTTTGAAAACGTTACTTGGATATAAAGACAGTTTAAGACATACACATACTCTTTCTGAAATTTTGCAGCCAGCAGGTAAACTTTCAAGAGAAACTGTCTGCCTGTTTATAAATTCCAGGTCATTTTTTCTGAACCATATCACACACATTCATTTTCTAAAGCATAGTATGTTAATATGTCTTTAAACATGCATGCAGGAGATCTTTAACCATCACATTCTGTGTTTTTAGGATGGCTCTCTGCTTTTAACGTCAGCCTCCTGGAGTTACCCTCTGTCCGCGCTCTGGGGCATGAAATCCGTCTTCATCATGAAGTAAGTGATGTTTGCACAAGAGACTAAACCCATTTTTTATTCCTGTCTGTGATCACACTGCCTCCATGTATGTGGTCCTCACTGCCCAGTGTTACAGCAGCTTTATGATGTCGAAGGAGTGAGCTGCCGCAAGGAGAAGACATGCCGTTTAATTATGCCCGCTAACAGCCGGAGGGCTGCAGTCTTCAGTTCATGGAACAAGCACTTGGCATCACTCATCCGTACAGTCTAACAAATGCAATACCGGGATTTTTCTACAGTGTTTTTAAGAAATTAATTTTTAAATACATAGCTTTTATACCCCCTACTGGCCCATGTTTCTGATATAATGTGCGAAATGTTGCACTTGTCTTCTTCAGGCATTCTTTTCTGGGCGACCATTATGTGGAGTTCAGCAAGCTTTCACAAGACCGTGTCATTGGTACTAAAGAACATATAGCACGGGTACGTATTTCAGTATTTTATTTAACAAGATACGTACAGAAGGAAACAGTAAAGGCTTACGTTCAGTTTTTCTCTGTGCCAGATTTACGACATCCAGACGGGCCAGGTTACTCTGACTCTAAACAATCCTGACCTGGCTAACAACTACAAGAGGAACTGCGCCACCTTCAACCCGACAGATGACCTGGTGCTGAACGACGGCGTGCTGTGGGATGTGCGCTCAGCTCAGGCCATACACAAGTTTGACAAGTTCAACATGAACATCAGTGGTGTGTTCCATCCCAATGGCCTGGAAGTCATCGTGAACACGGAAATTGTATCCTTGAGAGTGAAATACTTGGCTTGACAACAGTATGCTACAGTAGGGGATAGCCTAAGCATTTTTCAGTTAGCACAACACACTTGTTGCTGAGTGCTTATATTATCATGATCGCATTCTAAAAATGACAATGCTAACATGCTGTTGTTTAGAAGGTCTATGTACAAGTTCCGTTATTTTAGTTAAGTGTGACAGCATGCTAACAATTGCTAACTAGCACAATGTAGAGCTGAGATGTAATTATTTTAAGGTGTTTTTTCACAAACAAAACTAATGGAATCCCACTTATGATGGCACTGAATGAGAAGTGAAGCAATCGCCAAAGTTATATCTGAACAAAATGCCATTGCAAGCCATCAAGTCCAAAATTGAGGACTGGCAAGCATCATTTAGCTACACTGATAGCACTGCATACAATATGTGCGGCTGGACAATGATGACTTTTTTCTAGAATTGGTTGGTAAGAAATAAAAAGGAAAGAGGAAACTTATTTTTAGCCCATTGGTGGCTGCTAAATGTATTTTTTCGAACAAAACAAAATAGCTCTATGGTGTTTTTGATGTATACGAGTACATCCCCAAATGTTTAAATGTTACACCATTTATTTTAATTTGTAGTTGAATGGCTGTTGAGGTTTTATTTCACTGCTGAACATTAAATATTTATTACTCTAATAATTGATTTCATTACCTAGGGGATGGTTTTAATCGCTTTGTTATTAAATGTGTAGCAGATTAAGTTGATACAAATGAGAGAGAGTGTCATGGTCCTTAGTTTGGGTTTCAGTGGGATCTGCGGACCTTCCACCTCCTCCACACGGTTCCCGCTCTGGACCAGTGCAGAATAGTCTTCAACAACAACGGCACTATGATCTATGGAGGTAAATACTGAAACCAGTGCATGATGGGTAATGTAGAGCATTTGGCATTTACACCCCCCAGTCAGTGCAAGTGTGTGAAAGGTTTGAGTAAAAGGCTTGTAATTATGAAGCACGTTTGTGTTTGTAAAGAGGTGTGAAGAGACTCCGTAGAGGGGTGTGTGTATGTGTGTGTGTTTTGATTCTACCCTCACCAAGAGCCATATGGGCAGAAGGCCTCGGTGTTGGACAACAGACAGAAGCAGCTGGTTCACAGGAGGAGCCATGGGCGCGCCATAAAGGCTCCGCTCATACAACGAATACTAGACCTCTCAGAAGTCCGAAACCATCTCGCTGTGCACAGTTTATATTTACTCTCTGTGGTTTTGCAGCAATGTTGCAGGCTGACGATGAAGACGACATGATGGAGATGCAGATGAAAAGTCCATTTGGGTCATCGTTCCGGACCTTTAATGCCACAGACTACAAACCCATCGGTAAGGCGTCCTACCCTCACCTTACTTTAATTTAGCTGTAAAGTCGTTCATGATAATTAAGGGGTTTTGTTTATTTATTTTTTACACGTGATTATTTGAAGTTATTTCTAGTCACTTAACATATATCTTAAAAACGTTATAAATGTACTTCTGACACTTCTTCTGTTCTCCTCTGTTCTCAGCCACCATTGATGTTAAGAGGAACATATTTGACCTTTGCACCGATACCAAAGACTGCTACCTAGCTGTGATTGAGGTAAATGGTTGTTAAAAATATGGGTTTAATGTGATACATTTTTGCTAAAGGTTATGATAATGTATGTTTCTTATAAATATGTGGAATACTTTTATTTCCTTTTCTGCTTGTCTTGCAGAACCAAGACTCTGTGAACACCGACACCGTGTGCAGGCTGTACGAAGTCGGCCGGCAGAGACTCGCAGAGGAAGAGGAGGAGGACGAGGAGGATCAGGTTTTAATTTAGTTATTTTAATTCGGCAGCGACTCCAGCAATGAAAATGAATTGTAGTTTAACCTTCTTTTTTTTTTGTCATCCCTACACCAGGAGGATGACGATCAGGAGGAAGACGATGACGATGACGAAGACTCAGACGAAGACGTCGATACCGATCCTCTTATCGCCGAGCTAGAAAATGACAATGGTGGAGAGGATGAGGACGATGAAGAGGAGGATGATGGGAATGAGGAGTTCTCTCCCTCCGATGAAGAGGTGGCTCGCCTCCTCGAAGAAGATGTCGACGTTGGGGACGACGAAGATGAGGATGACAATGATGAGGATGACTCTGATAATGAAGATGTTGATCTGGATGGCGACAATGGTGGGAGGTTTATCAATTCAAGCTAAGAAAATATGCTGAATTAAGACAGCGATTCCCAAACAAAAATGACTTTCTTTAGGGTGCTCATGATTTTACATAAAAAAACATTAGGAATTTTCTGGAAAAAAAAACCCTGAAATGAGCAGAGCATGATTTAAAAACAAAACCACACCAGACACACAAATAAATAATAAATGTCCATAAATCTGCTGTCCATATGAATGCTGGGAGGCGTCCCAAAACAACTACTGCATGTAAGTGCAAAGAGGGAATTTTTAAAGTTAACTTAAGAAGGAGAAATTCCCCAGATAAGTTTTGCAGAGGAGCGATAGAAAGCATCCCGACTGGAAAACGTACTAATTGGAATGACCAGTAGTAACCCATTTATTGAGCATCAGTAATATTGGAGAGAAGTGCCTGCAAAGAGCTCAAAGGATATTAAAGAGAACCAGAAGTATCCACTGCCAGCAGCTTCTCTCCTCAGGATGTGAGAATCTGAAGCCATTCTCCACAGTAAACCACAGAAAATTTTGTTTTTTGCATTTTTTGGATTATAACTGCATTTTGTGTGTGCAGCGAGCAACTATATTAAAGCTGACCATGGTTTAAGTCTACTCGTGCCTTTAAAATGAGAGAACTATTTCATAGGATTAACAAAGAAACCCTCTTTCTGTGTTTAAAGTACCCACTCAAGCTGCAAGAGTATTAACAGGATCCGTTAGCCTGATAACAGTATATTAAATAAGTTAAGCTACATCAGAAGAATGGTGTCCTAATCTGCCGTGTCAGCTAAAAGATGCAACAAAGCTGCTGTTTGGTCAAGTTTCTGTGTTTTCTTGCTTGTCTGGTCACTCTGAGGAAATGTTGTCTTTCTCAGTGGAATCTCAAATCTGCTGTCTTAGTTTATTCCGAAGACTGACAGAGGAAGCGTGAATTTTTGCTCTTTCACATTTTTTTTTAAAGTCTGTATACTCCCACATTTTAAATCTGCTTTTTCTTTCTGTCCCACAAACAGACAGCTCCGACAACTCTGACCTTGAGGATGACATCATCTTATCCCTGAATGAGTGAGGAGCTGCTGGCATCTGGGACCAAGGAACCGGGCAACACGTCAATACTTCTGCCTCATAGACAAGTGCGCTGCAGAACAGGAGGCGAGAAGAGAGGATAATATCAGCAGATAAGGTGGGAGATAACCTGGAGCACTGCCAGTTTGAAACAGTAGGTGTCTGCACTCTGAGTGACAAGACAAAGGAAGAACAATCTCATAGAGATGGAGGGGTGAAAAACCAATGCACACACAAATTGACTTACTAGTGGGCAAAAATGATTGTAAAAGATATAGTTTTATAAAAAAAAGAAAGAAGTGGGCTTGATGTTGAAAAAAATTGCTAGTGATTTGGATGCAGTGAAGAATGTTTTATATTTTATCACATTTGAGAATTTTTTTCAAGTGAGCCACTTAAATTGAAATTGATTCCCTCACTCTGTTTGGTCACAGATTAGTGTTTGTAGGGGAGAGGGCTTACATTGCGCCACTGTGGGTCTGCATTTGTGTTGCGGAGGATATAAAGCTCTCTCAAATGTGTATTTTGCCAGACTTCCAGGATTCATCACCAAAAAGTAATGAAGCATCAAGTTAGGCAGCTAATGCAATGCACACGCATGTTGCTGATGGTTCATGAAGCGTCAAACTCGCCTGCAGGTTTTTATTTTCACCTTAAACCAATGACCAAAATGCCACACACAGCAGTGCCATTTGTGAACGTCGCCTTCTGATTTCATTCTGTAGAGAAGTCATCTTGGTGCTCTTGCATTGCTGAAGAAACTGTAACTAGTGTGCACACTGTAAGAAAACGTTCGACATACTGTCAGAACATGATGGACATAAAGAGGCTTCTTCGGCTCTCCACCATTGTTTTATTTTACAAGGCTTTATTGATTTGGCTTTAGTGGATGTTCCTTAAAAAGATTTACAGGGGATTGTGCTGTTGATAATCCCACACGTCACACAGCGAAAATGTTACGCAATCTTATGTTACAGGATAAAATCAACATTGCTAAATTTTGAATGGAAATAAAAGATGGTGGTAAAATTCAGCTAAATATTTTCATTTCAAATGTTATTTTTCTCTGAGTGGACTGACGGGAAACTTCAAACAAATGCCTTTCACTTGCACACTTTTTAAAGCAGTTCAAACATTGATTCTCATATTTCTTGCCTTTTTAACAGTTCATTTTACCTTTTTCTTTTCCATAAGAAGACTGTGATGTTTTCTTGAAACAGTTTATGTACAGCTTGTATGTATCTAAAGTATTTTTACTATAAATAAAGCCGCAAAATTATCTTTTTGTGCTTCTTTTATTGACATGTGCATGATGCTCGCTGGCAGTAGACAATAATCATCTGTTATACCCGAGGTGGGTTAAAGTGTGTGGCTCTTTAAAAGGAAGAAAGCCAGAGGGATTGCTGTAACTGGTGCAGATATCGAGGTCTAATTAACAAACAAACTTGATCAGTATATCAGGTCCCTTCAAGCAAGGGCAGCGGTTAGGTAAATCTTTTAAACTTTAGGGAACTTTGATCTGATGGAAAAATCAATCTGTACTAACATTCTCACATTAAACCCCCTCTAAATAACCAAAGACATGTGATACAGATTCTTTCTTTGTTCATTTTTAATTACATTTAATATACATGATTTTATTGCAACCCAAAAAAAAATAATTCTCCCCCACAAATCAGACAAACAAGATCAAGTACTTTATGGTGACACCCCACCCCCCCCCCACCCCCGCCCCCCCCCGCCCAAAAAAGAGAACAAAGTTAAAAAGCAACAACAAAAACCTTCTGTGGAGGAAGATGATTGCTCTTACATTGGATACCAAAGAATTGTCTGTAAGAGGATTTGGATCTATTTATTTTTATAGTATATAGGGCATCAAAAATGGAGGACCAGTAACCTGAAAGTTAGAAAAGCTAAATGCTTTCTCTTGTTTCACTGGGGAATTTTGAATACATTACAAGAATCATCAATAGATGGAAACACTCTCAGACTTTAGACAGATGAAGTCTGTGTGCCACCTTAGATTTAATAAGGCCATGCCCGATACATATTAATGAGTGTAATATTGAGCATGTATCCGACCACTGAACTGTAAAATGTACTTTCAGATCAGCCGGCCACTCTCCTCTCAATGCATCAAGACATGTGCAGATGACAGTTTTTGTACATGGCTCATCTTTAAATTAAACCATGTCCATCACCGCAAGTGTCTCGTATAGAAGTATTTGGAATTTGGTTAGTGCAGTCTTACTCTTAAACTTCATATGCCATAGTTAGCACGGTTTTGGTAAATACCCATTTTGGTTTCAATATAAAACAAAGTGAATGTATCCTACAATGGCTGCCTCAGTACTTCACATCTCCAAATGAAAGCTACTGTTCATCATACCAGATCACAGGGCTGGCTAACACTTTGATAGAGCACGAGTAAATACTGGATGGAGCGTCCTTCTCGTGCTTGGCCCAAATAATTAGAATTCATAACAAAGGACAAAAACACCCAAAAAGTCTGGTCCAATTTGACAAGTTGACTTATTTTGTTTACTGTAGAGTTGTGACAAACTGTTTTAACTGGGTTTTACGTGACAGGCTGCTATGGTTTTGTGTCTTATCTGTTCCATTTCCCCTCCTGTACTCGGGTCTCTCTTGCAAAACTGAATTACCTCATTAGATAGAGGTTATTATAATACGTTAATTCTGTCAACGGTGTGCATGTCCACTAAGGCAAACATCATAGTCTATATAACGTTACATTCTGTCCAATAAAATGGGGGTACAGTTTACCTGGCTGATTTTTATAAAGAAACTATGCAGGAAAGAGCCAAGACGGTTGACATTTGCTTTAATATTTACCAGCCGCTTGGTTTGGATATACATTTTAATCATATATATGTTATGTTTGATAGTCGTTGCATGTGGATAATTCTACCTTTATTGCCCTTTTAAGTGTTAAAATACCTTACATTTACCATAACGTGACATTATTCAGGTCTCTTGATAGTTGAATGGTGCAGGGATTTGCCACAAAATGTTCCTGTTGCCTCCCCCACAGTTATTAATAGAACTTATTAAAATAGTCGCAAGACCCATTAAAAAACACCACATTGAAAAGGATCAAATATATTTTCTAGATTGAGTGTGTGTTTGAGTGTTCCTGCGGAGGCCCATGTGTGCCCATGTGTACAGACAGCGATTGTTTGTACAGGGAGTGCATGAAATGTATAATCCTGAGAAGAGTAAAGAAATAAGAATGTTCGTGTGGGTGCAGGTGATGGATGAGTTGGTAGGCCATGCTTCTTATTACCTCCTCGGCTGGCTCTTATTGCCTGCTAGCTTTGGGAGTGTAGAAACAGATAGCAGGTCTGGCTGTATTAGGCAATCCCTGTTTGCAGGGGACCAATGTCTCATCCTGTGCTGCTGCATCAGAGCAGCAGCTAAATGTAGCCACTGCTCATACCAAGCTGAGCAAGTGTAATGTTGTCAGGAAATGACAAGTGTATGAGGCACTTTTTAAGTCTTTAATATGTCCTTTGTGCCAGTGCGAACAAGTATGCTGTAGTGTCACCTAACCAGATTTCCAGCAAATATGATGATTGCTTGTTATCTGGTGCGTTATGTTTTCTCTCAAATGTTTATTAGCTGGGATGCATATTTAGCTTTCAAAACGCCCCACTCTGCTTCAGCTTTATGTATGTGAGTGGAACACCGCCCACAGTGTTCCACTTGAAGTAATAGACAGATGGGAGTCAGTCACAGCATCGCTATGATGGAGAGAAATTACCCTGCTGAATACTGCCCTCCCTCCCACACTACATCAAACTCACTGGACGCTCAATATTCACCAAATCACTCTATTTTTCTACTCATGATGGCCTTGTCTATAGGACAAGACAGCTTAATGCACTGAATGGACCAGACATACATTGAGGAATGGGTGGGATGCTGTATAACAAAGATTTAGGAATAAACTGTTCATCCTAATGGTTTAGAACATCAGCCTGTAAGAGTATATCCTCTTCCCACATCATGCTGTTGTTCACATGTTTAAATCCAGGTCTAAGTAGGACAGAGGGACATTTTCAACGCAGAACATTCATCTTGTTCCTGAAACGTTCACAAAAATAAGGCTAGGACATTATATGCCTTACTAGCATAATTAGAAGGTCACTTTGATGTGTAGATTTACTCTGCAGGTGTAAGCTTCAGAGCAAAGTGAATGCATCATGTTCATCATTTCCCCACTGACTGTTGTACCAGCAGTGACTCACTTACTATACGCCATAAAGTCAACCCAACTAAATTCATTGCATCACATCCAGTATATGTCATTTGAAGTCAAACCTAGCAGACAACCTGTTTCCTCTTATCTAGCAACATGTGGTGACAGTTTCTAGCCGAATACAGCATTTATTTTTGTTAAATAGGTGAATATTGAGACAGTTCACAACTTCCTTCCCACCAGAATGTTCCCACATTTTGGAGGCTTTAAAACAGGACTTGGCCCAACACATGTGGAATAAAATCCAAAAGATATACTTATAATGTGCAGCCAAAAAACATACTACATTTTATAGCCTACTGACCTAAATTTGCAGATTATATTCAGAAGAAGAAATCACTGAATGCAGAGAATTGTAGCAGATGTGTCTAAACTCGGATCAAAGTCATGTCACTTCATGTTTAGAGTTCATTAATCTACAACATGCATTTGAATTTTTTCCAAATCTATCGTTTATTTTACTTGAATGTAATTTATAAAACAGCCTGTGGTCGTGGGATGTAGTTCTAAAGAGAAATTCACAGTTTGCTCAAGCTATCAATCAAATCCAAAGGGAGCAGTGGCCTTTAGGAATTAATTGCATCTCATCAGTGTGGGAGCATGACTGCACTATGACAAAGCATCACCGGTAGTGGGTATGTTTCTTTGAAATGACTCAACCAGGAGGTGCTTCCCCACATGGCCTGATCCGTAACACCGGGAGCTACTTTATGGCCAACAACCCCCAAAACTACGCATTCAATCAGAAAAGGCAGACTCCCGGCCAGCTTACTAGCAGGAGAAAATGCAGTTTGTGTTTGTGATGGATGCAACTGCCATGCAGAAAGAGAGAGAGGGTGCATATATTTGCAAATGCTTGACACATCAGTGTTGACAAAACGAGTCATGTGACGACCGTGAAGATGGCGCAGCTTATGGTATATTGCAGCTTTCTCAGTATTTTCTTGCAGCAGCTCGACAGTTCTGACCGCTGAACGATATCGCGACCTATTACCTCCTAATTACCGACCGATTGTGCACGCTGCCTGAGCAGCCGGATCCGCTGGAGCTGAGAGATTGGTTTAGGAAAGAGGAGAAGAGAGAAAATACCAATAAATTAAAAAAATAAGCTTCGTGGAAAAGAAACATCTTTGTTCCACTTTAAATGCGGCTGCAATAACACCTTTTTACTGAAGACGAGAAAATCGCTCACCGTGTGTGTGCGTGCGAGCGTTCGTGCCTGCCTGCGCGAGTGTGTGTTTGCGTGCGCGTTACATTAGGTGGACACGGAGACTGCATCAGACTGGAGACACACGCCGGAACATAATAGAGAGGAGATATCGGAGCTTTCATGGTCCTTCCTCTCCCCCTGCTCACACACAGACGCCAGGACACTGATTTCGGTCGAGACATGTAGTCCCATGTATGAGCAGCCAGGATCATTTGTAGCCTTCAGCTCTCATTTTCTAGCAGCATCATCTCACGATATCGACATAATGTGGCTTTCTCTACCGGAGGGAAAATAACCAAATATGTGGATACCTACAGAAGAGGAGAAAATCGGAGTTGGTAAGTCAATTGAATTCTTTATTGCTTATTTAATGATGTTTGGTTTCTATCTTTTTTTTTAATTGACTAATAATACAGCGCTGTGATGGCAGTTTGTGAACGAGAAACACCCAATGTGTGTTCATCGACAACCCGCAGAGGCTATCCAGACTATTTCCCCCGTTATTATGCCTATTACACCCAATGAAAAACACACACACTTGTAATGGCTGATATACACGGCCAGTGACTGCATTGAAAGGGGAAATTGCGTGGGATGGTACAGCCTACAGCCCACCACCTTAAAGATGCTATCGCAGTCTATACACAACCGCAGGCATTGCTTTAGATCAGGCTCCTAGGTTGTGTGTTTTTTTGTATAAAAAACAATAAGAAAATGCGTCAGTGTAGCATTTTAGCCTTTTATTCTTATGAGCATATCTGGAGGGGGAAGAGGGGAAAAACGATTCGTGTTGAAACCACGAGGGGGCATCGTGACTGCGTCCCTCCAACAGGTGTAGGTTGGTGGAGTGGAGCCGGAGTCTACCTGTAGAAAGACATCAGCCCTAATGCTGCTGCTGCAACGACAGAGACTGCGCTGTAACAAAATACCACATTTCATCCCTACATGAGTGCACTTTGACCCAAAGGGAAAGTGCAACATCAGCATTCTCCATTCAGATTAGCTGTTTATGGAGGAAGAAAAAAAAATCAAAGCGATCTGTTTACAATCTACTCTCATATATAATAGTCAACAATTACGCCATAAGCACCAAACGGTCATCATTAAGTGACTGCCTAACCTCACTGCCACGGCCAAAGTGTCTATAGCTATGATTATCCTATAGAGGGTTTTCAATAGGGGAATGAGTCATTTCCAGATGCTCTACAGCTGTTACTCGTGCTGCCTTGCACATGATACTCCCCCCTCATATAAACGCCCACACATATACACTTTGTTTGGAGGCATTACATTGTCATCATCGTTTCATAAAGACCGCAGGATGAGAGTCCCAAATGGCAATCCATAATATCGGCTCTTGTTGTGGCTGTACAGTAATCATCTTATCTCATTCGGTCGTTTGTGTTTTTTTTTCTTCATCCACGCATCCATTGCTCCATCACAGATTCACTGCAGGTGTTTTTTTTTCATGGCGCAAATATATCAGGGTTTTAACAGGGAGGAAGTGAGGGGAAGCAACAGTTCTCCGCAGCCTCCGCAGCAGTGGAGTGACCTGGCGCTGTCCATGGTGTTGAAATGCGGGGACTCAAAGCGCCTTGAACCTACACAGTACATACTGTACATTGTAACAGCAGCCCACATTACTCTGCTACAATTTCCCCTTCGCCCTAGAGAACGTGTTGACATACTAGCTTCAAAATGTGGCAATCAAACATGTTAACTGGCAGTACAGTCCCTTTTTTCTCTCTCCTACCTAATCTGTTTTATTGCCATTTTGCATATTTCCCCATCACCAATATGAACCTGAGCTGTGGTCCTTCAGCAGCAACCAAGGCATTTATTTTCTCTTCTATTTTTAATGGGCTCTGTCTAAACAGGAAACAGTTGGACACCAGTTCATGAAACGTTAATGCCTTTCTTAGAATTGTTGCCTATTCATTATTTCCTTTGTTTATGCAGGGAGTAATATTAGTTTGTAAATCACTTGCATAGTGGCAGCATAGGCCTGGATCTGAATGTACTGTAGGGTTGCCCGGCTCTTTCCACTCTGCAACTGCACTTAATTTTCTTGAATTATTTAAATCACCAACTAATTTATACCTACTTTTCTGCCTTATTTAATAACACATTTGTAGAAATGTTGTACCCCAAAGGAAATGCACATTTTAAAATAAAAAAGGAGGTTGTTAACATTACAATAGATTTTAAAAATTAAATCGATCCTCAGTCCAGTCTTTTTAAAACGACTCTTATTTGCAAATGAGTCACTAATGGATTTCTCTCATATAACCAGTGGTATTGCAAGACTGTTTTAACACTTCTATTGGAGAGATCTCTGTCTGTAAGCCAGTACCTGCCCACATGAGAAAGAAAGCGAGAGAGAAAATTATCTGTGGCCACATGGACATGTCTCAGGCGCAAACTACTGTAGCAGTACATGAAATAATCTAGCGGGCTAGGCCACCATTATCTGAAATGGACAGCTCGAGGATCAAACGTGTTCAGGAGAGAACAAAAGATAGAGCTAATGTTCAACTGAGAGTGGGATTAGAGAGATTAATGCAGCCCAAAGTAGCATTTCTCCATGGGCTTTAGCCATGATTTTAGTTCATTTTGGTGAGCACTTGGATTCATCATGGGCACTGATTTACAAATCTCCGTAGTTCTGTAGTTTTCTGTACCTTAACTGCACTTCAAACCCCTAAAACATACCTATTGTTGCATGTGTGATCATGTAGATGGTCATTAAAAGTGGTTTTTATGTCATCATCTTGTGGCTACACAGACCCCTGCAGCTGAGTAGCGTGCCTACATTCTGTGACACTGATTTTAGATCCAATACGGTAAAATGCTCCTCTGCCTCTGTGGCAGAAATCCCTAGGTTAGCAATACTTTAGCACAGTAATGTGTCTGTGTAAGGGAGTCTGCATATAAGTCGTGCTGAACAACATGACTCAGTGGGCGAAACCCAAAGACCGTCGAGTAAATTTTAACTTTGCTGGATCTGGGACAGAACAACTCAAGCAGGGCCTTCATGGCCTTCATACTCACATTGCATTACTGAAATGGTTGAAGTATTCACTCGGTAAGCAGTTGGGCTTCAGATGTACCAATCATGAATGAGGCTGGAACTAAAAGAGAAAAGAAAACCAAATAGTCAGTTTTGTCAGTGCTGCATTTAAGATGAGTACAGTGACTATTTTATAACAGTATTTCTCAGCACAGTGGTGCCCATTTATCACCCAGTTGTTTTTGAAAAAGGAAAGCTTTTATAATCCATAATAATGTTTAATGGCAGTTTTTTGATGGCATCTTCACTCTCTGCAGAATATTTCTCCCCTGTGGACCCTTGTAGGTTTAGGTACTCTATGTGTCTCTCGCTGATTCTAACACAATGTCATCAGGCCATTCGTGCTGTGTATTAATCTTCGCTATATTAAATATAGAGGAAAAACATTTTTCAAGACCTGTCGGCAAGTACAAATATGAACGCTGGAAGGTGATACTTGTCTCCCTCATCTGCTGTAAAATAACAATATATGTTTTTGTTTATAGCTTACATATTGGAGTTGACTTGACCCTAAAAATGACAGGAAACAGGAGAGTGGAATATAAGGCAAATAGTTCAAAGGTCAACGTCATACAGAGTGGCTTGAGTACATGGAGACCGGATTTCTACAGAAAATGTAATTAACACATTCTGTCAGGATCATATTTATATTTTGTGCCTCTACTGTGACATGGTTACCTGCCTTAAAGTTCAAACAGTGCTTTATTGTTCTCATACTGCCTGTGCTGCAGCACCTCTTTTAACCCTCTAACTGAAACCAGAGCCCAGCCTGCTGTGATTGGTTAGCTGGCCGGGTCACTTGTGATTGGTCAACCTCTTAGTGATGTCCCGCCACTTAACCTTTCACGTACAATGTATTGGAGCGCTAGCCAATAGAAGCCTAGTGTTACAAAGCGATGTCACTATGTCGCAGAAGTAAGCAAAGGAGTCAAATGGAGGCGTAGCAGAGAAACTCCCTCTGGAGGGAGCTTTGGGATTTTAGCCTTTGCAAACCATTAACATGCTTTAACCTATACAACACACTAGAGTAAAGGGGAACCCCTAAAAAGCACAATAGGGACCATTTAAAAGAATATTAAGAGAAGATACAAGACACAAGCGAATGTTCCTGCATGAGGCTCATTGTTTGTGGCACTACAGCGTTCTTTTTTAACACAATAGAGAGCCTTGAATTGCCACATTTTTCTTGCAATCATCACATAAAAGCCCCTTTTACATCGTAACACTGGAGGATTCTATTAGCAAGGTGAGGGTTTTAGTGTTCACTTATAGGCATTTTAGGCATTACTGATGGTGAAGAGTGGCAACTTAGAAAATAAAGGCACAACAGAGGAAAAGCTTTCTTAATTCTCATTCAGGCTGCCTAAATGATTTTAAAACGTATTTTGTGCGCCAGTATATCTCTGGTCTCCTGAGTAAGGCTTTTTACTATGAGGCTTGATACTAACTTGGTGAGTTTTCTCCTATTATTCTCAGTATTAAGTGACCCAAGTGATACCATAGACAGTGTAAACTTCAGCGCTTGAATGTCATAACTCCTGCATAATTAAATCCAGCATGATAACTTATTTTTTTCTTCACGAGATGACGGTGGTAGTAATTACGTGCTGTTATGGAAAATCAACCCCAGTGTCTGTTCTCACTTTACACCAACTCAGAAAAACTGGATTCTTAGGAGACTGTTAAAAACGTTACCTGAAGAATAATTCAGAGCAGAAAATGAGAGTATTCTCTGATTCATAGTTCATATTTTGCCTTTTGACAATTATTACTATTAACCAGTTTAGTTAACTAAATCTAAAGCATTTATATTAATCATACTTTATACTTTATGAGGAATCCTGTCTGTCTATAAGTTGTAGTTCTTCTACTTTGTGGAAGAATGTTTCAGCTATTTGCACATCCTAGTTTTTATAGATTTGCTAAAGCTGATATTTATTTATAAAATGCATCGCATGTCTTTGCTGTAATCAACATTTTCACCAGCCAGAAGATAAAAAAACACATGTATTTTTCTTTCTTACTTGCAAACAATTTTGTTGAGTAGGAAAGTATAGGACTGAAAAAAGCAGTTTTGCACCTAAAACCTGACATTTGATATTAAAAGAGTGAATAGATGCAATTGCTAATAGATTTATGGATCAGTAAACGTATATATATATATATATCTATATATCTGATACATGGAACAATGGAGAGGTGGTGAGGTGTGAGGAAAGTGGAGGACAGCAGGAGTCTCCTGCTGTGCTTAAGCTCCATAATTCCTACCAGTGAGTTTCTGGTTACACAATAGCAGCCTTAAGATGCCATGTGGGCTATATGCAACTAAATCGAGGGACAGTCTGGACTGATATTATGTTGCTCAGCAGAAATGTTTGCTTTTGCCAACATTTCCACTGCTTGTCCCATCAGTCCTTCCAACATCCTACGTTCAACATGTTGAAGTATAAAGATGAATTTTTCTTGGTTTTTGTTTTGTGGATATGCTAATGCACTGAAGCTTTTAGTCACAATGAAAGAGTGTTTACACAGCTTGGAGGTTTTGTGAGGGTGGACTATGAAAATATGAGTCTGCTTGATGCACCCATCTCTCTCGAACATGACAAGCTCATCTTGCTCTGACATGGCCTCCGCTAAAGAGTTTTAAAATGGTGTGAGTGCAGGTTTTGCAATTCAAATGAAATAGAGGCCATTAAAGAATAGCACTCTAAAATAGGCAATACTTAGCCTTGGCTGGAAAAGAGCCCTAGGCAGATGGAAAAAAGGTGACAAGGAAGCTCTTTAAGTCTATCCATCTCTCTGACTCTAATACATGCCTAATACGCTTGACTTGAACTCTAGCGCCATGTAGCATCCATAAGCTTCGCCATTTAAAAATGCCCAGCAATCCCCGCAGCAGTTACAGTGAAGAAAGCCCTCCAGTTTGTAGATGATCTGTTGCCATAGTTACCCGCGCACAGGAACTGAGCACTCGTTGCCCTCAAACAGGCAACTGAGCCGAGCCCAAGCCCCTCCTCCTCTTCCTCCCCCTCACTGGGTCCCCTGGCTAGTTCATTAGCATAATGATTCACACCAAACTCCCCTTGAAGGGCCACAATTTGTAGGTTTAAAATCATCAGTGGAGCCCGGTCATAGTTAAACAAGTTTGTCTTTACTGAGGCTTGTATGTTACATAGATGCAGATAAAAAAAAAGGGGACTCCAGAGGCCATCCTATTGTGAAAGCCTTTACTGTGGCATCCATCCCCTGAGGAATAATCATGTTCTTAATCAGTGTTTGAGTCACAAGATGTTTCTGTGTACGGTCAAAAACTGCATGATGCTGCAAAAGCGGGTGGCTTGGAAGATTTATTATGCTAATACCGACTTATGATAAAGCAGCGTTTACTACTTAGCAGATTGTGTGGGCTCTATTTTGGGAGACAGTTCAATTAACTTAACATTCCACAAAAATCAGGCCGCTTAAGAATTAATTGCTTATTAAAATTACTACCCACTTCAGGGTGGGAGCTTGTTTACAGTTTGCTAAGCAGTGGTTCCTGTGTGTCAGTTTGTTTAGATGTTTGTGTTTAAGAGCTTATTAAAATTCTCGCTTCAACCCAAAAAGATATGCTGTGCAGAGACTTTACACTTTATACATTAGATAGAGACACAAGAAATAGGCCCCTTGCTTAATCAGAGGTCACAAAAATGACACATAGAATAGGTATGTTGTATAAAAAATTACATCACAGTCAAATAATAATATGGGTGGTGGTGGCGAAGTCCATAGGGGCTTGGCCTGGGAACTGGAAGGTCACCAGTTCAAGTCCCCGAAAGACCAAGTGCCACCGTGGTGTCCCTGAGCAAGACACTGGTTACCTACACTGCTCCCCGGGCGCCGTACATAATGGCAGCCCACTGCTCCTAACACTAGGATGGGTCAAATGCAGAGACCGCATTTCGTTGTCCTAGTACTTGTACTCTATGCAATGACAATAAAGTTGAATCTTCATCTTCATCTTCAAATAAGGTCACCATTTGTTGTCATTACTGTTGTCTCATAATAGTTTTTCTCTTTTCTGCACAGTGATCTGCAACTTCCGGTCAGCAACATGTCAGGCCCTGATCCTGGAGATTGGGGAAACTGTACAGATTCTGGAGAAGAGCGAAGGTATAAGAAATCAAGCCCAAAAAGAATTATGTGGTGGTCCTTTTCACTCAGGCCTAAATCTCCTTCTTTCTTTGTATTTTATATATTATTTATTTTTTAACTCCCTGAATAAACCTTCATACTAAAGTTAAAACAATTCCAGACTCACTATTTAAATGTGATTACTTTCAAGCAAAATAAATAAAATAAAGCATTCTGTATTTCTGCGCCAAATTTAAGGATAATCCTAGAAATGAACTTTGAAACACCATTCAAACCCTCCTGTTAGAAACATCGCTGCTTATGTTATGGAAAATAGAGTATAGTTAAGCAGTTACGTTTATAAGCAGCTGTTGATGTCCAGATCTATCACGTAGAAATGATCTGCGCCATCTAACGAAAAGAAGACTGTAGGGAAGGATTCACTTAAGCTAACACACAATACAATCCTAACATACAAGGCTGATTTCATGTAGCTTTTTTTATTTTTATTAATGGTATAACCTTTTTTTACAATACAGCCCTATACCTGGAAAGCAACTTAAATGATATTCATCCACCACACTGACTGCTACATAAGCTCACAGAAGCTTTCACAGATTTGTTTACCATTTTATGACCAATAAAACGACAAAACAGGTCAAAATAACAGTAAATCTAATTATTTGAAGGAAGTAAGTTGGCTAGCAAAGTCAAAACGGTAATGAATGACATTCAGATTTACATTTTGAGTATAAGTTCAAAGAAGGTAAAAATAAATAAAACTGCTGGAGCTTTTTACTTGTTTCAGGCAGCCTCCTTCAGCAAAATGGTTTAATGGCACATATTCCTTTAAAAATGTGTTTATTTGTGATGTAGTGAGGTTTTCTAATGTGCATTTTGCTCTTCCTTTAGGTTGGTACAGAGGCTTTTCCACCAAGAAGCCTTCTATCAAGGTAATTATAACTCCATCTAAAATTGACTGGTTCGACATTGGGTTAATTCCTGCAGGCTGCATACAATTCTCAGCATTTCAAATGTGTGAGCAAATTAATCCCATCAAAACCGGCATACTTGAAGCACAGCATAAAAATACAAAGATCTATTTGGACAAAACCGTGTACTGTAGTGCAGCAAACTGAATACGTTTGAAGAGCAAGAAACCAGATAAGTTGATGGAAAGCCAGTAATCATAGTTAAGTTAACAAATATTTTAATAAACACATTAAGAAATGGTCACTTTGCAATACAGAGTGGTCTCCACATTTTGTTTGATAGAGACCAATGTATTTTTGTGAATGATAATGTGGCGTGAGAGATGTGCATCCCAAAAATAACTTTGTCTAGACAACAAAGACATTAATGACTGATTAAGTTATTGAATGGAGCTTTGTTTGACAAAAATAGAAATCTCCTGACCTGTTTTTCAAAATGTACTTTTCATAGACACTTTTTTAACCAAGATGTTCTGACCTCATATCATAAAAACACTACGACTAATTGTAGTGCCATCTTCAAGATAAATTATACACAGCAGATACAGGGCCAAGAAAAGAGACAATTAATCCAACCTTGGTCCGAGGACCATGTCTCCTCTATCATTTATTTTATTTTTGTACAATGGCAATTTAGCATATCATCCCACAATAGCATGGAGCCATCACTGTGTTCTGTCTTACCACTGTGCTGTTTTCTCTCCTGTGCATCTCAATTTTGTTTTCCTTTCAGCCAGCAGATGGTGCAATTAGTGATCTAAAAAACACATTTTTAACAAAAAGATACATAAAATAAAACTCCAATTGAATTAAATCCATAACATTAAATACACAGTTTTCTTCAGTGTTTCCTGCAGGAGAGAAGCAGCACACACTTATTGTGGTGTTATATTTTTAAACAAGGCTGAAATAAAGTTAAGATGGAGGGCATTGAATCCACTTCACAGTTTCTGCATGCAGCATCATTATGATAAATCCCACTCAGTAAGTAAGGACCATTGGTGCAGAACTAAGACTAATACAGCCCCATCACTGCTAAAAGAGATCAATACTCTGCACTGCAATAAGTGGTTATTATATACGACTGACACATCTGCTTCTTATAGGATTGATTCTTCAGTAAAGACTGTTTATGAGTCCATCCTTGACAACCTGTAGCAGAGCCCGATAGCCATTACACAAACAATTGTATCATCAAAAACAAAAATACCAGATATATTATAAAAAAACATAAGAGCCGCAGGTAATTGTTTGCCATGTCCACTCTGCTCTTAAAATAAAATGTCAGAAGCTGAAGTGTTATGTGATGGTGCTGTAATGTTTTAAAAGAAGCACAAAAGCTGTCCAGTCCTGGTAAATGTACGTGTTAGTGGCTACACGCTGTCCTTCCCTACTCTCATCAGCTATTTACAGTTCTTACTAACACCCCTCCATTTTGTTATGTACTCTACTGCCCACATTAAATCGCCCCCATACTCTCTCTATGCTGAGAGGAATTAGTTTTGCTCACTGTGGCCAATTCTTCACATCTGGCAGATTAGAATAAGAAAGATGAACTGCAAGGGTGGCACTTGGCACCCCTCAGTCTCTCGTGCCCTTCCCTTGCTAAGCCAATCCACAATAGGGCTCATCATCTCTGTGGTGTGTGTGCACGCAGTATCATTTATTGTCTGCATGTCAGCACACAGCATAGCAGAAATAGTCTAAAAACATATAATGGAAGAGTGAGCAAGCGTTTCCTTCAAAATATAATGAGTCGCCAGCAGAACTGTATCTAAACTTTACGGTATTCAACCACATACAACACAATACTGTACACTTTGGTTACATGTTGCAGGAGAATTATGAACGTGATCCTGTCACACTCTGTAACATCTCTGCTCCCTCCTCTCTGTCCACAGGGGATTTTCCCAGTCAGCTATGTCCACTTGAAGAAATCCACAGTGACCAACAGAGGGTAAGTCGTTTGATGTTTTAGTTTAGCTTTGCACAGTGTCATAATTAGAGATGCGCTTATCCAACTTAGTTTGATGGATGTACCCCGCCGCCATACAGGCACCAACATAGGATTAAAAAAACAAAAGAGGAAGACTGAGTAGCAAATAAAAGTCTGTGCATTCACAAGGGTGCTCCTGTGAAGGATGCACGTCAACACATATATTCTGGGATGTTGGAAAGATCTATATACGTCACCGATACTCATTTGTTGTTACATAAAGAACTTATTGACATGCAAGGCAGTATCAACACTACCCAACATGCACAGCTACGAGTAAACAAAACGTGCCTTTGAATATGAAATACATGCAACGACAGACTAGTTCGACTAGTTTTCGGTTGGCAGTTTGATAAAACAGCAATCGATAGATTGTATTTGGCCACTAAAGGCTGTGTTTCATACTAGTTAGCGAAATGAGTAGAGTAATAATATCAGTGTATTGAAATGTAAGGTATTTAAACTTTAATATCACAATGTAAAAGTACACACAACATAATTGTATATTTTATCCTGGTCACCCACCCGTACAACAAGTGTCGATCACATTAAGATTAGAGTGAAGGGAACGCCTTTGCACATGCAAGAAACCTAATCTTGAATTGGTTTATTATTGAGTAGACACATAAACAAAACTAAAAGAGCGTGTTGAATTGATTTAGTGCAGCTCAAAATACTGAAGACAACATCAGCGGTGGTTTCTCTACAGTTCCATCTCTACCATTGAAACATAAATTAAGGATGATATGAGCAATGTTAGAAACAATTCTGTTTGTTCTGTACTGGTCAGGAGCACTTCTTCACTTATTACACAGGGAGTATGAGGCAGATACATCAATGTGGTAATCTATAAGACTCGTTGGACAGTCGATAACATGTATGCATGCTCTCTCACACACAAATGCACACAGATGCACACACAGTGGAGGTCATCCAAAGTTTCCATCACAAAAGCCGGCCACTGATGTATTGGCTAGAACAAAAGTGAAGACAAAAACAGGCAGCAGATCTCTTTATCAGCCTGAACTCATGGAGGTTAAACCCACATACTGGGAGCTGTGGCTCAGTGTGGACTGGGAGTTTGCTGTTATATCACCACCTTCCAGTTGAGCTACCACATAGCAGGAGGATTGTCGTTAACTCTCAAACAATTAAAAGTACACACTTAGAAATCCACATTATTATAGTTCTGCGCTCCAGGAGTTGCACTTTGGGAAATGTGTTTTGCTGTCTCATGGAGTTAATGAGGTGACACACCTTCAGCATATCTGTGGTTCTCCCAGAGCATCCATGCCACAGACAATAAACCTGAGTCATGGAGTAATGGTTGGAGATGCTTCCCTTGATGCAAAAATCAATGATACAGTATTAAAGATAATTCTTTCAGAATAGGCCGGAGCTTAGTGAGCAAAGTTTCACAAGAGAATGAACCTTGGTTTAGTGTTGCTCTATGAGTGTAGTCACTCAGGAAGGATGTGTGTTGTGTTTTTTCACTGGAGTGCTCTACCTCTGTTCCTGACTGCAACCAGATCATATTCTAACTCTTCATGAGATTGCTCTTTTTATCGTTTCATGCTGTTACTAATTTAAAAGCTGGCCTGAAGCAGTGACATTAATACCTGCTGTATTTTGTCAGTTTTGAGCATGTTAGTTGCTTAACATTTAAGAAGTAATCAGTTACTTGTACTGCACTAACATTACTCAGCTCAGCATTAGCTCCTGTTTTGTGCTCTCATACTCATGTACATGTTTTTTTTTGCCGCAGGCTGTGTGAGACGGTGGTGCCCCTGGAGGACCCTATCATCACAGAGACCACCTCCACACTGCAGGAATGGGGGGTCTTGTGGAAGCAGCTCTATGTGGTCAGTAGCACTATATTACAATACATCTCAGTCATCCTGAAACAAAACACCAAGCAATAAATGTGAGACTAAATCTAACACATTTGCAAGTGAGTTTGGAGAAAAAGAAATTGCATCCATCATTGTTTCATTTCCGTCACCCTCTGGGGGTTTGGTGGAACAATCTTTTCCAGTATGTTTTTTCTTCCTTGCACCTAATTAAACACTGTGTATAACCAGCAACTATAGTGAATAGCCCAAAGATACAGTGCACACATACAGTGAAAGCCCCTTTATTTCCCATAGCTTGTCGTTCTAACTGCCAGCCTACATTTTCATATACTATCCATGTAGGAACAGGAATGGCTGTTGGCCACAGATAATGGCCTGCAGACCTGTCGCATGCAATTTCATGCCGTGTCATTCAGTCATTGATTGATTTAAGCCTCCCTCTCGTAGTTTGTGCATCATCTTAAGATCCAGCTCTGCTCGCCACCTTCAGTCAGCCTTTACTTGCCCGGGCAAAAGTGATTACTGGAAACCTAAAGCATTCTTAATCCTGCTATGTGTCGAGGGGGCAGGCAGAAGTGGTTGGTAGGGTTTGGAGTTTGGAGCTGAGTAGATACATTGCGGATCTGGCAGCAAGTTTTTACATAACCTCTCACTGAGGACTGCTCATGCTCTGAGCAACTAAGGAGCCGGAGGAGCTGGTGTAGTGATGTAACTTTCTCTGAAGCCTGACTAATGTGAAGCGCTGATTTAACAGAACCCGTTTTGGTGCTCACCCCCTGTGTGATATGGGCCATGTTGCCACAGTTGCATCCATAATAATAGGATGTAGCATTGGCTAAATGTTGTTACATTTCACCTTATCGTTGCCAATTACAATTCATGGTATAACTTCAGGGAGCAATGGCCTAAGCATAACTGTGTATCTGTTTTAATGTACGTAATTAGCCCCGCAGAATAGACACCCGAAAGGGCTCATCAACCCTGAAAAAAATCTTTGTTTTCCTGCAGCCTTTGAGAACATGGAGGGCTTATCCTCATTAAATTTACATCTGCAATGTGGTGCTGCTTAATCTTTGCATTTATGTAAACAAACCTGGGTGGTAATGTGACTTGTCATGCCATTAGGGAGAACAGAAAATGCCTGAATTAAAAGTGTTGTCCTTGGTTTACGACAAATAGTGATGAAATTCATTACCATGAGGAGGTCAAAGCAGACCTGCAAGGGGAATTTTTGTTGTTGTTTCATTAACAATAGCAGTGCGCCTTAAATGTCAGTAGCATCACACATTTGTTCATACCTGCATGACTGGCAAGGAGTGATTTCTGTCTTGATCTTACTTTGACTGAATAATAAAACATCAGAGTGTGATATCAGAGCACAATCTGCGAGTAACCTCTTATTTTCTCTCAGTTTCCAGTCCTGTAGTTAAAGAGGGAAATTAATAATCTCTCAATAAATGATGAAGCAGAAGAAGATCACATATCCTAACAAAGCCTTTTTTTGGATGCTTCAACAGAAACATAAGGTGGATCTATTCCATAAGCTGCGTCATGTGATGAATGAGCTCATCGACCTGCGCCGGCAGCTGATCCAGGGTCACCTCGCCCAGGATCAGACTCGTGAGATCAAGCGGCACATCACAGTACGACTCGACTGGGGCAATGAGTGAGTGAATCTTGTACTGAGTGAATTATATTGAGATTGGCTGCACACGGAATACAATATTTCCTTGGCACTGGAGAGATCTACAACACCGGATGAGTGGGTGCGGAATAACATTCTCTATGATGTAATTTTATGGTCATTTAGCAGATGAGTGAATCTCAAGCGGCTTAAAGTCAATGCTCATCCCCCTGGAGGAACTGTAAAGACATATTCCTACTGTTGCCAGTTTAAAATTCCATCAAACTCAACTGTGACAGGCATCCATAACAGATACAAGATATGAGGGATCCCTCTCAGCTGACACAGCACTCTATATGGAGCGACTGTCTGTCAGTTTATTATAAAATAATTGCACATGCAAGAACACCAATATTTAGTTTAACTATTATGTGTTAATGTAGAAGAAACACCCAGAAGTGGAGCCTGAAATTCACTGTATTCTGTTCACCATGCGAGTTGAGGTCACTGCTTTGTAGTGCACACTGACCTGAGAGATGTAGTGATCTAATTTCATGGTTAAAAGATCGCAGCAGCCCTGATAGCATGTATTGAGGCTGCACAATTCAGTTTGAAATACAAAAGCATGAACCAGAGGTGTAAGGAAAACACTGAATCTATATACTTTTTGGAGTGTCTCTTAATTTAACAAATCTTTAACATACTCATATTTGAGTGTTTAAGTCATGTTTAAACCCATTAATCCAAAATCCACTTCAAGATCCAAATACTTTCGAAATTGCTAAAAATGGACCGTTGATGGTGCTGCCATTAAAAAAAACAGTGAGGATTCAAACTGTAGCTGTTAGTCCTTGAGCAAACGGATACAGATAGCTGTTTATATAAGAAAAGGTTAAGTAGTTGTAAGTATAAGCATTTCCACTTAATGAGCATAATACTAACTTCATGAGGCATTATTGGAGTTTAAACTAACTAACACTGTCTAATGTTGATGATGAAAATAAATGTCCAAAAATGAATTAGAGGGGCCCTTTTGTACTATTTTTTAGGTTCATATTTATATTGTATGTTTCTGCTGTGAAATTGTTACCTGCTTTAATGTTCAAAGAGTGCTTTATTTTTCTCATACTGCAGAACCTCTTTTCACCCTCTATCTGAAACCACAGCCCATTCTGCTGTGATTAGTGAGCTGGCCAACTCGCTTGTGATTGTTCCGACTCTTAGAGATGTCCCGCCCCTTAGCCTGTCACGTACAATGTGTTGGAGCTCTAGCCAAAAGAAGTGCTTTGGAAGTAAAAAAAGGAGTGTGGTAGAGAAACTCCCTCTGGAGAGATCAAAGAGATTTTAGCCTTTGCAGACCATCTCCATGCACAGAAATCCGTATAACAATACAGAACCCTAAAAGGATTATGGGACCCCTTTAAATAAAAAATGGCATTTAAAATTTTAGATTTTTTTTGGTTGAAAACTAAATGAAATACCTAAGTGAATGTTAGAAGGCATGGTTATAAAGTGTTGTATTAGGATTTTATTAGGCTAGATTATAAATTGGTGAAGAGACACCTTTGGACTACTCATATTATCTTTAAAAGCTGTCTCAAAACCTGCAAGAATGTATTTTGAAAGGCTTAACATTCAATATATTTTAACTTAGAGCTGTAATGTGACATTGTTTGATGTAGAACCACGTTTTTTATCCTGCCTTCTTTGTCATACACCTCTTATCCCGCTTTCTCCAGGCACCTCGGCTTAGACCTTGTTCCCAGAAAAGAGTTTGAAATGGTGGATCAGGATCAGATCAGCATATCAGAGCTACACAAACTGGTATGTAGGGTGGGAATATTTTTCAGCCAGTGCATGCTGTAGAAGTTCAACACATGAATTATTAAAAACAATAAATGAATAAAGTAAATGTGCACTCTATGAAGGATATAGGAGTAATGAAAAGCAACTTTGCAGCATTCACGTATATTTTGTAAAGATGTATTATAATGTCTCAAATGATGCAACTATGAGCTATTTCGGTAGCTTTTTTTCTATGCTGACGTAGTTTTACATACAAGAACATGTGGTTGGATGTGTATGGGTGTGTGAATGTACCGATTATCAAATCATCCATAAGAAGGTGACTCACAAGAGGGAGCACGATTCAGCTGTCGGAGTTGCCTCATGTGACCTGTTCTTTATGCTTATCTTACCGCCATATTGAGTGTGTCCTTTTTCTTCCATGCACGTGACTCTCACAGGCGTGATTGCCAGCTAGCAATGCGGACATAATGCAAGGCGACAGTCCTAGGTGAGGCTAGGGGAAAATATATACAAATTAATATTTTAGCATTTCTTTTAAAAATAAGTTACTTATTTTAGTCTTGGTTGCTCTAATCCACCAATTAGACTTGAGATACATTTTTGTGAAAAAAATATTCCTGAAATGTATTTTGTTTTCAATGACATGGGACTTTTAAACGTCTCCACGCACACAGTGAGGAGACTTACTGAGGCAGATACTATTTTAGAAATATGCCATTACATCACTGATGTTATGAAACCTAATGTAATACTGCTGGAGACTGTTATCTAGGAGGGAGATCCTTTCTGGTCATAAGTCGAAGCTCCATATGCTGATCAAAACTCTCTCCAACTGCCCCGCAGCCTCACATTATCCTATTGCTACGTTTCTCAGCTCTGCACGCAGATTGTTTGTGCACTAAATGCTTTGTCCGGTAACAAAAGCGAGCTCTCTCTTGCCAAAAAGCATCCTGACTCTGTCGATGAAAGTGAGCTAGTTTTTTGGCAGAGCACACGGCCTTGGCACTTCTTCAGGTAGGAGAGTAGAGGAGTTCTTTCAGGCTGCTGAGCAAAGAGGTGTGTGTGGGCGATACTGGCTTTGTCCTCTCCTCTCCCACACGCTCACGTTTTCCCTCATGTGGGCTCCTTTTAGCGCTGCAGGATCAGTAGTATAGCACCTCGGCTACGTACGTAGGTGCAAATTGTCAGATATGAAGCATCGACAGAGGCAACCCACAGGTAGTGTGTGTCTGAAGCTGCTTAAGGTAAATAAGTTCAAAGCTGTGTGGGACGAATAAAGGATGGACCGAGTGATCTAACATCTTTCCTTTGAACTTTGCTCTTTTTCAGCATGTATCGAGCAGACACTGTGGTCAGCAAAGCACAAACCAGGTATAATCTTTTCAAAGATGTTTGTTTTCTAAATCATCAGAGCCCTTTATGATGTGTCAGTCCCTTCATCTGTTAATTTATACTTCTGTCTGTACACTCTGTACCATGTCAGTATTGAAATGTCGGGGCACTCTGGCTCTGACACTATCACTATAAGACCTGCGGTTCTAGCAATTTATTTTGTTGCATTGAGCACAAGAGCTTGCAGGGTTAAAAGCCCTTGATGTAAAAATTACAAGGTGTCATTGCTATGCTGCATAAGAACCTCACACTTATGCTGCGATTGTGAGGGTTGATTTACCCTGGGATCACATATTCTACAAGATGTATGTAATTTCATTTGTGTGGAAACCAAGGACTTGTTGCATATGGACTCCATACATTTAAGTATGGAGTTCCCCCTAGTGAACCCCATAAAGGCTAACATTAGGCTCAGGTTTACTGAGGCCTTAAAAGCAGAATTGTCTGTCTATTAAATATGAAGCTGCCACATGATATGCATAATTCACAATAGTTGTCATACATCCTATAAATAGAGAACTTTACATCACAGTAGCGCACCCCCTGCACCCCCTTCAGCCCCAAACAACAAAAACAGAACCACCACAGCTGCAGTTTCCATCATTCATTCATCGTTTCATGTAACCTGCATTTCTGCAAGTTTACTGGAAATAGCATGTACATGGGACAGGATGAAGTACACTGTAGGGCATATATGAATGAATTATTCACCTCTTACAGTACGCCCATTGATCTGCTAAATAGGCGTATCTATGCACAGAGTGGCAGGTACTCGGCCTCAATCGCAATAAGGACCAGCCTTCTTAACGGTCACTTTCCTCTTCGTTCCCAGGGTGACAGCACGAGACAGCGCCATGGTGACGGTTGCCGTGTCCCTGTGTCGCACCACCTCTTCATCAACCTGAAGAGCTTTACTTACAACAGCATCAGCGAGGATGCAGACGTCTTCTTCTCTCTGTATGACACTCGGGAAGCCAAACAGATCAGGTACTGGCGGGGGGACTGTCAGTGCACTCATAACCAAATGATCGCTTGATGCAAACTGCATGCAGGCGAGGGCGAGCACACGCATATGTCCGCACACTATGTCTGACCAGCAGATTGATGGAGGCCTTCTGCGGTTGACACACACTCTGAAACTGTCAACTGGCTTTTTTGTAGTGAGAAGTTCATGGTGAAACTGAACAAAAATGGAGGACCAAAGAACCCAGAGAAGGTTGATCGTCTGTGTGCTCTCTTCACGGTAACATAGGTTCCCTTCAGGTCTTTAATATACAATAGATATTGTGTATTTGAAATACTTATGGATCACTTTTCATCCCATTTCTCTTTAGGACCTGAGCAGTAAAGACTTGAAGAGGGATCTGTACATTGTTGCACATGTCATAAGAACTGGTAAATATAGTACAGTGTTTAATGACAAAGATCTTTGGTGCTTATGTTTTAGCGCTTCCCTCCCCTTGCTGTTTCCAGGTCGTATGCTGCTGAATGACTCAAAGAAGGGCCCCCCTCATGTGCAGTACAGACGACCTTATGGCTGTGCCGTTCTTGCCATGAGTGACGTTTTCCACACGATCACAGACCTTAAAGAGGAGAAGGACTTTGTGCTCAAAGTTTACACGTGAGTTAAACCTGAGCTCTTCTTGATTCTAATTACAGCCACTCTAAAAACTAATTTTTCTGGTATTTAAAGTGTGAAACAGAATATTATTTGTATACAGATGTCAGTGTAACTGCCTAGTAGAAGTTTCATGGCTTCTTCACTTTTGGAAATAGAGTTAAAGAGTCTATGCAGTGAGGCGGGAAATGTGACTGTTCTGCAAATGCCGTGCATGACAACCTAGTTCTTCAGTGTTGATGCCTGGTGTGTTTTGACCAGAATGATAATGAAGTGTCCTCTGGAAAATCAATAGCTGCTCACCCTGGGCCCGAGATAGGGCACTTGGCGTGTTGTGAATCTGGCTGCTTCTGTTAGGCTTCGCCACAGAGAGCCTCTCCTGTACGCCAGCCAACCCAGAGAAGGAGGGAGACACAGAGAAGGAGAGGGGAAGAGACCGAGGGAGATGACACTTAGATAATTGAGCAAAGTTAGAGGACAAAGAAAAAAAAAACAACACCAAGCTCAGCACTTTCTCTTGTCAGTCAACAGTTAGGATGCCTCCTTGTATCTGCAATGTCCTCCCTAGTGTCCGTTCCGGGTCAAAGGTCATTCATGCTCTCTGCCACACTGTTGTGTGTGACATTTTTCACGTGTTGTATTTTCCAGGATAACTTTACAGCTCAGTGTGAAATAAAGATTTCTAGAATAGAAAGCTGTCATTTATATTGGACTCCTCTGCCTAGGCATAGAGCTCTTCCCTTTCAAAAGCAAGCAGTGATTCAGTGCTGAGCTGTCTCCAAACTGTCGGCTCCTATAATGCTCCAGTCTGTGCATTTCCCCATGCCATCCCAGGGGCCTACGGGCCCACAGTAATGAAAAAGGCTGGTAGAGAGCTGGCTGTCAGGTTTGCTTAGTGAGCTGTGCATTTGGGCTAATGTGCTGCTTGATAGCACCTCCCCCTGCTGCTACCTTTTCTCCAGGAGGAAATCGGCTCTGGGACACATGCTGTTCATGTAGTCCCCATGCACACAGTCCCAATCCCTCCATCTGGACCCACTAATGGGTGCGTTGTTAACAGCCCCACCCAACTGTCTCTCTCTACAGATGTAACAATGAGAACGAATGGCACCAGATACAGGAGAACATCATCCGCAAGTCCAACACCAAGTACTCCGCTCCCAGCACCAACTATGGTAAATATGCCGCCTCTACTGATCTGTTTCCTGGTTGTTCTCCCAATGATAAGATGCACACCTGTTTTTCTTTTGGTTAGAATTTAAAGAGAAGAAAGAAATCATTTGTTGCTAATGTTTTTAGTGAAATCAGTTCACAGCAAGTACGGAGGTGGGGGGAGGTCTTGGGCCAAGGGCAGGTCATGTGACTGCTGATATATTATATATTGTCTCAAGAGCAGCATATGCATTAGTGCTTTGGTATCTAGACATACAGACAATTATGGTTGTATTTCGTCAAAATGTGAGAGCTCATTTCATTTGCTCATAGCCTTTAATATAACCTTTAAAAAATCGTCTCTCTAAAAGAAAAAGTGTCATGATGCTGTCTACAGTGTTATAGGCACTATTTCCTTCTCAGAACCCAGGTATGATGATTATTCTGAGAAAACAGGACATTTCTATATCCTTTTTAATGTGTGTCAACACAACAGAGTAGAGAAAAGCAATTTCCCTGTAAGGGATTAATAAAAGTATGTCTTCTTCTTCGTCTTCTTCTTCTTCTTCTTCTTCTTGCCATGAACACAGACTTGTGCTCCTGGCCAAGAAATAGACTTAAATTGTCCTTGGTTAAGCTTAGCAACTTTTTGCTTTAGCTTTATATTTAAAGGATAACTAAGACTCTGACTTCAATATTCTAAGCTAACTATTGGCAAGAAAGTAAATAGTGCTGCGAAGAGGACTGTAAAAACTAGCAAAAATATTTCCAATAATTAGGAAGTGTTCCTTTTAATATTCTGGACAAAAACAGACATGACCCCAATATTAATTTATCAAGCAATGTTTTTACAGTTATGGATTATATGAAACTATACCCTCATATCCGTGAATATAAAATAAAGACTTCACAGTCCGTCACCCACCCCTAACTGTCACTGTGATAATAATCACCTTAAGAATAAAACACTTCAGCTCAGCCATTGAATTTGATCCTTTGAAAGATAATGCCAATCACTATTTTCTTGGTTCCATTAAAAAATTAATTATTCAACATGGCCTCACTGTAGGCGTGATCTCTCCACTTCACTATTACTCTTTTTTTATGAGCATCTCACAGTTTGATATATGACTCATGCCTTACAAAAATCTGTCACTAGATTTCTGTGGTAGCCATATTTTTCTTATTTCTTTGCGTATTTTCACGACACAGTTTCTCCTCCCTCCCTCTGTTGTCCCTGGCTTCGATCACATCTCTCCATCCTCTCTCGTGTCTGTCTTTTCCTCCCCCACATTCTGACTAATGTCCTTTAAATATCCCTCTTTCCCTCCGTTTTCCCGCCTGCCTTCTTCTTCGCCCCTACGCCTGCTTTCCCTTCAATTTCACATTCCCCACACCTCTTCATTTGCCTTCCCCCCCCCCATTTTAACACACACATTTGCCCACTCTTGCCCCCAGGCCTCATAATTTCCCTGCAGCTGCTGCGAGGTGAGCTGGAGCAAATCAGACGGGAGAACCAGGCAGTGTTCAACAGGGCCCTGGCACTCACACGTAAACTGGGTTTCCCAGATGTCATCCTGCCAGGTAAGGAGGCAGAGATCAGTGGGCGGTAATGGGGACAGAGGGGTTCAATGAGGAGGTGGAGACCAGAGGCCAGATGGCTTGGAGGAATGAAAAGAGGGTACGGTCACAGATCAGGGTACAGGAGATGCAGATGAAGGAGGACAGGGATAGGGCAAGGAGGACGGGGGTGAAAGATTAAATAGAAGAAAACAGCAGGAAACAGGAAGATGTAGGAAAGAGCAGAGTGTGGCGCCAAGGAAGGTTAATTTATTTATCTGCTGTATTTAAGCACATCTTTGAGGTACTTACACTTCAGTATTTCAATTTGATGCTACTTTATAGTTGTGGTCATTTTTTTAATGTTACTTTCTAGTTACATTGAAAACATTAAGTCAAATAACTAAATATAATACAATATTTGTACGATCTGATTCAAATCTGCTCCAATAGTTATGGGACCTTGTTTGACCCATGCTTAGCCCTTGCACCAAGTTTCCTGAAAATATGGCCCGTAGTTTTTCTGTAATCATACTGACCAACAAGCAGAACAGATACTGAACTAAAAATATAACTTATATTACTGAGGTAATTAAAACTCAAATGACTAGGGCAGATCTTTGTTTCACTGCATCACTAATTTCATGGACCTTCAGAATTGTCTTCGACCCTTTTCAGAGGACCCACGAAAGGGAAGATTAAAGTACCCGGCTGTGTATAAAGTTTATACATGCATCAGTATTACCAAGTAAGATTATGAGTTCAGGGCTTTTACTTGTAATGCTATATTTCTTAAATGGTTTTATTGTTACTGGTACTTCTTCCACCACTAGTGTTTAGGAGGCTCTCGGATTTGTCACTCCCGACAATATTTTTGTGAGATCTGCATTTAGGTCAGGTGCTGAGCAACTTATGAAAAGCAGAGGTCTTCAAAGATATCTCAAGGAGAGGGAGAGAGAGAGAAAATCAGAGGTGTGTGTTTATTTCGGTATATTTCATCAGATATCATGGCTCTGCTTTGTGTCTACTGAGAATGTATGATGCTCTCCTCTCCTCTCCTCACTGCTCCTCTCCTCTACTTTCCTTTTTTATCCTCTCCTCTCCTCTCCTCTCCCCTCCCCTCTCCTCGTCTCCTTTCCTCTCCTTTCCTCCTCTCTCCTCTCCCATCCCATCCTCTCCTCACCAGTTAGCCGGAATTACCTCCCAATATCACCTCTTGTGACTCATGCGTCCCCAAGGAAATGACTTGGATATAAATAACTATAATCTGATTTTATAAATAACTGCAATATCTTCCTCCGCTGTTGCCACTGATATTTATTGCATTAAACACTGACCTCACAAAAGGTGCTGAGGCAGCCATGAGCTACAGTGTATTACAGCTCAGCGGGGTCATTTCTCCTCAACTAGAACAATGACGTGTGGTGCACATCTTAGTCTTAATTTATGCCGACCACTCGCAGTTCATCTGTGGAGCAGACACTGACATGTACATTATTCCTAAGTATGAACATCGCCAAGACAGGACACATGTTTGTTCTAATAGTCTCCTGAGATGTCTATGTCGTGTTTGGACTTTAGCTTAAAGCTCAAGATTTTGCGCATGACTTCGTAGTTAGTGTGTCAAGCTTAAAGGAGCACTCCGCAGATTTAGCATTGCACTCCTAAAACACCGTTGCGCTCAAAAGGACAAAAATGGATGCAACAGAGCCAGAAATATATATATATATATATTTGTTCTATTAATTGTTGTCAAAACCTGATGCCTACGTTACAAATAATGCAATTTGATGCAGACAGTTTGGAGCAGAGATTAGGGTTTTGTGCTAGCAGCTGTTAATGTATCATAGAGCTGAGATGAGGAGCGAGCTACAGAGGTTAAGTAAACTTCACATATTCCTCCACCATTGATGTGAGGAGGGCTGTGATTTTGTGAATAATCTAGAACTATAATTATTTTTCCCATAAACCACTATCAAAAGATACGTATTTTAAGCTGTTGACAAAAAAAACCAAACCTAAACTGAACAAAGTCAGTCATTAATATTTAACAATGGAAGTTTTATAATTGTTAACCCTACCCAAATTCTATAAAATATATTTTCATTTGTGGGATGGATCATCCTTTTCCAGGCGTTAGGCTGCGAAATGAAAGCAAGCACTTCTGGCCTCTGTGAGCAATTTGAATTCAGCTGACTAGGCGCCATCAACCTCCAGCTATTTTAACTTAAAAACTTTTTTTCCCCCAACCGACAGGGCAGTAGTACTCACCCGACTTTGATGTGTTGGTAGAATTTTCTTTCAGTAACATTTCCCCCGTGTATTTGTCTAAGGTGACACACGCAACGACCTGTATCTGACCCTGGAGAAGGGAGAGTTTGAGAGGGGCGGCAAGAGCGTCCAGAAGAACATCGAAGTCACGCTCTATGTACTTTACGCCGACGGGGACACACTCAAAGTATGACACATATGCACATGAGTTAATGAGTATAACCTTTCTCCCATACTTCCTTCTGTGTCATAACTAATTTGATATGTCATTAACAGTATACTGTATGTCACTAAAAACAATCCACTGTGCTGCCTTTCTTCCCAGGACTGCATCAGTTTGGGCAGCGGCGAGCCCAGCTCCAGCGAATATCGGTCTTTTGTCCTCTACCACAACAACAGCCCTCGCTGGAGTGAGATGGTCAAGCTGCCCATTCCCATAGATCGTTTCAGAGGATCCCACCTACGCTTCGAGTTCAGACACTGCTCCAGTGAGTCACTAATGCAACCCAGTGGCAGTCATCCCTCAGCGTATGAGTTTATTCGGACAGATTGGATCACGCTCTGAGTTATACAAGTAGTTGGGCGTTGTAGATACAGTATGATGATGCATGATACTATGATGTGCTTCTTTTCAGCTAAAGACAAGGGAGAGAAGAAACTCTTTGGCTTTGCGTTCACTCCTCTGATGAGGGAGGATGGGACCACACTGTCAGATGAAAGCCATGAGCTATATGTGTATAAGGTATGTGCAGGTTTATTATTTATTAGTTTTATTCCACTCATGGCAATTATTTAAAAAACATGTACACTTTAAGCAAGTGTTTTTGTAGCCCATGATGGAAAGAAGCAGGGAGAAGGACGTCTTATTTGTCCTGCCCCTCACTCAAAATGTAAATGTCCTTATCTATTTATTGCTCATCCTCTGAATTTAGAACAAATCATTTTGGTATATTTCTGGTAGTATTATGTTTATTGCTTTATGCACACATAGTAAAGTCTGTCGCTCAGTTCAATGTTAAAGTTTTAACACACATATTAGAAATACAGTGTTCTCTATCAACTATCAAAACGATGCATAATGTCATCATGGTTGTTGTTATGTAACAATATTAACAAGACACACTTCGCTGTCTCTTTAACGATGACCTTTTGTGTCTTGAACTTTTAAATTAAAAGTCACCCAGCTGTGGCGGGGCGTCTCGTGCTGGGTGTCAGCTGCTGCCAGCTCTCTGTTTGTCTTCATTGTGTTTTCTCAGCAGTGGACCCTGGGTCATGATGTGCTCTGCCAACATGTAATTAAATGCACCATCCATTTTCTCTGCTCTATTTCACTTAAAACATGTACGGTATATACCATGTGATAGCTGAGCAACCCCAGAGAGACTGATCAAACAGTGCCATTTAAAGTATTGTTCAGGACTGTGAACCCTGTTCATGAAGGACCAATGCAGTTAGAGAATTGTCTTAATATTTCAAGCATGACATAATCAACCAAAAGGATGCAGATTTTCATTCTGTAAAATTTAGAAGTGAAGTGCAAAAATACAGTTGCCTTTTACTGGAAAAGATAATGTGCTGCATTTATCTATCATCAATCTAAAAACCGTAGAAACCTTTTGTGTGGGCGCACTTGTGGCTTTCTGGATAGAGAGTATACCATTAGGGTCCTTATGGCAGCGGCCTGGGAATGGCATTTCATCCCCTCTCTTTCCCCTGTCTGTCTGTCTGTCTGTCTGTCTGTCTGTCTGTCTGTCTGTCTGTCTGTCTGTCTGTCTGTCTGTCTGTCTGTCTGTCTGTCTGTCTGTCTGTCTGTCTGTCCGTCTGTCCGTCTGTCCGTCTGTCCGTCTGTCTGTCTGTCTGTATTGTCTGTCTGTCTGTCTGTCTCACCATCAAATAAATACAAAATGCCCAACAATAGTTTCAAAGAAATATATCTACTGTGCCATACAATTTGATACATGTCGTTATAAATATACAATCATAAATGATTATCTGTATCCAGTGAGTTTGCAATCTGTATTATGACCACTGTAACTTGTTGTTACACTCTGAAAGTATCACCCTCAGAATAAAAAGAAAAAAATTGTGGTAGCACAAAAAAAGCTGCTGAGAGAGAGAAGAACGGACAAAATGTTCTCATAGGTCTGTCACCAATGTGAGAATAACCTGTTGAGATTGAACTGTATCTTTCATCAAAAAAGATGATGGTGAAGCCATTGTTCCTTTATTTCTTTGACTACCAACTCGCCTTTAAAACGTAATAACTCTTCCCGTTCCCTCTGGTATCTGTCCTCCAGTGTGATGAAAACGCCACCTTAGTAACCAGGGTCTGTACCTGAGTCTGCCATGCTGCAAAGAAGACTTCAACAGCTGCCCCAACCTGCCGGCAAACCTGCCCTTCCAGAGGAGCCCCAAAGAAACGTTCTGGGTCTCCACAATCCTTTGCTCCACCAAACTCACACAAAATGGTAATTCAACACCTTACAGTGTCTTATTTATATTTCCAAAGGATTGAATTGAGCTCAATTTGATTTCACTCACTTGTTTCCAGTGGACCTGCTGGCTCTTCTCAACTGGAAGGCACATCCAGACAGGGTGTTGGACATCCTCGGTCGATTACGTCAGATTAGTGGAGAAGAGATTGTCAAGGTCACTGTCGTCATTTTATTTATATTTCATAAAGATAATTATTAATGCTACCTTCTGTGTGGCAGGAGAGGTTATTGGGGGTACTTGACTACACTCAAAATATGTTATTTATTGCGATACAGAAAGTGATTTTCTAAGGGAACATTTTTAGTGTGACTTATTGCTTTGTTGATTTTATATTCAATTTAAGCAAAAGATCTATTATGGTGTGGAAACATATCTTATCTTGTTTTGAAGTGTAAACCTCATTTAAGAACTAAAAAAAGGTTTTATTTCTGTGTTTTTGGATGAATGGGCTACCCTTTGCTTCTATTTTAGTTTCCAGCGAGGCCTTTGATGTGAAGCTGTGTGTTCCTTTGTTTCTCCTCACAGTTCTTGCGAGATGTCCTGGATACGCTCTTCTGTCTTTTGGATGACAACACTGATAAATATGGACCGCTGGTTTTCCAGTCACTGGTAGGAAAATTAAACTATACTTTACTACATGATTTGTTTGCCAGTCAGCAGAGAAAAAGGCATTACATCTATATGATTATGTTTTTAGGTTTTCATCATCAACCTGCTCAGGGACAGCCGTTTCTACCACTTCAGACCTGTCATGGACTCCTACATCCAAAATCACTTTGCTGGAGCTTTGGCATACAAGTAAAACATTAAAACACACACAAAAATCTCAATTTAATAACCTGCAAAGTCACATTTGATGTTGACCCTCATATTATTAAACTGTGTCCCTGCAGAGAGCTGATTCGATGTCTGAAGTGGTACATGGACCGCTCGGCTGAGGTCGTCCGGCAGGACCACATCCAGGAAGCCATGAGGGTAAAGTATCACACTCCCTTCCTTCTTGTCTGTCCTGGCTCCTTCTGCTGGGATTAATTAGAAGGAAATGGTCACAGAGGAACTGATAAGGAGTAATGTGAAGCCATATAAGGCCTCAGTGAGGGACTTCCCTGCTTAGAGAGAGGAAGCTAAGTATAAAACCTCTGCAGTCGGGTTCAGAGTGAAACATTTCCACATGGTCTTTGAATTGCATTTTAAAAAAAAGAAATATTCTCTAAATTGGAAACCTTTCTTTAGTTTATTGATGATATGGATTTTCTCTGGATGATCAACCATACCCATTTGGTGCTCAGTGCTTTTTGAATTCATTGTATAAAATGACATTTACATTTACTGACTGCAATTCTCACTCTACTTCCTCCCTCCCCCCCTCAGGCCCTAGAGTACCTGTTCAAGTTTATCGTCCAGTCTCGCATCCTGTACTCCAGAGCCACCTGTGGGATGGAGGAGGAGCAGTTCAGAGCGAGCATCCAGGAGCTTTTCCAGTCCATCCGCTTCGTCCTGAGTCTGGACAGCCGCAGCTCAGAGAACTTGGTGTTCACGCAGGTCAGATAGTTTACAATGCACGATAAAAACTCTACTGCTCCAAAGACATACTGTGTGTCAACTGGTCCGCAACTTTTATCTTTAATTATTTACGTTTTTATTTTATCCATCTACTTTGCGTTCATGATTTATTGTTTCCTTTTTCTGTGTTAACTTGTTTCTCATTTCATTCTTTTTACTTATTTCACCTCTCATCTGTGCATGGTGTGACTCATGCTTTAATCCCTCGCCCTGTCCTTGTCTTGCTCTGGGACAGTTTAGAGGTGTGAGCAGCTGCATGCTTTTCTGTGGTATCATGCTCCGGGGCTCTCGTCCATCTCAGTAAGTCACAAGTGCCCCCCTGTGTTGGTTCCACAATGCAGTAAATGCTGTATGTATTGGATGATGTTTTCCTAAATCAGTTCTTAATTCAGATTATGGCTGTAGAAGGTCATGTATTGTGCTTTAAAATGTTGATGCTTCTTCTAAAGGATGAATACCGGGTTTACTTAGTTTTGTGTGACTGAATATTTCCTGTTACTGGGATGTTTTCTGTTGCTTTTAAACATGTAAGTGCAGCTTTTTATGACAATATTATTCTGTATGCACCCTTCAAACTCATGTATCTGTGTCCTTTGTTTCACCCCACCAGGCAGCACTGTTGAACAGTTTCCCGGATATCTTTGATGAGCTGCTGCAGATGTTCACCGTTCAGGAGGTAGCCGAATATGTCAGGGGCACCCTAGGGAGCATGCCCAGCACAGTTGACATCGGCCAGTCCATGGATGTAGTCAAACTGCAGTCCATCGCTCGTACAGTGGAGAGCCGCCTCTTCTTCTTCCCTGGTGGGACACTGGCTAATGATTATGCAAAGTGTTTAATTTTTCTGTAGAAACTAAAATACATTTTATCCTCACTCTGCCTCCTTCATTCTTTACCTCCTGTCTTCCCACAGAGTCTCGTAGTATTTTGCTGCCAGTGGTTCTGCATCACATCCACCTGCATCTGCGCCAGCAGAGGGAGCTGCTCATCTGTTCTGGGATCCTTAGCAGCATCTTTGCCATAATTAAGACTAGCTCCATGGTACAAAACATTATACCATATCCATACTCAGCATATAGGACTTATAATCGATTGTGATTACAAAAAAGGTTTCATTTAATTAGAAAATGCAATATAAAATGCCCATTTACTTTAAAAATAGATTGAAATATTGTGATGCAACTGCAGCATGGCAGCACACTGAATAAAGCCTTCCCATAAGGAACATGTTTGCATGTCTGTGTGTCTCAGGAGTCTTCTGTTCAGGAGGAAGTGGAGATGATGGTGGAGAGCCTTCTGGATGTGCTGCTGCAGACCCTACTGTCCATAATGAGCAAGTCTCACTCTGTGGAGACGTCCAGAGGCCAACGCTGTCCCCAGTGCACGGCGGAGATAACGGTGAGCTTCCAATCAATGTGTCTTTTTGACGTGCAATTAAAACAGGTTCAATTTTAGTTAATATTTTTGATTAACCTTCAATGTCAATTTCTGTCATTTTCTTTGGCAGGGGGAGTATGTTTCCTGTCTTCTCTCTCTGCTGCAGCAGATGACAGAGCTCCACTTTCACCATCTACTCAACAACTTCCATAGCAAAGAGGAGTTAAAGGTAGGATATCTCCGGCTTACGGAGCTGCACATGATCTAATAATTTGCTTCAGCCTGTTTATTACATACCTTGACTGCAACACTTTACTAATACAATCCTTTTCAGGAGTTCCTGTTGAAGATCTTCTGCGTGTTCCGCAATCTGATGAAGCTGAATATCTTTCCCAGAGACTGGAGCGTCATGAGGCTTCTAACTAGTCAGTGAGTCTGCTTTTCCATTTCTGTCATGCAGTCTTTGTCCCAGAGATGGTAAGGGAATACAGCCAACCATTAGATCAGAGTCTCATAAGATAATCCTGATCTGAAGGTGACGCTTGTGTTTCAATTTATTCATCTATTTTTGGCAGCTACCTCGTTCTGTAAGCTGACAGTGTGTTGTTTGCTTTCTGCAGCATCATCGTAGTGACAACACAGTTCCTGTCACCGGCGCTGCACAAGAACTTCTCCGAGGCTGACTTTGATTTCAAGGTGTGTCCGAGCATCCGGGGGCTAGCATTTAGGACACCCAGCACATAGACTATGTGATGGATTGAATACATTCCTAAAATTTGTATAAACGAATCCACATATCATTTATTTACCCATGTTTTTGTGGTTTGTTAGGTGTGGAACTCGTTTTTCAGCCTCACTGTGCTGTACATCAACCAGCCCAGTCTGCAGCTGGAGGCACTCGGCCCAGCTAAGAGAAAGAAAATCCTGGACAAGTAAGAAACTGCAGGATATTTATTGTGTGGATTCTCTCAAACACAGGTTTATTGTTTATCTAACTGTTCATTCTTCCTGCACTACTCCTTTCTTTATAGGCATGGAGATATGAGAGTCATGATGGCTTATGAGCTCTTCAGTATGTGGCAGAAATTAGGTACATCAGACAACCTGAATCTATGCACAAAATACAGAAAGCTTTTATGAAATTACCAACAATTACTCTTTGTAATCCAGGTGACAACAAGCCCCACTTCATCCCAGGAATGATGGGTCCCTTCCTTGGCGTCACCTTGGTGCCTCAGACAGAAGTACGAAATATTATGATCCCAATTTTCCACGACATGATGGATTGGGAGCAGAGGAAAAATGGCAACTTCAAACAGGTCAATATGACGTTGTTATGTAAAGATTGCAGATTATGTGATGCAGCAGTTGAGATAAAGAAATGGACAGCTTTTTGGCATTACAACATCTTTTTGCGGAATGTATGTGTGTTTGAAGGTGGAGGCAGAGCTGATGGATAAGCTGGACAGCATGGTATCAGATGGGAAAGGCGATGATAACCACAGAGAGCTCTTCAGCCTTTTGTAAGCATCAAACCTGTGTTTAGTCAGGATGTGGAGTGATACTCAGAGTGATGCTGCTCTCATAGTATTTCCTCTAACATACTCTCTGTGTTGTCTGCCTGTCACACTGCAGGACCCAACTGTTTGGTCCTTATCCAAGGTGAGCTGTAGTGCTCTCACAGCTAAAACGAAGAGACGTTGTCATTCATATCTATTTACTCCCTGTGCTTGTCACCTTTAGTAAGAACATCTCACTGTGTTTCATGTGCAGCCTGCTGGAGAAGATAGAGCAGGAGACCTGGAGAGAGACGGGGATCTCATTTGTCACATCAGTCACAAGACTTGTAGAGCGATTACTGGATTACAGGTATAGACAGATTACAGATTACATTGCACATAATCAAACTGATGTTATTTTTCGTGGAATTGCAGAGCAGTAATATTTTGAAATATATGTTTAGGGACTGCATGAAAGGAGATGAGATGGAGAACAAGAAAATTGGCGGTTCTGTCAACCTCATGGTGAGTTTTAAAAACGCATTTATGATACATTACATAACGAGTAAAATGAGATTGTAACCGTTATGTTTGATTCATCCCCAGAATTTTTACAAATCGGAGGTCAACAAGGAGGACATGTACATCCGTTACATCCACAAGCTGTGTGACCTGCATCTCCAAGCAGAGGACTTCACAGGTAAAGGAGAGGGGTTTTTCCTTCATGCTTTTCTCCTCTGCATGTGCTGTCTCCCATCTTTCATTGATTTCCGAGGCAGAATTGGTGGAGGAGAGAAAGGTTAATGGAAGCATGAACAAACATAATAATGGAGATCAGAATCATGACAGAATCAGGTCTGGAAATACCACTCACAAATATGTGAAAAAGAAAACAGTGGAAGTTGTGACTCCATGTGATCTTGTAAATGGCTTAAGTGCTCTTGCTTGACTCATGTTATCGGCAGTGGTGGCTGTATTGTGTGCATGTTAAAGTAGCCAAATATCACTAATCAAAACCTTTTCATCTCTTAAATAGAACAAACAACAGGCAGCTAGCAAGATGACTTAAACACATTTACTGTTCTGCAGAGTGATTGCACATGTGTTTATTTTGTAAATCATTATCCCAAAATGTTTTCTCTTCAAAGAGTAAGTGAATTCAAAATAGAAGCATCATTGTCTTTGTTTTTCCACGGTGGATCGAATGGATTAAATCCGAGTAACACTTCTATACTACAGCTAGTATTTCATATTTCATGTAAGAACACAAAGTAGCCAATCCATACAGTTGACAACCTTTTTCTTTCAATTAATCAATCAATCGACGGACTGTTTTCAGCCCTGTTAATGAATTCTTCCGTACAGTCTATATTTTCTCCTACCTCTTGTGCACAATATTCTCATTGAATACCTTTGGTGAAACTAAGATAAAATTCCAAACAAAAATAGAAATTTCAATCTGTTATGAAATGAAACAAACTATATTTGCCATCCAATCCTGGGTTTGAGAATTGTTTTAATCATAATTGCAATTATAAGATTGTGCTGAAGCAACTGAGAAAAAAGTTGTGAAAAAAGGACTGAGAGCAGCTGATATGATTTTGCAAATGTACCAAAACACCCTGACATTTTGTGATTTTTGCTATTTACCACCTATTCACAAATCAGTGTATCACTGTGGCCCCAGTCCGCAAACGGTTCATCATTGGCAGTTTACTAGATGGCAGTTAATACACTGTTATTCTGATGACCTCTGACCTGTACCCCCTCAACTACAGAGGCAGCCTTCACTCTGCTGCTGTACTGGGAGCTGCTGCAATGGGAGGACCGGCCCCTGAGAGACTTCCTTCACTATCCCTGTCAGAGCGAGTGGCAACGCAAGGAGAACCTGAGTCGTAAAATCCTCCACTACTTCAACAAGGGCAAGGCAAGTGCATTTTTATAGGGTTATCTCTCACTCCTGCCTCACAGAAGAATGTTTAAATGGATTCCAAGTTAGCTTTATATTGATGGAGCAGTGTTGGTAGGATTGTGTTGGACAAATCCAAAATAGAGATAAGAGGAAGACAATTTATGGTTATTCATCTATACAGAACTATACAGTACACAGAGGAATACAATTGCTTCTGGTCCCAGATAAAAACAAGAGAAGTAACAAATGAATATTAGGTGCAAACAAGAAGATGCAAAGACAGGTACCGAACAAGGAACAAGACGTGTACAAACACACTGTCCAATAACACAGACGTAGGTCAATACAAGAAAAATATAAATACAAATAATGCCAATGAAAGCAAGATTAGGAGTAGAAAAACACAAGTTAGTATAACAATACTGAACTTAATCTCAGCACCTGAGTACATTTATTTTCCAGCACTTCCATCCTTTCTACCGTGAAGTTCAAAAAACCAAAACCGTGGGGTTATCAAAACAACATTATCTCGTTTTTATTGCTTTGGCATATATCATAAAATAGCTTTCTGCACTAAAGCAAACACTGAATATGATATCATATAAATATCTATGAAGATTAGCCCACATCACAGTGTGGGTCAGATATCTGCTCAAATGAGATTTGCTTCCTTGACTCACTCCTTCCTGGCTGGTATTCATCTACAAAATTAAATTAGTTGACTGGTGTCTGTGCTTTGGAGAGGACAATGCCCTCTGGACTGTGGGAGCTGCTGAGGAGGAGATAAAAGTGGCTTTCTCCAATAAGTCTTTGTCCTATCTAACTTTTATTGCTGCTCACATAGAATACAATAAGTCCTGGTTCTGTACCTTTGGGATTCATCTGCTGTGGTTACAAAAGTTAAAATCTGTCCAGGACAAATAGAAAGCTTTATGTTCTCAAGAACAACTTGAAGGTTGACAACATAAGCAAATTAAAGTTGGAGTCTGTGATTCTGGAGAAAGATTGTTGATATTTGAACTCAACACCTAAACAAATCCCCCCCCCTCCAGGCTCTCACACTCCCCTGACACACAAAGGGAGGCCACCCCTTTTTACAGAAGATATAGAAAGATTTATCAGGACACCCGAGAAGGAGCCGATCCTCTAGGGCTGCCCATATGTCATGTACTGTAAAGCATACATTCACTTTTCCAATAGCTATCTCAACAAAAACCTTGTATAAGTAGAAATTCAGTTAGAAAATCAACACATGAATGATGGGATGTTAATGTACATATCAATTAATTTAATCAAGAAAGACTAACTTTAAATTTGCCTCTTCTTAGTTATTAAATACATTTTGGAGCTATTTTTAATTCCAAATATGAAATTCCTTCTCCGATGTTTGGAAAATAAATATATTTCAGCAGGCAACAATACTTTTTGCTTACTTTCAAATGATAAGGCTCACATGAGTTATTTTCTTTATACTCATCTAATTTATCTCTTACTTTGCAGTGCTGGGAATATGGGATCTCTCTCTGCCGGGAGCTGGCTTTCCAGTACGAGACTTTATATGATTATCAGAGCCTCAGCTGGATACGGGTAAGTAAAGACTTGCATGCTTCCTGTTATTATAAAACCAACATCCTTTGTGATGCCAGAGAGTGAGACTTCCAGCTCCCTCTCTCATCGTCACCCTGTTATGCAGTGTGATGTGCGTACAGCATCAAACACAATGTCCAAATTACCTGTGCACACCCACTCTCATCAGGATATGCGGAGCCTTCAGTAATGTGTGTGATTAAATCATTATTCATCATGACTCCTTTGCATGTTTATCATTCTGTGACAGAAAATGGAGGCAGCGTATTATGACAACATCATCGAGCAGCAGAGGATCGAGCCGGAGTTCTTCAGAATGGGCTTCTATGGCAGGAAGTTTCCTTTCTTCCTCAGGGTATGACTTACTAAATCTCATCTTTGTCTTTCCTGACACAGTTATGATTCTGCTGATGCGGACGGCTACATTTCTCCTTCATGCTTCAGCGGGAGAAAAAGTCAGCTACAGTAGCAATAGAGGGAAAGCTGGAGTTGAAAATTAGGAGCAACACGGGTTATGCCTCTACCAGCCATTCTCTGCTATTGCTGTTATTAATCAACATAGTGTGACAGAACTTTTTGTGTAAATATCAGGCTCTAGATAAATAATTACATTTTTGCTGAATCGTCTTAAAACATAAGAAAATGGGCCTATTACAATTTCTAAGAATCTATTTCATTCAGTCATTTCACCATATCCAGTTTAGTTTGAAACAAAAATAACAAGTTTAAATGTCGTATATTTCATTAAAGACACTCTAAATCGAGTTGGATGTCATTGTTTAGTTTTCCAGCTGAACTTTAAACTTAACTCTCTCTTCAAGTGTTTGACTCAACAGCAGGAAGCTGTTTTTAGAAAGCAAAAATCTTTAAAAGCCATCTGTACACAAGCTTCTCAGGACTGAACAGTAGCAGACACAGTTGGTGACTAGCTGCTGCACATAATTAAATATTTAGCAGCTAAAGAAAAATAAATTCACTCAGGATTTGGAAGAGGGGTTAAAATATTGGACTTTTGTATTTACTAACGTTTCTTGTACTTCTAGCCCTACAACAATAAAATCCAGAGCACAAGTTGACTTCATTTGTAATATCCTATAAGCGTTTTGTACAAAAGTTATTCATGAGCATGTCATCGTGGATATTTCTCTTTCTGCAGAACAAGGAGTTTGTCTGTCGTGGTTATGACTATGAACGGCTCGAGGACTTCCAGCAAAGGATGCTGGGGGAATTTCCGCAAGCCATTGCCATGCAGCATCCGAACCAACCTGACGACACCATCCTGCAGAGTGACGCTCAGTGTATCCTACACGGCTTACTGGGTTAAAGCCATCAGTTATCTGCATGTTTATCTAACCAACAATCTTTAATTAAACCATTTACATTTTTCAATGTTATAAAAGCAAATCCTGTCATTTTAGAAAACTGAGAAAAAGTTTATATTTTGCTTGATAAATAACTTTTAATTCATTATTAAAATAGTTGGCATTTCATTTTCATTAGATTGATTAATTGTTTTACCATTACAGCTTGCACTATGATTTGCTCATGTATGAATGATGCAGGGTATTACAGATGAAATAGTAACACTGCATGTTGGATTGGATTTCCAGATTCAGACAGTGAAAGCAAAACCCCTTTGTCAGCATTTCTTTTGAATATCCCTCCTGCTCTTCCTCCTCTGTGAATATGCATGTCTGTCTGTCTTTCTGTCACTTCCTTGACACTTGGCTTCTAGACTTGCAGATCTATGCAGTGACTCCAGTGTCAGACATCTCTGATGTGCCTCAGCTGGAGCGTGTGCCCGAGAGGATCAAGAGCTTCTATCGCATAAACAATGTCAGCCGCTTCCACTATGACAGGCCTTTCCACAAGGGGCCCAAGGACCGCGAGAATGAGTTTAGGGTACGGTTAACCAGCAGTGCCCCTCACACTCCATTTCTGCATCATTGTTCAGTGTTTCTACAGGAAATGCTAGTAAAAAAAACATGTAATGGGACAGAAACTCAAAGCTTTGGTTAGATTCATGCTGAGGTATTTTTGGCTGATATTTAAGTCAAGTCCGTTTTTTTTTAAGCTCAATAGCTCAATATCACTTATTAAACTCAAGTGGCTTTACAATCTGTTCAGCATATGACACCCTCCATCCTTTGACCTCTTGACTCCTTTAAGGAAAACTGCCCCCCTAAAAACCTTTTATTTGGGAAAAAGATGGAGCTAATAATCTTCCAGGACAAGTGTTCACAGAATAAAAAACCCTAGTAAACTGACAGTATGGACAATCACAATGACAAAAATATTGATATGAGGAGTATTGATCTAGGAGGACTTCAAGGTGCCAACAAACAACAGATAGAACAAATAGACTCACCATGGCAACCTGGAAGAGGACAGACAAAACAAACAAACAACAGGCCACACTCAATAACACAACTCATACAGAAAGAACAAAAACATGCACATAGAATCTGAATCACCTCTATTAGATAGCTGAATATCCCTAAGGACAAACAAAGGACAAACATCTGGAATGATGCACCGAAAGCGGGGGAGACGGATTAGTCCCAGGGAGGTTGATGGTCCAAACCTGAGAGATAAAACAGAGGACAAAGATCAGAAAATGGGGGTAGAGGGAGAGAGAGTTATTCTGAGACAAGAGAGAAACAGAGAGTCAGAGAGATGCGATGGTTTTCAGAGAGCTTGCTGTGTTTTCATCAACAGGACAAAGATGTACTTCTCTTAATACTTACCTCTCCAGTTTCTCAGATTATTTCTCCGCAGGTGTATTAGTCATTAAAATACTGCAGAATGATGTAATGTGGCAAGAAGGAAATATCCACCATCATGACGACATAAGCCAGAGACAGGAATCTGCATTAGCATAAAGAAAAGGACAATTTAGCTAAATGATCACAATTGTTGATGATTTATTTTCTGTTTATCGACATATTTATTAAAAGTTTCAAGCTACAAGCTTTTTTCTCTCAGTTTCTTTACTCACTCACGGTGTTTTCTAGTCAAAGTACAGCCATTAGGGCTTTGGAAACTTAAACCACACATGATGTAGTACCTTAGTTTCCACTGACACAGTAACCTAAATTTGAAATCAAACCACACCAGGAGTTTTAACTTAGGATCCTCTAAAGCTTTTCCGACTGCTCACCCATATCGTAGACTTCCATTTAAAGTGTTCGAAGGGTTTCCAGATGTGGTTGATAGTGGACTGCATAACCATTGTTCTCTGCTTTAACAGAGTCTGTGGATTGAGAGAACGACCCTGATCCTCTCCCGTCCTCTCCCTGGGATCTCCCGCTGGGCGGAGGTGGAAAGGAGAGAAGTGGTGAGCAGCTTAAAAATTCACTCTCTATCACCTCATCCTGCACATGCTGAGGGATGTTAGACTTCTTAAGCTCCCTCACATGGTAGCCATGCTTCCCAGAGAGTATGTTAGATTATAAATGATATACACATTCTTCCTGCCCTTTTATCTTGTGTATATTTATTTCCAGATGGAGGTGAGCCCTCTGGAGAATGCCATTTATGTGGTGGAGAATAAAACCCAGGAGCTGCGGACTCTGATCAGCCAGTACCAACACAGACAGCATCATGGCAACATCAACCCGCTCAGCATGTGCCTAAATGGGGTCATAGATGCTGCTGTGAACGGAGGCATCGCCAGATATCAGGAGGTACACAAGAAGACAGAAATAATCGGGTTGACGTTAAACATGTGTGAATTGTTTGAGCGATGTGAGAGATCCTCATCTTCTCCTCTTCCACAGGCCTTCTTTGATAAGGACTACATCAGCAGTCACCCAGAAGACACAGAGCGGATCACTCATCTAAAGGATCTGATGCAGGAACAGGTATAAAATATATAATCGTAGTTCTGTGTCAAAGGTCCTTATTAGTTTTTATCAGATATAATGTAAATCATATCCAAGCTAATCCAGTTTTCTATGTCAAGTTCAATTTGACTGAAGCTCCGGGGCTTTCAGTCTTATCTCAGTCAGAGAAAACTGAAACTATTTCATATTCTTAGTTACAGTATTTAGTATCAGTCAATAACAAACTTTTGACATTTTAGTCTTTTTTAGTCCTTAGATTATATATATAACATTTCAGTTGGTCTATACAGCCAAATAAAATTGTTTCTTTCATCCAAGCCCTGGTGCGGTTGTTGGTTTGGTACTGATATGGTCCCTGAAACCACAGGACACTATATTGAGGAGAAAAATAATAAATTAAACATATTATTTCTTCTCCACCTTTTTGTCAACAAAAATTAATTGATGTATATTTTAAACTACATTTTAGCCTTATCTTTATTTGACTTAATTTGCATGTTGAAGTCATAAGCCGTCTCGCCATCATGTTGTCATAGTAATGGAAAAAAAAGAATCCCTGTTTTTGTCGATGAAAAGAACACTGCATAATGGAGATATGAACATCCTCCTTAAAGCTGTTTCTCATCTGGTTTTCTGTCAACAGGTGCACATTCTTGGAGTGGGTCTGGCTGTTCATGAGAAGCTGGTGCATCCGGAGATGCGTCCCCTGCACAAAAAGCTTGTAGATCAGTTCCACATGATGAGGACAGGTTTACACCATGTGAGTAGTCCCAAATGTGGCTCAGTTTTTCCCCAAGTTTAGGTTTGAGCTGTGTTTTTAATTTGTATTCTTGCTAACAAAATGGTAAATAGCCCCCTTTGTATTGTCTGTTTCGATATCTGCGTTTGTTTGTGTGAGATGAGTGTTATGAATATGTCTGTAGGTTGTTATGCAAGTGTTTTAATGCTTGTTTTAGCAGTGTAAATATTCAGAGTAGTATATGGTTGGGTCCCAGCAGGGTGTGCCTGGCGTGGATCGATTTGGTCCTGCAGGCTGCCCAGGGGTTAACTCTCCCAGAGGCATCCTCTCCTCCCACAGCCACATGAGCCCTGAGAGCGTCCGCCTCATACACAGACACAGGTCGGTCACACACACATCGACACACAGACACATTTATGAAAACATGGAGATTAAAGTTTTACAACATTGTCTCTGTCCTGCAGCCCTCTGAGCCTCCAGGGCTCCATCCGTCACTCGTCCTCCTCTCTGTCCTCTCACACATCGAGTGAGGCAGGAAACCTTGTCCTAATGAACGATGGCATGATGGGGGAGCACTCTGAGGATGCATTACACATGCAGGTGAGGCTTGATATAAAAAGAACACACTGGTATAAAAGCAATGGAAATGGTATGAGTTTGTTTGGCGCACACCAACATGTTTCTGCTACAAAAAACGTTTCGCTTCTTAAACTTCTTTTTAAATCTTTTTTTGCAGCCAAGCCCTTCCTCCTCCAGCCTGAGCTCAATCCGCTCCAATTCTTCCCAGATTATTAACTCTGCTCCCTCGAGTGCCAGAGGTAAGTAAGAAAGTCATTTGAGATGATCCTTACTGTAATGCCCCAACATTTCTGTATCTGTGTATATTATATGTTTATATATCCCTATGGAGGTTTTATTGCAGATGCTTGAGAATAAGAACATATATTTCATAGATATCTCATATATGAAGAAGGTAACTAGAAACCTCTGTTTCATGTACTGAGGTTGCTTGGTAACATTTCTCGTCTTTTCTCTGTCCAGGATCTCCATCCTTGCCCGATAAGGCCAAACACAACCGGGAGGTGATGATCCTGTTGCCCTCTCATCGTGATAGGGCCAGCAACATGTACTACAACATGGCAGAGAATGGACAGGTATGTACAGTGCTGTCTGTATGTCAATGTGCAAAACCTACCAGACTTTAAAAGTGTTTGTAATTATTCAAATCAATGTGTTAAATGTTCTTATGAGATTTTCTTTTTAGCTTGCCACTTTTAAAATCTTACTTCTACCTAATTCTAATCATCAGATTCAGGTTCAGATAGTTACTTTAATAATGCCGTCCGTTACCTAATTTAACTGTCAAATCATATTTAAGTATTGTAACTTGATCAATTTCTGTTACTTTTGGATCATCTTATAACCAAATATGCAGGACAAAAGGAAACCATATGAAATGTCATCATTATGTGTTGTGTAAAACAAGGGGAACAACTTCCCAGCTATGAAAAAGTTGTAATCAACCAGGGACTCGCAACATTTGGCACATTAGAGTATGGGATGCCTTTCAGCAAACTCTTAAAAAAACATTAGAGGCCTTTGTGTGTGCATGCCTATTTTAAATAAACATATTGGTAATGTCAGTACTTTTTCCCTATTAACTGTAACACACTACACCTTTTTGAACCTAATTACATAACACAATCCCATGTTTTCAGTGACTTCTCAATCCTGTTTATAATTCTTCATTCTATGTTTCAGAACAACCACATGCAGCGGGCTTTACTTCAGCAAATTAGCCCCTGCAAGCCGTGTGCTGACCCTCACATTAGTCTACCAGAGAAAGGTGATACAACACAATCAGGTTGAAATGCACTGTATGGTGAACATGAGATAAATATCACATGTTGACATGTTTATGTGTTCCTCTCCAGTCTTTCCTAACACTCCCGGCAGCTGGAATCTGGACGGGGAAAACAGGGAGGCGGTGTCCTACATGCCGACTTCTACCGGAGGGGTCATGATGCCGCCCGTGCCCCCAAGGTCCTTCCCCCCGGGTACGTCTCCTTTAAATTCACGTTTATGGGTTTCTGTGTGGTTACGAGCTTCTGAGAGTTCCAAACCTATTTAAGACCATTACATAAGACCTTTCAAGCAATGTATAAATGATTTATCTCCTCTTATGAATTTCACTTTGCAGGACACTTCCTTATGCACTGTGATGCATTTCACCACCAGAACAGCGACCCTCCCCCTGCCTTGCCCGTCCGCTCCCTTCGAAAGGTACAGCCCACAGAGAAATATTATTAGTAGAGTCATAAAATATCAGACGCAAACGGCTTTGTAGAAACTTTTTGGCATTTCACTCTCCTCATCCTCCTTCTTGTTTTGAATGTCAATTTAAATGATTAAACTGACATTTTAGGTCTTTTGTCACGGTTACCCTGACTTCACAGAAGCTCCTATTTTCCAACTTCTCAACACATAAACACTGTCTTCACTAACAGTCAATTTGTACACTATAGCAATGCCTGATGACAGAGGGCGGACAGATTATTAAACCCTGGCTGTCAAATTATAATTATATTTTCACATGTCTGAAACACGGACTATGTCAGAATGATGAAGTAGTTGTTGACTTGAACTTTTTTCATTTGCAACTTGTTATTCCAACATTTCAGACAGTATGTGAAGGCAGCTTGAGGGTTAATGAAATTCAGGTTGTTGTTACAAAACTTTTCCCTTGACTGTAAGTAAAAAAAAAAAACACCCACAATTCTTTGACTCTTTTTTTTCGGCAGTCTCCTCTCCACCCGATCCCTGGCTCCCCCACCAGTCCTCAGTCAGCTCTGGGCGGCAGTAACTCCACTCTGTCAGGCAGCGCCAGCAGCGGGGTTTCCTCTCTGAGTGAGAGTAACTTTGGAGGCCAATATCCGGACCCCGGCCCTATCAGGAACGACGCCTTGGAGCCTCTTCCCAGTCACCTGTGGTCCCCCCCTGATGAGTACCTGGCCTCTCCCTACCTGCACATCCACTACGGGGGACCAGAGATTGAGTCCGTGGACCCTGTCCGCCCTTTCCACTACCGCAGCCCTGCCTCGCACCCGCACAACCACCAGCACCCTCACACTCATGCCCACCCGGGAATGGAAAGCCACTCCCACGGGCCGCCGCCTCACCACCACGCTCCCACTCACGGCCCCCACCACATCCCTTACCGCAGGCCTCAGCCTCCAGCCGTGCCGCCCAAACCCTACCTGAGAGAGGGCTGCATCCCAGAGGAGGATCTGCAGCCTCAGCCCATCCCGCTACCCCGAAGGATCTTCCACTCCCCTCACGGCCACCGTGAAGACCAGGGGAAACACCCCTGGGAGCAGTGCATCAGTGAGGAGCACGAGGAGGCCCAGTGATGACGAGGGTCTAGCTATACTTCAGTTAGAGCTTTCTTCTGGTCTTCTTCCCTTCATTTGCACTGAGTTAAAGGCAGTTACAGGGAGATTCCTAAGTGAAGCGATGATTTGTGAATCAGATGACACTTCTCGCTCTGTGATTTAATTTCAGTGCACATGAAGGAAAGAAAAGAGGGACTGAACCTCCACGAATCTACAGCACAGGGCTCTGTCACTGCTCTGTGTGGCCTCTTAGATATAATTAAAAGAAATGTATCTCTTGAAAAAAAGACGGATTAACTTTGTTCAGAAATTGATATTGATTGTACAAAATGTACAACTTGTCTGTGAGCATGTTTTTTCATTTGAGAATAATAAGACAACAGTTTTGTGAAAAATGACGACCATGATCATAACCAACATGATCCCAGGTGCAGTTTGAGCTCTGAACTCCCTTAATTTAGCTTTTTCATGGCATTTTCACAACACAAGGAAACACCCGAAGGTTATATTTCACAGTGAAGGGACTTCTCTGCTTTAAATGCTTCATATATATGAATTCTTATTTTGATAATAAATACATAATACATTATAGTGTTTTCAAAGGCTTATGTCCATAATGTTTTACGAAACACTGTTAAGTGCTCCTTAATAGTGTATCATATCAAATGGCGCACTCTGACACAGGTTGCTGTCAGGCTTTCATGAATCGCAGGTCTCTAAGACTGGCCCGGCATCTCAAGGGACACAAACTTCAGTCACTGACAATTTCCCATCCGTACCACTGCGTACGGAAACCTCCGTGAATGTATTCAGACGAGATGTTCTATTTGTATTGCACAAACTGCAATGCTGTTTTTGTTTAAGTGCTTTAAGTTCAGTCTTTGTTGAAGAAGTCTCTATTTGTCTCTTTTGTGTGACAAAGATATCTAGAGAGGAAGGAGAAGGGTAACTGAGGACATTGACAGACAGGAACCAAACTCATCATGTTCCCCAGAACGGAAAACTCTCCACATCTCAACCTCCTGCTGGACTCTGTTCACCATTCTCTCCCTCCATCGTTACCCTTCTCTGTATGGTTGTCAGACCATGTTACAAAACAGTGAGGGCTGAACCTGGACAGCAGCAGCCCTGCGTTGCGTCTGATGACACTGTCTAGACCCCAGCCCACTGAGCTGCCAGACAAGGAGCCCACTCAGACAGCGTTGGAATCGCCTACCTGCCTTAAGTGCACTCAAATGCAGTTTGACCTCTCATCTGGACTGTGAGAAGCTCATTTAGTGACAGTCGTTCTCCTTTTCATTCAGTTCTCTATATGCTCCATGAAGGAAAAAAAAAGATATCTACCTAGTGATGTTTTGTATGGTTTTGTCCCGCTTTGGTTTCAGGTTGTTGTTTGGTTTGTAGCGCTAATAATTCTTATTCTGCCTGCAGCTCTTTCTCAATCACCTTCTGTTGTGCGAAAACTAATGATGTGTTTCAGAAGAACGCTGAAGCCCTGACAGAAAGAGAGATTTACTTTTTGTGGAGCAGAGAACAGCGCTGTTTATCACGATATAGTGGGTTGGAAGGATATAGCTAATATTTTAACAATTACTTGTTTTCCTGGTTGTTGCTTTTTTTGCAGGTGGATGCTTTGTGTTACTGTACATCAAGTTGTCAGCTGACTAGACAACATCTATTTTTGTATGTGAGATCATCAGTTGTGTGAACATATTTCAGAATCCGTACCACAACAGAAGGCCCAGGTACTGCATCAGATGCTGTACTTTGTATGGAGATGAACCTGAGGTTAGATATATAAAATATGTGAGTATCTCTTGTGAGCCTGATGGCACTGAGGATAACTGGTGACTGAAGTGATACTCAAAATATAGCTACAATAGAATTTTTCAATGTAAATTCTGTTATTGTACATACAGCAGTATTGTGAAATATTTTTGAGAATTATTGCAGACGCCCAAAAAAGGTTTATCGTTGTTTTGTGTATATACATGTACTCCAGAGATCAGTGTAATTGATAAATATCTATAATCAGTGTTTGAAAAAGGACAAATCCATTAGACTGTGGTTGTCTCCACCGTTCTTGACTTTGAGTCTTCTCATATAAATACTTTATACACTTTTCAATGTGCTTTCCTGTACATATGGTGTTAGCATGATCAAACAGTGTTTGGTTGTAAAAGTGGTTTTCCTACTCCCATAAACTGCTGTGGTATGGAATTCATTAACGATGCCAAACATTAAAGACAATCTTTTATCAGCTCTAACTCTTCCTCCTTACCTTTGCTGTGCTGTGATTGTTTGAGCAGTATGTTAATTGTACAGTAGGGGGCGCTGTTTGTCATGAAAACATGAAGCAGATCGCAAAAGAGTGAGGATGCTTTCATGCTGCTTGCTCTGTTTTGTGTGTGCATGTGTGTTTGATTCAATAGATGGTATAATAAGTATTAACATACTTTATTTAAAGCACTTTAGTGGATATAATAATAATAATGTATCGAATGAGACTGTTTAAGGGTTAATTTATATTAATGAATCTAAACCTGATTCTGCAGCTTTCTTCTGCTTTTAGGAGATTTAAAGTTAATTTTAGCTCACTGTTTATTTGTACAGCACAAAACTTTACTTTGGTTAACTCGCACTGCTCTCATTGGGTCATTTTCTGGTGCAGCAAGCAGCTGTTTCCGGCAAAAAGCTCGAAAAAGATTTTTCTCTCAGGAGACCAAAAAGATAAAGAGGGTGAATAACTGGACTAACATTCACATTCAACATAATATTATTATTATTATTATTGATGCATTATAATAATTAAATTGATGTTTACTAAAAAATAACTACATTAAATATAAATGAATATAATATATAGCCAAAAATGAAACCACTGAAAATCAGTAGCTACATCTTTATTGTAGTTACTGTATGTAAACTACTTTGAATTCAATTGCATTTCACCACCTCTGTGCTTAAAGTTTGGATGTGCATGTGCGTGTGTGTGTGCGTGTGCATGTGCGTGTGTGTGTGTGTGTTAGAGAGATAGAGACTAACAGCATCTCACACAACCCATGGGTCCACGACAGAAGAAGAACAATGTTTAAGAAAAAGATAACTTGTCAGTTGCAGTGACAGCTTGGGTCCCTTCCCCCCCAGCACAAGCCTCACACTGTCACAAACGTCGTACTTTGATATTTAAATACAGCATATCCTTTTATGTGATATATGGTAACGCAGCGTTAGTTTAGGGGGACGTTTTATAGAAACAAATTAATATGGTCTTTGTAACAAATATGAGGTTCTATTAACAAATCTTTCTACAACATATCCTGATCTGCTTCACAGTCTGTTGACACCATCTTAGTAAAGAGAAGTGATGTGTTGCCTACAGGTGGCACAAGTGACCCAATAATAATTCCTGTAGGATGATAAGAAGTAATCAGGATATAATTTGTATGGAAATAATGCATTAAAAAAGTGGATTTGCTGAAGGCAAATAATGATGTTTTAGCGTATTTTCCATTATTAGGGCTGTTTATTATCTTTGCCTTTCAAATGTTAAAAGTGTTAGAGTGAGAAGACAGATAAAAAAGGATTGATAAATAGAAAATAACTGGGAGACTTCCAAGACTTCTCAGTGTCATAATTTAGCCTTGCAGCTCTTTGTACCCCAGTTGAATAACACTGAAGTTGTATGCATGCAGCTGTGGCTTTTATCCCTCTGAAATGTCTTTGGTAACAATGAGGAGTGTGCACTCTCCGTGTCTTGCATATCCATGATGCAGACATAGAAAAAAGAGAAGTTAGGATGAAAGAATCCTAGCTGCCTCTCAAGAGGGTGATGATGCTGTGGCGCATGCAGATGCAGATACTGAATTTCATTTTTACAGCATCACAGAGGCGCCTCTTATTTTTCCAGCTATCTCTCCCACTCTTTTAGTGCTCCTTTTCTTTTTTAATCGCAAACTCCCTCTGTATTTTGTCTTAAGGGACTTACAGTGTGTGAATTGTGTATAATAATATGCTCTCCACACTGGATCTCTATTTGTCCACTTCCATGCATGTTGATACAATGTGTTAATGCAGGCAGATCCCTTCCCTCTTCTGGGGTTGCACTGTGTCATCATGCTGTTATTGTTTGGGGCACAAGGGCACAATAATGTGAAAAGTCTCTCATAAATTCTGGCAACTGGAATGACAAGCTACCATCCAGCCTACTGTTTGGAAGAAAATAACTAGGATCTGGCACCACATCTCTTTGTGTCCACAGTGTTATTGTGCTGCACCATTAATTTGACACAGGTTCAAGGGCTGTGTCTACTCTCTGAATGTCTGTGACGCAAATGAATAGATGGGCATTGGAGTGCAACAAATAAGCGTTGAAAAAGACAAATACATCAGGAAAAAAAAGACTTTTAATAAATGAAACAATACTAATAAATAAAGATTAAACAAGTTGCACATTCAAAATAAAATCCAACAAAATGAACATAACACTGAACAGTAAAGTACAGTACCATAGCACAGATTAATAAAAAACTAAAACAAATTCCCAACCCCCCCAGACATTTACAAATTTTCTTAAAAACTTCAAGAAGCAAACATAGACATTGTAGAAAAGCATCATACAGTAGAGCATTTTTCATCTGAGTATAATTTACAAATTTATTGAAGGATAAATACTTAAAAGCTGATCTCTAACATGAGATACACATGTGAAAACTGTGATTTAAACATGTGTTTCTCAGGTGAGGTTCCAGCCCTTTTTGTGTGTGATCAATAACAGTGATGAGGTGACGATGAAAGCAGTCCATCAATTCATGGGAAACTCACAAATTATCTATAACCGTAAATAACTTTTAAAAGCTTTATCCACATCTCCATTGGTCTCTTCTCTGTTGGTGCATCAAAGAACAAAAGTCAAGAGCATCTCTGCCAGCGGATATGGCTACATCAGGCGTTTTGTGGAAGAACACTGCAGCTGTCCTTCATCTGACTCTTCAGACACGGAGCCCAGAGGCTGCATCAGTAAGGAGCAAACTTCTGTCTCTCTGGCTTTTTGATGCAGTTGGCTGAGGAGATTTTGGCGGTGTATGCGGCCAGAGTGGAGTGGGAGGGTGCTGCAGTGACGGCTACAGTGGGGCCGGGGCTTGATAGAGTCAGAAAGGGGACGGATTTCATCCCCAACAGGCCAGAGAGCGGCATGGCACCATATGGGGTGCCCAGCATATGAGCCGGGGTCAGGGCGCCCATGGTGGCCAGGGTGGGTGCGGGGGAGGCAGCTGGGGAGGCTTGCTGGGTGAAGGCCATGTTGAGGTCGACTGGCGCTGCCATAGTGGCTGCCTGGGCTGTGGATTTGGCTGTCTCTAAACTATAAGGGCACAGATAGGAGGAGGGAGGAGAGGGAAACATGCAGAAATGACAGAGAATGAAGATTAGAGGATTATACTGTTGCTACAACACTGGCTGAAGCTCCTGGAAACGTTTGAAGGGGGAAAACCACCAATTTCACACACAGTGTTGGTCATGCGGAGTCTTACTGTATATGTGAAAAAAGCTGAATAGAACCTTTTGTGGTTCAAGAGGGAGAACATCTAATAAATTGTTCCAAATGATGTCACATGAGTAAGTGTTGGTTAAGGCTGGAAAGTTTGAAGGACAAATGAGGCATTTGAAAAAAAGTGAGCTTATCAAACCTCTGCAGCCCCCTCCTCATCTGTGCTTGAGGCTAGAGGCTCGAAGTCACATTACCAACTGCTAGCATATGTCCAACCCATGCATATATAAAGAGGTCCACAAACTGTTGCCTACACAGTTGCATTTTGGGTGTTGTTGGCGCCATCATGTCTTGACAACAAGAAACTAAAATAAATGGAATGTAACAGAAGATATCTCTGGTCTCCTGCAGAGAATTTAAAGCTTAAAACATTGTGAGTCAGGCAGAAGAATAACAAAAGTGCAAAGCAAAGAAAAGTTTAAATAATATGGACTAGTTATATAACGTAGCCTATAGTAGAAAATAATCACCCTCTTTCACAGTTGCATGATTAAAAGGATGAATGCAGTCAGCCTATAATATTGATGAATAAATTATGTAAACAATATTTTGAAATTCTGCATGACTACTTCTATATACTTGCTTTTAATGATGCGAATACATTTTTATTGTACTTTTTGAGTATTTAATCAACGCAAAAAGGAATTGGTCCACCCTGCTGGCAGGTTAGGAGATGTAAATCAAATGCACCAACAATGTTGTGCGTGATGGATGTGGCTACATAATAAATGCTAATTGCTAAAGGCAGCTGGATAATCCAGATGATTCTGCTTTCACTCAGGAACTTTTACCTGCAGTGGGGTGTGTGGACACAGATACTGGGATGATCGGTTTTAATCGGCCTATGCATTAGTTGAGAAGTTAATCCTCGAGCAGTTTGAGGAGGAGTTTACGGTGCACATGACTCACATTCAGACAGGTGAGTTCAACAAGGATAACTCAGTCTTGTTTTGTGTAGGCCTTCAGCATGCTATTTACAAACTGTCCAGCTCTATGTGCTGTCTGCTTCGATGATGTGTAATACTGTTGATTATGCGAGTGTCAGGTTGTTTATTAATGTGCCTTAATGAAGTTTGTATCACCCCCGCCGTTGTGTTCATAGCTCTTTTTATTTATTCTATCATTTTTGTTTAAGTTTCTAGAGTTTGTCTTCTTTTATGGTTGTGTAATTGTGTGCACAGGCTAAAAATCGCCAAAGTATTGTTGAAGGGTTGCATAAGTCATAAATTACTTTGATTGTGCAATCATAAATTGCCACAATCTCCCCAGTTGTGTAATTGAGGAGGCATATTTATTTTTCTACAGGGTTTATTCAAACGTGAAGTAATGGAGTAGTCATACAAAACCTGATTTTGATTAATGGTCCAAATGAATGACAGTGAATTGCCTCTTTTGAAAGAAAGAAAGAAAGAAACATTTTTACTGTGAAAATGTGCTGCACCATTTATGTTTTAATTTAAATGTATTGTGCCTTTTTTATAAAAATCTGACTAGCTGTATTTGTATTGACTACTTTTATATGTGCAGATTTGTTCTGTCACCTGTTTTTCGAAGATCTACTCTAAGAGTTAGTCTTGCATTGCATTATTATCTCTACATATTGGGAAAGTTAATTAAGAAAAAGATGCCGGAGATGCGATGCTAAAACTGAATTCCAACAAGACACAGATTTTATGTCTTACAATGCACCCAGGCTCCTTCTCATTCTCCTGAGTCCAATTACCAGCTGCACAGGATATACCTCATTATCACTTATCACTCTACACAGCATGACCTCTGACCCTTTTAAACCAATGCATTTCTCTCAGGGCTTCACTTGTAGTGATTCATTATTAGATGGCTGTACACTGGGCCTTACCAGGAGGTAATGAGGTACTGGGCCAAGTTGATGCTGACCGGTGTTCCTGTGATAGTGACGTGACGGTCACTCGTCCCATCCAGCTGGCTGCCAATCTTTATCTGGGCTCCCGACACCTGCCGGATCTCGTTGATCTTAGTGCCCTGACGGCCGATGATCGAGCCGATCAGCTGTAAAGGAACAGAGGCAAAGATCGATTGGTTAGTTTGTGGGAAAAAGAGATATGCCTTACTAGAAAATAGTTCAAAAAGCCATACTGATTGCAGCTTTTTGTTATTGTAGTTGAAATGAAATTAATTCTGACGAAAAGGCCAAAAGCAAGAACACTATAACAATAAAAAGTGTGCGCTGTTGTTGGTCTGGATTAATGCAGACCACTTCGAATATTGCATTACATGGTCTTCAGTGGATTGGTCATCCATCATTCATGTCAAAAGTGTTTTTTTTTTCTCCCCGAAGTCTCCCTTAATTGCTACTGCGTGAGCACCGGTAAAACAGACGAGGGGAGGCACATTTGCCTCTCATTATTCTGAGTGGCTAAAAGGTTATTGATTCCTCAGAGCGGTGATGACTTCCCAAACAAATCACTTCCCAAACACATGCCAGCTAGATGCATCTCCGCACTAATGGAAAACATAATGGGAAAATGAGTCAAATATATAACATACAGTGAGCTTCAGCTATCTCTCTGCTGAAAGTAGATTACACGATGATATGAGTTTTATTGCATTCCAAAATACATTATCACTTTTGTTTTGGTTTCATTACGCAACCTGGACCCCTGTCTATTAGCGACAATAGATGTTTAACAGAGCCAAAGCTTGGGGGCTGCGTATCAGCTCAAGTAGAGGGTGTCAAGGCTCAGCGACAGGGTTAGGCTGCCAGATATATAGTGAGTGGGACAGACAGTGATGGAGTACTTGTAGTATGCATGTGTGCTGGCAGCTTAGCAGAGACTGACGTAGGTAGGAATACACAACACACACACAAACATGGTGCTGCACTCGACCCTGGATTTCACATTCCTTTCCTGAGAAGTAAGCAGCCTGTTCCACAATGTCTGATTTGTCACATAGCGACCTGGTTGGTCCGCCTGGCTATTATTGGCTCAGCAGTTATCTGGTGGGGGGGGGGGAGCAGCCAGCCTAAAGAGCAACTCCAGAGACAATGGCCACAACACACCTCAAATCACAGATAACGTGTCCCTCCCACTGAGACCAAGAATCTCCACAGGACTCTGGCCTTTTACACCAGCTGTCAATAGACACCAGCTGTCAACAGCTCACCCACTTTGGTGTGCATGACCTCAGACAACAGCATTCCTGTTTGAACAACCTTAAAAATTCAACAAGACCTAAATAAATGACACAGGAGACAACACAGGTATGCTTACAGTGTTGATTATTTTTCAAGAGCATTTTAATACCATTATTGCTGCACTATATTCCTAGTTTTCAACTATAAGTGGCCTACATATTGTTTAGTTCCTGCTGAGGCAGTCTTTTGAAAGGACACAGGAAGAGCGATGGGATGGTAAGACGAAGCCATTTCTCTTCCGGCTAAATCTTCCTCGCGCAGAAGTACTGTACATACTGCTGACTTGGTGTAAGCAATTTCTCAATGCATCTGTGTGTGTGTGTGTGTGTGTGTGTGTGTGTGTGTGTGTGTGTGTGTGTGTGTGTGTGTGTGTGTGTGTGTGTGTGCACACAAGTCTCCTTCGGCGTTTGGTGTGAGCACAGAGCAGGATTGTGTGGCCGGCCTGAGGGGGGACGGAGGGCTGAGGAGGCTCAGTCATGGTTATAAGTCCTCTCTTCTGGAACAATGGCACGGGCTAACAGCTGTCCCTGTCACATATAGCGCTGGACTCCCTCATTCCTCCGATGCATTGTGCCACTGGCTATGTGGGGGTTTGCTTGGTTAAAAAAGCCTTCAGACATTTTAGAAATGCTGTTGAAGGGTCGTGGCTATATTCTATACAGTACAGTGAAAACCTAATCAATCAACCCTTTCTTCTTTTCTCTCTATTGCACAACATAGACAGCAAAGTTAAACAATTATTTAGTCTGGGATGTTTCTTTGCCAATACATTTAATTGTAGTGTTTTGAAGTGAATTCCAATGCAGTTTAAAATATAAGACTGGCACTTTTATTCTTTTTATTGATAACAAATCAGTAAAAAATTCCCAGAAAACTATGAAAACACATCAGTGGAATACACTGTTGCACTGGGTTAGATATTCCTTAGCTGGAGTTTATCCAGCTTGAGTCAATCCCACACACACCATCCTGCTGCTGTAAATACTCAGGAGGGTATAAAATCTGCAGTTGAAAATAGTCCCGGCCAATGTGCTATTCAGTCTACTCCAGGTTGAGTAATGTTCGCTAAAAACTACAGGGCCTGGTTGTTTTGGGAGATTTCGTAGCCTTTTCAAAAGATTCCAACGTAATTCTGTGACCTGATTTAAAGATTCACATTCTCGTTAGGAATTATTAAGCTTGAGGCAGTCATTGAGAAACACATTGTATGGGTCTTTTCACAGGATTCATTGACAGTGAGAAACACAAACAGAAGAAATGCCAGCCTTATCCTTAATTTTCTATACAGCATTCATTCCTATGGATACATGTGGCTATATTTTTATACTTGATAAAATTCTTGCGAATTACATCTGAAATGCTTTCATTACACATTTTACTTAAAAGAGAGCTTTCTTTAATTTTTTCCAAATAAAATCCAATAGGATATGAATTACTACAATTAATAGGCAAATGCTGTCTTTCCAAACCAAGCAAATACAAAACTGGTGCTTATCTGAAGGGAAATGAAGTCCGTCTTTATTTTGAAGTGCATCTATGCATCGTGAATTCTTCTCTCAGATTTGAGAGACGTTTCATCAAACCCTGGCGGAGGCTAAGTGAAGAGGGAAAGGATCTTTGTCTGTTTTCTTATTGGCTGTTTTGACAGCAGACAGCCTCTAAGTAGGTCAGGGAACATGAGAGGATTTACTGAGCACTCATGGGAGTCAATCTAAGACACTGCAACTGCAGCACAGACAATAATGCGAAAGGATCCATATCAGCTCAGAATCCCTTTAACCTTGGGTTAGTCTGAGGTTAGAATAATGAGGATAATTAGTAAGTTGCCAACATGTCTCTCATCCCTTTGAAGTCACATCCGCCATCTTTGCAGATGCAAAAACCGCATCCAAAGTCACCTGCTCCTGCGCTGTGTTCATGTGAGATGAGTGCTGATTTGCTGTTGTTTTTCCCGTTGTTCAGAAGAGAAAAATACGAAAACAGAAAGAACAAAAACTTGCTTCTGCTTACATCATTGGGAATAAGCAGCTCCTGAGATGTCTGAGAGTTGGAGTCCATCCCTGATGAGACAAAATACAGGCGTCGACTGAATAAAATTGACATATCATGCATTTTAATATTCATTCAACTCCTTTTGTTAGTGAAGCCACACATTTTGGCAGTGATATGCTAGAAAAGCCCTTTGAGCAGGGAACTGCTAGATATAATAAAGCAGTTAATTTCCATTTTAATGGCCTGATGTTTAACACGACACTCATTCTTTTCCATCTCCGAATTCTCTGACTCTGCGGAACACATCATTTTACATAATAGTTTCTATGTGGGAGCTATAAAGGCTTGTCTCCTCCTTCCTCACTGACACAAGCACATTATCAGTGCAGCTAATGACTGCACGCCTTTTTTTCTAAAGTCAAAGGCAAGTTGAAAAATGTTTGACAGGTTACAGATGAAGCAGCTTTTTTTACTTGAAAATTGTTAAATGGTTTATCCATTTGTTTGACTGTCAGAGCACAGCATTGGGATACAATCCAGAGCAAATAGTGACGATTGTTAGGGCTTTACCAGGCATGATAGTCGAAGCAGGCTGGGCAATAGGACTCAGGCCTTGCTGCATTGACAGCTGATGAAGCTTGGCCATCTGTAAAAGAGAAAGCAGAACTCAATGCAGATAAACATAAACTACACATTTAATATGACATTATAGCGGTAATACTATACCTCTGAGTGTGGAATGCCGTATTGGTTTTGCAAAGTGTAGGCCTGAAAGACAGCGTTCTGTATTAGATAAATCACAGCAATAAAAGATTATTCACAGGCAATAAATCTGCATCCTCTTAATGGAAGTGCTGCACTGTCAATACGTGCCTGTTTTGTTTTTCAGAATAAGGGAAATAAGGGTGTGTAGTTTAGCTCTGAACTCTTAGTGGTCTCTCTACCAATGCTGGTTCAATAGATGTGGGGTTTATTTGTCCAGGGTTTGATATATCTGTCTCTGAGATACAGAAGTACCATAAAGCGAAATTCCATTTGGTTCTCACTGTTAACAATAATGTATAAAAGATTTAACAAGAACATATCTTTCCAAACACACAGTGTCCCTGTTATACCGAATTATCCACAGACTTCAGTGTGAACAGTTGAAGGCGAAGGACTATTTGTCTCTGAAACTGGACTAGCACCAGCACCAGCACCAGCACTAGCAGTGTTTCAAAATAACAATAATTATTGTAAAATCAACAAAAAATGCTAGTAGCATTGTTAATACACTATTGTTTACCAGTTTTATTTAACTGAAAAGTATTAGAGTAGACATGTTACGATTTTACACCCAGAAAAATGATTTTGTGTTAGACCTCTTAAAGACAACTGTGATATAACACCATACATGAAACAACTAAAACATTTGGGAGCAGTAGGGCAGCAGTAAAACAAAACATCAACATCAATAGCAAACCCATGGATTAAATGTTATCAAATAAAAAATCCCCTTTATTAGCAAAAAAAATCTGGAAATTAGATTTTTTCATGTATCAAGTTTGAGTCTGTTTTAAATAGGGCCATGGATCTTCAGAACTTAATATTAGGATTACAATCAAAATTCCCATCACCTTCATTTTATGGGATGGCAACAAACACTGAAAAACAGGGACACAAAAGCTATACTACGCTATAATAAAAAAATAAAAAAATAAATTATTTTTCTCTGTAATTTAGAAAGGACTTTATTACTCCAAAGTATTTGTGCAATCATGCTTGTTTTCTGAAACACTTATTTCTACCTGCAGTCCACCCATCCCCCGATTTTCTTAAATAATGCAGACTCACATATGCTAACCCCTATTTTCTCTGACTCCACCCATTGATTCTCACTATATCCATCCATTTGTCTATCTGTGTATCCATTCTAACTCAATTCTGCATGACGCCAGCTGTCTGGATACTATTACCAGGCCATACAGTCATAAATTGGAGAAGGGAGCTTGTCATTATAATGCATCAGTACATTAGAGCTTTTTACAGGAAAGCAGAAACACACCATAAATTAGTAGCAATAATCTTTAATTTACAGCATGAGTGATCTAAATCATAAACTCTTTATATTTCATTCCCCACAATTACATTCTTTTCCAGTCTTAGGCTGAGTTTTCAGGGAATGCTGTATCCCTTTTGATATCAGGACAGTATCTGCTGTCATGGGAGAATTTTCCTAAAGCCGAAATGTTTCTGGTGCAGAGCTCGGCAGGGCTAAAAAATAGACTGTGGTGGTGGTGTGTGATGGCATCGTGTTTCAAGAGGGGTTACAGCTCTAATGACAGGGTAGAACAATAGCTGCAGCTTACACTCAGCTGTTGTTTTTAATACCTCGAGCCAGAGGATGGACTGTGTAAATTTGGACATACCACACAATCATCAGATCCTCACAGCCATGAAAGGCATTCCTGCTCTCTGCGATGGAGTTTAATTCCAGCTCACAGACAGATCTTTTAGATTTTATATTCAGAATGGAAATGGTTAGATGGTATACATTAATGAGTGTCCAGTTACCTGCTGGAGGTCCAGGCCACCTTGGGTGACGGAGTACAAAGGGTGGGGTGCATACTCTGATGCTTCATACACCTACATACACACAAGAGATGTCAAAAGGAAAATAGCTCATTATTGAAATATCATCATGTTTATAAAGTCCAGACAGTCTCTATTTGTGTAATGGAAGTGATGATTATTGAGTGTAAATGTTCTCCCACCAGCTGAAATCCATGGTAAATTGTATTTTAAATAATGAATAAAAACTTCCAATTACATATTTTTCCCCTTTTCTTTTGCCATGGATCTTATTTGGTCTGAGATAGGCTCTCCGGGCTGCTTTTCTGACAGTCTAACACACCTAACAGGCTTATAGCCCATGACTCATCCGCAGACCCTTTTCCCATTCCACTTAATTTTCTCCTCTGACAAATTATACAAACATCCCTCATCACAGCGCTGCCTTCATTAAAGCCATCTCCCAGTGACCAGGACCTCACCCGGGTTTAATTTGATAGCTTATTATAGGGAATTTCAAAAACACAAAGCCATTCCATAAATTGACCAGAGTATGAGGCAGCACAAACACTGTCAGAACTGCTGACAGCTATGCAGAAAATCTGACTGCTGCTGCAGCCAGAGCCGACGGCAGGTCTCCAGTCTCACTTGCTAATCTTGTGACTTGCTCCATGGGGGTTGGGTATCTGTCCCTTCTCAAACAACAGCATCTATACCACTCAACCCTACACTCACTCACAAAACAATCTCCAATTATCATTTCTAGTTTGATTTGAATCGGGAAGGTGAGAGTGTCAGCAACCCGATGCTAATCCAGTGGTTCTCAAACATCTACGCGCAATGGCTCTTTCTTTGGTTTGTCCACTGTATAGGCATCTACTTAAAGGACAAGCAGGCCAAAGTTCTCCCTTTTCTTTATCTAGCACCACTGCCAGGTTGACATTTGTTTTGAGTAAAATGCCTGACAACTTTTGGATGGACTTCCTTTTAAAAAACTATATTTAGTGTTAAAAACAAAAGTAAAAATCAAGCCAAAATGTACAACTGTACCTTTTACATGAGTATATGTTGTGCAAATCAAACATGGAAGTTACACTTGGCTCAAATTGTCACAAAATACATCGTTCTCCCACAGTATTGGCCCAATACAAAGATCATCATACAGTATTTTGTTTAACATCGTGTCTTTTTCTTTTCTCCCCTGTCAAAAATCTGTTTATCTTGTAAGCAACAGTTTTACCTTTACCCCCTCTAAACTTCTATGGCCCTAAAGCGAGATTCACCACAAAGTTGGAGAATAACTGTGCTAGTCTATCATTTATAAGCAACCCAACATGCAGTAAAATCTCTCACCTGGTTCCCTGCGATGAGGAGGGCAGCTGGTGAAGGGCTTGGTCGATAGGGAATAGTGGCACCCTTCGGGGGAGACTAAGGAGTGAAAAACAAAACAGGGTTGTTTAAATCTTCATGATAAATTTCAGAAATAAACTCACATTGCCTAAAATGAATTTAGCAATTCAGTGAAAGAGTGAGACATTAAGTGCAAATAGTGTGCAATTCTGGTACATTACAATTACAATTAATGATGAACTTAACTGCTAATGACACAGACAGTATTCCCCTCCTTGTTTTCCTTTTGATGATATTAGTAATTCATTGAATAATTGAAGCAGTGGATAATAGCTCTGAGCTTTAGCTTGCATCGCAGCATCTGGCTCGGCACTGTCCCTCTCAATAAAACAAGCATCCACAAACAAGGAGATATATGTAGGTAAATTCAATTCAAACACCAATGAGAAAAGAGATTATACAAAGTGCACAACACCGTGTATCTTATCAAGTAACTGCAATATTGGCGTAGCTGTTTTTGGCTTCAAAATGTAGAGCATATTTTCTGCGGAAGCAGTCACAGCAAATTCTTTGTATAACTCTGCATAATTTAAATCTTGGAGCCAAAAGCAAGAAGCCGCTGGTACAGAATCCTAATGAAACTCAGAAGCCTTTGAAGAAAGCCCTGGAAAACTGGATTAAACCAGCAATTAGTCAGTCAGGTCCAGCTGCAATGCTAAAACAAAAAGGACTTGTGCACTTCCATGAACACACAGGGAGAAACTGTGCTTGGGGTTGCTTTTCTCTCATCTCCTCGATTTTTCTCAAGAGAGCTGTTGTCTAAAGGTGGACAGATATTGCTACAGGCCAGTTTGTTTTCCCTTTGACAGCTTAGTGTCTTCTCCAACAACACTGAGCTCTGACCTGAGAGCTGCTCCTTTTTGATTTCATTCAATGTCTTCCATAGTTTAAGAGGGCATGTATTATTTATTATTTGAAGCAACTTCCTATGTTGGATGAGAAAAATGCTGCAGAATCCTTGTTCAGCAGCGGTTTGAGTCTAGTTAAAGGTAGCATTACATAACAAGGAAGACAGACTACTAAAAATGCATTATTAACATCAGCTGCAGTGTAATGAAACATGCATGTCAACAGCAATTATTTCCTTCACGTAGCTGCAGCAGCAGAGCCCTGACAACATGTCAGCTAGGTGTGCGTATGTGGAATAAAGAGAGGAATAGTGAGCTTCCTACCTCCAGGATTACTGTGCAGATGAGTCTGACACACTGGATTACAGACTCCTGATTCCCAGATATCGTCACCCCTCGCTCAGTAGAGTTGGGCAGCAAATCCCCTGCCACCTGTATCTGAGCTCCGGTGCTCTGCAAATGATAGGGGTTTAAAAAGAAAGATTACTTTGATTCCAGAGATAACTCAAGCCGTTATTACTCTGCCATGACTCCTTTCCATGATTCATACCCTGCCAGCTACACTGACCTTATATCCCTTCTCTTTTACTGACAAAGACCAACCATGCTGCAGTATGTTTATTATCAAATCCGGTCAGGTTAGAGATACATGAAAAGTCCTTTATGGTCAGCAGACATCAGTCTCCCAATTTAAACTGATATATACATAATAAAGCACGTCTGCAGGCAAGAAGTGCTTTTAAAGATTTATCTAAATGTAATGATGTCTCTATCAGACTGCAGGGTTTTAGGGGCCTTTGTTGGACCACATTTATCAAACAAGATGCAAGTGAGCATGTGTCCTGTGGCAACTAAACAATCAAAACACATCCGTAAATGAAACAAATTTGGGTTATGAACACGGCGAGAAAATCCATCTAACCGCAGAAAAAATCCACTGGATGCTATTGCCAGTGAAGGTAAAGTCTAAAATGAGAGAGTTACTATTTGTAGTTGGGTACAGAGCTAAAGTTACAGTGTCAGATGTCTCTGGCATCAGATCTGATACGTTTAATCCTGATGTTTCAACTGGGCCTGAAAGTTTTCCTTTCCAAGATGCCATTGCTGAGCCATACTGTTTGTTGTGCTAAGTGTTTTTTCCGTACTGCATTGTCTCACTAATTTCCTGCCTTAATAGTCTGAATCCAATTGTACTATTGTACTATAGTGCAGATACTACCACTTTGGTCTAGAAGGAAATATCTCAACAACTATTGGATGTATTGACATGAATTGGTGTTCAGACATTCATGTTCCCCAGAGTATGGATAGTTGGTAAGCCCCAACATTTTCTCTGGAACCATCTTTAGGTGAAAATGTACAGTTGTCCAATATTTGGTTCAACATTCATCAACCTAAGCTGTTCTTTGGGCTGCTAATGAGCATTTTTTTTGCATTTTAGCCAACTAAATTAAGAGGGTGAACATTGTAAACACCATACCTGCTAAACATCATTTTAATAGAGAGGAATGTTAGATTCTTACAAAAGCATTTAACTCCAAGCACTGCTGTTCCTCACAGTCTCACAGAACTAGATTGATAATCCTGCTAGATCTTAGTACAAGCCGGATGACTTATTTTACTCTATTAGAGCAAATACTAACAGAATTGTGAAAATGAAATATCTCTTGCTCTTAGCTGCAGTTTATTTTCCCTCCTTCTTCAGGAGCACATTTGTTCTCCTAATTTTGCAGTGTTCCAGCATGTGCGGCATGGACAGGGCGGAGGGGATAGATTTGTGTTCTGGCTGCTCACCTCTCTGATCTCTTTTATCTTGGCCCCTCCCTTCCCAATGAGAGAGCCACACTGGCTGGCAGGGATGACCAGCCGCAGGGTGACTGGTGGCTTGGAGCTGATGGTGCCGTTGGCCACCAGCGTAGTCAGGTCCTGGAGAGAGATGAGGGGAAAGAAAAATGTGGTGAGAGTCGGCGTAGAGGGGGGAGAGAGAAATAGAGAGTCCCGGAGGGAAATATCAGGCAGCAGAGGTCAGGGTGGAAATGGAGGGTGAGAGAAGCCACCAGAGGCAAACAAGGGTTTTATTTCCAATAATTAGGACCGAAGAGATGTTTAACTCATAGGTCGAGATGAACCAATTCCAACACAGCAAAGCTCAATTTCTACTGCATCAACATGAAGTGATCATCAGGAAAAATCTGAAAAACCTGATAGGATTAATTCAGTTAATGGGTAGTAGTAGTGTATGGTCTGCTCCTATAGCCTCCTGTTTTCTATGTTTCACTATATGAGTTCATAAGCGGCTGTCCAGATATGTAAGGGATGTTGTTCAGTCCGATGTGAATTGAAGCACCATTTGCTTTGAGATTTTCACTATGCTGCATAAAACTGAGTCAGTCAGTTCTGGCACACTGAACCGATTCACCTTGGGCTTCCTTTCCACATATATCATTTTTAAATAAGGCAATGTAACGTGACGATATACAGATAAATACTATTATTTACATCATTTTCATTTGCTTAGTCTGTTTTGCTTAGCCCATGAGATGAGGCTTCAGTTTTGGGGAAGGAATAGTTTGGACAAAGGTTTATTTGTTATCCTGCTGAAAGTTAGTTGAAAATATCAATGTGTTAAATATGAAACTATAAGCACTTTATTAAGAATGAAAAAAGCTCTGTCCCAAGCTTAACATACTGTATATGCTTTCTTCCAAAGCTCAGTAATTAAGTCTTTATATCTTTTTTTTATTAATCTGTACAAAAAACAAAGTGTAAAAGCAACAACATGCTGTTTTAGGGATGTTTATGTTTGGCAAAGACAGGAATATTGGACTCACACTAAGGAAAGCTCTAGAGAACAATTAAAACAAAAATCCTTTAGGGTTTAAAAGTTTGATAACTGCTAAATTATTAAACATTAACCTACCAGTGGATGAAGTTTAAAAGTATATTTGCAACTACCAAAGCCTGATGATAATAACAGTCCAAGAAAACATTGGGGACAATATGGTATCCAGATGTGGATCAAGAACGGTATTGAACTGGGTTTCACAGTGCAGGTAGCTAACATCCTGTGCCTGCTCTCTTGTGGGTGGAGATTGAGCTATTAATTAATGAACAGTGTGTCTCTGTGAACCTTTGAAATGTAAATGCGCTGCGCTGTCTCTCTTCCCATCACAGTTCAACCCACAACAAAATGTCTGACAGAATGCAAAGCATGCAGCTTGTTTTCCAACGGTTTGTGTTTGCTATAACATTAGCTTGACTTAAGAGGGGTCAGTGTGGATGTGCTCTCTCAAAGGATTTCACTTTAGAAGGGAACTGCATAATGCTACCAATAACTGTGAACTTCATATTTGAAAGGCATATTTTGACGTGACTCTTGTGCCGCTTTGCTCCGTGTCTATATTTAGTGAGGCGGATCAGGCTCTTGACGTCTCGTCTCATTACAAGAGGGGCACGCAGCTCGTCGGCGCAATCACAAGACTCTGGGCTTCTTTTCTTTATTTGATCTAAAAATACGAGCCACATATTAACAACTATGAATGTTCCCATTCTTCCCTCTGACATCCTAGCCAAAAAAGAATCAAACTCTCGAAGCGCATTGGTGAAAAACAGACACAAGCACTGCTCATTCAAGAAGTTGTTGTTCTTAAATCCCCCAAGCATATTGTGTTGCTTGTTAGAAACGAACACGGACAGATTATGAGGCTTTCATGCATGCTGAGCCTCGACACCTGGGAACAGAATACATGTATGATACTGCAGTGTAGTGCTACTGCATGTATTGTGTTATTAGAGCATTTGCTTCCGATTATCACTTCACTTAAATTGCTCAAGAGTGTGTTTTTGCAATCATGTCGCAGCAGTTGGGGAACGCTTCATCCATAAAACAGACGGAAACACACACAAGTGATCAAGTGCCAAATGAAAGGACTAAGTGCGCCTGTGTAATCATAAACTGTTGAGACAGAAACAAATGCCAAGTCTAATACTCCGTGGCCAAAAAGCTGATTATTCCCCCTTGTTTTTAATTAAATGTGTCACAGATACGATAACTCAACTTTGGTGGATGCGGCGCACAGTGGGTCAGCCAACACGTTGCCATGGAAACTCAAGAGTTTCAGGGTTGGAAAGATGTGAGTGCGAAAAGTCTTTAATGAATACCGCACTGTGCTCCCAGCCAGCGTGTATTTACTGAAGGCTGTCGACCTGAGCAGGGAGCACCTGTTTCGTTGCCAGTGTCTGCTGTGATGCTAAATCTGTGAAGACGGCTCTCATTCCACCATATTAATTAGCGCAGTGATGGACAGTCACCATGGGGATTAATAGCAAGAACAACCTGTCATCTACAACTCATTAGCAGACGATGACAAGGTATAGAAATCCTTCCCATTAGCATTATTTGCGCTTATTATACAAGTGGACTGTTGCCAAGTAAAACACATTTTCATGACAAATAACTTCCTTAATATGTTACTGTGCAAAACGCATCGCGTCATTCTGCTTACAACAGCAGCTAAATCCACTAATCCCAAATTTTCTCCTGCAGCGTTATCATATCTGAAAGTGCTATGAAACGCAGCTAAAGCATTCCCTTCCACCTCTTCAGTTTAGAGTTAATCGATAGCAATAAAAGCACATTAGTGGTAATGTGCAGATGAGATGGTTCCTTGTAATGATTGGGTGAAATGGCTGCTCTCACCTCTTTGGCTCCACTATGACTTCCAAAACAACTTCCAAAAGCCTGCTCTGAATTCTTTAGCAATTGCGCTTTGCTAGGTTTGCTCAGTTTTTGGGACATGTGTTGTTTTCACCAGTATGTGACACCATTGAGTGACATGCATGACAGTTACCTCCTCCAGCTTGTATGTGATCATGGTGAAAGCTCTGAAGACGCAGTCTGTGGAGCCGGTGATGGTGATGATCCTCTCCGGACAGGAACCCTCTGAGATGTTGACGCGAGCACTGCTCTGTAGGGACAGAGGTCAATAGGCCAGTTAATGGTCAACACTGATTAATGAATATGCTTGTAAGCTTCTTTCTTAGACTTAAAGGGGAAGATCAATACCCACGACTGTGCTAGGAGCAGTACCTTACTGCAAGTGCTAGTTGGTAAAAACTAGCTGCTTTCGGCAGAGCCAGGCTAGCTGTTTTCCCCTGCTTAAAGTCTTTATGGTAGGCTTAGCTAACCAGCTACTGAATGTACCTACCTATATACAGTACAATAACGAAACAAAAGGGATTTTGTTCTTTGCCTCTTACTTTAGCAAGAAACCAAACAAGCTGATTTGCTAAAATGTTTATCTTCTTGTGGTTGGCCAGAGATATACTTTACAGTACAACGCATCTGTGGACAGCAGTAGTCAATTGACAAGATTTAAAAGGAAGTGAGACCGAAAGCTGGAGCGCACATCCCATAGACTGATAACATAATGTAGTTTCTTCTGGGGGCGTTGCCCTTGAATGACAAATGTCCTGCTCTTCTTCCTCCATTTGGTGTCCTTGAGTGAAAGTCACATGAGGAGAGGCTGGACAGGCTCTGAGCTTCAGGACAATTTCTCCAGTCACTCCAGTGAGTCATGATCCCACTGGGACTGTAAGGCCTGGGGAGCGGGTGACAGGATGAGGGTCGTACAGTTGGAAAGTAACAAAGGCCAAAACTGGCTGGCTGGATGAATGGGTAGATGACTACCATGGGTGAGAAGTTTATCCATCAGCTCTGCAGGGCTGCATTGTCCCATGACCTCATTGTTCCTCTGTTTATCCCTCTGCCTCATAAAGTTCAACATTAAACCCTAGCAGCCAGAGACAGAATCAAATGTACAGCCAAGGTGTAAGCCTAATTACTTTTTAATACAAAGAGGTAACCAAGCGGTGTTAGTTCGGCTGCACCCTTGAGATTTATAAAGAGTAAATGGAGGGGAAGAGAGAAAAAAGTAAGTTGTTTTAAGCAGGAAAAGAAAAAGGATTTGACGAGGGAGCAGCTACAGGAGTGGTAGGCAAATGATGGGGAGAGAGAGAGAGAGGATTTAAATTGAAAAGGTGTTGTTAGTGCCCAAAAGGCAATCTGGACAATGTTCCTGCTCTGTATGCTTTTCAGACTCAAAGATCATACAGAGAGAGCTAAGCTTTACTATTAATACATACAACGTACAAGACCAGAGAGCCTGCGCAGCATTAAAGGCCTTCTGAGATTGAATTATATTGGCTCTTAAGATGAAGAAGAGATGTGGTCTGTTCATGTCTTAGTAGCAAAAATAGAGAACAAATAGGACTTATTTTGGCTGTATGGCTTGCTGACAGTCAGTCAGAAACACATGTAAAATCAGCAGCAAATAGCATTACTGATGCAGACTATAAAAAGCTGTTGTTTTAAATCTCTAAATCGTGGACACAGTACCTCTTCTCGTATTCGTTTCACAGTCTCTCCTTTCTGCAAAAGAGAAGATGAAGGACAGCTTTAAACAGGATCAAATGTACTTCATTTAAAACATCACGGTGTCTTCAACCTCTAAGTGAAACTGGCTATTTTAAAACACGAAAGTCAGAATTGAATTTAGCTGAACACATTTCAGATAGTGTGTGAGATGTGCAATGCATCGCAGTGGTGCTCTCTGTAATGCTGTCTCTAAAAGATATCAAATGGATCTGTGCGTCTGGACGGGACGTACACCTGCTGTAACGGCTCAATATGCAGCGTGTGTTACGGGCTCCTGCTAAGGACAAGAACATTATGTCAGACTTGTGTCACGCTGCAGCTCATCCTCTGCTTGGGGGATTTTTTTTGGGGATTGTTTCTTCTCCTGTCCCCTATTTTCTTTGGGCTAAAGTCCATCCAAGCTGCCACACCTGTGTTCACACCTTCATGCACCCACTGAATTACTGGGAAGCCATATTCACACCTTCATGCACCCACGGAATTACTGGGAAGCCATAGCAATGACTTTATGGCTACACTGTTATTTATTTAATACTCCAGGAACATGTATTATTATGTGGTGCATAGTGATTCTAGTGTCTTCTATTGATGAGCAAAGATAAGAGGTTTGCCAAATAAATGAAGTGGCTTGTCATTAGTCCAAGTACTGCAGATCAAGTGCCTCTCTGTGTTGAGCTGCACAGTGTGTGCCTCGCCCGTCTCTATTTTTCTTTTCTCTATTTTCTTTGCGATATTTTGATTTGCAGTCCTTTATGGGATCTTTCTCTCCAACAGTCTTTATTTTCTTGCTTTCATATATTTCTTTTGTCCCTGTTCTTTCTTCTATTGATGTCTTTTGTAGGTGTTGTATTACAAGGCGTGATAGCTGGAGCCAGCGATGCAGCATAGAGCAGCCAGGCCCTTCCTACCAGACACTTAAAGTGCCCACAAGGGGCCTACAGTAATATGTCATTGGAGCTCAGTTTCAACAGGAGGCTTGCAGTCAATGCACTTATGTTTCTGTTTGATGGATTACTGGGTTGCATTATGGGTGGTGGGGGTGGTGGCAAAGTCTTAAGAGGGTTGGTTTAGGGCAATTACATTTAGAATGGGGATGTTCAAAATAAAAATGTTTTGTTAGAGAGCTTTGAGCTCTGCAATGATTTCAAGATTGAAAGGAGGAATTCACGAATTCCACGAAGGCTTATTATAAATCTACATAAAAGGCATCAAAAAGGGATTTGTCTTAGTAAAAATGTAAAGTAAAGGTACATTTTAACAAGATTAGACAAAGCATTGCATTTTAAAACATTAGCCTAATCCAATAAAGATATAACTTTGGTATTTATTATATGGTTTAAATCAAATCTGCAGTTTTTTGTGTAGTAGAATAATAATAGGAATTCCTACCTTTCCTATGATGCTTCCGACCTCCTAAAAAACAAGGAGATAAAGGTTATTACATACAATAAATACAGTTTAAAAAACATATCGTATGCTTCGTCATTTATTAATTCTATATATTTGTGGTAATTAACGAAGCAGCACCTTTTAGGCTTGAGAAATCCCAAAATGCTGAAGCATGCAATTTATTCATTCACAAACATATTCATCAAAAATATGCACAGGAGGCTCGTACCTTTCCATGCATGAGCAGTCGTAGTGTGAGGGTCACTCCCAAGCCCCCGTCTGCAAAGTCCTGCTCACAGTTCATAGTGATGTGGGAGTGGCACGCAGGGAGACGCATGAACAAGGTTCATTCGCTGGTCACACAACCAAACCAAGGCCAGCTCTCGTTCTCTTGCTCTCCGGTGTCTTTCAGTGTCGCTCTGAAAGAGAAGAGAATAAAGTTAAAATACATTTTTCTTCTCTTCAAAAGAATTGTCAAACTTAAAAGAAATGCGTGGCGTAAGTAACAAACGTTTGCATTCATGCTCACACAGACGTTATTGTTTGCACTCAAGATCTCGCTGATGTCCTAGTATTTCAGTCATACTGAGCACTATGTGAACAGCCCGTACTGTATATAACTGTATTGTTGGCTCATAATAATTCTTGGAGATCAAAGAACAAAGGAAAAAATCATCCCCTTCAAATACATTTATATTTTTAAAGGTCTTTGAAAAAACATCAAATCAAGTATCTGTGTGTGAGGAACTTCTTCATTAGTATAAGTCCGATGTCATATTGTGTGCAGGATATTGACCTAGAGGCGCCAGCAATGTCAGCGATGTTGCATCTCATCAGGGCTACCAGGTCCTAACAGTGGGTGGCCATCAGTGACTAACACACTATCTGTGCGACTTCAGTAACTGACAAGCGGTTTCTCTCACAGCCAGTTGAGTGATTAGTGAAATTGGCAGAAAAAAAAAAAAAATGTCCTTTCCGTCAAGGTAGGCACAAGTATTATACAAAGTGAATCAAATTCTATTCAAATTCAGTTTTCCTAAAACTCGAAATGTTTGGAACTCCTTTAGGGACCAGACATCTATCTACTCCATTTTCATCAGTCAGTCAGAGAGAAAAACACTCTTATGGGCAAAGTTTATACGCAGACAACAAATAAGGAACATCTGTGTTGATCCCAGAATGACAATGTGGCAGCAGCGACGGGCATGTCAGTAATGTGACATTGGGTATTATGATTAATATGCGAGCCACCTGGCAGCTCAGTCTCAGCATGATGTGTATAATTAGTTCATGGAATCATTTGTGTTTCCTCATGATTTATATTTGCTTACATTTGTCAGCCAGGACAGGAGAAGTAGATGGGATGCATAAATATAGCTACACTGTGGATGCTGTGTGATAAGCAGAACATAAAGTCAAGGAGAGATTCATTTTTTAGAGGATGTGACAAATGCTGTCAATGAGAGTTACACTTGTTTTATTTATTGAATATTCAGTGGATTATTTAATGTCATTCTATTGGAAAATATCAACAAAATATTTAGAAACATTAGGTGAAGACTTTCCAACCCCAAAATATTCAGCTTAATCTCTCATTTCTGTAGCTTGATCATGAACATGTTTATTATTATCACTTTAAACGACTCACTCCAGTGGACATACCACAAACTTGGTCAGGTTAGCCAATGTTTGTTTGCAGGCACTGTATTTTGTGATCATTGAAGTCTTTTGGATACATAATTTGCGTTCTGGTGGATGTTAAGATATTTCTCTGGATAAGTCGAGGGTTAACAAAGTCAATTAGATTCATCATCTGGAAACCATGTACATCTTTCCCAAATGTTGCGCAAATCAACCTAACAAGTAAAACATTGAAATGGTTAAGATATTCTGACCCAAGTGGGGAACCTGGCAAGTGATTGACATTTCTCTTTCTTTAGCCACTGGCGTAGTTATAAATAATTAAATAATTATCAGTGTGGCTGCTGATTAATTTCTGTCTATTGACTTGTTACATTACTTATCCTCAGCTCTGCTTACAATACTATAGTAAAAAGGCTTTTATTTTAATTATGCTGTTCAGACCTTTGAGATATCAGAGGAATTCTTTATCATCATAGATCATGCTAACCACTCCTTTTCAGTGACAAACTCTAAGTGAATTCCAACCAGCCTACGGAGCCACCACCAGCCCACTGCTGCAATCCTACTGACGCCGCCTGGCATATATTTGTGTGTTTTCTAAATCTGCATGCTGTCTGTAGATTTGGTGGGCTATGTGAGTAGATCATGTTTAATAAATGGGTATTATTTTAGATGAGATTAAATTCCTGAGAGACAGGTTGTAGGCAGGTTTATTGCTTTTGCATAGTGCACAAGGCCACTGCTGCTCCATTGATTTATTCATGCACTGGATGCTTGCAAAGAGACGTTAGAATGCTCGCACACATCCTTCTTAAGATCCAACCGAGCTTGACGGCCTGTGTGGGCTTTATATTCCCCTCCACGGCCGCGGTGCAGTCTGACATGCCAGCCCGTCAAAATGTGGTAGTAAGTGGAGCAAGTGTCATATTCTTGTATAAGATTGCGCCGATTCAGATTCCCTTTCCTTTTTTTTTTTTTAGAGATGCTCATTGGATTGACTTATAAAACTATCAGTTTGACGCTAATCTCCATACAATTTCCATAAATATCAAACAAACCCCAAGGGGGACTTGAGATAAACAAAATATGGAGCATTTCGCTTGCTGTTAGCTACAGATATACTGCAAGACAGCATAATTGTGACTTTGGGCTTGATCGATGCATCCTGAACACGTGTTATCACAGAGCACATTTGTGCAACCAAGGGCATGGCTAAAATGTTAGCTTTCTATTGCATTAGGAGCTAATGGTTGGAGGCATCATTATGTTCTGCTCTGTGGGTTGATAACAAGGCATGTGCTCTGTGTCTGTGTGAGGGCGGAGAGTCTCTGAACTCCTCATTTCCAGAATCCCAAGCAGCAGCGTTCCAGGATGAACAGAGCCCCTCTGTTCTAAATTAGACCTGGTAACGCAGAACAGGGAATTAGCAAAGTGCAGACTGCAGCGCCCAGCTGCCAAAATAGTCAAGACCAGGAGAGCGAGGCAGAGAGCACATCTACTGTCCTGCTCCTCTGTCACTGACTGTGTCACCTTGGTCCTGCTCTGCCTGACTGAATCTATCTGCAGGAGCTCCTTGTTATGAGTAACTGCTTTTATTCATCTTTAAATACACTGAATTAAGCATGACTTACCAAACCAAACGACTGACACAACCATAAGAGGAAAGTCATCAGTCAGCTCTTGCTTTTTTCAAAAGCAACTAGGTTTAAACATTTTTCATATTGTAGGGTTCATTGATTCACCATTGGTGCTCTAAGAAAATATCATATAAGCATTGCCCCGTAACACACTATTCAAGGGGAACATAAACAAACATTTTGACCTTCCCCAATATCTGAACATAATCATTAACATAATGTGTGATAAACAAAAATGATTAAATGTGTGCTTAACTGGCTCTTATAGGTACCATTTTACAAAAAGGAATCATGCCCAAAAAACAAGACTTCATTCATTACCAAAAAATGGAAAGAAAACTGAATTATCCTTTAGGATATAGAGAGGTGTTTTTTCGTTTTTGGCCTTACTTCTGTGTAGCATACATCAAAGAAGTCTTGGATAAAAGCAACCAGCGTATCCTTGACAGCCACCAGCAATATTTAGCTTTTTCAGGAGCATTCACTCCAGAGAGTCTGCCGAGATGAAAAGGATGTTGTACAGCCCGCTTGTCTAGAGGACTGGACACCTGTTCAGAGGCAAACATGTCTATCACACACACAGCAAACAGACGGCTCTGGGCCAGCTTAAAGAAAATGAAGAAGGAATGAGGACATGCCTGATCTCCATGGTGAAAGATAGAAACAGGGTTCCCCTCTGCATAAAATGCAGACAGGGAGTCGGGGGTATTGAGTGTCCGCTCGATAAAGACACATAGGCAGAGAGGATAGGGTGTCCCCCGGGTGGGCACATAGAGAGCAGTAAGTGCAAGGGTGTCAACGTGTGTACACGCGCATGGCAAGGGCAAGAGGTGAAAGACCATTTACACAGACAGAGACAGCCACGCTCACAGGGCTGTGTGCAGAAAAACAAACACACATACAGCTGCTGGGATGAAAGAAGGAAACAATTCACACACACTATAACACACATCGGCAGAAAACGTCCTGTTGAAACACAAGAGCATCGAAAGCTTTGATCTGCTGAGAAGCTCCGCAGGAGTCAGATATCTGTCATGAACAAACTCAAAGTACTGCCATGTTTGAGGACATGGGATGACACAATGAGAGCGTCATTTCCTGGAATGATGATGACGGACAAATGATAGAGTTAAAGAGATAGTCACTATAGTGGTCAGGGCTACAGAAAGATCCTCAGGGAAACGTACGCACACATCCACACACAAACACACAACTGTAGGCACAGAAACAAATGTAAACAGTCTATTTCGAGCTTTATATGCATTGTACTACGTGCTGTACGAAAGAGTATAAGAATTGTGAAAAGGATTGGACTAACAACTGCCTATTCAAGAGTGTCTGAATACGAACATTTCAGCAGAAATACGACTTAGGCTTGCAGAGGCTTCTTGATTAATGAACTCTTTTCCATGTGAATGAAAAATTTGCAGAGAGGCTGCATGTTTGGATTAGCTTTAACAGCATCACTGCCATAAGTCATGCTGGGATTCATCAGTAATATGGTTTTATGAGCCGAGACGAGTAGTTATTTTACTGCAGCCGAGAGAAGAGTGTATATGCTACATAAAACTCTTGTACAAATGAAGCACATTTTACACCTCCTCTCCCACTTTCATAAACCATACATTATGCTCTGTCAGTTGTAGCTACACTTAACCTGAATCCACACTGAGTACAGATGAAGTTAAAAAAATCCTTAGGGTTTTATGATCCAAAATTATAGCAACCTAATCAAACACAACCACCGTTATCTGATTTTCATTCAAATATTCCCCGTTTGTTGCAGAGAATATGTGAAGTTTTTCTCAACTGAACCCCACTTAAATCTAAAAAGAAATATCAAATACAAGTTAATTACATAAAACTTTGAGGTAAAGCACACAACTTTAACACCTAAAAGCACTTGATTTGAGTAGTAATATGTTACTTAACCATGGTGGCACTTCAACAATATCATCACTGAGATGATAGAGCGAAAATATGAGAGGAGGAGAGGCTTTAGTTGTGAAACAGGAGAGGCTTGAAATTAAAGAGGAGTGTTTCAACTCTCAGTGTGTCTGTCTCAGCTCTGTCACATATTATAGGAGGGGTCAGCCCTCGGGGCAGAGGGGACCGTCGTCCACAATCAACCCCCCGGTTTCAGATGGTGTTAAAGCATAACAGTGTCGGCCTGCAGAGCGAGCCGCCTGTCAACCACAGAGCCCCAGAGAGGGTTATCAGACCCCTGGGCTGCCCGCTGCTCCTGGAGCCAACTCCACTTTCCCTGCAGCCAAGAGGAGACCCACAGTTCACTGCAACCACTTCACAAAATGTGGGCTCACGCTGATAAGATTACCCAAAAGCACTGTGGTTTAGAGTCCATAATCTGGCATTTTAGAGTGAATAAAACTACAAGATATCCTGCATGTAAATTGTAAGTGCTGTGACAAAAGGTTTAAAAGCATCTTTCAAAACTGTACTAGCTTGATTCATTTGGAGCACAACCAATTAATTATTCTAAAAGTCAAACATGTTTTTTACTAAATCAGAAGTAAAAGTCTCTTATCTTTACAGAATAGCAGATTATTTTATTTTTTCTCTCACAGCTGTCATTCCACTCTCAGCAATATGATGACAGCTCTGACGCCTCAGATCATTGACATCAGAAACGGGTGCATTTGCAAAGTCTGTCATATCTCAAAGTGGCCAGAATCAATACCTTCATGGCTTATTGTCACGGCAACTTACAACTTGTCAATATGGAGCCACAGAATCTGCCTCTCTAAGAGTGAATCCAACAGCTAATGAACATGAGTGTAATTCACACTATTATGGCAGTCTACTCTAAGCAATCACTTCCTGTGAGTGTCAGGAAGTAGCAGTCTTTAGTTGATTCTGGTTCAATGGTTATTATTAAGTGTTTACCCTTGAATGAACATGACCACTGTGCGAGAAACATACATTGATCAAGTGTTGTTTCACAGAGGATCCTGTTTCTTCATTAGCTAAACCTGAGTTCCTTCCTCCTTTTCTCATTATTGCCAGCAGGGATGAAAACAACACAAACATACAGATAATGAACCTTATGGGGCCGTGTTTCTGTGCTGTCAATTGTTATCTCCCAAGCGGCGGCTGGTTCAAGACACAGAGTAACACTGTCTGAGCCTTTATTTACACTGACTTTAGTTAGCATGGGAACAGAGGGGCTCAAGTCCTTAAACGGCGCACTTACAGTATCAATGAATGTGCAGATCAGTTTTCCTATGATTTGTTTTGTCTCTCAAATATTAGAAAAAGAGTCTCAGGTTCTGTCTTCAAATTACTTGGAAGTATCATACATAAAGAAATAAGCAAGTCATCCCATTTCAGAGACCAACCTCAGAGAGATGTCTGGCTGTTTTGTTTGAGTGATTAATTGTTAGCAAAATAATTTCAGATTCCTTTTCGGCTGGTCACATTATTGATTTATTGTTGGAGCTCTATTTTTCATATTAAAGATCTTCTACAATATATTATGGAAAACATTTAACTGGCTTTGTACATCACATACTGTTTACATTTGATTATGCTGTTTGAGTTTTTATCCCACTGGAATATTCTGATCATTTGACCTGCCTTGATTTATAATTGAATGCTTTTTATTATTAGAGAGCTTCTACTCGAACCATATATCATTCTGAATGTTTTTTTTTGGCATGGCGGAGAACACACTTTGGCAGGGTATTAACTCCAGCTTTTATCCCATCCCTCTTGCTGGATGAAGGTCACTCTCTATCTGCAAAATGACTTTCCTCTCTTCCCTTTCATCCCTGCTTTCCTCCCATCCTCCACACCAGGGCATGAGTCAGAGAATATGACACCTTAGAGAAAAGGGAGGAGAGGAGATGGTGGAGAACAGTATACAGAGAAAGGAGACAAATTAAGAAAGAAAGGGGGAGAGATGGGGACAGTTGCAGGAAGAGAGACGAGTTGATCGATATTCCAGAGAAACAAGTAACCTGAGAATTATGCGGCCTGGCCCTGCTGCCTTGAAAAACAAGACACCGTTTTAAAAACAGGAATTAAATCAATCAAAGCACAGATGGTGCAGGAGTTCCGATTCACCGTACAGTATCCTTCATCGTGGCGCACAGTATGTCTGCAAAGTCATATTGTTTACACATTTGCTACGCTTAAGTTAGCTGTGAAGCTGGTGTGTTATTTGGTATACAACAGTACCCGCACACGTTGAGCTGAAACTACATATTACATAAGCTCCTCAACAAACTGAGCGCAAACCCAAATATAGTGCAGTCCCTCTTAAATATTTCAGGCACTCGGCAGCTGAAGAGGGGGATAAAAGGCTTCTCTCCTTCTTGGGTGCTATACAAAAACACACACACGTACACACACACTAATGCAGATGGCCAATTGAAAAAAAACCTCAATTAAGTATTTAGGATACTGTATAGTGAAGCGTATTACTGTTGAGAAGGCAGTCTTTTTGCTTATTAGCTTGATACACAGCACTACTAAAACTAGTTAAGCATACGCCTATCCATGTTATCCATATTTCTTGTGGGGGTTTCTGTACATTATTTACGACATGAAAGAAGCTCTTTGAGAGTAACTTCTGAACTAAATAAATCACGCTCATGAGACTCTGTGCGAGACACAACAGGAGAGTCATGGGGCCTGCTGGGTCAATCTTTGCAGCTCGACACAGAGCTATCTTTTCATAGCGGGGACAGCCTGTGGCTCTGTCAGCCACTGGTTCAGGCTTAAGAACAGCAGCGTGGGTCACATTCTGCATCAGAAAGAAAGGCTCTCTTCATAAGGAGGACAAGAAGCTCCAAAACAAAGGAAACAACACTGTTCCATCATTAAGTATTCATGTGATTTTGCTTCACAACCCACTTTGTAGTAAAACATTAGGATTATGAACTGACATCTAATGTAATCGACAAAGCTGAAAGAGAGGGAGTTGAGCCTCAAGAGTCTGTAGTTATTAGATAGCGACAAGCACTGGTTAATTGCTCAAATGCAGGTTAATTGCTACAGGGGATTTGCCTCAAATATTGGAGAGAAAATTAATTTGTTTCACAACAACGCTCCTGTGACAACAACAACAAAATCACCGCCTGAGTGAAGAAGATACTGACTTCTGTGTAGAGTCCAAAAGCACTACAAGTTCTTACAGTCAACAGGGTGTAGAAAAGAGAAGGAAAATAATTTAGGACTAATTTAACATTGACATGACTTTAGTAATCAAGAGAATAACACGTGTTAAAAGACATTTTGTTAATTGCTCTCTGCTATCATGGGTTAAAAGGGTCTAAGGAAGTTCTTCTTGTACTCTCCTAGTCAGTAAAACATGATTAAATATCCATGATCTCGTTCTGGAGAACTGTTTATAGAGTGAAGCTTCTGCAAGGGACTGCAATTACTTGATGACTGCAAAGTAAAACTAAGCATTGTTTCTGTTTCACCCTACTCTGCAAGAACAGCATTTTAGTAGATGAGAGGGAATATTGGCAGTTGCCAGACGTTGGAGCAGCACGTGTCAGGTCTGGCTTCTGTTATTTATGAAGCCTCTCGGCCCCAGCCCTCACTCTGCAGCAGAGATGCAGGTGGGGTTTCATTATTGAAGATGCTCTTCCACTTCTTATTAGATCTCTGGCTTTCAGAGTGCATTAAGGAATTGCATTTGGACAGAGAGTCAGCAATACAAGATGGTCTGTGTCTGTGCCCCCTGTAGTTCCCCAGGCTGATGTGAGAATGGCACATATATTTTAAATTCGATGTCTTATTCCATTTTTAGATAAAGAGTGTATTTGCACTCAAGCAGATACCCCCAATACCACACACAGATACAAGTAATACAATTATGTTATTTATTGATCTCTGTTATGTGGCTAGTAAGATGAATCTGAATCCCTTTTCTCCTCCTTCTTTGGTAAAGAAGTCACACAAGGCATTAAACCTGAATGAATTCTCCTACAAACAGCTTACAGTTTCACCCTACTGTTAGTGCTGTGCAATTCTCCAATTGTGTCCTATTTCTCTCCATGTTTGTTTGAGTGGTGCACATGTAAGATTCATGAGCCTCTCCAGGCAGCAGGAACATGATTTCCTGAAAGTGGCAGCTGGTCCACTATCGGCTGCTTTTTTATTGATTATTTTTTTGTGATGAGTCTTACGATGATCAATCTCATGAATTTCATAGTTGCTTAAAGTGGATTAGGCAATAATATGCTAAACATGTGAGGGTTATTAAGTGGAAACAGGAGACATCATTTATTTATTTCCAGCTGTTACAAGCTTAGGGAAACATCAAGATGTGTTGCATTGAGGCCTACAGTATGTTACATTAAGATGGTGACAAGTTTGTTTGTCTGTGGCAGCTAAATGAAAATAATCCTTTAAATGACTAGTGTTTACAAGCTCTGGTGTCTGGCAAACAAAACTGCAAATACCTGGAATCTGTACAGATGATAAACACAACCGTTTGCTTTTTTCACAATACAACTAAACTACACACACAAATTAGTCTGAAAGCTAATGGTCAAATTGAGTAAAACATGTCCAGTCAAATAGCGTCTGCACTGGGTTTTGGTTTTCATTTGGGTCAGCCTAACAGGACAATTTTTCTTTCCAGTGTAAGACTAATGTAATTAGGCATCTTGGTGAATAATGGTGCTGTCACACACACTCGCTGCCTCAGCACCAAGCAGGCGCCCACAGTACCGGACTTGTTGAGAATGATCCTTGTGTGTTCAGGACTGGCCTGGCCAACTGGGTCCACTTTCATTATCATAAAACCGTCAACACACAAGAGCCCAATTGTCCTCGGTCTAACTGTGTCCCCTGCTCATCTGGCGACTTTGTGCCGTACGCTGGATTTAACAACACAGTCACTTTATGGCTTCATTAATCCAGCTCCTGCCTATGAATCTAGTATTTTAGGATAGGATTTCAGTTTATACACAACAAGTAAAAACATGACACACAGGCTGTTGTGATTTAGAAGGACAGTAAGAATGCAATTGGTTAAAAGTGGTCTGATAGCTTAATTTGGTTATTGCTAACATTTTATTGCTAAAAGAGCTGTTTTAATGATGAATTAAAAAGCACATATCTATTTATGTAGTATAATAGGAGGAAGACACTAAACATGACAGTGGATAGCGATCAACAATGTCACACAGGGTGAGAGCTCTTTCAAGTTTGAGAATTAGGAACATGCCGTCCGAAAATGTGCCTTTACAAATAATAACTAAGTCACTTACCTGTTCTCATGTAAATGGTCTTGGGTTGCAGTTGCCACTAAAGTATCCCCATGGATGTGTGTTGTGACCGGGCTTTGTATCCACATAGAGTCCAATGACGCGGACGTGTAGCGCGGACTGTCCTCGCGGTGTGTCAGCAGACTGGAGTGCAGGGCGCCTGTGCGCTGAGGAGAGACACGCACACACTGAGAGATAAGCAGGCGGAGACCACCCCGCACACCCTGATCAACATTTACCGAGACCGGGAGCTCGTGGGAGAATACAGAGTGCTCTCTGAGTAAAACAAGTCCTTTTTGGCTCAGCTGCCTTTAAGACTCCAGTAAGAGCTTATGTTTGTATCCCCGCCTCGGTCGGTGTGGTGGATCCTGGCTGTCCCTACTGGACCTCAGTGCGCCTCTTCCCTGTGCGTCGCACCGCAGATTGACACATTCCGGATCAGTGAGACTCTGTGGGGTGTGAAATCAAAGCATGACAGCAGAAATTACATTTGCGAAATTTAATCAAACTGTTCATATATCTGCGACATTGTCTCAATTATAGTGGAGAAATTGACTACTCGGGCGTCCATTTTTCCTACCCCGCTTATTTGGAGAAATTGTCACAGGGTTGTCACAGACTACACTTCAGCTACGGGTAACAAAAAACATAGATATCTAATAAAAAAATACTTGAGCAAAAAAAAAGAAAAAAAAGGACACTTTAAAGGGCGTTGGTCTGATTAAAATCGGCGTTGCAAATGTAAAATTGAAGCTCATGGAATTTTCTTTTGAAGTTTATGGTGTGCATGAGACAAGTAACTTTCTCTCACATAGCGCCCTCTAGCGTACTTCTCTTGGTGTTGCAACTCACACCAAGAAGCATATTTGTGGATGTATGTTTTTCAGCATCATTTATCATTATTCTATCTTATCTTGCACAAGATATGATTTGTAGTATTATTGTCTAATATGTACTCCATGTCCAGAAAATAGGCTGGCATTCTTTACCTTGGACACGGTTTAAACAAAAAACATTGCAGAAACAGAATGATGTCTTTTTCAAACCCCTCATAAATGTGATGAATTCTCATTCGACAAAACGGCTCATTAATTTAAAGACATTGAAGGAAGACATCAACAGACCCACTGCCTCCTGTGTGAAGGAGGGAGTGTCAGGGTAATTTGAGCACAACATCTCCATCTATTTCACAAACTATCTGAGGTGCCTCTCGTTCGCCACAACAGAATGGATTTAGACTCATATTTATATTTGTAAACAAACGGCCTCTGTTTATCACTGCATGACAATTTTACCACCATCTCTTTGCTGTTACATTTTGTCCCTTTGTCTGATAGCGACATTCTCTCTTGGCTTGGAGTCAAAAGAGAATAGAGAAATAAAGCACATTCACACAGTTCATTATTGTTTGTTATGTATTTCAATGATGTATGATGAGAATGTTGACTTAGAGACACGCTGGATATCAGCACAAAGAGCTGTAATTATCTGGTATGATTACTGCAACCCTGTTCCAGTGCACTGCCACTAGGCGATGAAGCCATATTACAACTTAACCTTGAGGGAAGAAACATTACACTATTATGTCTTAAATCTCTTCATAGGTTAAACATATCTTAAGGCAAGCAAAACAATAGTTATATGGCCCATTATTGTTTTATCTGTCACCTCTGTGTGAGTTTCTAAATAATTGTAACTCAATCACTTTAACATATAAAAACTTTACTGAATGAAAAACTTGCTGTGGTCCATCTGGTCCAGTGTCAGAGTGATGTGTTGTTTTTCAAACAGTAGGAGGTGCTGTGTGATTTCAAATCCATCTTGCAGAGACAGGGTGCTTTGTTAAAAAATGCAACCACCACTAGGGGTGTGTGGGTCAGACCACTGCCAGCCATCACTCATGTTGATGTGGCTTTAAAAACAGCTAAGGTGCACTGTCGGATATGACTCAGCCATCAACTGAGAGAGGGAATTGTGATTGCTTCAATACACTTGCCACATATAATGCAAGGAAATAATAAACAGAGTGAGCTCTGCATTGAATCGCGGCTGGACAAGCTGAGGGAGCGCACTAGGTGTGCAAGTTCTTAGAAATCACATTTCCTCCATGCTAGGTGTGTATGGGACAAATGTGTAATGATAAAGAGGGGAGACATGTTGACTTTGATTTGATTTCTTTTTTGAGTCAGTTTTAGTGACTGAACCACACACTGGAGATATATTTATATTCAGAGTACATCAAATTAAGTTTGGTTAAGCCTGAGATGATCACATGTGTTTTTCATTGTAAAATCATTGAGCTGGAAATTAAATTGTGATTTCAAATTCATAAAAGCCTTGCTTGTGCTGATTTAAGCCCATGGTATGTACACAGACCCCCCACTTGCTTTGGCAAACACAATGTATATCATTCCTGCTTGTCTGAGAGCATTCAAGCTTGACAAATACCTCTCATACTAAATGGCACTGAAACAAGGAGAGATGACAGAAGGGCGACAGCTACAATTACTCAGCCGTGGAACGTCTCACTTCTTCCCTCCAATCCTCCCATGCACAAACAAACATGGCTTAAAAATCACTGCATTGGATTTCACAGCGTGTCTTAACTTTGTCCTGACAAATGGTGATTGAAGATGTATTCTGCTTTTGTGTGCTTCCACAAGAGCTCAGAAAAAGGTCATAGTCTTTCACTTTACTTTTGCAGTAGTTTGATCCTTTTGAAAGCTGAAATAATATTTGAGCAGTGGTTTTCTTTTACGTCTTCATTGATGGTCATTTATCAAACATAAAACCTGCCTAAAACTTCCTTTCCTTTAAGAAAAGTCTACAGGAGCTACAGGTGTTTAAATGTCTGCAGTGCCGGCTAAAAGAAAAAAAGAGACCCACAAATAAAATGCATGAACATGCACGTTTGATTCCTATATAGTGTTTACCACTGTGGCAATGATTTGCATTTAGATGCAGAATTGGGATGTTTATTAGAAAGCACATTTCCATATATCTTCCTTTGAAGATGTATGGCTTTGCTTTGAAGTGAGTATATTATTTTTGAACAATGGGTGTGAAGGAGACATTGGACAGAACAGACTGTAGTTGGAATACTAATATTTTGTAATAAATAGCTTACAGGAAAAGGATGATCTTAGCCATGCTTTTAAGTGTCTGTTTTGGATGTGCTGGGCATAGAGGAAGACGAGCTATTAGTGATACAATATTTCCCTTTACGTTGTTGTATAGTGTGGTGCAATCAAATATCCCTTCTTATCCATCCTTTGTTTTTCAATTGGCTAATATAAAAATAGCACAGTCCATAAAGAGGAAAGAATTTACTGCAGGCAAATAATGAAGTAAAAAAACAAGATCAATTGAGTTTGACACTTTATGAGACAAGGCTTAAGCAGATATTAGATCCAAAATGAAAATAAATAAATGTAATAGACTCATTTAGATCCACAGGGGGGGGGGTGTTCAATGTGATTAGAGGCACTTTTAGTTGTATTTTTGATAGTTGTATCAAAGCTCACAGAAAGATCACTTCCAAGAAAACCATCTGATATTCATCAAAGCATTTATTTTTTTCAAGCTGTCAGTGACTCTATTTGTGTGATGAAGCTCTCTGCTTGCCAAGTTACTTAGAACTGAATGCTGTAATTGATATTTTTATATCAACTGATTATGCAAAAAGAGTGTGACAATATGAAAAGGGGGCACTTGTAGTGATCTTAGAAAGAACCATCAGCTGAATCTGCAGCTAAAAAAGCTACAGAGCTTTATAGAAAGTTTCACCTTGTTGTTTAGCTGCTGCAACTTTTCTGTTGTGGTTTACTCTCGCTGTCTCCTGTTCGACTTCAGCATGCAGCTGTTTCCGGAAACAAAACTCTCTAGTTAACAAGACTGGCTAAGCACCAAGTGGCAGAGGGACACAGCTGTTGAACCTAGTGGACCAGCTAGCAGCTTAAGCGACATAGCTTAAAAGAGATTGAATATTGTACATTTATATTGATCAGATGACAGATGCAAAACCCAAAATAAATACTTGTCCGTTTTCTATCCCAATTTACACTCAGAATAGGATGATATGTCAATTTTGTGTCCACAACTTATGTTATGTTTCTGCAATGTTGCATTCAGCTACCTATAGTTACTGAAACGTCTTTTGTCTACTGTTTTTTTAAGGAGAATCTCCTGGTGGTAATGGACACAGTGAGGTCCAATCGCAGCATGGCCAGTAAAATGTTGGTGAGAGTTAATTATAAATTCTCTCGCCTCTCGGCTATCATAAATGTATCCAAAGCTTGCTTGCCTTAACAAAACATGAACACAACTAAAAGGGTTATGACTTTGTGCGGATTGAAACCACAGTCAAGATATTATTTACTGATTTCCAGACCATGCAGTTGGTAAAGCGATTATATCTTAATTCATTGCAGCATTCATTGCAGCTTTCATAAAATGGCTCCACAGATCATTGTTTTATGTGAAATGGCAAATAAATCCTTTGTCCTTAGATTTTGAACAGGAATCTTAACTGAACAGCTTACTTTTCACCATTCAAACATCATTTAAACATAAGGAATGACTTTAAAATGACTGTTTTAGAGTGTTGTTGATGAAAGACTTGTTATACCCTCTGTAGTTTAATAGCAAAGACAGATCACTGCTGAATTTCTCTTTCATTTAATAATTATGAGTCTCCTCCTGCACCCAGATAAATGAAGCTTTGTTCAATACCGTGTTCTAGTTTTAATTGAACCACTTAAAAAATGGAAATTACATAAAGGTCCTCTTCTAATTTTTGTGATTATGCAGCAAAAAGGAATATGTAACTGTTTAATGTCTCAGTAACAGGACCTCAGCCTTGGCCAAGGGTTGTAGGTGCCTTAATTCAGTGTGTTCAAACAATTGTGAGGATGAGATCATGACAGATGTAAGAGGAGGTGATCCTCCAGGCTATGTCTCTAGTGGGCCAAAGGATATTCTGTCATCGGCAGGTGCACAAATATGCAATTGAGGCCACATTATGATGGTATGGTTTCTAGTGTTGTGGTTGGTAAAAGCCCGTAGGCAGGAACCTGATCTGATAAGTATTGTGGAAACTGTGGGAAGTCCTGGAATTCATTTCAAAGAGGTGCAAAAGAGGGAACAAGAACTCAAACTGCATAAATTAGAATCTAAGGATGTCATCTGAATGTGAATGTTCTTTTTAACCCTGCACTTTTTGTCCCTCAAATGATCTGATTGCCATGTTAACCTTGCATTTGATAAACAGAAGTGGGAATTAGCATTACATAACTTACTGATAACTTAATATGCCGGGGCCCCATTTGAGCTCTTGACGGTAACTTCAGAGACAGGTTTATCTTCCGTCTCATGTAACAGGTATGAAGGGTACCTTCAAACAGCTTTTGATCTTGAAAAGTGCACCGGGGTGGGGACACGGGGTAATATAATCTGTGCTGGAGCACAATCCTTTACTTGTACACAATTCCACAGCAATATGGAAGTAAATTATTTTGTAACTTTGGAAAGTCCTAAAAGTACAGAGGGTTAGGGTTAGAGAGGGCTTGCATTTGCTGACATTGATGTTCAAAACAATCTTGCAAAATTACATGATATCCATTCTTTGGCAGCTGAATAATGAACTACTAGGATACTTATTTATGTCATATTTATTAAGAATACGTTTTTTGTGTGTGTCAGGACTCCCTCAGTGCCAAGGATTTGCAGTGAAAAACGCCTGACAATCAAAAATCAAGAATAAAGGCTGAATGTTTATAACTATGCAGCCTACAAATCACATAAACAATTACAATGAAACAATCTGTCAGAGAGCTGGTTAGCGTGCCAGTTTGTGCTTGTCTCTGTGACCTGGGCTTTAATTATTGCAACCATTGTTTTTTCATCGGTTTTTAACCCGTTGTTGTCCCAAATAGTATGTTCGTGAGCAAACGTAATTGCATGCAATGAACTAGAGGCTAACCTACATATATTCTCCTGTTGGGAATTGAGCAACTGAAATGGGAATTACATCTTGGATAATAAACCTCAAAAGGATTTTGTAATGACTAACGCAGTGAGTAGAAAACATGCAAGTACTTTTTATGTTCATTTTTGTTTGATCAGATAGCCATGCTTTATATCAAGGAGTTTTCTGCAGGCAACATTCATGCAAGGCTGATAGTGTCTTACATTTTATAGCATATTTATTTCACTTAAAAAAATGGGTATGTAGAAAAAAACATGCTGATATTTCTCAAAGTAGGATGTTGGAAATAGTATTGTTTGGCATTTGTGCTGAAACCGAAGTATTGCATCGGCACAAGGAAACATTTTTAGACCATTCCCAAGTCTACTGGGGATTCATCTTGCTCAGAATCAAATTGACTGAGTGATGATTGAGTAAAGAATGATGACATGATGGTAAGGACACCAATGTCATTTTTCCTTCAGCAAGTCTGAGCCCAGAAGTCTCTTCCATAGTAGTAATATTTTCCCCCCCATATTGTAAATACTCATAAATTCCTATTTGAGTAAAACAATCTGTTTTGTGTTGGACACTGATTAACTATAATACTACAAGGATATTTGTACTAGCATTGCTGTGCTGCTTGGAGCTATGATTGTTTGCTCATTATTATACTTGCAGATAAAAAAAAGAGACAGCTGTAATTTACATCTGTAAGACTAAAGATAATTCAGTCAGATAAATAGAACAAACACATTGTAATTTACATTTTACAACAACTCATCTGAGCCTTAGGGGATAAAGGAAAAAGATCCTTTAGGTTTTTGTTTGGCTACAAATGCCTATACACATCCCAGGAATGTGGAGAATGGCGAGAGAGCGACAAGAGAGGCCTTGTATTTGTAGGTCTATCTCCTGCCCACCCTGTAGATTAGCCTCTTATCTGTTAAATGAGATGGTGCCGACGGATTTGGATAATAGGACTTTGGCATCAGCACCATGCTCCCTGTACTGAGGGCTGTCCTGTATCACAGAAAGTCCCTGTGCCAGAGTTAAGCGGCACAGACAACCTTGGACCAAGCAGTGGGTGGATATGGGGAGCCACATAATAGGCAGCTTCAGATGCTGCCATTCCTTCTGCCTGAGCACAGCTGATGCTTTTTTCCTTCTTTTTCCTGGTTGTCTCTTATCATAGATATGACTGAGACATCGGACAATGAGTGATACACCCCAGAGTTTAGATTTAATTCACACTTCCCCACATTTCAGGATGTGTGTGCGGCTTTGATTCCCGTAGCCGTTGACTCATTCCATCTCTGTCTGTGCTGTTATCATGTGACTAGCCAGGTAATAAGGCAGGCTGAAATGCATCCTCCAGCTCTGAATCATGATTTGATCTGACTTGTAGTCTCCCTCACCCCGGGCCGGAATTGATAGGTGGCGTTAAGTGCACACCTGGGACCCAATGTTGGGTCCCTGCTCTTTCTCCCTATTTCCTTCCCCCCTTAGCCCAGGGCCTCAGACAGATATTAAGCAGGAGTACTGCTCCACAAACTTGGCTGCCCATGCAGACTTACCGAGACAGAGCTGCCTGCCACGTTAGTCGTGAGTGCCAGTCACCGTCAGGTTCAATGGACAAAACTGGAACACATTCCTGAGACCTTACACATTGCTTGCTAGTTAATAAATGTCTCAGCCCGCATAGGAAAGAAAACTCAGGAAGGTGATGATTATTTAGACCAGAGAGGTATTGGGAGAGAACACTGAGTCTGGTTACCCTGAACAGGCTTTTCACTCTAAGCAGGGATTTGACTGTTCCAGATTCAACCCAAGGGGGTCATTGATATCTAAAGCTTCAGACATCCAATCAACAAATTGTCAAAAGACAAAAATGTTAACCTTATAGTGGTGCTAGTGGACAGGTCAGAGAGTCATTAACGTCAGTAGGCTTTGTCCTCTCATGACCTCAAATGACTGAACCAAGTGTTATGGCAATACATCAAGTAGTTCTTGAGATATTTCAGTCCTGACCAACGTGGTAAACAAATGCATGAGCACATTGCCATCGATAAAGCCATGGCTAAACAAAGTGTACATTTAGATAACATGCCGTATCACTGCCCCATCACTCATAATTCTGGCATTCACACCATTCAATTATTCCATAGAAGAGTTAGTCATCACTAAACTAAGTGTTTCAAAGGTCATAGCTACTAGATTGATTTGTTTCAAACATTGTCCAAATAAGAAACTAATGATAACTGATAGCTGAATATGGTATCATTGTTAAATGTTTATTGGGTTTCCAAGGAATTAAAATGTATGACTGTGTAACTACATTACAGCACGGAAATACCCGTAACTGATTAGGTGACTGGGATTTCCAGGCAACTGCTAGAGAGTCGAAGTACACATTTAGGGGCTACTGAGTATTCAGTAATCAGGTTTTGAGTTGATTTCTGCTCTTCATTGGGGTCATCCTGTGGCTCTGCCATTTGCTAATTTTTGTATTTGCTGACGTCTTCTTGATGTGTTTCATAGTCATTAGACTTGTTTGTCTCTGATAAGAAAAACAAATACCTCCGTCAGAGAGGCCATTAGGGGCTTTCCCTCAAACTAGCATTTAGCATGAGGTCTACTCAAGAGCTGCCTGTTAACCCTATAATTGAGTGGCCTGCTCTGACATTGGTTGAATGTACTGATATGGCTTATGTCCAATCCCCTGTAATTGCCTTGGGGTCTCTGATGGTGGATTAATTATGCAATGTAATTTGCAAATTATCAGCTAACTTGACTCAGCAACATTGAATAGCATTAATTTACAAACATGTGAATAGAACAAGATTAAACTGAAAGTGCCAATTTGTTTTATAAATTAGACATAATAGGTGGAATGATTTGTTGTTGTTTTACAGTAAATAGGATGTTTTCACAGCTCAGTGGCTTGTGTATAATCAATTTTAGTATAAACAGCATTACTGATGATGGTACCTCTTGGAAACCCTTAGTTGTGCTGAGCAGTGAGAACAGATAACTGGGGGCAGGCCCAGGCAGGAAACGTACTCTGGTCTAAAGTCATTGTGCTGAAAGAAAATCCTCCTTCTTCCTGTTCTATTATCTGCTCAACATAACATATGGCGGAGCAAGCAGACACCCACTGCGGACCAAAAACAACACTTTAAACAGGTAAATGACAAGTTCCTGAAACCTTCTTCTAAGAGTTTCTATTCTGTTTTTACGAATGGCCCTGCAAATTACTGTTGCCCCTTGAGACCCCCTTCCCAAAATACTATTAGAAGGCATATATTCTGAGCTCAACATAAAAAGCAGAGAGGGGCTTTCCTTTTGTTATTGAGTGAAACGGAGAAGGGTTGTCCAAAGTAATCTACCATTGTGAGAAATGGGAGATTGGCTCCATTGAGGGTCTCACTACTCAGCCAACCCCCCTCTGCAGTCCAGCAGTTCGCTCAGAATAACCCTCCTAATAAGTCACTTGGAAGAAAATGTGGGGAGTCAGCTGATTCGTAATCCGCTCTCTTTCTCGCTCTGTGCTCACACATCAAGAATCAGATTGATATGTGCAATCACATGAAAGCCCTTCTGCGGTGGGGCCATCATGGTCTAGTAGGCCTGCAGGTGTTTTTGTGTATGTGTATTTTGAAAAAATGAGAGCGAGCTGATGCATTTGCAATGGAAATCCCTCATCCGTAATATGCCTCAAGTGTAAATAAAAAGACAAGAGAACATCAACAGCTAGAAAATACATGCATTCTTCTCCGCTGACATTTAAAAAATGTGCATATTAAGTCTGTGCTAATGGTGTATTCATTATATTAAGAGAAGATGAATAGCTATTAAACAATAATTACAAAAACAGTTCATGTAACTCCGAATGTGAAAGCAAACTGTGTTTAAAGATGGAACATCTTCTATCTCTGTATTACCTGTGCACATTCAATTTAAAAAGAACATTAATTATGCGATTTCAAATATATTCTCTTTAGTCTCGTTGAAGATAGAAAATGCATGCTCTTTGTTCAAACTGTTACTTGTACAGTGCACTGCAGTGCAGGGGTGAACAAAGAGTCAGGGGGGATTCGGATGATTGACAGGTCTGTGAACTACTACGGACAGGCTCCGCTACTTTATTTAAAATATCCTAATCACTTGCCAAGGGTTTTACTAGTATTTGAAGGCTCCTTTTTTGTTTCCTTGAACATCGAGTCAATTCCTGCTCCAATATATTTACACAGTTTATAGTTATGATAATGTATTATGATAGAAACACATAAATGGCATTACATATTTCACACAAATATTTTCTGTGCAGTAAAAGCCATCTAATCATTTGTTGGCAAAGGGAATGATGAGAATGCCCATTTCCACAGACACATTTGGCAGCATAATGACATCAGTGATTATGGTTTCATTTCTTTTAATACTGTGGTGCTTTTTTTTTGTTCAACTGTGCCTGTCAGTCTGGGAGACTGTTCTTTTTTCTTTAAACTTTTCCTTCCTCTTTCAAGTAATTTTCCCAATAGAGCTCATGCCCTATTTAAACCATAATAATGCAGGGTAATACACTACATCAGGCATTTATGTAAGCTCATAGAGATCTCAACAAAGAAATGTCAACTTCTTTGTATGAATTTTTTCCACCTTGAAAGGGAAACGTAGGAAGTCGTCAAGGTGAAGAAAAGTAATCTCAAGGGACCTTTTGCAGTGCAGAGCAAGACGTAGATTGAGCAGAGCCCCCCCAGAATCACAAAGCAAGCAATCAAACTGTAGTGTACAGTATGCGTATACAATATATATATAATATACTAAAAGCTTTATAATGCATGTCATACAATTTCCATAATTGCTAAAATATGAACACAGGTAACAGCAGTGTTTAAAGGTCATTTAGTACATTTACTTAAGTACAGGTAATATTTACTTTTCTGAGTATTTGCTACTTTTACTAGGTCACTACATCTCAAATAGAAATACTAAACTTTCTTACTGCATGCAATTGTTGAGTTACGTGTGACTTTACAGATTGAAGACTTTATAAACAAAATAAATGATTTGTACAATAAGATGTTATGTAAAAGAAACATTGTTTATATGCAAATAATATGCTAAGTATATATATAAGTAATATGCTTCCATAGAAGAACACTTGACCTACATTTAGCTGATTTGACTAATTTACTTTTACTTAAATCTTGAAAGTATAAGCACACCACTTGTAATAAATACTTTTTAGAGAAAGTGATATCGTTACTTTTGCTTAAGTAGACTAATTCTTACATCAATTGGTAACAGACACTAATAAATCATTTTTGGGGACAAAAATGAATATATTAGCAGAGTCAACATTCACTCAATATACTTTAACTATAATAATTAACCCTGAGAACACTTCATCCTTGAACGTTCAAACTCTTGAACCTTTAAACAACCACATGCTTCAATCTTGTGACTAATATCACAGTTGCCTTCACTCAGCTGCCTGAATGCACTGATGCAAATGCACATTATTGCAAACAGGGTGCAACATGGTTGTATGATAAGCCTTCGAAACTAGAAGCAAATACAATATTCCTTCTACAGCTAATGTTTGTTCCTCTGAAGTTGGAGTTCCCCCTATGACATTATAAGTATTGATACCAAAGTCAATATAACATTTTGTATTGATAAAGCAACTTGAATTTAAAAAGAAATTGTACGTAGAAATGTTTTGAAAACAAGATATGAAGCAAACCTCATTTTGACCTACAGACACTGAAAATAAGTCACTTATCATGTCAACACAGTTCATTGAACAAATAGGACTTTTGACCGTGAGCGATCTACATCTGAGCTGTGTGACTTTGACTTTAGATGGGAGGCAGTTAACTTGCAATACACAACATATTTATGTTGGCAATATAAGTATGTTCCAATAAACCCCATGGAAGACTAATTGAAGCACTAATAGAGTTTGGGGATTTCTTCAGAGGTGTATTTACATTTTGTTATTTGCAACATTAAAGAAGGTACATGTACCTTTGTGTTCTGTATTTTTAATCCTCATCATAAAACAGCAGGCTCTGTTTTCATGAAAATGTAGATAGATTCATGCAGATAGATTCTTTATCTTCACTGTCTAAGTTTGCATGTCTTTATTACAGGGAAGGCTATAAGGTTAGATTTTACAATAACTTAAGCCAGCATTTATATCTTTCAGACTTGCTATTGTGTGTCTTTTGCTTTGTTAAATTCCCTTTGTTGCATGCTATCTTGCCTCATTTGTTTCTTGTAAGATCAAAGTAAGCAAAAGTCCTTTTGGATAAACTTATGATAAAGGGTTCAAGAGAGAAAAACTTGACTTTTTAAAATCAGATACAATAGATTTCCTAATACATTCTTTGAGAAAGACAGATGCTTGAGAAACATCTACCAACAGTAAATTGTCAAATGTGATAAACCGTGATTACGTATCTAAGTGAGCAAAAGTTTGTACAAAAAACAAAACAAGTTGAACTTTCATGTATGCCTTCTGTATTTTGAAATTAAACACATGAGTTATATATGTCTATTGCAGGAATGTTACAAAGGTCCTGGCAATATCTGTCTGCTGATGGTTGCTATTCAAAGTTACAGGAGAAGGAAGAAAGAAATCAAACTAATATAATGTCCTAACTGTTTGTTTTGACATCTAAATATGAGTAAAATCACACAGAGACACCTATGGTCGCTTTTGCAACAAGTCAATACATACTTCAATACATACTACAGAGAAAGATACTCCAGTAGATATTTCACCTCACGTGTCAGTTTCTTTCCACCACTGTATGTACACAATATTGCAACATTTAGTGATACAACTACTTAGTATTAAGTACAGTTTTGAGGGACTTGTACTTTGCTTGAGTTTTTCATATTTTTGCTTCTTTGTACACTACACTACACTACACTACCACTACAACTCAGAGGTAAGTCATGTAGTTTTACCTAGCTACATTAATTTGATGCCTAATACTTTGCAGATTTAGAGTAATAATATGAAATATAATCAATAGTTAAATAATAATTTAGTTGCACTGGGAGTAAAACAAACAAGTTACGAAAGTAATTAAAATTATCTGCACTTTTTCCAGTTTGTAAACACATTTATTTAATAGTTAAAATCCAAAAATATAACATTTATTATTCCGAAATGGGCGTAGTAGAAGTATTTTTACTTCAAGTATATTTTGATGCTTTTACATGAGTAACGTTCTTAATGCAGGACTTTTACTTGTAGCAAGGTATTCCTTCACTCTGGTAGTTTTACTTTTACTGAAGTACAAGATCTGAATACTTTTTCCTAATCTGTGTTCATAATTGTGAGGTGATTCATCGACACACTACATGCAAACAATTTATCATTGATATTTGATCTTTTTCACCTGCATGTCTCCAAACGAAAGAGGGGCGGAGTCATGCTGGCACGCACACACACACACACACACACACACATACACACACACACACGATTGGCCTCAACCTGTAGACCTGTCTGCGAAGAGGAAAGAGGCAGCCAGGGAGGGGTTGCTGCTACCGACATAATTACAATACAGAGCAGTGAACTATCTGTAGACTATAACTTCACGAGCCCTGTATCTATTCCACTTCTACTGTGCAGATACTTTACCCTCTAAATGCTAGATATGCGTCTGTGGTGTTGAGGGGAAAGCGCATGTTTAATGGCATTTTGGAAGTCTCCGCGGCACAGAAGAGGAGACATTACGGCGCGGGTTAGCTAACGTTAGCTCGCTAACAAGGTCAGTTTGAATTGTCTTCTGTCGCCGTTTTTCACTATAGCATCGTTGAAAAAGCCACCCTTGTCATCGTTGTTAACTTGGCTCATGAACAAAATTAGATCGGAGGACCGTCCTCAGACTGGACAGGTAACCAGCTATTTTTGTCATCGGCATTACTCTCTTGACGAGAGCTTGTTAGTTAGCCTCCACTCGGTGGCTATCATTGCTCAGTCCGTTTGCTCTTATTTGACTTTAGTGCTCGACGTATAGAAAGTGACTGTCTTATTGAGGGTATTGTGAAGAAGCAAGCTTTGTCAGTAACAGTAATAGTAACGTGGTCTGACTGAGCTAACGTTAGGGGAAATATGTGTAAAGAGCTATGCACTTGTGTAGTGGTGGATGCCCCAGCAGCGGCAGTAGCTTGCTAGAATAAAACAGGTGCATCCCTGCGCTAGCGATGTACAGATGCAGGAAAACACTTAATGCCACTAGTTAGTGAATTTGCGGCTTTTCATTTTAAGGCAGTTCTAGAGTTGTATTATCCCATAAAGACTGCGTTTACTTAGTGTGGGTTGTTAAATGATTTATCAAGGTTGAACGTCGTAGGCGGCGTTATCATTTACAAAGGCCTCGTCTACATAGTCCAATAGAAACGGGGGCAACTGAAACGGGCCCTGTAGCTAACGTCGGAGTTAGTTAGCTAGCGTTAGCGGTAACACGGTAACTTGCTACTGGGATAAAAATGTCAATCCTAAAACATTTGATTGAAATAGCATTTACGGTGTTGTGTTTAATAACACGATAAAAAATGTATTTTTTGAGTTATCAACCACATGGTCTCTATCGCTGCTGGGGTTACATTGGGAAGGGCTGGTTTAGCCTAACTTAGTGTTAGTTAGCGTGGATTTCCCGTTAGATTCAACGAGTTTGTGTGGCTAATAATGTCACAATCATTAGGTGTAATGTTAATCAGTTTACGCCAATTAAGAAAATGAACCAATACACCATTATGACGGATAATGTTCAGAAACAAGTTGTTGGGAAGCTTAACAGAGCAGAGATTTTGTGTTGTTTTACAGTTAAACATTAACTTTGGTTTCACGCTTCAGAATCACATTAACTCACAGAAAAACACATAGGAGATGTATTGACTTTAAACACTGGGTTTTGACAACATACAGTCGTTTTCTTGTGGCGTTAAACGAGTTGCTCTTGGGTCATCATGCCAGGTTAGATTTTCACTCAGCCAAGGCCGACTTTGTGTTTTCTCCCCACATATTTCATTAGTTGGTTGAACAGTGTAGAGGGCAACACAAGGGAAACATCCAATTGCAAAGCAAGCTTGTCTTGTGGATATGTTTGTTATTCAGCTCATGCACTATCTGGAGGCTGCTGGATGTGGTACGTCAATTCAATTGGCCCTGAGTGCCACTGTGCATCTGAGCCCTAATTATTTTTGACGATTTTCAAGTTTTAACTACTGCTGAACTGCAGAAAGCATAGATACTGTGGTTGTAAACGGTTTTGTCCCCCCAGAAGTGCAGGACGTCTTTGTTAAATGGCCAGAAATCACCCGCACTTGAGCCTGTGTCCTTGTACTATTTACCCTGCATAAAAAGGCTCCTCATAGTGAGGTTCTGATAGATATTATGTTGAAAATCAACTTATATTATACTTGACTACAAACTCAATATAGCAAGAGACCCTTTGTTTGTGTCACCTGGGCTTTTGAAACTATGTGTCTTAAATATAGTAAAATTGCCACATAGCTTTACGTCAGTGCTCTTGGAAGTTGTTATGATGATGACAACAAGGAACATTTATTAATCCCTTCCATTAGCGGTGTGAAATTGGGCTTAGGCAGGTTGTCTTCAACAAGTATTGTTTGTGTGTGATCTGTTAGAATGATTGCAATGAAGTACATGATGTATGTTTGTTTTTCAAGTTTCATCTAATGCTTTAAGGTAAATCCTATGAACAACAGGCAATATGGCTTCCTCTTGTTATCCATCCATTAAATCTTGGCCTTTTCTTTAAATGACACATCCTCTTTACGTGTTCCATTATGCACATGTTTCATTATAGTATAGTTTTGTTGTTAATTTGATTGGCGTGTTGGAACACTTTAAATCGACTTATTAAAACGTTTCATATTTCTTAATGAGATGTTGTTTAAATGGGATTCTGAATTACCAGCTCACTGTGAAATGAGAATGTGATATTTAATCTACGCCGCATTGTGGAGAGCTTACTTTGATGCTCAGATGTGGGGGTTTTTTCCACCCCATGTGTGTGTATGTGGCAACTGCCTGAGGTTAGGTGTGCTCATTCTGAATTAAATTAAGCTTATGTGTCAAACCTATTTTCATGTTAATGTTTTTGTTTTACATATAAACACACATTGATAGATGAATCTAGCAATACGTTTTGCTTCTACACTCACACGCATATTGTAGGCCATTGAAGATTCAGCCTTTTAAAGATGTGCTACAGACTTAAACATGTGTTTTGAGCTGTAAAATGAAATACTGGTGTATTGAACAAATACTGATAATAATATACACATTCAAAATTGGAGCACTAATCACCCCTAAACCTGGCAAAGCCAGTGCTGACACAGAGTCCGCCAGTTTGGACTTGTCTGTGTTATGAAATTAATGTAAAAAAATAATGTGGATGCCCATTTTTGCAATGGGTGATGTTAGTCTAAAACCTGGGGGTAAAATAAGCTTTGAAAGAGACTTTTTTTTTCATTCTTTTTTGGAAGTAGAAGAGACTCCTTGATGTTTTTGTCTAGGATCTTCAGAGTCACATGAGGGTTGTGCCGGGGGAGTGGGTGAAAGGCTTTAAATCTCCCTGAACTGACTCAGTAGATAAAGATCCCAGACAAGGTGCATGTCTCAACTTGGTTAATGGTTGAGGTGAGACATGGCTCTGTATTCTAAGCATCTTTGCAAGTAGGTGACAAAATGTCACATGAGCAAAACTGGTTATCAGTTTGTTGCTGCTTTTTAAAAAAAAGTGTTATAGCGACTCTTCCTGTTGATTATATCATCTGTGTATTCAACGTTATGTATTTGATATGTCCATTCAGCATACAAAACTACATGGTGCATTATCAGGCTACATTGTGGATGTGAATCAATTGCATGTTCTAGTTTTCCCAGCTAGCAGTCTAGTCATAACAGTTCCCTCCTGTACCAGAAACCCCCACAATATATACCTGCGGTAGATATTGATCGTTGCCATTTACAATGAAGGCTGCATACAAAGATTACACCAAATGGTCTGCATTGTATAATCTCTCAGGTATTAGCCTCCATGCTTTTATTAATCATCGAGTGTGGATGATCTACTGACACGACTGATATTCCCAACAAACAGATAGCTGACTGTAGCTGCCTTTAGTATGTAGGTTTTTGTCCTGTGATGAATCATACATTTTCAGATTCTCATCCAAAGCAGTGGGCTGGGATGTCTCAATAGCAATGGCTCCGTTCTACACCACTATGAAGATACAGGCTTCTTACCATTGTATGATCAGATCAGAAAGTGGGCAGTTATTGTAAAAGGGAGCAAAGGAGAGCCTTGCAGAAAGTAGCTTTTGGTAGTAGGATCAGTCGGGTAAATAGAAGGCAGCATTTATTTAGTATTGTTTTTAACTTCACCATTCATTGTAATTCATTCTGTTTTTATTATGCTCTTCCTTAGTGTGAAGGATTGCTCCTTAATGTGTGAGGCCAAAATCCTTACAGAAAGTGTGAGAACAATTACATTCTGTTCATTCTTGGCCTTAGCAACATATGATATAAAATTAGAGGTCTGCACAGACTCTGCATCATTTCCCACCATTACTGCTTATTCCCACAGAGATTCCGATCACTCCCACCTGCAACAATGTTCTCTATTGAAAGTCTTTCTTCCTCTTCAGCAGGGGAAATGCAGTCACTCAACTGTTTTAATAAGTCGCCGTTTAGAGGACATGAATTGCAAACAAGCCTCATTAAATGGGTTTTAAAGGTTAAAAAAAACTGCTTCTGATGCTCGGAACTAAAGATGAATGAAACTGTTATAGATTTTGCCCAGGTTTTTAGGTACTTGATGTAAGTTCCCGCAGGAAGGGAAACAAACCAGATGTTTAAATGTCAGACTGACTGCAGGGCAGCAATGATAGTGTTATTTGAATGTTATTCCTGTAAAGAAATGTATATGACCGATTGTTGGGGTAGAAAGGTGAGCCAGAGAGAAAAAGCTGGGATAAGTGCAAATGCAAACGGATCTTCTTGAACTTAGATCTTTTGCTACAGCCTTTATAGGTATATAGTTCTCCTGGAAGAATAATGACTATCTAATATGATCATCAACTCCACATCTTATCCTAAAACAATAAGGTTGAGCTTCAGTTTCTGCCTGTCTTAGGGTAGATGCATGTCCATTTTTTTTTACTGAAACGTTTGTGTTGGTTCCCATGAGATCCTATCCCATCGCAGTGCAGCCTTTTTTACTTGCCGAGTCTAGAATGAATCATCCAAATATTGTGGGGTGAGTTCAGACAGCATTAAACTCACTTTGAAAGATGGGTTTGTATACTGATTTTATGATGCGGGTTGTCAATCAAAATATTAGCCTCTGATTGACACGTATTTTAGTCCTTTCCTCTGTAAGAAGGTGCCTGGGTTTGGGGCCGTTTAGAGGAGGCAATAATTTGTATAATTTGACGTCAAAGCCTTCTGCCAGTCAAGCATTAGGATTCCAGGCAATTGGATGACCCTCTTCTGCCCGTTTCTGAGTGCTACAGGATTGAGGTTGGCTGGGTCAGCACAATGGAGACTCTAATTCCAACCCCGAGGGCACCTAATTAAAACTTACAACCAAGACAAACAACCTTTAACACGCATGCATCTCGTGAGAATCACTATTACTGGAAATGCAATGACAGAGAAGTGAAGATCAGTAGGGGATCAATAAGTCCCTTTTCTAATACTGTTTATGACTTTGAAACTACATGTATAGAATCTATATCAAATGCTGCTGGCACAAATGACTAACTGCATGCATCTTGGGATCAGTGTTTTCATCAAGTATCTATGTTGTGATTTATCAAATCTGTCTTTCCTCTTCTATAAATGTAAGTGGGTAGACAAATGATCTGTTCAAAGTCACTCCTTTCCTTTTATCTAAAATGGAATAAATAGAAGTTCATTTGAGTCTGTCTCCCTCCTGTCTCTTCTGTCTATATCAAATTATGCACTAGCTTTGCTGCCAAAGATAGTTGGTAAATAAATGAAATGCTTAAAGTCAATTGTCAATAATGAGAAGCTTTCATAGACTTTATAAGTACATTTGCCGCTTCAGAGACATATTGTGCCTTTATATTGGTAGGGGGAAACACAATCGGCACACGCCTTGTAAATAAAGTGCACCAGATAGTAAAGAGTGATTAAGGACACAGCAAAAGTATGTTGCAGTATCAGCTCTCTTAAAGGAATAGAACAACGTTGCTGCACCGTCATACTCTAGTGCAGTGATTTTCAAACTTTTTTGGCCAAGGCACAGCAAAGACCAAACCAAAATCTCAAGGCAGACCTATAATCATATATGGGCAAAATACCCTCTATAACACATCAGTGTTATCACTCTGTGAAAAAACGTTATTATTTACTGATGCCAAACAACATTTCACAGACACTTATAATATATCATTAATCATTCATTAAGAAAATAATTTTAGAATCCATTTCCTAACCTTTTGTACAGTTAAATGAACTAGGCCTAGTTGTTTACCAATCACACGGCACACCGGGATTTGTTTCACGGCACACCGTTTGGGAACCACTGCTCTAGTGTACTACCATGTTCTATGATAATGTAACACCATTTTTAAACAACTAGCATTATAAATGCAGAATATGAAGTATAATCATGTGTTACTAACAGCTGGATTGTGAGATGTGCTGCAATCAGAGTATGATTTGTTATCAGCAGAAACAGCACTGTGTAAGCGCTTATACTATGCGTATGTTTGCACTGTGCTTTTTTCATTCGTCACACTCATGTTTTCTTTTTTTTTTCTTCTGTTTTCTCACGTAGCTGGCTGACATGGCTTTCTAACAGGCTGCCAAGGATTTTTTCATGGATCACGGAGGACAACAAAGAGAGACCACTGCATCTGTGAGCATAGCCAATAACTAGGGAACTTGACCTACAAGCATATCATCGGACTGACGTCAGTGCATGTGGCCTCCTAAGTTGTTCATAGACATCTGTTGGGCAGCCCAAAGGCCTATTGCTATGCACTATAAACAGAAAAACATGAGCTGTGGGGATGCTGGTAGGAGCAGTATTCTTTCGAGCAGGACTATCCCTCTGGTACTGGTGCTTCTTGTCACTATGGCCCAGGGCGCTGCGCCAGAACAGCAAGAGACACTTGTGGAGATGAGATCTGTGGAACTGGAGGCTTCTATGCAGTCCTCTGTGCTCTCTGAGCTCCAGGCTGCAGCATCTTCAGTCGGTGAGGGGCCGCCCACCGCTATCCCAGATTCCTCTGTGAAGAATGGGGGAGTGCACACTGGCATCCCTGACTCCTCTGCAATCGTGGGCCAGGTGTTCCAGTTGAAGGTTCCCACAGGACCCGCCAATTCAACGTGTAATGTCAAGGTCAGTAAACAGAAGATGAGACATAATAGGAAAAATTCCTTGTTGACAAAACACATTGAATGTTGATTTTAATTATGTGCTATACAAACAAACTAACCTTGAATCTGTCATTGGGTAAAATGAGTGTTTTGGTATTTACAAGCAATGGAATATAAGTTGGGATAGGAATCAATCAGTCCCAAGTATTTATATTAAATAAAGAGACTCCTGATAAAGTGGGCAGTGTGGGTCAACCCTAACCTGATTGACTGGATCTATTTTCCTTTACATGGAAAGTGCCTCTTTTATTAGTTCCAAGTGTCTCAGGCCTGGTGTCATTTTTGAAAGGTATAATCAAAGAATGAAAAATACATACCGCTGAGTATGTGTAAAAGGTCATTATCTTTTTGATGTTTTAAATCCCTTAACGGGACTCCAGTGTTTTTCTTTGACTCTGGATAATATATAGTATTTATCTCTTCAGTTTTGATCACTGTATCACTGATGATTGAAGCTGGCTTTGGTGCAATTTGTTCCAGTCTTGACTTATGAATGAGATGAGATTATTATTGGCCCAAGTGGTGATGCAGAATGATATCCTGTCATGCAGTAATAACTCAAAATGAAGAGTGATGACTCACATAGTTATTATGAATAGACGCTCACCCTGCTTCCTGTTCATTTTGGTGAGATTTGATAAACTGAATGTAATATGGAGGGGTTAGGGGAGATAGTGAAAGCTTTTCTGCTTTCATTCTTGATATTCTCAAGTTTTTCATTCATCTATTAGGTTGTTTTAATTCTAGTTCCTGTTTGACTGGCAACCTTAAAAAGCAGGCTTATAATTATGTTAAATAATTCACCCCTGGGTAATTCTCAAACATTTAAGAGAACATCTCAACTACAGTATTTATTTCCACCTCTTTGATTCATATTGTAATAGCATTCCTCCCAAACAAAGTCATTTTACAACGTCACCTTTGTCCTGGCAACTGGCCAGTCACAACTAATAACTGTAATATGACAAATAAGGTCAAATTGGATATTTGTGGACTGAAGTAACATCTGTAATTCAAAACAGTAACAATGTTTCTTTTTTCTTCCTGTAGCTCACTGAAATGGGAAAGGAGACTTTGCCCTCCTGGCTGTATTGGGACATAGAAAGCTGCATTCTGAGAGGTTTGGCCCTAGAGCAGGATAAAGGGGTGTATCATATATTGGTGTCAGGAGTGGAGATAATTGGCAAGACCGGCAGCCAAGTGTTCCCCAGTACGGTCTTCTCTATTGAAGTGTACCCTGAAGAACGGGCAGACACTGAGCCAGCCCTGCTCACTCTGCAGTCTGATATCAGCGGCATCCAGCCTTTCACCTGTGGCTCTGAGGAGCTTGTCACTGTCCTCACTGTCATCTTGGACGCTGACCTGACAAAGATGGTTGCTGAACAAAGGGTCAACTTACTGGGCGTGATGAGGAAATTCTCTCATGTGACCCTGGAGCACATGAGGGTGGTCCCTGTTGTCAACAACCGCCTATTTGACATGTCTGCTTTCATGGCTGGACCAGGGAATGCTAAGAAGGTGGTGGAAAATGGGGCCCTCCTGTCATGGAAGCTTGGATGTGGCCTTGACCAGGGCAGTATCCCTGACATAAGCAGCGTCCAATCCTCAGCAAAGAATGGGACCATGTCAGGCAGGCTGGGATACCCTGTGGTTGGCTGGCACATTGTCAACAAAAAGCCCCACGGCGTGAAAAGGGTCAGACGGCAGTTGTACAATACTCCCACTCCATTGCCCTCCCTGCTTCCTCCGACTACTCACCCAGAGCCCCCTGTACGTGTTGTTCCCACCCCTACTTCGCCCTCCATTGCCCCAGCAACAGAGAACTCTGCTCCCCCTGTCCGAGGCCCTTTGCCTCTTCCAGTGAAGCCCACTATGAGGGTTAGAGATCAGATAGCCCACACACCTGTGTTTGGACCTCCCCAACCCACGAGAGTACTCGGAACTACAAGCACCATGCCCATTCAGCCCACCATGACCCGGCCTACAATTGTAGAGGCCACTGCTTTGCCAACACCACCAAGCACCACCAAAAGACCCAAACCTACTGCTACAAGGAAACCTAAGAAACCCAAAACATCCACCCCAGCACCCAGGGAACCCAAGTCTACCACACCCAAACCGCCCAAACGCACCACGCCTCTCTCTTTGGCTCCAGACTTGAATCAAATCCCAGAAATCCGCAACGCCGTTGATCAGGTGAATGCATGGGTTGGCACATACTTTGAGGTTAAAATCCCCCCTGATACATTCTTTGACAAGGAGGATGGTACTACTGATAAGCTGCGTTTGACTTTGAAGAAGACCCCCAACGAAGCAGTGAGTGAAACATCCTGGATACAATTCAACAGCACAATCCAACTTCTGTACGGCCTCCCAGAGGAGCAGCATGAGGGGACACATGAGTACTACATGTTGGCCACTGATAAAGGCGGGAAGAGCATCATTGATGCATTTGAGGTTCAAGTCAACCGTTGGTCTACTAATGACAAACCATCAGTCGTTTTTGCTGCCCGCTTCCATGGCGACCCCAAAACGTTAAGCAATGATGTCCATAAGAAGATTCGGTTGACCAAAAGGTTGGCGTATGCCCTCGGTGATCGCAACAGCAGCACAGTCACCCTGCGAAGCATCACTAGAGGCTCCATCGTGGTGGAATGGACCAACAACAGTCTCCAGCAGAGTCCTTGTCCAAAGGAACAGATCACAATACTCAGCAACAGGATCTCTGATCCCCAAGGGACACCTAAGCTGGCCTTCATCAAAGCTATGGAGCCTGAATTCAAGCCCATTAACATCTCCATTCGTGGCACCAATAAATGTCAGAGCTACACGTTTATCCCGCCAGGAGAGGTGCCTATTCCTGTTCTTCCTACAGCCACACCTTCACCTGGGACGGGCCGCAGGAGCAGTGACGATGTTTACCTCCACACAGTCATTCCCGCTGTAGTGGTAGCTGCCCTGCTGCTCATGGCAGGGATCATTGCCATGGTCTGCTACCGCAAGAAGCGCAAAGGCAAGATGACCATAGAGGAGCAGGCCACTTTCATCAAGAAAGGAGTCCCCATAATATTTGCTGATGAGTTGGATGATTCCAAGTCACCCCCGTCCTCCAGCATCCCGCTCATCCTTCAGGAGGAGAAGCCCCCACTTCCCCCACCAGAGTACCCGAACATGGCTGGCCCCCACAGTACCCTGCTCAACCAGGATCTGCTGGAGGAGTATTCTATTTATCAAGATGATGACCCTAATGCACCTCCTTACCAGCCCCCTCCTCCGTTTACTGTCCCCATAGAGGGCAAAGGCTCTCGCCCCAAGAACATGACCTCATACAGGTCACCCCCTCCCTACGTGCCTCCCTAACGCACACTGCAGCTTTCAGTTTGGAAAGCAGGTGCGACGTAGGGATGCTTGTTGAAGACTTCTACAGGAGTAAATTTACATGTGTTTGATGCTTTGACTTTGTAGAGGAGCAGTCAACCATACTCATATATTTGACCATCATGAATAAGACACTATATCGTACAATTCTACTACTGGCACAGGGCACGCGGATGGGGAAGAGTTTGTTATTCCAGCCCTCTTTTTTTTTCATTGTCCTTCAGATCTGCTTTGGACTTCTTGCAAATTCTTTTTTGTCTGTTTTTGCCAAGAAGAGTCAATTTTATCTTCAATGATGTACTATTTCTATTGTATAGAAAATAATAAAGAAGCAGGAAAGACTGAAGCCCACAGGGACTTTTTGAGCAGATGTCACCATGACAACAGACTTGAGGCTCTCCCTCACAATGTTAATCTTTATGAGTTTCTATATCACTCTTATCTGTCCTTCGGCTAGGTTTACTAAGATTTTGCACCTGTTATTTCTAGAGGGGAATGAATACAAAAAGCCAAACTGAAAGCATGAAACACTCAAGTTACACAAATATCAGTTTGTTTCTTAGACTTTGATCTCTCCCTATTCTCTCCTATGCTTTGCTCCCTCTTGACAATAACATGCAATCCTTGCACTTATGCAAATTCTTGTTAAACCTTGCACTATGTGTCTTGCGCATAATTCAACGCAGTGAGTGGTAGTCCAATAAGGAGGAAAGATTTTCTTTTTGTATCCTTGAATTACCACGTGACTGAGATTCCTCTGGTACTTGATCACAAAAGACATTACACTGATCACGCCTGTTGTAGACGTAGCCTAATTAAGTTACAAAACAAATAATTACTTTTTTTTTTTCTTTGTTAATGTGTGTGCCACTGAAACCTGCCTCTGAGATGACTGGTTTTGCTGTTGCCAAGGTGATGTCTGTGGTCGCAAGGCAAACCATGTGTGGTTGCTGCAACAATAATGAAGGGGCCAATGGAATGCTGTGTTTCTCAGCAGGGTGAGAATTAGCGACATAGTCAATGAGGTAGATCCACTGTCTTATTTTGAGTTGGTTTTGCCGGTGGGAGGGATGGGTGGGCTTAGAGTACTGTATTATCACTGCTCTGCCTCTAGGTGTTGCACTGTTATGTTTAGTGCACTGCCTGTAGTCAGTTCAATGAGGCATGGGGTCAAGGGGCTGTACATAATCGTGTGCCTGTGAAATTAAACAACTCCATAATGTTAGTGTTTTATCAGTAAACCTAGTCGGGAAAGGGGTGGGGGCCAGAGTGGAAAATAATTTTATTTTTTACATGTATGTCTAGATTTATGATCACAATCATGGAAAAAAAATGACTTTATAGTTTGTGATGGTACAAAAGAACGTTTACCTGCCCATCACAAAAGAATAATGCATTATCTCAATATGATGGGGAACAAAGAAACCACTACAATATGTGAATTATGTACATTTCATATCTGATATCACCATAAGAAAAAATGGTTAAAAATCTAATGTTTTTACTGAGTTTTTGATACAGTCTTAAACTTGTTTTATGAAAATATATTAATAAAATGTAATACTATTTGTAAAGCCTCAAAATCTGTGTATAGTCCTTTTTGTTTGAGAAAATTGAACTGAATATTCAGTGTATATGTCGATGTCTGTACATTCGAGGGCTGATAAACACAAATACCAGATACATTAGAATGCAATATAAGGTCAAAGTAATATGGTGATACATATAAATGATCTAAAGTATTAATGGGCTTTGGTACAATTGGGATATTCAAACAGTGTGATATTTAAAGTGTGTAAAGACGTAGGTTTGAAATATCTTACAAGCCACTTTGCCTTTCAAATATATTTTTCTATCAAATGTTTGATTGTGGCCTTTTTGTAGCCTTGCTTTACGGTTTGTTGTCTCATGTTTATAGAAGCAGGCTAAAATAGGGTCTAATGGTCGGCAGGTTTTAGCCTTAACATGAGCTATACACTCTTTATTGTATAAACCAAATACGCAGCAGGCAGCCGCCGTGAGACCGAGCGATATTTAAAGAGAAGTGATCCCTTTCTGCGGCATTTGTGGGCAGTTTTCTTTTTTTGGCTCTGTGCTCCTACCTCTCTTGGAGAAATATCAATAACAATGAGTAATACCTGCTCTCAAATTCTTTTAGTACAGAGCTTGTGTAATGATGGCTTATTTTGGAGGGGTCAAAAACTGGTTTACTGCTCGGTGACCAATGCTGCCTTGACAAATGTACATTTAAGTACAAGTTGCTATACAACACCTTTTTTGATTTGTTATTTTGGAAAGAAACCGTGGAACTGCTACGACCACTTCTGGATGTAATACTGGGAATAATGTGTATAAAGTCAAAAGTTGCTTCAGGAATTTAAAAAACAATTTACAAAGTGTGATCAGTTACACTTTAATATCCTACAGAATCACTTATTATATCCAGACTCAACTACCATGATTTATTGCTAGGAGAGAAAGATTGAAAACGCCCAAAGCGTTACGTGTAAGATTCACGAGCCTCTAGTTTTATGTGGAATGAATAGTGTACTTTTTAAGTTCCTTTATTGTCAGCGCTTTAATGAGCTGCCCTGCTCTCATTTGCTCAGTCTTATCAGTTATAATGAGACATAATTGGTGATTATGAGGTGGGTGTGTTGCAAATTGAATGTCATAATCATTTATCAATTAGCCAACTAGTATGCGAGTGTGGGTGACTGACTCATTTATTTATATGTGCTGTTTCTTAGTGACACTGAACTCTACACTAACGAGTGTGATTAAATAAAGATGATGCTGTTTATACAAAAACAGACTCAATTATGCAACAAGCGGTGGAATGTCAGTTCTCAGATTTAAACTCAGATTTAAGTTGATTTGGTGTTGGGTACATTACAGTAATTACAAAACAATGGCACCCATCAACATCATTCGCTCATAAAAATGAACGTTCTTAAAGAAAGGAACATCATTTACATATGCACTTTGGCTAATCCAGCAGTAAAAGCAAAACATATTTGAAAATACCTACAAAGTGTAGTCTATTGATCTGAAGGACTGATGATCAGCAACTATTTTCAAAATGAAATGGTCGAAGGTGTTTTTCACGTAAATTGTCTAATATTTGATGTTTCTAGGTGCGTTCAATTGTTTTATGTGATATTTAATTGAATATCTCCGTGTTCTGGACGGTAAGACATAAAATGACTTGACCTGGGGCATTAACAGATGTTGATCATTTTCTGATGTTTTATTTTAAAGAACAGAATTAATTAATAAAATAATAAGCAACTAGTATAAATAGTTTATAGATTAGTAACATCATTGTATTGATTGCAGATCTCGTACATACAGGGACTGTTTAAATGTGGAGACAACCTTTCTTACCACCAGTAACTTTGCAGATTTTGCCAAAATACCGTGTAATATAGCAGCCACCTACAACTGCAGCAATGATTGCCTCTGGCGGTCTCAGTTTGACACCTCTGGCACTCAGAGTATGCGGCTGTGGGATGATATTTTATTCTGCCAGCATACAATCGAGTCACTGACCGCTGACAGACAGGAGTCACATCCTGAAACTGAGGCAACTGACAGCAGCTTTATAGGGCTGAGATTGGAAGAAGGCAAAGACTTTTCCCTTTTTCTTGCTGTAACCTACTGTAATCTGTTATCACTGCACCTTGTTAGGGGAAATGCACCAACTATAATTTGTTTTGCGAGTTTCAATGTCTCTGCACAAGTTGCATATAGGATTTAAAACACATTGAGAAACTCCTGCAGAAGTAGAATATCTACTTTACTTTCCTAAAGCACATCTGCTGCATGTAGGGATGTGCTTTCTATTAATGCTCTCCTGAAAGGATCGTCTTACAGCTAGGAAAGCAGTTGGAGTAGTTTGAATCTACAAATGGACTTGAGCTAATCGATAGCAGCAGCAGCAGCCAGTAGTAGGTAATGAGGGTGTATCAGAATGTGGAGTTGAGGCTATTTTATGTGCTGCCAATCTCTCACTTCATCAACCTCCCAGTGCTCTTATTAATAATGTATTGGGAATGAAAGTTAATGTATGTGATGAAAAATGTATAACCTTGTGAAAACCTATGGAAGAACTGACCTTTCAGTGGATGTGTGTGAGGCGCTGCCCTTATCACCAGGATGCTCTGCAGGTCTGCACCTCAAAACCAGCAGGTTTTTATCTGTTTCACAGCTTTTCATTTACAAAAAAAAGAATAAGCAGAATACAAATCCTTTTTTAGGGGGGGAAATTGCTTAACAGATTTTTACATATTCATATCCAGCGTTTGTAAAACACCTGTTGGATTTTAGTTATTTCAGACACTGGCAGAACACTAATCAACACGGGTGTTTTGTAAGCGCGTTTATAATTCCTGGGGTCATAACAAATTGTAATTAGGCCCGTGGCTGTGTCGGGCCAAGCTCTCATTGCAAACAGGAGAGTAATTTTCCACTGCACAGTATTATTGACACAAAGTTTTCTCTGTTGATTAAAATTTTTTTAAATGAATCAGCCTATGCATGCACCCCTGTGCTTGAGGAGGCGGAAAGGCGATCTGCTACTCAGGGAGGAAATAGAAAGGATATGATGGTGGGCAGCACTAGATGATATGGACAACTCCGTAATAGGCCTCATTAGATGCCCAGAGCCCAAGTTATATGGCACTCTGTTTCCCATTAGGCTGAAAGCACAATGATAAAAGAAAACATAATGATGAAGGATAATTGTCCTGGAAGCAATGGGTATATATTTCATATTTATTATAGCAATCCCTAAAATCGGTTTTGCATAATATTAAACCTACAATATATAGATAGTAAGGAATGTGCTCTTGCAGTTTATTTGGATTCATACAACTTTGCCTTAGTTACAGATGCATTCAGGCAATAGAACATGAAACACACAACATGGAAAACTAACTTTGTTGTTGGTTTTACATAACCTGGAAATGTAGCTATGCAGGTTCGAGACAAATTCTCCAGATCTGTCCCGTAACCAAAACAAAAAACAACTATAGATTGGGGCATTTTTAAGGAAAATGTATTGTAATGTTGTCATGTATTATGATAGATAAAGCCAAAAAGACATGGGCGGGAATGGACTGATTCATTGATAATATCCACATTTGAATAATTCTCCAAATACTGTTTTCAGCAACACTGAGCAGACTTTGTAAAGCATCTCAACATTACCCAACAGATTAACCAATGCTTTTTTAGGGACCAAGGATTAAGCAACTCAAAAAATGTTTGTTCATAAGAACAACACAATAATGTCTTTAAAACACGAGACCAGTAGGGTGTCTTTCTTTCCTTTTTTAAATTGTATTTAGGAATCTTACTACTGGTTGTCAAACCAGGGCCTCAATCTGTTATTAGAGAGGTAAACTTTCATACTGAGTAACAAATTCATTTTTTTTCACAGTTCAACATTATGTGTACATAAATGTCACTGTCAATATAAATCCTACACTCTGTATCAATATATTTTTTATAGTTTTTAGATATGTAAACATGCACTCATCCATTCAGTATTTATTGCTTTCATTTTTTGGTTGGATTACATTTTGTAGAACACTGGGGTTTAAAGACGTTTTATTATGTCAGCAATTGGTTCTTTTTAGATATATTTTTATAATAATAACATACACACATTTATGTTGCCTATTTCTCCAGCTTTGTTGTTGTTTCTAGGCTTTGTGTATATTTCTAAATAAGTGCATTTTAAAGAAAAACAAAAAAGATATCACAAGTTAAATTCCTTGTGTATATGTACTTGGAACTTCAAGGTGACTTACAGTGGTAGGTTTTTCACAGGAAGTTTGATAGTGGTGTGATATTTATGTGTTGCTTTCCTTGACATGTTGTTTAACAGTAAATACTTTGGACAGCAACCTTTCAAGGCAAAATGCTGATCCTAACATGGTGGGGTGGGTAGGTTACCTTAAGCTCAAAGTAGAATGAGGATGGGTTCATGTACATTTAGGAACCCAGCTACATAAACAAAATCCAATGCAAGCTGAAAAACATGTGTAGTGTATGTGTTCTTATGCTGTTTTACAGAATGTACCTCACTTCATCTGCAGGATGCATGTTCTTCTCACAACAACAATGACCACAGCGCCATCTTGTGAAAGATTAAGGTAAGTCAACTGAATGCTTCCTAATGGCTGACACAATGAGCTTGCCTGCTCTGAGCGCAGAACAGAAACTCTTCAGAAGTACATTTAGTGGTATGTCAGTAGCGGTTGTACAGATCTTATTAATTCTGAGCCCCGGTAGTGAGGATACAAGGCTCTGAGGCAGTAGAAAAGAGAGGAGAGGTGGAGATCGCTACAGCATCAGTAGATGGCAGTAGCATTACACCATGGCAAAGGTGCTGAGGTAGACTTCATAACCTTTGCGTGAGATCATACATTTGTTTTTAGTGAAATAACAAGTAGCCTTAAGCCTTGGTAAATAAAATACAAAGCTGTAATTATCATTTATCAGATATTTCGTGTAAATGAAACAAGATCATATTAAGATACTTGTGTTTATGTATATTCATTACCTTCCAAGTAACCATAAGGCCATGTGAATCAATGATTGTATCACTGATGGCTGCTATTCATTACACGGAGCATCAACAAAGAAGTTTCCCTTAGGTAATTAGTTACCCTTAAAATAAAATGTGTCAGTCTTTCTCAAGTCACACTCATAATTAGAAAGTCAGATAAGTTATAACAACTGTGAGACCCCATAATTCAGTCACAGATTGAGAAAGGGTAGACTAATTGCATTTGGTTTTTATCTCATAAATTGGATCCACTCCAGAGCTGGGATGGAAATCCTCGTCTTCAGTGGTGGATTCTCAGAGGCATGACAGAGCTAAAGTTAGGAGGGTTTCCGAAGCGACGGGGGGAGAAAACATGACAGATGCTGCCTTGTGCTGGCTGCTCGCACTGGCGTTAATGGTGTGAGCAGCATTTTAAACTTGCTTCAGGGGCTGAGGGCAGCCGCAGACACTTTGCATGTGAGAGGTTATTCGAAACATTTACATGGCTGTGCATTCGAGTGTAGAGGACAATTGGCAGCACTGAGGTCAGGTCAAACCCCCCCCTGCTCTGTAATGTCATGTCGAACCAACCTTCACATGAGTTGCAAACATCACAGTTGAATCAACATGTTGTTTTGCACTAAATTATACACAAGGCAGCAGCAGGATCACTGTTACTTTATGCTGTGTAAAGCATCTTCCTCACTGTGCTGTGTGTTTATCTGGAAACTCTGTGGCCTCTGTGAGCACATGCAGCTCAAACAACACACAACATCTCAAAATAAAACATGAGGGTTGATCAGCATGTGGTTGCTGTGCACCATTTCTACCTTTTACTGGCACCCAGTGATCTGGCAGACTCGTGTTAGCACAGGATGTTTGTGCAGAGCTTTGGTCTCTGCGTCTTGCATGCTCTCCGCTGGCCTGCAGGCCAGATGGGTCAGTGACTGTGTAGTCGGGGCTTGGCGGGCCCCTTCTGTTCTCTGCGAGGGTCCACTCTTGGGACTGAAACCCCAGAGATCAGAATTATAGGAACTGGATCACAAGGTAGTTGGATTGCAAGCTGAGTGGGTATATTCACACACATATGCATTCAGTGCACACACACAGGTAGATTGAGGAACAAAACGGAGTGTGTGCTGCACACATGCCGACTTGTTTTACACTCTCCTAGAGAAGAAAGATCTGTCAGAGGACATAATGCTTTTCAGATTAACAGGGAAATCAACATAAAAAGTCCTTTTATTTAATAAACTACTAGCAGAGCTTTTATCATTCTAGACAAGCTGTTCAGGAGGGTTACATTATCGAAGTGAGATTTCTCTTGCTATGTCATGTGGAAATTTAGTCAAGTCATCTTCAACTGCTATTGCAGTCCATTAACTCCATTGTGAAGATACATAATTGATGCAGCCTTTGGGTAGAGTTTAATCAAATGAGGGTGCTCCACACTCCACCGCCAACTGAAAAATGAGACACACAATCTTTAGCGATGTAGTTTGTGTGGTAAGACTATAATTCACACTTTGGATTGATTTATTGTCATTTGACTGTACACTTCCTGCATAATGCCCAAAGCAAAACTCTTAAGATTTTTCAATTTTTGTGGTTTATTTATGAGCCCAATTCAGGATCTGTTTTAAGAAAAAACAAACATATAACGACTCAATATGAAAACCAGACAGATGTTTCTACATTACCCTCGAAACAAGCAACGTGTGACGTATGATTTATCCTCTGCACCTTTCAGGTTTCACATTTCATTTCATCTTTGTTTGATGTAGATTTATTGTACTCTTCTTCAGCTTTTCGTTTCTATATCAGTATTTTGTTTTCTCTTGCGGCATTTACTTTTCTTTGAAATAACAGTGAACTGTGTGGGATGTGCAAATTCATTGTTTATGCTATTCTCCTTGAAATTAAGGGCTTAGCTTTCTGGTTAAATTTCACAGTCAGCCAGCACTTATCTCTGTCAACTCCTGTTCAAGCCACAGATGATTTGTCTTGCTTTGATTGCTGTTGTCTTTTGTTGGTAATGTGGACCTGCGCTGTGATTTCAAGCAAAAAATGTACTCCTTTATTTTATTCAGTCTTCTGAAGGTTTCATCTTTCATGCAGTCGAAGCACAACAAATATATTCACAAGATGTATGTTGGACTGGGTACCTCTTTTCTCCATGAATGCATTTTTCTGACGGGGGAATTGGGAGAAAGCAGTAGATTAGTGCATCTACTCAGCTGTGAATTCTGAAGAGCATTTCTTTCAGTCAGCCGTCTTAATAACACAGCAGTCAATTAAAATCCATGACGTTAGATAGGTAATTCTCAAATAATCATTAACCAGGGGATAGATGGAATTAGAAGTTTGGATATGGAAGAGAGGGGAGGGAAAGATGGCAGGAGAGGTATAACAGTTATTACAGCAGAAGCAACACCATACTAAATCCCCTCGCCAACAATGAGTGAAGATAAAGGAGGTGACTGAGCTAATTGTGTACTGTCAGAATCCATATCTCTAACGACTGTCAAATGAGCAAATTTCAAATGTATTCTCTCCACCCACTCAACTCCCCCCAGGAGCAAAAGTGGTGAGAGAGAGAGAGAGAGAGAGGGAGAAATAAATACCAGGAGACACTAATGTGATGAGAATGATGCCTGGTCTCTTCCACTGATTAAAAATGCAATAACACTGTGACATACACACTCACGCACACACTTGCTGTGCAGCCTAAGCTGAGCATGAAGTAGGTCTCTGGACTCACAGATAAGAAATGTCTCAGTGACCAACACTAATTTATTACTTACAAAAGAGGCACTGTATCTTTTTCTTGGATCGCTCGCTGAAAAACAAACAGCATCTCGGCTTAGAGCCTGTTCAGAAAATGTGGTCTCCCTTTAGTTGGTAATTAGTGCCTGTGAGGAGAAGTGGATGATATGATTAATGTCTGACCAACGGCCATCTCACTGTACCACTAATTGTACATTCTTATTGTCACTATGTGCTGGTTACAGTAACTGGCCTCATTTCATCAGAGCAGAGCAGATCAAGGGAGAAGAAAAAAACCATGCTGGTAAACAAAAGGCCTCATAAGTAGGTTTTGAGTACATGATGCAGCAGGGGGAAAATAAGAAGAGTGAAAAGTGTCTTTATCCACCCAACGTTATATCAGGCCTCAGTTGGTCACTGACGGGAAGCAGATAAGGTTTCAGTCTGGCTGGAGTTGGATAATTGGACATTTATGGAGAGATAGGAGAGCCCAGGGCCCAGGAGCCATGAAACAGAGCTAATCTAGACTTCGCATCAGTAAATTGTCTGTGAAAGAGCGCATCAGGAGTTCTGACAAGATAAGGAAGGCTTTCTTCAAAGGCGGAGCTGGACCAAAGTGACATGAAAACTCAAGATGGAAGAAAGCTGTTTGGCGCTGGGACTTCTACATGTCACATGTGGCACGCGCTGAAAAATACTTTTTGTCTAGCAGTGCTGTCACCTTGTCATCCAAATTGGGTCAGGGAAACTTGTAATTCTTACACATTGAGGACACTTTTGACAACGTTAAAACCAGACAGCTCTTAAGAGTCAGGACTCTTTGGAAAGCCTGTGTACATTTTTCTAGTTTTTAAAATACACTCTTCAACTTCCCTTATAAAACCTGCAATTGACTGTCCTTAAGAGTTGAAACGTTTAAACTCTCCTGGTGGAGTGTGCCCTGCTCTCTATCAGTCCACCGTGATTAGTTTCCTCTCTTTGATGTTTCCCAGGAAACTGCTACCTACAGAACAGGTGCATGCTGAGCAGGTGGGCCCTTACGTAGGAGCCTTGAGAGTTTGGAGCTGGAGAAATGCATACCTTGCACTATTTTCAGTAAGTAAAAACAGATTCCTGAATAATGCCATGTCATAAATATGTTCTGCATATCAATGCTTGCTTCACTCAAAGTTTTTTCTTCATACCAACATACTTTAGCTTGAGCTGTGTACTATTGCTTTGTTTTTTGCTGAGCTGCAGCTCTAAATGCTGTGCAGCCTCTATGATTTCTTACACACAGACACTGACACAGGCAATTAATTTAGTAGGGGAGAGGCTGGTCGTAATTGGGCATAAGTGGGATTTTTCTTGGCTGTGTTCGACAGAAAATGACAGACTGTGTGTATGAGAAGTAAAGACCATCTGGTCCCACAGGAGCAGAGAGAGAAGCCAGACAAGTGGAAAGAGAAACAACAGAAAACCTGTGTGGGTAAGGATTTCATTCCCTCGTTTCCCCACTATTGCTCTCTTTCTCACACAAACACAGAATAGACGAATCAGCATCTCTTGGAAATATATCATTTGCGGATGTAACAGCCAAGAGGTAGATGCTTACCGGGTGTGGAAACAGAGGTCTCTCATGCGTGGCCTATTCATGTTTTATACAATAATCAATATTGAAAATACTAACATTATGCTCGCTGGCAGGCACAGGAATAAAGAGCGGTTAGCTCGTAAAGGCTGGCCCATCAGGAGGACAAATTGATCTGACATGTTTTATTATTCATGTAAGGGATTGGTGTTGAGACTGCGGTGGAGCAACAGCGAGAGAAAACAACGGATGTGACAGAAAGGAGCAAAAGGTGAGTAAAGGAGTCGGATGGTGGACATCCTCTCCTCTTGCAGGGTCTCATCTCCTTTGCATGGCAGGACATGTTCAGCGAGATCGCTAATGTGCCCTGTCATGGGGTGAGACAGTAAACGAGCACATAACATTTCCTTGGTTTACAGAAACCCATAAACAACACAGTGATTAATTATACTTGTACATACAGCAGTTCAAACATGCAGCGCTCTCTCGTGCTAGAAAAACAAACATGCCCACTCATACTCACGCACAAGCCTAGAAATAACTATGATATGTTGTCTGATTTAATTGTATAAAAGTTAACAAAATTATTTTATTACATGTTCATAATTTGACAGACATCACAACATACTTGCATGATTGTTCTGATAATAATGTTTCCCACACAATAATTAGGCATAATATACCCAGTACCAAACTATATTTAAAACAAACATGCTTTCAGATACAGGGAAGGTCAATTAAACAACAGATTAAAGCCATATTCTGTCATTTAATGAAGTCTAGTTCTGGTAAAGGAAACAAACGGCAGAAGGATGCTGAAGCTTATTGTCATTTTCAGGATTTATTTCATTTTTTTTTTTGGTTTACATCAAATAGAACAGACATACATTGGCACATGCAAAGTGAACACTTTGTGGTGCTTTTCATAACCATCCAAATCCAATTGAACAAAGACTGGATATCTATTTTTGTACTCCAAACATGAAAATACTCTCAACTATTTACAAAAAATATACTTACAATGCCCATCACTCTAACATAATATTAATCTGGGACTGATTGGAGTTGATTCAGTAAAACAAAGTACTGTATGTGGCAGAGCTTGCTGTTCAAGGTAATGAAATCAACTGCAAGAAAAAGAGGCACAGAAGAAAACCACTTAAACGATACAAAACAGAAATCAGATAACGGGAACCCCAAGAGAATATGGCTTTAATGACATTTTAAAAGAAAATATCTTGAAAGCACATCCACTGTCCTTTTTTTTGTTTTGTTCGTGGTTTGTTCTCGTTCACAGTGACCCCTTTTAGCAGGCAAGTTATTCTCTGTCAAAGAGAAAGGGGCCACAACACAAGTTTAAAACCTTTAGTTTAGTGAGGCGGAGCCAGCCACACTGACCTACAGCCGCTAGTCTCTGTCAGGACTCATGTATCATGTCTGGATGAAGATTGGATGCTTTCCACAGTCCTGAAGTGCATGGGTACTGCAGGTGGTGCTGGGATGCCAGCGCTCGCTCTCATGTCTCTGTGTGTCTTTCTCTGTTTCTCTACAGCTCCCTTCCCTTTTCAAATCACAGATAAACGACAAACAGCATTCATTTTCAAGCAGATCAGATCCTGAGGTTGTTGTAACTCACATATGTTTTCTTGGTGGCTTGACCTGAAATCAGAGAAAAAAACCTATTAAGATTCACTTTGAGGATGGCTGAAAGAAAAACAAGACAAGGATTTTGAAGAAGCAACGAAACATCGACAGATTTTAAAACTCTTTCTTCTGTTGCTGTGCATCCTTATCACCAGCTGTGTGCAATCAGTTGCAATATTTTTTATGCAGTGTATCATTTCAACTCACAATGCCCCCGTGTGCAGCCTTAGTTTCTATTTTCAGATGTAACTAGGGATAAAAAACACAAACACCACACAAGTGAGCACCGAACAAATGCTAGGGCATGCAACATGATCCCAGCCTGGATTGCCATGGAAACATATCAGAATGTGGCTGTGTGCCTAGGTGCTGTGTGCGTTTCTGTGCACTTCCCCCTGTTTATCCATCGTTATGAGAACCAAATTACAAACCTTCAGAGTGAAGGCATTTCCGGCTTGTCGTGACTTCCGGTGAAGGCTGTGAGGAGTCAAGGTTTGTCTATTTTAGTGTAGGCATGTGGGGGTTAGGATTAGGACAAAAATGTGTGTGTATGTGTGCGTTGTCTTTTCTGTACAGAGGAGAAGATCCTCGTACATGATCTTAATCACAGACATTGCTATAAATTCTTATTCTACTGCGTTCATGTTGCTATGGCGACCAGCTCCCATGGGCTATGCAATTAAAGTCGCACCATTTCTTTACAGCTGCATTTTGTAGTCTTGGCCAGCAAGTATGATGAATAAAACATCAGTAACTGTACAACAGATTCTTGCTCTTAACCATAAACAGTCAGGAGAATCAGGCTTTATTTTTTTTTGTGTGTGTGTGTGTGTGTGTGTGTGCGTGTGTGAGTGTGTGGGATTTATACATTCCTTAGCAGTTCGATAGTTCAATAGTTCAACAGTGGATAATTAATCTCAGCCCATAACTTCTCTTATATTTAGTTTCGCCGATTTCTGTAAGGTTAAGTTTTCTTCCCAAAGTACTTATTGTTTATTAAATGAAATCTGAAGGAAAACATCAGCCCGCTTTGGTTGATCTATATTGGAAAACACATTCCTTCAGCACAATGAAGCATTTCAAATATCTGTCATTTGCAAGGTCTTTCAGAGGCGTAATCATGAGGATATTAAACAGTATCAGTACCAATGTAAATCTGCAGAACAGCTAATGCTCTTAATCCCGTAAATCACTCCGAGCCATCTTACACAGGGCTGATGGGTACTGAAATGGAGGTATTTGGCGCTTTGATGGTTACAGGAATTGACGGACAGTCTCAAGGGATGGTCGAGGCCCGGTTCAGGTTTTCAGGGCAGTCATGCACATAAATTTGCGATTAATAAATGTCACTTCTTTTGCAGTCAAAAAAGAAGGGCAAGAAGAGGAGAGTGTGCTGGGAGGGGCGATGAGGCGAGAAGATATTCACGTAGGAGAGACAGAAGGTGAGAGACACACAGAACAGATGACACGGTGCACTTTTGGGAGGGCCTTGTGTGGACTGCATGCCCTGCTTGGGGACTTTTGATGTGCTGCTGCGGCAGATGTTTCAACCTCAATGCAGAGTGAATTTTCTCATTGAGCCACATGTGTGACTGGCAAGGATATGTTCCCGATCCCCTGATACACTTGCATCAGCAGTCTAATTTATATGTGCGTAACTCACACATCCAGTCACACACAGATACACACATTGAAAAACACACCCACAGATACACACTTGTAGTTGTACGCACACATAAGCGTATTCTGACAATGACAGATCAGTGTGACAACTGTTGGGTGTTTGGAGAAATTTCCAGTAAAATCTGTCATCTCGTAGGCATAATTCAAAGAGAGGGTTGAGGGGCTCGTGCACCTGTGGGTGCCGTGATCACTCTGTGATTAGAAAGCGCTGCAGGAGAGGAGGTCTTTGGAGACTGTGATGTGCGATTTGCATGAGCTGTCAGTCATTTTTGTCTCTATCCTGTCAACTAGACGAGAGCTAAATCTAAATTCCAGCTTTGGCAGCTTTTTTTCGTCTAAAACCCTTTCAACTTTTGGTGTTTCTTGCCACAAATAAACAATATATTATGAAACTAAGGAAGAATGTCAGCATCCCCACTCCCATACTAATACCCAGTATTATCTTTGCTAACAGGATCATGCTTACTGTTTTGGATGAAGGGTGGTATGAGTAACATGCAGCCACAGCGACAGATAATCTCCTCCACTCTCGCATCAAAGCCCTCCTTCTTAAAATCTCTTCCCAGAGCCCCCCCTCCCCCTTCTTTTGAGCTCACTGTTGTGCACTTGAGCTAAAGGTCTAACCATTTATCAGGGAACCCAAGATAACCAGATCCATTCTAAGGGAAATTACACATACTTTTTACCCAAGTAACCACCCAATTAAATTCCTGGAATGGGACTTTCCAGTGAGGAAATAGGAAAGAAGCTAAAGACTTCTCATTTGCCCCTCTTGGGAATATAGGATATATGACCACTCAAAAGCTCTACGGCACAGATATATATGTAGATCTCAGCTCCTTGCTCTTTGTGGTCTGTATAACACCCTGATCTCTATTTAAGCTTTATTAACATATTGGCAATCCCAGCACCCCGTTTGCTATCTGTCTAAATGCGATTAGTACCTCGGGGCAAAAGCCACTATTTCAAGAAGATCTGGTGGCCAGAAGATTTCTGTGCCAAGAATACCTTTTCTGTGCGCTGCTCATTGTGTTAGCTTTAGAGTCAAGGATAGAGTTTTAGTTGAGAGATGACGTCTATAGCAAGATTTTTTTTACAAGTAGCTAGTAAACAAGCTAATAAAAGTTTCCTGCCTATTTTGCTGTCCAGGACCGTTTACATGCATTAAACCAAAGCCTGCTCAAAGATTAGTCAATAATACTCAAACTACAAACTGAAACCAAACCTTATGTGATTCCTAAATACTCTACATGTAAATGCATAATCTGTTTATCAAAATCTACTAATTACACTCGTGAATAATTTGACTTGATTTTGACATTCCAGAACGGACAGTGATATGTTTAGGCTGTGTGTGATTAAATATAGAAAAAGCATTTTAGATTTGAAAATAGATAATGCATAATAGATAGTAGACTATGCAAAAATATGTTTGCGCTTTTTAAAAATGATTTATTTATTTGTTGTTGTTTTGGACTAATCCTTTGAAAACAGTTGGCCTTTTATACGCTCTTTGAAGACTTTTGGGGGGACAGAAAGGCCTATTGGATTTTCTTTTTGGTTTTGAAAGTTGTGATTGGACGCAATTACCACATTATTTTTCCATTGAGGAAATCATTGTACATACAGTAATGCTTATCTTCACCATTTGGTACAATATAGATAATGCAATCAATTTGGTAATGTATTATTGTACAATTTCTCATTGTGTTTTATTTGTATGAGATTTGTGAATCAACATCATTTTCACTTTATTCAATTCCAACCATTCTTTCCCCTTACCCATAGAACAGATTTTGGGCACAGACATTTTCTTTGCATTGCGGCCAAATAACTATTGCATTCTGATCTTCAAATCAGTGATATGTTCTGAACGTGTTTTGTTCTTTGTGCATAGGGATACTTACTCATGGGGTCAGCAGCAGGGTTCTCACACAGCTCAGTCTTAGCCTCTCCGTTGGGCCTCTCGTTGGGTTTCTGGGACAGACGTGATGACATTGTTGCAGCTGTGACCACAGCCTTGAAGCTACGCTTTCTCTTTTGTACGTTCATCTCAGGGTGGAAGATAATAATGTACACCTTGGGCATGTAGAGCATGCCCAGTGCTACTGAGGCACTAAGGTTCATGGAGATGGTCAGGGTGGTTGTTTGAATGTACAGCTGGAAGAGAGCACAGACAGGAGAAAGGTGATTTTGGAACAGACTCGAATGGCAACATATATGATAAAAAGGGCAATTCCTTTTTAGGAGATTTGGCAGTTCCATGTAGCACACAAAAAAAAACCATTTAAAAATCTTATCAAGAATAATGAGAGACAAAGATGGTGGTTTAACATCTGTGTCCAATTACAGACAGTCACACTGTGGAGCACAGCGAGGAGGCAAAAGCCTAATAATAACCATTGCCTGATAACAGAATGTGAGCATCCAGCGAAAAAAGTTCATGGCCGTTGTCATTTTCTCAACCCTGGAGAACGGAGTAACTCTTCTTAAGCATCATTGGAGAAAACGTTTGTTTTACTTATATCATGCAAAACACTTTTCATAATAACTGATATTTCTGTTAAAACACAAAATATTTTTTTGACAACCAAACGTTGAATTCAGATACACACTGTAGGTGTTGTGGAATGTGGATATTTGCAATGTGTGGCTGTGGAGAGACAGAGCAATCATGCGTACGGTGAAATAACCCAGCAGCATTATTGAAAGCCTGACCCAGAGCTACTTAGTCAAGTTGAAGACAGTTCAAGCGTATTAATAACAATAGCAGAAGCATCACTATGACTGTAGCTAAACCTCCTTAACCGGCCTCCTTTCTACCAGTTTGTCCACCCAGATCCTTGATTGATAGACTACACTGTCCATCACATGTTGAAGTCTTCTTTCCTTTGTCCTTATTTCGGATCATTTCTCTCACCACTCAGGAATTCATCAGACCAATGTTCAGCCGCTGAGCTACTTCCCCCTCCACTAACAATTCCTGTAGCCAGTCGCAGTACAATGTTCATTTGTCCTAGAGTAGAGCATGGACAAACAACACTGCGTCTGCGCTATACAGCAGGTCTACCATTTGTTTTTCTCCAGCTCTGCATGCAGTGGAGTGCAGCCTGTGAAGGGCTCTCACTATGTTAAGTGGTAAGATCATTCACAAGAACACCATTCATGGGAGCACTACACAGGTACATTCTCTTAAACGCTTCCTACATAACATTCCCTACAGAGGTTACATAACAACTTTCACATTGATATGTGGTAATTACGAGCTTACATAACCCAGATCACGCTGCAATATAGGTGGACTCAAATTCGATACTGTGACTTGATCATAAGGTGCTGATTTCACTAAGAAGTAGGGAGGTCAGTAATTCAGCACGCAAGAGCCTCTTTTTTTCATTTAAGAGTCTTAGAGGAGGAAGAATTGCTTCAAGAGGGGAAATTATTGTTTCAAGTGCAGATCACCCAAGCCCCTTCACTAATCTACTGCACTCGAAAACATTAGATGTCACGTATATGATGCCAGCCACTGGTGATGGGAGCAGAGAGGGGATACCATTGTAAACACATTAGCCAGTGCACTGTATCTGCAAAGCAGCGAAATGCTCACCGATTCATTGAGAGGCAGAAATGTCACCATTTGCATAGAGTTTTTCTTGGCAAATAGCAAGACTAACAGTAATTTATTTCCTACAAGGCACTCATTTACATGCCAGTCATGCCTTTGTCTTGCAATCTCCATTGTGAAGCGTGATATCATCAACATGCCAATACACTCAACTGCCTCTGTCTCTCTCTATTGCCTCCTGTTTCTGCGGAGCAGCATGAGAGGCAGTGATCTGGCTGGCGCACCATGCATTAATAACTGTATGAATATCACAATGCCCTCAGTGCACTCTGTTCTGTGTGACTCCGAGCTGTGGGAGAGCGGAAATGTTTTACTCTTGCTGGAGTCTGAGCTATGAACTCCCACCGTTTGTGATTAGATATTCGTGGCGACCGATCAAAGCATTGCGAGCAGTCCATGTGGGGTCAAATATAATCACCAAAGAATCTTCATCATGGGCTGTGTTTCCATGTTTGGTAGTTGGTAACCTGTCTGGTATCCATAGCAACACCACAGAGTTTGGTGCGAGCAACTAAACACGGCTGGAATAAGCTTTAATGAGATTCTGATACCTTAGACGCGGCAATGCTGACCCTATCAGAGCTGATTTATTGACCATGCAGGGGAGTTGATTCGGGAGCGGGCGCACAATGAGTGTTGGGTGCTTACTCATACTCATCTCTCACAAGCAAACAGACACACAAATAACGTGTAGATACATAGGCTCCACTCTCTCAGACACAGTCTCACACACACACACACACACACACACACACACACACACACACAACCCAATCCTTTTCCTTACTGCCTCTAATCACCGAGACAGGATTTTTCATTGTGCCTCTCGATGAGCTTGACCCAAATTCATAGCCCCTGTCACCCACCACTCGAATGTTTAGCTTGTCACAGAACATTCATAATTAATTCCCGTTGCTTTAACATAAATAAATACATGAAGTAATTTTCACAACTGCTTGGCAACTCTCTATTTATAGCTGCAGTAATGATTTATTAACGTCCTCATCAAGCATCAAATCAAACGGTTGCTTTTGAATTTTACATCCCACTGACAAGCGAAATGCCAACAAACGCCACAAGAAGCGACATTTAGACAAAAAGCTGTTGAAGGGTGATCCTCATAATTACACCCACCAGGGATATACTTACTGCAAAGGCAATTTAGTGTGGTATGGTTGAGTTCTACAAATGCACACAGTGATAAGGAATTGATTCAGTAAGGGACAATTAGGATGCACTCGGCCTGTTCGAGAATGCCTTCAATAATGAATCCAGGCGATTTGCAGTCCCCGCTCAACTACCTGGATGTCTCTTGTTGTTTTGGGTGGCCTACTTTCTAGCTGGGCTCATCATGAATAACTCTGTCTGGCTTTGTGCTGCAAAGACCTATTCCAAATTGGAGCCACTGCTCTCCGTGCGGACGGCTTCCCCTCGTTTTGACTCTAGTTTGAAGCCCAGAAATAGGGACTTCCTGCACACACAAAACAATGATGTTGTCACACATATAAGCTGCTTTACATGTGTTAGAGCAGATCATTAATACATCATCAATCCAACAATCTTGACACTGATGTTTCCCTGACATTTTTTGATGTGTTTACACCTCAAGGTGATATGTTTCTCTCTAATTAGTGCCTGTATCCATCGGGCGTGCTTAAGGTTGAAATCAGTGCTGCTGTTTACAAAATCCTACTGGATGTTTCATCCAAACTTTAGCAATAAGGGTGAAAGCATGTGATGGTTCTTAACTTTTACAACCAGGGCAATATTTATAAGAGGAGAAATGTTTTGGAAAAGCTTGATGGCAATAACTTCTTGACATTTTTTGAAACTTTCTGCAGAAACCTCCAAACTTTTGTTGCTATCGGGAATATGCATCTTTCCAACAACGATTATTCTGTCAGAACCAACAACTTACAGGGTGGAAATCATACATTTATTGCTCAAACTTGACAACATTATCTTCATAAAGAGAGGTAAAATGTAATATAGTAATGTAATGTTATAAAGCCAGTAGCAGGACATGTGATCACCTGTTTCAGTTTATTTCCCAAGACTTTTCTCCCACCTGTGGAGGGGCGTGCCACAGCCCACACAGGCTTTCCAACATCTTTGCTTTGTGTTCCCTGAACAACAGATGTAGTTTGTGTGTGGCATGTTTGGTATAAGCACTGGTATGATAATTTCATGCAGCTGAGTCAAATTACCTGCTATTTTAATTTGCATGAAATGTTTTTTAGCAGCTTGCCAGTGTTTACTTAACATTCATTATATAAATAACATATTTCTATAAATCCTTGTTTATGCTATTTATCACATCCGCCAAGGACATTTGTTTTCAATTTATTTCTCTGTTGTCAGACATAATGGAAAAATACTGGGCCGACTTTTATGAAACCAGGTGATGATTTCCATATGACCTTTTGGAATGGGTTTCAGAATCGGGGTGAGGCAGAGATCTACCTTATTTGAATAACCTCCTATGTAATTTTATTATATTTTAGCATTTAAGTTGGAAATTAGTAACTTGCAAGTACTTCTCACACATACCTTGAACTGCAAATTTCAGACAAAGTGAAAAATGTCTTTTTAGGGGATGTTACGTCTCCCTCTCTCCTACTTGATTAATAAATCCTCATATCTAGATAATTTGTATCATAATTTTCCAAATAAAACCCACAACTTTCTATAACACTTGACCAGCTCCAGCTTTTTGCCTGCAGTCTGCCTCTGGTGCAATTTGCTCAGATTGAAACTAAGTCAAACAACTGAGGTAGGAGGATTTCACGTTTCCTTTTCATAAGAAGAAGAAGCTTTAGTTTATTAATAGAAAACGATATGTTTTACTTGGTTGTTATAATGGTTTACACACACACACACACACACACACACACACACACACACACACACACACACACACACACACACACACACACACACACACACACACACACACACACACACACACACACACACACACACACACACACACACACACACACACACACACACACACACACACACACACACACACACACACACACACACACACAAACAGGACCAATACAAATGCATTATATATGGCGAGATGACGGGTGATTCCAGGATGGCGCCTAGTGACTTGCTACCTGTGACCCTTTTGTTCCCAAGCCGATTGTTGAGCTACTCCTGCCTCTAAAAGACTCCAAATCTCTGGGAGAAGTGTCTAGTTCAATTCCCCTCAAGTCCATTTGTTCTTTTGAGAGAGACCGGAGGATTAGAAGTTGCAATTTAAATGTAACATACTGAAAGCTGGAATAAGGAAGTTTTGGGCAAATATAGTATGTCAGTACTAATGATACTTGGCAGTTTGGTCTCTCAAAGAGTGCTTGTGGGTAAAGGAGACATCTTACAAGTGCCTAAGTGTTTTCTATACACGTATTGAGGTATGTTAGCTTTCATGACATGAAGTTCTCCTTCAAGCGTGACTTAATCTTGTGGGTGTTTTACTAGAAAGTTTCCGTCTAGATAGTTTCAGCCTCAGGGAAAACGTTTCAGTATATCATACTCCTTCTCATCTGAACTGTAAGGAATTTTGTGGTCAATGATGTTACCAAACAAGAGACTTCTCATGTTTAGTGACAGCAACCTTTTAAATGTATTCATTATTGCTTCATTAAATACTATCATGTGGAAAACTGTTTTGTGAATTTGTTAGTGCTGTTTCTTTCACACTTCTATGCTGTCTGATGTTCAAAGCTCTTCTTGAACACTAACTTACAGGCTCAGAGTTTCTTTTAAAAGTCATATGTGGCCCGAGGACATCTGAATTTGGATGCTGGTGACTCTCACAGTCATTAACTTGAGAGTGTTAAATAGTGTACTGAGCAAATGCAGGTGCACAGGAGTCTGGGGGAGGGCTCTGTGATCTTTTGTTACTGTTTTTCGCATGGCTTCCCCCAACGTTGGTTTGAATGGGCAAAACAGAGGGGAGGGGAAGGGAGTCACAGGTGTGGACAATATGGGCAGCTAAATGGTGTTGAGTTAAAGCAATTCCACTCAGTGCAGTCTTTGCTACAATACAACACATTACAATTCAATACAACACAAGGTAAAACAGCAATCATATTGGATTATCACTTGCAGCTGGCTTCCCATTGTTTTGATATTGGACTACATGCGTTGACAGAAATTATTGTAATCTGTAAGTAGTATTTAGCCACATCTAAAATTAAAAAAAAGGTAGTTAGGAAGTGAGGATATAGTAAAATGCATCACACTGTATCCCATTCAGCCTCCAACCGTTCATTCACACGCACACACAGAGCCACAGAGCATCTATCCGTCATCAATCAACAATGACACATTTCCTTTTTTTGGGGGGGGGGGATGTTGTGAGCAATGTGTGCTCATACTTAAAATGCAAGTCTAAGAAAGTTGTAAAAATGGATGATAATGGAGACCTTTGGCTCACTGCAGCTTCTGCAAAGGGAGTTTTCAAGACATGCAAAGGCTCTTCTCACTTGCAGTGGCTAGGGAGTGAGCAGAAGTGCGCCCACAAAGGCCATTACACCATGATGCTGTGGTGTGAACTGGAGGTGACAGAAAGATAGGATCTGGCTTGAACAAGAGTTAACTGTATAAAGAGGAAAGATAAACACATTACTGCCTCGCTAGTCGCTGCGAGTAACATAATGAACTCCTAATCGCCGCTGAGGGTGTAATTCATCTATGAAATCAGCAGCAAATTGAGATGAAGAAAATCAGTTTCTGATCCATCTCATGCGGTAGCTTAGTAGGAAGGATATTGAGCGGCATGCCTCTCAAAAGGTTAGGAGTAACACTTTCCTGTCAGCATCGATATTCTGTGAGTGGAAAACTGCCCCTACATGCCGTCTTATACACACGGCCTGTCAAGTAGCATGCGCTGCTTACAAGTCCTGCCGATGCATGCATCTGTATTCTGCCCAGTGCTCACCAGATAAGCAATGACTAGTGTGTCGGGTCAAAATGTCATATTCTCAATCAACTCCAGTAGCACCGAATGTCAAATGCTTTGTTGAGTAGAGCGCAGCTGTCGAGAGATGGAATGCGTTGAATCAACTTGTATTTATCCCCCCATTTCTCCATGCATTCCTCTTCTTTCTCCTGCTCCACAGCCAGCTTGTTTCCATCTCCAGAATAATGCATAATAGTATATGTTGAGGCCAAGGCGTGAACGCTAAGATGATGGCACCTGGAGCTGCCAGCACCCCCATCCGTATCAGCCCTTTGGAATTTCAAGATTCTGGTGCTTAACATCAACCCACTCTTCGCCTTTCTATGGATATTTTTGTCTGGGGTGGTCCTAGTGTGGTTTCCATGCACGTCGGAGCCGTGTGAATGTGAAATCAAGAGAAAATGAACCCATAACTTATACATTCACTAAATGTGTGTGTGTGTGTGTGTGTGTGTGTGTGTTTGTGTGTATATACATGTGTTTGTGCTCTCTTTATAAACTGCTTGAGTTTTCATTTTGTGTTTGTACAAATGCATCTGCGCATGTGTTTGGACAAGATAAAAACAGGGCAAAAGAATGAAAGCAAAATTTGTAAGAGGGAGAGACACAGACAAAGAGAAGAGTGCCCACAAAGAGAGGGAGGGAAAGCAATAGAAAAAGAAATGACTCACCTTCTCTGCCGACTGGGCCGTGCCAAAGAAAATCGGGATGAAGGCCAGCCAGACTATGCATGTGGTGTACATAGTGAATCCGATGGGCTTTGCTTCATTGAAGTCTTCTGGTACATCCCTTGTCTTGATGGCGTAGATGGTGCAGGTCACCATCAACAGGATGCTGTAGCCCAACGAGCAGATTATCTGTAGGTCTGTGATGTCACACTTCAGCACGCCACGGGCCAGCTTGGGGTTGATCGTTTTCTGCTCATCGTAGTCGATTATGGTGTTAGGAGGGTCCACGGCGAACCAAACCAGCACGCCTAGCAGCTGCACGCAGATCAGACTAGAAGTTATGGCAATCTGTGAGGTGGGACTGATGAAGCGAGGGGCCGTGACCGTCTGCTTGCCCTGCTCGAAGATACGATAGATGCGGTTGGTCTTGGTGAGCAGCGCTGCGTAGCTGATGCACATGCCCAGGCCCAGGAAGATCCTCCTGAAGGCACACACGGCTACGTCAGGCTTGGCAATCATGAGGAATGTGATGATGTAACACAGAAAGATGCCTGTTAGCAGCACGTAGCTCAGCTCTCGGCCCGATGCCCGCACGATGGGCGTATCATTGTAGCGTACAAATGTCGCCATGACAAAGATGGTGGCAATGATACCAAGCATGGCCAGGAAGACGGGGATTATTGCCCAGGGAGAGTGCCACTCCAGCTTGACAATCGGAATGGGCTGGCAGGCGGTTCTGTTAGGATTGGGCCTCATGTTGTAGGCACAAAGTCTGCAGGAAGTCTCATCATACTGGTGCTGGTAGCCATCACATAGCTCACAGTGCCAGCAGCATGGCATGCCCTTTACCCTCTTCTTCCTCTCTCCAGTTTTGCAGGGCAGGCTGCACACAGAGATTGGCACCTCCTGCTCCCCATCTGGCCACTGAAGCTCCTCCAGCTGGTAGAGAGATGACACACAGCGCAAGAAGATAGGGTTAGTGATGGAGCAGTAAGCCAGAAGTACCACTGAATATAAACATTCACGGGGATAGTGTTTGGTACTCGCATTTTGTGTTTGACCACAACATTCCCTCCTAATTCCTATATTGTTTTTCTCATGAGGTAACATGCTTTGCAAAAACCAAGTACAATGCAGCTGAAAAACACAATTACCTAATACAGTAAAACATCTTTATTGCCAATTTCAGAGGGATTGCCTTTTCTTATTCTTGAATTTAATTGAAATCACCATGGCAACAGAGCTTACCTTTGTTCAGTGAAATAAAGAAATGCGAGATGCAAAAGACATTATGTTTTAATACAGAAGCCAGGTATGAAATATGTGATGATAAAGAAGGAAAATGGGACTATAAGATTGCAAAATGCCTCTTTTAGACTTTGCAGAGCTATTTCTATTTATGATCTTGTCATCAATATGAAAAGATCCGTATACAGGCACACAGAAGAGTTATCTGAAAGTCCAATTCAAAAAGGCCCGGAGGTGTTTCATGGTTTAGGCTCAAACTTTAATCTCAACGTACAAGTCGCCTTCAACAAGCTGTGAAGAAATTGAATTTTTTAAGGTTCTTACATATTTTGTCAGTGTGCTAAAGAAGCTTTCATAATACTCTGTGCTGATCTTTGATTTATTTTGAAAGTGTACTGATCTATGGCTTTAAAAGCAGCAGAAGATTAATGATTTTCCAACGTGGCAGTTCCACAGCAATACACAGTATGAACCAAGTAACCAAATAAATCATTTGGAGTCCAACAAACAGAAAGAAACATAGAAAACTACATATTCCAGTAGTATGATGGTTAAACAGATTTTTATTGCCCTCTAAAACTGATTTAATGCGACAGATTTAAAGGGTGCTTTGAGACAATGAGTTTGAAACAGCCTACATTAAAATTGTTGAGTGGCATGGCATAAAACTATACTGAAAATGAACAGCAATTAGTTTCCAGCATCATTTCTGTTGTGTGCATTATGCCTTGATGTGAAGTGAATTCATGAAAAGGAACCCTGTGGAGATTCAGAGCTCTAATAGCTCTAAGGCGCATGACCTAAAATAGTATGGTATAGTAAAGCTATTAAAAAGTCAGAGTGTAATATGTCATGAAGTCATTATAATTCATTGAGTAAGTATACCTGACAAAGTCATAATATAGTGTGCCATTCAAAGTCATTGTATGTTATTTAATAAAAGTTCAAGAGGAACTCTTTAATATGTCATCAAAACGTCATAATGAATTATGCCGTAAAAAGTCATAGTATTGTATGCCGTTATCAGTCATGGTAGAGTATATAGTAAAAAGTCATAGTATTGTATGCCGTTATCAGTCATGGTAGAGTATATAGTAAAAAGTCATAGTATTGTATGCCATTATCAGTCATGGTAGAGTAAGTCATAGTATTGTATGCCGTTATCAGTCATGGTAGAGTATATAGTAAAAGTCATAGTCTTGTATGCCGATGCCAAACAGAAAGAGTCATGTTGTAGTATGCCATAGAAGTTCATCATAAAGGTATGCTGTAAAAAGTCATATTATAGTTGCTCATATAAAATCCTAAACATTGTCATGGTAAAATCTGCCGTAAAAACTAATTGTATATTATGAAATAAAAAGTAATACTATGGTATGTAATTAAGACATAAACAGTCATGTCATACAAATTCATAGTATAGTATATCGCTAAAAAGTTAAAAGAATATCAAAGTATTGTTTTTCACAAAATACATAAGTACACATTTCTTATGCAAAAAAGTGATTGATTAGTGCGATTTATAACTGATGTTTGGTTGCAAAGTAATAACCTGGATACAACTAGACTGCATGTTAACCCAACAAAATAAGACTGAAGACCTTTGTCTCCACATCTTTACAGAGACCTGGCTCCATGCTGGCATCCCGATCAAGCTTTCAGACTTAGTGTGCAGATCGTAGAAGAGAAGGAAGGACTACAGCGAGACGATCAGGGGCGAACCCTGTGTTAACTTCAATGATAATTAGTGCTGAAACAATTGTTAGACAATGTTTTCCTGATGTCGATTTGTTTTAATGGTAAGATGCAGGAAATGTTATCTGGCTTTAATATCGTGGAAATATCATGAAATAGGATAGTAGATGTTGAAAATTTCATAATTTCAAAGTGTCTCGTAAAAGGTAAGTATGGTATGTTTGAAATGTCTTTAAAGGCATAATATTTGATGTCAGAAAAATTCACAGTATAGTATTAAACGTCCCCTATAATGCTTTTCCGGTTTTAACCTGTCCTTTCGTGTGTTGTGTATATTTTTCTGCATGTAAACGGTCTGCAAAGTTACAAACCCTCAAAGTACACCCTGTAACGAGTAAAACTCTAAAGCAGACAAGACGTGTCTATGCTGCCCTCGAACGCCTCGCTGTAGAATTTACTTTTTCCATTTTTTTCTTCCGGGGCAATTGACATCACTAAATCTGGAGATCGGCAAGTTGGCACGCCCATAGTTATAGACCAATAGGCACACCCTCTGCCAACCGACCATTTACTGGAAGGCTGAAATGTCAAGGAAGTACTGTGCCCTGAAATGCGAGGGGAAATGTCATCTGTTTGCCTTACCGAAAACAGTACCACTATGATTAGTAAAAACGGCCACAATATGGGACCTTTAAAAAGAAAGTCGTAGTATAGTATGTTGTAAATGTCATTGAACAAGTCATGGTAAAGTTTGTCCAAAGAGGCAAAAATGTCAAAAATGAAGTGAATAATAGTATAGTATGTCGCAAAAAGTCAAACTATAGTGTTAAGAATATGTTGGAAAGTGTTTCTTTAAAATGATTAATAATTTGAAGCGCTTCTCTGGTAACAACATATGGCATAACAGATACCCAAGTTGGACTCCAGCATCAGAAACCTTTGTTGAATGTCAAAACCTTCTCTCTAACCCTCATTTCTAGTCTTCTATTAAATTCAGCAGATAGAAAATCACCACCAGGTACAAATGTCCGACACAAAATGAACCCAGCTAAAGAAACAGCATTGCTTCCTTCCAGATGTGGCAACTGCCAACAATTACAGAACTGCACCTCTCACACACACACACACACACACACACTTACACACACTTACACACACACAGACACACACACACAGACACACACACACACACACACTCTTTACAGTGTGTTTTTTTTCTGTGTACCCGTTTGACAAATGTGTTGTTTCTGTGGTGTCTCTGTAGATTATCATCTGCCATTTATCTGGGGGCATGAAGGTGCCATTTGTTATTTGGACAATGAATGGTGCACACTAGAAAACCTCCCGATTACACACAGCGTGGTAACAGTGAGACCAACAGCTCTGTTGCCATGGAGACAGGATGCAAGAATTTTGACACTTTGGACTCATTTGGGTTTCGCTTCAGCTGTTAATTATACCGTTAATTTCAGCTTTTGTGAATAGGAGCAGCGTGACATTGAATTATCAATGATCGAAACGTGTAAAAGAATACCCTTTGAAGTAGGATGCTCCTTATGTGTTTCTAAACAAGGTGATAGCTATTGGAATATAATTGCGCTGTCAGAGCATTTTGTTTGTAATCACGCTAAAACAGAATGCAGATCAAATCTACAGCAACAGACGTTGGTCCACCTTTGCCATCCAATCCATTTGGTGAGTTTAATTCTTGTGAACCAGAGAGCCATTATGCAAATGTTACCTCATCTGTATGTAAATGTCATGTGTTTTTTTTGGGGTGTTATCAGAGTTACATAGAAATGTTCGTCTTAGGTTTCATCCTTTCAAACGGCGTGGACAATTTCAACCATGTTTGCCTTGAAATAAAATAAAACTCATCAGTTGCTTTATTGTCCACATGAATCACCTGAGCCCATTCTTGTGTTGTGACAGTGAGATCTATCATTGTAGCTGCAAACCAACACCTTGCACCTATAAAAAGCAGCGGCTGTGCTCCAGCTCTACACCTAGCCTGATATTAGACCGTTTTTTTCCTGTAGGTAGATATTTAAAGCTACCATGAAATGAAAAATACCCAATCCATGATGGTGTTCAATGGGTTCAACTATCTATGCAAAAAAAGACATCATTTGTATTGATATGATTTATCTCGCTCTAATAGATGTACCTAGAATTCCATATGATAAAAATGTGATTGTTAATTCAGAGTTTAATCATGTACAGTAAAACCAGGCGCGGGGAAGCTACAAAGCACAGAGTAACATAGGAGGTGTTTATTTAGGTGTCAGCTTCCAACAACAGCTCCCTGCTGCCAAACAATGAACATATATGGTTTGACACTTGGGTTAAAAAACATGTTTTTCTCTCCACCCACTGAAATCCCCGTCAGAGACCTGTGCAGAGGGAGAAGAGAGAACTGAACAATGCAGAGCTGTCTGTTGGTAATGGTCTGTATTAATTCTACCTTCTTACTTTTTGATGTATAACTCTCAAATCAAGCCCTCGCTAATGTTAAGTCATGCCCTGATATCCTTTCAGAAGTGGAAAAATATCAAACTCCTTTTAAAAGCAAATTAAATGTGACGGACTAACATTTCCAAATTGTGTCCCTCACACACGGATTTAAAAGAAAAATTGTCAGTTAAATTGCCTGTTTTTCTTTTACCTCTATAAAAGCGCCTTGTGACACATTTGATGCTGAAGGATGAAATAAAATGTTTCATTTAATTAAGTCTAGACTAAAAGTAAATTCCTGTAAGACTTTGGAATACGATTAACATTTGCCTTAAATTAGTAGGCACCACATCAACTAAAGTGTGTGTGTTTGTGAACATGTTTCCCTTTTTATTTTCGGAGGAATATATTACTTGATGTATCTTCCGAGAGTAACACTCCCTCCTTCTTGCTAAATTGCACAAACACAATCAGTTTGCCCCCGAAAAACACCAATTAGACTGAAAGTGAACATGTCTGCACCTGAGCTCTCCCTGTATTTGAGATGCAAATAATGTGCACCACCTTGTCATTTCAATTTTCAGAAAACACAAAAATGATTCAGGTTTGTAAATCTGTTGCATCATTGAGCGTAGACATCCTGTTTAGATAGTATTCAAACAGCGTGTTGTCTGTCTGTGTGTTGTGTGTGTGTGTGTGTCCAGTACATCGTCATACCCTGAGCTGGAGGTTCTCCACCCACTGTCCTACTATCTTATACTCTGGGGTGGAAGAGTTGGTCATCTGGAACTGGTACAGGTCATAGCGTCCTGGAGCATCGCCGTTTTTGTTAAACACAACAGAGGTGCCGGCACTGCCTGTACAGAGCGAGAGAAAGACAGAGAGGAAAGGAAAGGTGTTAGCTGGTGTGACAAAGCACAGCGCCTCTCCTCGTGACATAAAAACATAAACTTTTAACCCCTTGCCTTTTCTGTGTGGTGGTGTACATGGGCCACACCTGGGAGCACAGAGTGTTTGATCTGTTACTCCCAGTTAAAAGCTCAACATACAGTGACCTATATCCTCAACCTTTTATGATAATCACGTACAGAGAAGCATGCTCCCTACTGACCGATATAGCTCTTCCACACATGCTTCCTATGCAGCATCACGGCCGCCACAATGTCCTCTGGAGGAATATATTTTCATTCTCCAAACACTTGGATACATCAACTCTCAGCTGTGTTTTCATATCACAAATTCAAATGAACGCATACCTCCTCAGGTAGGAAGTAATGCATTTCAATCACACAGTGGACAACAACAGGAGATGCAGGGAGGATAAACAGGTCAGCCAAAGCATCATACGGTCCCCATCTGCTCGCAGTGTGCAGCAGCCTGTCTCAAGCAGAGCCCTGAAGATTTCTCTAATTAGCTCAGAGAGGTCTGCGGACACCTGAAACATTACGCATGAGGAAAATGAATTTTTTCAATTTGTGGGAGCCCTCAAGCCTGTCAGTTGTCTACCTGTGCATATCACTCAATTGCGACTGCAGAGTATGTGCAGAATAGTGTGTGTTAATTCAGATGTCAATCAACGTGAGATCTCCCTTATAGCAGTAAATGTTGAATGGCATTAATGGGAAACAACTGTAGTACTTTACTTTTATACATGAGGTATGCATTATTAATGATGTCAGTTGAACCATCCCAGAATGCTAAGAGACAATGAGTGCATTTCACAAGTCTATTCACCTTGACACTGTATATACAGTAGTAGCTTATAAGCACAAATGGAGATACCATTTTTAAATGGGACAGAGGGGAGTCTGATGACACTTGGCATGGGAATTAAGTACTTTAATAGCTTTGGCTATAAAAAGTATAGAGAAAGGACTAGCAGCATATGTCCAAAGCACTTTGGGAACATGTTGTCTGTGGTATCTGGAACAGTGCTCGTGGCTTTTGGATGCAAGGCCACTGCACCTTTTCCTTAGTGTCCAGCCAGGAGGGAATTTTGTCTGCCTCCAGTATTTCTTCCAAGGACATTTGTCATTGAGCATTCAACAAAAGTTTCGGGCCAAAAGACTCTTGTAAAACAAGAAAGGCAGAGGTAACACCAGCAACAGAAAAAAGAATTTCAGACAACACAATCTGGGCCCATTTTATTAAAACACTGTGGACATGCACCCAAAGGTTCCTCTTTGACCTTGTGACACCGTTGTGCATTGAAAATGTCAGTTTATAAGACCTAAAGTGTCCTTTTCAATGTTGATGCAGAGCCACAAAACCTTTACTACCTGCTGTTATGCTTTGTGACAGGACAAATATTTAATATATATAATAACAATTATATTAGTATGCAGTGAAACTGCACATCACCAGGACAAAGCTGGCATCCATGGAAGACCTCTTCTCCAAGCGGCTCAGGAAGAAAGCCCACAGGATTATAAAAGACCCCCATCACCCCAGCAACAAACAGTTCTGTCTGCTGCTGTCTCGCAGGCGGTACCGCAGCATCAGGTCTAAACCACCAGACTCGGGGACAGCGTCATCCCACAGGACTATTAAACACCCGAGCTTGCACAATTTTTATAGATGTTTTTTACATTATTTGTTTCATGTCTTGTATTTGCACTGTTGAGGAACCTGCAATCTAAGTTTTTCATACATTAAATAACTACACCGTAGTTGGGTAGATGTAATGACAATAACATTTTGAATCTTGAATCTTGAATGCAGATATGACAAAACTGGGGTAATTTGCCCAGTCAGTCTTTTTGTTTCAAAGTAGAACACTAATCATAGCAATCCATGTGTCTGCACAGAAGATGAAGCAGGATAGGAGTTCAGAATAAATTCAAGTGAGGTGGTGAAAACTCTCTTAGTGTAAAAACAGAACTCAGTGTGGGACATTCACCTTCCTGTCACTTCTGCTTCCACCAAACAGAGAGGAGAATCATTGACACAGTGAATAAAGATGTTGACAAGGTATTGACTCCTGTGAGCAGGAGCTCTGACAGGGGTACAATCCTTACTCTACGCTTCAGCAAAAACATGCAGCAATACAAACAAAGTCATTCAGTAAAATGACATGAGTGATTGGGCACTTGGCACTCTTCAGCTTTAGAGCAAATAATTAAGCTGTGTCTCTGCATGTGGAGATAAAAACGCATTAGAAATTCCTTTTCTGTTTTCTATTGCCTTACATTTTCAAGGGAGCAAAATGGTCTGTGTTGGCTCCTTAGTGAGAACGCTGTCTAAGATGAAAGATTTATGCATTTGCATGTGGCTCTGAACTAAGACATGACAAAAAAGTGCACCACTGCTGTGCCGAGCAGTGTGGGTGGACTGGGGATCCACTGCTGTGCTTCTCTCGCATCATTATTCTTTCCTTTTCTTTTGCCTCTCAATCTTCAGCTCTGTGACTTCTGCACAGTGGGGAGATCAACAAAGGAGACTTACACTCCTTTGCTCTCAAACACACATTAGCAGAGGCACATACACAGAATAATGTGCGTGGTTCCAGTCTTTAAATGCAATAAGGGGCAGTGAGATTTGCCTGACGGAGCCACAACAGAACAACCTCTGCTTGCCAGTAAAAAGGTTTGAGAATATAAAAGCCAGACAGGAAGGACAAGAGGAGGTGGAGCAGGTAGTGACCTTATTTTTGGCTCGGGTGAAATGAATCGACTTATTTGTCAGCCCCACAGGAGGGTAAATGTTTTTTAGAAAATGAAAATACCCCCAAGAAGTCTGCACAACCTCAGAGGGTTATTGAGATAGGACTGCAGATTCTCAGTCCCATGCATGAATCTGCCCTTACTTAAAGTCTCCAGCAAAAGTTATCCGTAAAAAGGCAATTTCACATATTTGGTACTTTATTTCCACCTTAAAATGTCTCCTCACCTGCTGGAACTCTGCCCCGCTGCCATAGCGACAGAGTTACAGTAGACAGGCTCTCTAGGGCTTATCTCACTGACCGAGGTTTGGTTTCACGTTTGTTTATAAGTATTATAGAATTCACCCTGTTAACATGATCACCATGCTGCTTACACTGATAACCAAATGTGCACACACTTGGATTAATTTATATTCAGGATGTGATGCTATTGTTTTATATGTTTTATTATTACAAACCCCAATACAAAATAAAAACATAAGTCACACCAGTGTGCACCAGGTGACATGTTCCCTCATTATGACAAATATAGTTGTATTTTTTTATTTATTTCACATACACTGCAACTGGAAATACTCAAAAGCACAGAAATGATCGAGTAATCTGCAGCTAAAAAGAGTCCCAAAAAAATGCTGGTCCCGTTTGAGCAAAGTTTGCTACCATATACTGTGCCCTATTGTTTAATAAAAAATAAATACTACGCCTTTAAAAACGTTACTATATATTTATGACCTGTTTATAAAACTTGTGTCTTCGGAATGAATGTGCTTGTGGCAGCATAATCCCCTATGCTATAGCGAGGCAGAAACGGCAAGTCAATGTAAAATATAGATGTACAGCCGTGGAAACAATGAAGAAAACACTTCAGCATTATCATTCTCTCTTGTTTTATTATTTATAGGTATGTCTTTGAGTTAAATTTTTCTTTATTGTATTCTATAAACTACTGACAATTTTTCTCTGTACTGGAGTGGTCTCTTTATTTTTTCCGGAGCTGTATTTCCACGCTGTACCCAAATAGACGAGAAGACATGTCAGAAGCTGGATCCTGACCTCTACTTCACCGTCCACATCAGCATTAAATGAACGTTGTTTTTATGAAGCGTAATGGATCAGGCTTTGGCAGCATTACCTTGTGCAACCCGGTGTTGCATAATGATAATATATGATACTTGAATCCTTCAGCTATAAAAATAGGTCTGTGTTGTTACTTGAACATTATTTTCAGGATTACATACAGGAAAAAAACCTCTTCCTGTGCCAGAGGAATTCATAAAAAATAAATGTGACTGAAAACAATATTAGAGAAACAACAACTCTTAAGTCTGTGAATGTCTTAGATTGTTGGAGAAAATGCATGTTTTGACTGAAACTGATCTCAAGGGGATGGATTTGTCACTTGCTTACAAATTAATTAGAAAGACACAAAACAACACAACCCCCCCAACTGAAACCAGCCACCATGACAGAATAATGACACAAAATTAAATGGCAATTTAGTTGATAATAAGGCTAGAAATATGTTCAAACTCCTCAAGTTGTACCTCTGTAAATGACTAATGACACTATTATAGCAGGATTTAATCGGTATTGCTACCTACGGTTTATTCTCTTTTGAACACTTGACACACTGAACGACCGAAATATTTGCTTAAAGTTACAATATGTTGTTGCAAAAGGAAAGAAATAGCAATCCATCTATAGTGTGTCCATGTATTGTATCTTCATTCATTTAACTAGGCAACACAATATTTTGTTTGTTTTGAAGTTTATGTTTTGTGCATCATTTTGTTTGGAAAAATACACTTAAATGAACATAACAAAGAATCAGGACCTTTAGAGAATCATTAGTCAGTATGCCTATCCCAGTCAGGTACATACAGGTACATCTTTCCTTTATATCTAAAAAACACATGTGAAGCGTTTAATACTTAAGGACACACAGTAAGATGGGTCCTCCTTTTAAAGTAGGCCAGTTCTGAGAGTAGATAACGCTGAATCTGTACTTTAAACAGCTGAATCTTATCTAGAACATTTTGTGAAGACACAATGTACTTCAGAAGAGCCTTTAATGATCAGTGGCTGACATACATGCCAGAACATTTGTAATGACAAAAGGTTTCTCTTGTTTTAAACTCATCTCCCATATGGCTCTCTTCATCCCCTCACTTCTGCATTTCAGAACAGTTGTCATTAATAGCTATTTGCCATTAATTGTGAAATATCTTCCCAATCTCTTTCAGTACAGCGATAAATAATGCAAAAGTTCAAGTACTGGCAGACCTATAATATATCATATTGGCTCAAAATATAACAGAGTTCAAGAATATAAGAAATTGGTTTGAGCTATCATTTAAATGCTGTTTCGAAGCCGAAACACACGAGCAAGTGTGTATGGCAAGTAAAGAGAGGGGGGAGGTATTTACTTTTTTCTCATTTGCCTACTTGCATTCGTCTGAAACTGAGATGGCTCGAGCTATTATGTCCACACTTTTGATTTTCTCTAAATTGCATTTTCAATTGACACTGTGGATTGAGCAGCTTTGAGCAAATACTTGTAGGATGAAGTAGTAGTTAAAGGAACAGTTATCACATTTTAAGAAATACACCTATTTGCTTTCTTGCGTTAGATGAGAATACTCATTTAAAACTTCCCTCTCAGGGTCAGGGTGTGAAAGTGTGGTGAAATACATATAAATCCAACCCAAATCCAAACACCTATTCTTCAAGAAAAGCAATACGATTTTTGAATGAATACAATGATAGGGCACGCCATGATTTGAAGGGTTCTTGTTTTGCTTTGGATGTTGTATTTTGCTTTGATTTGACCTTTTGTCAGGAGTACACCCCCTCACGCTCATCTTCAGCTGGTCTGCTAACCATCCCCACTTCACGCCTCGTCACCATGGGTGCTCGGGTTTTCAGCTGCACTGCTCCCTGACCGTAGAACTCACTCCTGCCACACATCCGACAGTCTGACACATCACAACATCCAAATACACCACAAAACTCACCTGTTCACTGAAGTGTTCACCAGTCTGTACGTCTCCCTACATATTCTTGTCCCCCTCATTTTAGGTATTTGGTTGTTTGTATGGTGAACACTGAGGTGGATGGTACACATTTTTGGTTAAAATATATCGAGAAAAAGCTGAATTTGCTTGCTGGTCATTATGACTTGTTTTTTTAGAATAAAATGTCTTTATCTAACTGTTCAAAATACATCCTATCTGATCTATATTTAACATATAACATAAGATAGGATTTATAAGGTCAATATATTCATTCAACTCAGAATATTTTCTGTCCAATAATTGTAAATAATGTCTTTAACTATTCTGTATTTAGGAGGATTAATAGGCTCATAGAAACATATGTTACTAACTTAGTCGTTTTACATCGTTTAGTTTATTGGTTATTCAATTAGGTCCATGAGTTGAGTATTTTGGGTTTCTTTATTGAAATTGTCCAAAACTACAAACACGTAATGACCTTTTTTTTCTTATTCCCACATTTTGTCAACCTTGTATGTCTTCTTACAGTGTGAGACTCACCGTTGAAGCTGGTGTTTCGTATGTACTTCAGCAGAGTCTTTCCCTCAGCAGTCTCCATTAGTGTGCACACGCCAGGATGATCAGGACACAAGTCCCTATGCATGTTGTGCAGAGCGTGGGCCATGGCATACACCGCGTCAATCACAAACTGCACCTTGCCTTCCTGCTCGTACTTAGAGTCTGTACCGATGCGCTCCTTGCCTGAGGGGAGAAAAGGAAAGAGGAGGACTTATAGTGAAATACACCATGAGCCATTAGACATTACATCCTCCCAGCACGGCCTATCATCCCCAGCTTCATTTTTATTTCTCCATTTACCATTTTCTGCCAGTGACTTCAATCGTGATTTTGTGGAAATTACTCCTAAAGGGACAATGTGGCATAGCAAATAAGAAGGCACATTTAATTCCCACATGGAAAATATCAAGCCGAGCCATGAGACAAAGTGTTTGTCAGAACTGCAGCCGGCTCATATTGAATTGCTGAGGTGTATTATAAAGTAATAAGCTGCTAAGATTGGACCTCACTAGTCCCATCTGCAAGGTGATGAAGATCCCCATGATCTTTTGTAACATACTCTTGTACAGGTGCTTCCTGCTTTTTTATATCCCCTCCCAGTGCACTGCCCTTTCACTACTGGCTGCTATAAAGGTTTTGCCTCGTGCTGCTGAGGCTCTGCTTGAATACATAATTTACAACCTCTGCTGGATTTCTGTTTTTGTTACAAACGGAATTAGCTTTTTATTTCTCTGCTAGATAAAACCTGCATTTCAAGGGCTGAATGGAAATTATAAAAACAAAAACACTCCTATTATGTTCAGTACTAATCATCATAATCATCTTGATCATCATTATTATCATCATCATTTCAATATTCAAGCTCCTAGTTATCCAAAAAACGCACCACGGAGGAAATAAATCTGAATACTAAAAGACAATTTTCTCCTCAGTGATAGCTGCTCACAGCTCACATGGGGGGCTCAGCGGGGGGCAGATGGTGATAACAAGACACATATAAGAATGTGGGAGACTTGCATAAAGGGTCACAAGCATTCTGTGCTGACTTTTCAGGTCATTTTTTTTCAGAACTACACATACATTTTCAGCCCACACATAACCTTTTAGCTTTTCAAAGCTCTGCATGGTGTGCTAAATGGACAGGCTTTGAATGCAAACGCCTCCCGTTTTTATTTAACATCCATAAATATCAGCTCAGCTTGAGGTGTAAAAAAAGAATATAGAGACAGTTGTAAGGCCAGGAAAGATAAAAGACATTTACAGGCATTTTACAGGGGGTTTGTGGGGCTCACTGAGTGGACGAGCATCTCCTGTCTTTGACGCATGATAAAAGACACCAAACAGGAGATTATAAAGGAAACAAAATCCCCGGCAAACAGTAATTTGTGTCAAACTGCCATTACCGTCATCACATATGCAAGCAAGATTAATACAGCATCCCACATCACAGGCATCATCCCTTTAGATAATGAATGCAGCGCAATGCCCGTCACATGGATGACAGGCAGGGTTTAGGTAATAGGAGAATGCATCACTGTTAACAACACTATCATTAATGCTACCATAAAGATGGTAATAAAGCATAATGGGGGCATGTGCAGTTTTCACTCAGCTTTTTATCATTTTGCCTGTAATTTCAAAGCGAAATAAAGTGTGCCTTGGCTCTGTGCAGTTAGTACACATGGCACGACTCTGCTGAGCTGTCAAGGTGACTGGGTTAAGGAGGAAGAGGGTGGGAATATGGGATTTGAGAGTTACAGGACATTAGCTACAGGAGCAGACGGTGTGTAACTGTAGTATGATTTAGACAGGTAATGCATTATTATTCTAATTATAAACTTTGCCTGTCCTGCACCCGCTGGGTAGAAACACCTGGTGTTAAGACTTTTTTTGCTGGAATTAAAACCCAAACAGTAGATCTGCAGTTGGTGATGCATACAAAAGGTCAAGTTCACATCAACCTGACAAGCGAGGGTGAAAATATGCATTGTCTATTAGTGTAATACAGACTTGTCTTACATTGATCGTGCCTAAACTCATGTACCTGTGCATTTACGGCTCGTATCCTCTCTCTTCGAGGCACTGAGGAGCCTGCAGTCAAAGTTTTCCTCCCAGAATTCAGCAAACCACACGTTTCTGCGGTTATTCTCAAGGGTGAGCCCAGTAAAGTATTCATCAAACCCTGGGAGGAGAGGAGAGAGGAGAATGGCTCAGTTCCGGACCAATTATCAACCAATTCAAACCTGGGGGAAATGAAGCGAAACGTGCTGCAATGGTGTCGTGGAGGTGGTGGTGTGGTGCTGGCCGCTAGATGTTAGAAGCACACCAGCAAGCACTATTTCATAAAAAATTGACCACGGAGGTTCCTCTTCCTCTCAAGCCCCCATGGAACTTGAATAACTTCTTTCATCTAGGAAATTACATTAATTAAAAAACAGGATGCATTATAAATAACGCAGAGATTGTAAATGGTGCTGCAGCCTGTTGCCCCAGGCTGTGAGGTCCTGCAGGTGCTGAACAGATTTTTTATTCCCTTCATTAGATACATTACAATGGAAAAGGACTGAAGGCATGATGCATTACCTTAACACTTATTTAAGAAGGAATTAGACGCCTGTACAAAGCATTGGCTTGAGGAAGGGAAACTTGCTGCAACAAAGGAAAATAAAAGCTTGTATAGTGAATTTGGGTCAGGGAATTAAGCGGGAACATAACTTCATTTGTGTTGCAGTATTTCTTTAACCCTATCGTTTCACAATTCTTCTTGAGAATAATCTGCAATTTCACATTTTTATGTCCCTCTGTGTTATATCAGATGAGTCGTGGGTAGAGGTGATAATGGCTAATCAGAGCTGAATGACTTTCTTTTCAAAAGACCATCAATGATGCATGGTGGATTAATAATATTCTCTGCCTTGAGAGCATACATTTGTCCTGGGTAGACCTCACTTAATTACGGGAAGCTTCATAAAACTCAGACTTTCAAATGTCCTCGATTGTATTACGGAGCAGTTATCATGACTGTGGTGCTGGATGGAACATAAAATAAATGGTACATGCTGAGAATACTCCATTTCTGGTCAATCTGTTCGTTGTCTAGTATAATTTCTTCCTATTTCTTGCTACAGTTTAAAAAGGAAATCTACTCTTCACCCCTAAAAAGTTATTAATAATAGTATTTCTTTTGGGAGGAATAAAAAAAACCTTCAGTTCGTAATATTAAAAACTGAATTAAAGCTTTTCTCCAACCCAATTATTCAACAATGATACAGCAGAGACCAGAGACACCAATTCCTCCGCAGCAGGCTGAGATTTAAGATTAGTATTATTGCACAATTTTGTAAAACCAAACTGATGAATGTACCTGGGATGAAACCTTAAAGGCTGACACAGTTCCCATTTAAGAGTTTCATGATCAAAGTACCCAATTTGTCCATACTGACTTTAGTCATGTACTACCCACGGCCAAACGCAGGAACAAGGTCACACTTGTTCTCTGAGGATTGTTAGAAAGTCATTGTGAAATGTAGAAAATTGCCAACTAAAGTAGAAATAGATGAGGCAGGGGGCAAAGTGGCTGCACCTTCTGTATGTGTATTGTGAAAGGGGTCACTCGAGGTGATGATCCCAGAGAGAATTCTCACCTGACTCTGCAGTTCCTCTCAGGTAGGGTCACCTAAGCTCTAAATTGTTGTTAATGCTAAAAGCAGCTGTTTGCATACAAATTCACCAAATGAATGTGTTTTCTTGTGTTTGAAGCCTTTTTTTATGCCTCCAAAAAATCCCCCAAATCAAAATTATTTATTAACAGCAGATTGCACGTCTACTTCTCCCAAAATAGAGCTAAAAGGAGATTTAATAGTCAAATCATGCCTCCAGATAAATACTAAAGTGTAAAAAGGCAATGTGTCGATGTTGAGATCACAACTTAAAATCTAAGTGACTCAAACAAACCATGATTGCATGATGTTTTTCATAGAATTTTATAATCATATTTTTGTATTGTATTTGTATATTTGTAACATAACATAACGTAAGGTTGAGTAATTGCTCACACACAACCTGCAGACACCAAAAAGACTACACAATTGAAAACATTAATATCTTTGTTAATAACAATAAAACAATTTACACTTTAATCTTTATTTTAATACATTTTGTAATATTTATTATTTTTATAACCGTAGTACAATGAGCAATTTCAAAACGACAAAATCAAAAGGAAAATAGAAAAGCAACACATGGCAAAGTATGTAGTGTGAGTTGCTGGGCGTGCGTACCTTCGATAGAGGAGCGTTTGGGCAGTATAGTGACTGCTCCCACTGCTACATCCTCGAGTTGGTGGATGGGGTTGCCTTTGGACCCCCAGCTGTCAGATCCAATCCACAGAAAATGGCCCACCTGATTGGCTCTCTTGGTGGCATTGAGAACTCCGCTGCAAGGACATTCGTATGAGAATTATGAGAGCGCACAGGGGGTATGTGCAACCTAATATCTATTAAACAAAAGCACAGCAAGCTTTAAGGACATTACAGCTCTGCTTTGTACACTTCTTCAATGTATCTCATTAAAACTGAGAGGGAAATGAGAGGAAGTATTGTTATGGTGTTTTTATATGTCATGTTTGTTTAAGATCACAGGAAATTAACAGTAATTACATAATTTACCCCCATGTCTTCCACTCCTCTTCTTTTACATTTCATGAGCATTCATTCTAAATGTACAGATAATAAATATTTGATTCTTTGTTTCTTTACATAAACATATCCCAAGGGGCACTGTAAAAGAACAACATCACTCTGTTGTTTTGCTGTGATCTGTGTTTCCACTTCTCCCGCAAGGCATGATTGTGTTTGGGTTGTTGGAGGTATGTTTGTGTAGCAGTGATCCTGTATGCATTGCAAATCTGTGCCTCAAGCCTGTCTTCAGGAGGTGCTACTCAAAGATTAAAGACCTCAACATGGCAAGCATCAACGCGTCTAAACAACGAGAGTGAAGCCCGAATGTGCAATGCTGCTCACCGTATGTCTTCTTCACTGGCGAAGATGATGACTCCCCGCGAGTGCGTTTCCAGAAGTTGTTGGATGGCTTTGTCATAATCCTCCAGCTTGGGGTTGTGGGGAATTTTCAATGACTGGGCGATGCAGATTCCACCTTTTTTATGAGGGAGGAGTAAGAAATGATAAGGCCTCTGGGATGATCCACCCATTATCACTCTTAGACAGATGTACAGTATACACACTCTTACAAAAAAAAGCCTGGGGTCACAATAGCTGCTGTTGTCCTATGGAAATCTCACCAAAGGAAATGGTAAACACGTCAACACAATAGTGAGGTTTGATGATGCTGTCATGGTTGCTATAGAGCCTAAATAATGGTCTTACAGTGTATACATTTACATTTTGGCAATGATCTGAAAACCACAGGGGCATGCAATATAACACTCAAAACTGCAGCTTTCGACTTAGCACTGCAGTTATTTCACAGAGTGAGGGAGTTATAGACATATCTGCTGTAACAAATTCAATAATCCACACCAACAGGGACATAACGCTACACGTTTAATATGGATTTGAGAAAATCCAACAGCTTGCCATTGACTTTTCTTTAAAAGTCATTATAAAACATCACTTGGTGGACCAATCAGATAGCACAGCCGGCAATAACAAACAAAGAGAATATTAATACTGACAATAAATCACTGTCAGACAGGTCACTGCTAATGAGTTTGTACAGGATGAAGGGGACTGATTGCTTCCATGCGTTACTAAATAGTTGCTATACACTGTATTATCACATTGGGCTTTCAGCAGTGTGTCAGCTATTGTTGCCTTTAGGGTTTATATTAAGCTCATTATTTTGTGTTGAAGCAAAATGATATCTTTAAAAAAAAGAAAGTTTAGCTTTATTCTATTGTGGAAGTTACAGGTGTAGAGGACAAGCTGACCTTTGAGGCCCTTTGGATCAACAGATAAGATCACCTGTGCTGTGCAAAGGAACTACTTTAGGCCTCGATTTGAGACAGGAGTCTATGTCCTTAGTCAACAGCAAAGCTCTATACAAACCAATTAAAATTTCTCCCACTCAAGCATTTTAATAGCCCACCCAATAACCTCTCAGTTTGAGTTTCCCTGAGTAGACAGAGAAATGGAAGAATCTTCTAATTGCCAGTCTCCTCAGGCTCATTACTTGGGTATAAACAGCTTTTAGCTGGCAGATCACACATCTCCAGGCTCAGTTTACTATGGCATTTCTAGAGGAAGAAGATAGAAAATTGACAACTGCTGAATGTCCTCTTAACTATCCATTTTTAAGTATCAGCAGACGGAATTAGGAATATTTTTGACACGAGAAAAACATTTTGTATGTGCCAAAAGACCGCTGGGATGGCTGCCTTTATCCTCCCTAAGTGGACTCAACATAAAAATGGAGATCCTGCAAATGGCCTAGCTGTTGCTTAAGGGTTTGTGGGATCCTGTTAAAGTGTAACGTGTTTGGTGTCAATTGTGCAGAGCAGACAGCGTTGTAGGTCTCCAAGGGATAGCACTAAAGCTCTCTCTCAGCACAGAGATTTCAGTTCAGCCAGAAATCCTACAGTGACACTGCACTTCTAGGTTTATAGTTCAGGATCCTCTAGCGCTGTAAAACATTATTGTGTTATTGTGGCATATAAGCGGCACCTTTCAGTTACAGGGGGATGGTATGTCTGCAGGTAGTTAACACATTAGCATTAATTCCAGAGTGGAAAAAAAGAAAAGCCCTTTTTTTTCCAATGGGAACTTGGGTGCTTGTGTGAAGAGTTAAAATGGTGACAGTCTTGAATAGAGACATATTAAAGGTCACAACAGTCAATAATACAAACCGCAGAAGCAACTGATGAAGATAAGATGCATTTGGAGCAGATCCCATCTTCAGAGACAGACAGAGCAAAGAGCTGAACACAGTGCGGGATTAAGGCTGCCCTTAAGACTGCGGCCAGGCAGTTATTCAGCGGTGGCTAAATTATTGAAAGCCTGCAGAATACTTCATCTGTCCGTCAGTCAGATGGGCAGTTAGTCAGGGAGGCAGACATGATGGTTATAAAAGTATCGTATCTATACTTCTAAAGTGGCAGGCTGTGGGTCGTTACGCCCTCACCTGTCACTGGAAGGCACTGTGTGGACATGAAAGACAACTCGACTCAAACCGTGGGTTCCAAGAAGAGTTGCATGTCTGTCTTGGCTGGTGATGTGTGATGTGAGACAGTTAAATGTCAGGCACAGGGAGGAGAGGCTTTTACTCCAACTCGTTGAAGTGTTATCGAAGGAATAGCATTGTATCAAAATAACGTACACTGCATTTTGGCTTCCACTTCATGGCAGTATGCGTCGTCAGAAATACACGGCAGATGGTCACACGGATTACGGAATGGTGAATCCATTGAAGGATTGCACACCATTTCTGGCCGCTAAGTGCAAATTAGATAAAAAGCAACAGTATAATTCTTAAAGCACCTGCACAGGGTGAAATGCACCCCGTTCTGCTATGCCATGCAAAAGGCACCTCCTGTGCTATTTGCACATATTAAAATCTGGTACATTTGGCGTAAAATTGGCTCCAATTGATGCAAATGAGCCCCTTTGCAAAAACACTCCAGCTCTTCTAGGCATACGCAGTAACAATTAGCTTATTCAGAGAATTTGAAGTATCTGAAACCCATTTAAAAAGGATGTAAGGTCCTACTCAAGTCATGTCATGAAAAATAAATAATTCATTTCTCTGTACTGTACATGGCATTGTTTTTTTTGAAAATGAGGAAAAAACAAAAAGAAAGATAATGTTTTTCTATAAATGACAAATTATTTATTCCCTCTCCGTCCTTTCCCAAATCCTGGGCTTACATTTTTTCGCTTTCCTCAGTCTCAGTTGCCTTCAAAAGGATTTAAGGGAAGCGGCACAAGGCAAGCCTCTCATGACAAGACCGCTGACTGAGACTGACTCTCAGCCTTCCCAACCAACGCATTGGCCTCAAACGCTTTTATAGTTTGCCACACTGATAATTGCCATCAGATGCAAAAACATTGAAATTGTACTTAGCAACAAAACGTTATGGGTGTGTTTGTGCTGTAACAATTTCCTTAGTGCAACAGGATTTATGATTCGGAGTAGATGGGCGGTTGTGAAAGATGCACTACTCCTGCTATCAGTGTCCATAAACCCCTTCTTTTGTGCATTCACCCTCAAAATGCTTTATCTTTGCTCCACTAGAAGGGAGTTTGTGACACTGCCATTCATAGCAGCACTTTATTCCTTTACCTAAAGTATCATCCTACAACATACCCCTAATTTAAAAACGAAATTTACCATAAACTCCTACCCTCTGCTCCACATTTGATTGATATATCAAGGACAACGTAATGATCACGATGGCTAAATTCATCAAGCCCTTGGAAGTTGGCCGCTTATCTGTCTGAGTGGCATAGGTCATGCACTGCAATAACTACTTCAATTATTCAACCTCAATGCCCTCGTTTAAGAAAATGCACTCCAGGACGAGGAATCCAGCTTTGCCATTTGCTTAGTGAAATACAAATCCTTTTAAATTAAAGGCTTTTGATGGATTCGACCCCCAGCCCGCCTACTGAACACACCCTCCAAACCCAAAACCTTCGGGGGATCCATTATGCTGCCATTATATTTATCACCTCAGCACTCCAAAGGCATACCCGCTTTTCCCCGGCTCCCCGCCTGAACATGTGGGAGCACATCAAAATGGGCTGACATGTGGCTGACATTCATTTTTACATCTGTGTGCCCTTCTACTGCCGGTTGGGGACTTGCCAATGTCGAAGGTTCATGCAGGAGAATCACGCTCTTTTTTAACAGTCTTTAAAGATGTGTCAGGCTTCCTCCCCAGTCCTCTTTTACTGCTAAACATGAGTGCCTTTCTTAGCTGGCACACCTCCCCCCAACCGCTCCGACTTCATCTAAGAATGCATCGTGTTGGCAATGTGCTGCAATCTATTCCACAGTGATACTTTGTGGGAGGTTTTCCTCAAATGCAAGTCTTTTTATCAAATGGGAAAACTGAACTCCATTGGTCAGGCCCTGGTCCAGACAGACACAGAAAAATACAAACACGATTAATCTCTGCCAGCTTCACCTGGAGCCAGGATGAAGGTGCACAATGGGAACAGTGCCTAAACAGGGGGAGAGAAAGTGCAGTGAAAAAAAAAACAAGAATAGAAAAAAACAGTAGAGATCAATACAGGCTGACCATCACTCCAGACTCAGCTTGGGGTAATGGGTAGCCATATTGCATTAGTCCACTAGATGGTTCTGCTTGAAGTGGTGAAGCGAGGATCCTACTAATGCACCTGACATTTCACTGCAACCAAACAGGGCAGCTACAAAAAAAACAACATCCAGAGGCCTTACTGAGCAGCTGCAGGGATGCTGCAAAACACCCACAGCAACCTAAAATGTTTGTTGTTGTTTCACAGTTTCTGTTTAATACATCCTTTCACACCCTATGCTTTTCAGATATTCTCTCTTTCTATATTCACCAGGACGTTTTCTTCTTATTCGCTTCAATCCGTTGCAGTCTGCTCTGGTGCAGAACCGTTGCCTTTGAAATGATTCTTCAAATGTTCAGTTATGCTTTTACATAATTAATGTGTTTATTAAAGATAAGATGCCTTGGGTACTGGCAGCTTTTTACTTTGGAGAAAATAATTCCCATTTGTATATGAATACAAAATATTGCAATGTAACTGCAGCTCAGTGGCAATAGGATGAGTCAACAACAACAATAGCTTATAATTTCATACTCCTAGTGTAGCTGTTCAAGAGTCATAATAATAGCAGTGTGTTTACTCCTCTTCGCATGGTAAAAAAAAAAGAAAGAAACATCCGTGAGAAATGCATCTAACGAAACCAGCTAGAAGAAACTGCTTATCCACAGGATTAAGATAAAGGGACATTTCGAAAATAAGCCTTAAATCAGATGTTTCCGTATTTGTTCCTATACTGTCTGCTTTCTCGCTCTTTGCATCGATGCAAATTACAGTTCCACAAACAGCTTCCTAACATTTTAATGAGCAATCACACTGGACGCGAATGCACACGGATAAAATATTCATGCTTGCTGGACTTCTGATCAGCGCCTGTGGGATATCATTAGCTTTTCTCATTTAAGAGGTTTCCGTACATTAGAAGAGACAGAGATCACTCCCTGCAGATGTACAGGAAATGGATTGGGAACCATTGAAGGTCGAAGTGGGAAGCAGCAAAACACTTTCTCTTTCTTATTGTCTTGAGCCAATGGTGGGGGGTAAATCATGGACGGTATATATATATATATTTTTCAGCCAAGGTAACTGTGAGCAGGATTGCTCAGGTTGAAGATAAGAGACAGAAGGGTTCGGGGTTGGGCAAAAATAATAGCGTTTATTCCATAAGAAACATGCAAACAAAAGACTGCTCCCCGGCACTTCCAGGACGGGCAAGGCCAGGACGGTGTGTCGACTGGGATAACCTCCCAGGACCCAGCCTACTGCAAGACAGACCAGAACCAGGTTACCAACATGCTTTATATTAAATGACTGATTACCTGATTCTGATCAGCTGTCTGGTCTCCGGCCGAGCCACTCCCCTCACCCCAGCAGCCGGCGCTCTAACCACACCCGGCTGCCACAGTAACATTCCTCTTAAAGTGATTATCCAACTAAAAAGAGAAGCCTCTGTTCATATGTATGTGCAGTCTATATGTTTGTCCTTCAATCTTCTCGCCAACTGTTCATCCAATCGACTTCGCACTTGGCTGAGGACCCAAAGAAGTGCATTCTCGAGTGTGAGCTCTTGATATCTAAGGGATATTTGTATGAGTAGTGCGTTATGTACACACTGAGTAGTTTATTAAAAGGGGACACCATCAAACTGCTTGCTGGGTACAGCTCACCACATCAATGTCAATGTTTGTGTGAGTTTTTGTAAACCAAATTTAATGTATACTCTAGCATTTCTGGGGGATACAACTGTGTCAAGGCAGTTGTATTGCTCAGGACCTAAGGCAGCACTGCGTCGTGTTTGAAGTTGTTTTGATGAGTAGTTTAAGGGGAAAGCTGCATGCATCAATACCACATGCCAAGCAATCAACTTGTTTGAAAGAGGCACGTTTTGAAAGGGCATCACACTGCATATTTGCAAATATGGAAAAAGGGATTGGAATTCTGAATACAGCAAATGCAAACACGTTTAACTGCTGTTAAAATAATCAGTCAGTTCAAACTCACTGGACTGTATTATACAAATTTATCCGTGTCATACTCTTGCAGAATTACTGAAGGGGCAGCAGATTGTAAACCACATGATTTGACAAATATAGCCGACCCGTTGTACTGTATAGCAACTGAGTGTCTCCTGGCGACAGCACTGACTGCTGATTCACATGTACCACCACATGCCCACAACAGCATCAATGTGGAAAGAGCAGGTGAGTCAAGCATGTGCACAATTTTCAGCCCAGTTACAGGCAAAACCACGCCAATACCTTGCCTGAATGCAAATTTCTGTTGTGAATACTCTTCAACATCCTTATTCTAACCCCTCTAAACCGAAATGCAAACGTAACACTTACACATGAACAAAAGGATCATTGCCACTTTAAACAATCACCATTAATGTTAATGTAACATTACAACAAACAAGACAGTTTCTAATAGCTTGTTTCTAGCTCCTTTGGTGGTTTGGCTCTCTGTGTAATCACGGCTCCTGAGAGAAATGTCTAGAGACATCTACTTAAGAAGGAAGGCTACTCTTCTTAAAAGACTTAATATCTAAAATGCTGCTGCTTCATGCACATAACCAGGCCAGAGTGGTTTGAACTGACTGGCATTGAGGTGGACTGACCATCATTACTACCCTCAGAGTGCTGCATTCTCACTAGCAGGGATAACAAATTGAGGTTGAGCGAAAGAGAAAAGGCAGAGAGTAAAAGAAAATCATGTCTCCCACATGACCCGCTCAGACCAGTCCTCTCTCTTCTGTGCTGGCTCAAGAGAAGACATTAGATGTTTTTGAACAACTCCTTTTCCGAGTCTGCACACAGCAAAAAATTAACTGCTTTAGTAACATACATTATATTACATTGACGTGGGAACAGGCCATGCTCATTATAGTGACGCAGCAGCTGTTTCTCCAGTTTGTTCCTGCCTCTGACAACTCACTGGGGGACTTAAAACAGCGGTTGCCAAACAGATCAATAATTAATCCACCCAAAACAGATGTAATGTTAAATTGGAAATGCAACACTGAAAAATGCAAATAGATGTCTAAATCATAGAAACACTTTTTTTAGGATTTAAATTCTGTTTGGTGCCCAATGCTGATCATCTTTTCTTACCTGCTTCTTTGGAGAGTTGTGTGAAGGCCTCCACCCCCTTCTCTCCGTAGCTGCCCTCTGAGGCGATGGTGGAGACGTAAGACCAGCCCAGGGCTCGAATAATGTCCACCATGGCCTGGGCCTGGAACGAGTCTGGAGGAACCACCCGGGAGAAGAAGTCATAGCGCCTGTCATCACTCAACTCCGGGGCTGTTGACGCATAGCTGATCTGCGGGATCTTGATGGGAACAAGTGGGGTCAGGGAGGGGAAGGAAATGTTAATTTGTGTGTTGGTGCTATTCTGGTAGTGATTAATAGAGAAACATCAGGTTTTAGGGTTAGGGTTGCGTTGGAAATCACTGCCCTATTTACATTTCATTGAAAAATGTATGGACAACATGCCCTCTGTCCAGTGCTCTCAATCGAAAAAAAAAAAGTATACGTTTGACATTTTGATAAACACGCATATTTGCTTTTTTGGTGGCAATTAGACTATCAATAAAACTCATTAATGTACGCTACAAACAAATACTCCAACACACTAGCTGTGCTTACCACAAAGTCATTTATTTCTGCTATTCCACTCTAACCAGCTGCTGGATGTTACTTCATATTAAACATACAGAGATGAGAGTGGTATCAATCTTACCTTCCAACTCTCGGCAAGAAAGCAAATGCCTATATTCCCCAACATAAGACTATCCTTTTAACAACTTTATCAACTTGTTTCACTTCAGAGTTTAACTCCATATTTGGCTACTTTATTGTGTGCTGGCAAGGTGGATAAGGTTAGGCTATAATTTGAGTTTACAACTATACAATGCATTGTTTATAGAAGGTGATATAACTATGAAGGCTATGAGAGAATATTATTTATAATTTATAAAAATATCCATTCACAAAGCATTACAACATGAATAGATAATAGCAATGCTTTGTATTGTACACACAATAAGATAACTGATTTTCACATAGGTGTTCTCATTCATTAATAAATTATACATTTGACTGAAAATATAAGCATAAGATGCACACCGTCACTTCCTATGCAGCTCACATAGGCAGGAAAACGCCTTGCAGAACAAACAAACACATTACATTTTTGATATATTCCACATTACCTTGTCAATTGATCATCTAAGAATATATGTTATGCAATATTGTACAGAGCCTATATTGGGTCTGTTACCTTGGCAACCTGCTGTGCTGTCACTTTGTTCTTTCAACATATCAATGAAGACTTACCGCAGAAATGTCTTTGCAGCACTTTTTTTATGAACTAGCAGCACAAGCGCTCTTTTACACCTCCCTCCTAGTGAGACCAAGGTCTGTCTTCACCACCCCGCAGCATATCAAAATATTAAACTTTCTATTAAATCCAGTTTTCAGTTGCATCTCACAATCTTCCTCAGCTCAAGTCTTTGAAGACAGACGGGTTATAATCGGGCCAAGGTTCCCTACTTGTCACATGACTAAAACTCAACTTCTTCTGCTGAGGAAGATAGCAAACTTATCATTTAAAGACCAGGATAGTTTTTTTCCTTTCAAACTGTCCATCCATGATCAGCAAGCTTGTGTGGGGAATTTGAGAATGGAGATTAAATGTGTCACTAATCGACCTAATTGCTTAATGTTCCCTCCTTAAGGAAAGCAGCTTAATCACACTGAATGCTCTCCCAAATAACAAGTGAGAAATATTATCAACTCAACAGTGTAGATGTAGATAACTCATAGGATAAAAAAGGATTATATCAATCAAGTTCTAGGAAAAAAATGCAAGATAGTCATTTTCCTAATGTTCAGGAACCCCCTTAATAGTCTGCAGGTGTTCTTGTTAGCCCTTTTTAAATTGCTCAACATTTTTAGCAAACCTTGCAGCATTGCTCTTGTAAAATGACAATCTGTGAGTTAACATGCTGAGGTGGTCATCATGGTAAACATTACGGCTGCTTTGCATAAGCATTTTTAGTATTGCCATTTTGAGCATGTTAGCAGGCTGGTGTTAGGATTTAGCACATATCTGTAAAGCTACACAGAGTGGCCAGCGTGCCACTTTTTCTTTTGGTTGTTTGGGGCAAATAAGCACAAATAGTCCAGATGTGCATCTTGTTCATGCAAGCCAAACATCTCTGAACAAGTAAAAAAAGAACATTGGATTTATATCTGAATCCATTCATTGTCAAAAAACAAGATAAAGGTGAATCAGTTGATAAATGGAGGTTGTTCACAATGCTGCCTGCTTAAGACCTTAATATCTAATCAGCAACTGTGTTCGACGTTTTTAAACAGCAATCACACCTGGTGGGACGTCTGGGATCAAACTGGCTACCCCCCATTAGAGAGGTGGATGCACAAGCAGCGACATGAATCATTTTCTCCTGAACCCATCACAGAACCTCATCACAGAGTCTAATCTAAGCACTCTATGAATGCCATCCATTTCTGTTAGGGTGATCAGAAGCAGCCGGACACAGGGGAAACACAGGAATGAGGACACAGCGGATGCTGATGGGATTGCTTCAACTCACAGAGTGTGAGTTATAGCTTTGACCCACAACTCAAAAGGGGTCAACTGCACCAAAGCTAACAAATTGAGGAGTCGGACTCGAGACGTCTCAATATGTTTCTGTTGCCAAAAAGAAAAATAATGGAAACTACAAGACTGGCAAACAAAAAATCAGTGACGCAATTAAAGAAATTCACAGGTGGGAATCCTGCCGCGATGCCACACGTTAAATCACTTCAGGGCTGCCTGAATTGAGTGTAGTGGGTCAAAGAGGGGCCCCTGCAAAGTAATGGAAAAGCAACAGCAGCAAGGATTTGCATTTAAAAAGACTCTTCTTTCCAAAAAGTAAAGCGTCTATTTGAAACATTTGATAGGGGATTTATTTTAACAGAGCAACTGAAGTAATAGCATGCAGTCAAAAGGTGTTCGAGGTTTGTTGAATCACGTCCCATCTTTGCCCCAGCTGGGAAAATAAGCTGCTTGAACATTTGTCTCTCTGGAGCTTTTTGCTGCAGGGAACCATTTAAGATGGCATTGTCTTTTTACTTTGTCCTAGGCTTGTACGCTGTTGATATCATTTTTCTTAAGTCTATATTCCCCAGAAATCTAAAACCTGTATGTTTTTTCAGACTGCATATTTTTAATTACCATTTTAACCTCCGGGTTACACAAGTGCTAAACATTGATTGAGAAAAAATGCAAGGGCGTGAGGATTAAACCTACTGGAATGGAGACGTTAACTAACTAATACTGATAGGAATCTAACACCTTTGTATTTTTAACTCTGGAAGATAATGGGGCTGCAAATCAAGTGAAATAAAGGATTTAATTAAAACCTTCTGAACTTGATTAATATCATAAATAGAAAAAACACAAAGTGTGCCACTTCACAGTTGCATGATTGATATCCTCATGGTTTCAACAAAATAAGCACTTGATCCGCACATTTAAAACAGATTTGAATTTCTTGATAATGCCAAGATAATAAGGCGACAAGAGTGGATATTTTATCAACATTTCAGAACCCTTGATATTAAGCTCAGAATGAGGAAGGATTATTTTCTCTAAATACTTAATCTTTTATAGGATTTTGCATGTTTCACTGTTGCATCCCATACTGCTTGCATCTCCTTATTTTATTAAGTAGGTTTGAATCTATAAAATTTGAAACGTGGCGTCACACATCACGATATAATCTTTGCTCCTGTGGCAACAAGGTGAAAAGGTGAGGTGATGCCTGCAAGAGTTCGGATTTTGACAACTACAATATCCGATCATGAGCAACTGAGTTCAGGCCAAGAGAGAATGATTAATGATGCCCCCTCTCAGTGTAACAATTACCCAAAGCTGATGTCTGGCACCTGTCATCTGCTGTATACATCAAAGTTAGGATTGCAGAGGGTAATGGCCTTGCTTGCTCTTGAATGTTTCTGCGCTGACAGGATCGATGGAAGGAAAACACAGAGGTCTGTTATGGGGGACACTGTTGTATTGATTTACCTCCACAAAGTGCTGTGGCCACCCTGAATAAAAATCTGTTGCTGAAGACTAAAAAAGCTTACGAAAAAAAAGAAGGAATGGGGGGAGGTGGTATGTGGGGGGATGGTGGTAATCTGCTTACTGACATTAAATGAGAATTTCAACCTGGGTGTTTAAGAAAAGATGTGACTAAGTGAGGTTGTGTAAAGGTTAGACACGTTCACAGTAAGTGGGAATGCCAGGTGAAGTTAATTAGAGTGCCTTGGCCTTTCCGTTGCATTTTCCCATACAGCAGTCCACAAGCACCACAGGCAGCTAGGAAAGGTGAGAGACAGTAATGTTGTGCTTTAATCGCCCTGCTCCGTTAATGCAAGGGTGATGCTTCTGAAGAGCTAAGAGCAAACCTTGCAGCTAGCCCCCCTGCTCTGATCCACCTCTTCTCTCACACGCTCAATGCAGAAAGAAATGTTATTTGAAGAAAATGGGCAGCATATGGCTCAACACGACTCTCAGTTGGGGTAATGGCAACCATCTATCCTTGCCATCTGAGAGGAGAGCAATCTGCAGATATGAAAAGACAGGCTGTCGCTACAGAAAACAGAGGGGTATGACAGTCCACGAGTTCTTAAACAAAAACAAAGGCCATCTTTCAAACGCATAGCTTTTCCTACAAAAGGCAGCACTGAGCAGACACCACTCAGTGTCAAAGATTAAGCAGAGAGTGCTAGAGTGTTGTCCATACTGGGTTTGGTATCCATTAATCTGAGAGCAACCCTCTAAAACATAACTGCAAACCGACTGTGAGTGGCAGAGCTAAAATGTTTCCCATGAATGGCTTTAACTGGGGCGAGGGCTGCCAAGCAGTTACTGTTGCAGGAATCCCCGTGCCTCTATTTGCTGCATGATTAGATTCTAAGTATATCTTGACATCAGTCAGCTCAATTCGGCTGTTTGTAACAATCGGCATGGTGACGGCAGAAATGACAGCGGGTTTCTGACAGAGCCGACTCTAACCCCATGCTGTCTGTGGCCGGACGCCAGTGACCAGATTGTCCTTGTGACACCAGCACAATGACACAGTAAGTATGATCCCATGGAGTAGCCAAGGAGCCATTTTGAAAGCATTTCAAACACCGCACACCCCACCCTTGATAGAATAAATATTTGCTCACAAAAAACATCCCCAGTCAGAAGATTTATTTGCAGCTCCAGAGCATGGCGTTGTAAAGCAGCAACGGTCGATATCCTATAAACAAGATAATACAGTATGATACAGGCCTATAAAGATATTGAACAGTAATCAACTTTTACATCTGTCCTTCTATATCAAGGCTTAGCTACTATGTGACAAAGGGGGGGGATCAGACAGTCACTGGTTTGTATCCAGACAGCAGAGTTAGCAGGGCAGAGGTAATGACTGTGTCCATACATACCACCTCAGGCTGGGCTTTGGTAATCTCCCTTTCCCAGAGCAAGTCACTGCCAACACTGTCTAGGAGGAAGGGCGGGGAGAACCGACAGCTTTCCCTCCCTCACTCTGTCACTCACTCCCCCTCTCTTCCTGCCCATCTGTGTCTCTCACTCAAACTCTGCTTTTGTGAAGGCTGCATTTCATCATCGTGCCCTTACACAACCTGTGACTTTCAGACTCTCTCCACTGTTCTCCGCCCCTCTGTGTGTTTCAGCCCCGTCAGAGAGGCAGAGAAAAGTGAGTCTCATCTTCCATCATCTCTGCCTCCCTCCTTGTCATCTGTCTGCATGCAGACAAGCCCACACAGATGATCAGCGGACACTTCCTGCCCAGAGAAGTCCTCGGGCTGCCAATTTTCCCCCCCTATCAGACACAATCTGCACTCAATAATTTGCTCGCATGCCACCCAACTTTTCCCTCCTAATCTCTTTTCCCCCGTTTATCTCTATCATTTTCTTCTAAACCCTCGCTCCTAATATCTGCGCTCAGGTATGACTCACTCGCATTAGTAGGTACGTTTTGTCGGAAAATGTAATTCCAATGAGATTACAGTATGTTTTGCTAGGGATTTAATCAACATTTTAACTGTGAAAGTTTATTTTCCCAACAATATTTGGTCCTGGCAATCATGATTATTATTCTGATGGTCATGTTTTGGAAACTCAAAACTTTAGTTTGAATTATAATAATAGATTTTTGGCAACATAGTGAAAGCACAACAACCTGGAAACACAACATTAAATATATTCTGACTTTATAATAATAAAACTGGCAAAAGTGTTAAAAACTGTTGCTCAACACATCTAGCGGACTCAGAGCAACGTCCAGTAGACCGATAGCTCTATTGTTGGTCCACACGGCTCATTGTTCCTATAGTATTATTGATTATTGCAGTTTTGAGAAAAACTACTGGAGGAATTATAGTCTCAGTTGACTATTAAAAAAGTAATCTCTGACTTGTAGCATTAGATGAGACAAATTAGCATCTAGCATAATTAGATGCATTACTCATTTTTAATTCCCTCTCCTCCACACTTCTCACCAAGGCAAGCATCTCATCACACTCCTACTTCATTCCAGCATTTATACACCTCTTTCTTTTTGCAAGGAACCGCACCTGAATAGTGTTTGCTGTGCTTTGCAGAAGCTTTTTGCAACAGGACCCTCCAGATTGCAGAGTTGCCCACACGGCTGAACTACACTTTGTGTTACATGAAGGAAAGTTAGGCTTTTATAATCCTTTATCCAACACGACCTTCCATGTCTCCTTCTTTCCGCCCACTTCTGCTTTTCCCAGTCGATTCCCTCGCCCTCCGTCTATCCCGCTCGCACCACGCCGGTCCCCTGGGCAGCTCCAGTGCTCGGTGCTGGCCCTGCGGCTCTGGCATGGCTGCCCTGCCAGAGTGTATTTTAAGACAACCAGCATGTTTCTCCACGGGTACAGAGGCTAGGTATGACTCACAAATCAGATATTTGACCAGCAGAGTCGCACAGTAGAGTAGAGCCGAGGCGTGGGAGAAAAGTGTGGATAGCTCACAAAGGGAACCTGACCGACCTCTTTCTTTCCATCTGGTAAACAGACTGCTATTTCAACTCTATTGGTGTTTCAAATAAATAATCGTTTCCAAACACTAAACAACTCTCGAAGCCACATTGGAGACAAGTTTATACTGAGGAGAGGCTTTATGTATGGAGTGAACTGTGAATGTGCAGTGATGCTGGTACGAACACATGTCATAAATGAAGCCTAGTACAACGATATAAGGATCTTGCCTTTCAAGCTGACATGACAGCTAAACCTTTACGCTGTCACCCGTGAGAGTTATTTGTACAGATACTATATCTTTTGAAGTAATTTTGTAAAGCATCTTTTGACTTAAGCTTCAAAGAAAAACGAGGCCCTGCAGAGAACAATGCAGTTCAGCCTTGATCATCATGGCTGTTACGAGGGATCTCTCGAGGTGTGACAGAAACTCCACTCGCGGTAGGAATGAAACACAGCCTAAAGGTTTATGACTAAGTATTATCAAATGTATTCCTTTATATCCACAGGGTCTCACATTACAGATGGCTATATTGATTTTTCCAGACTGCAAAGTGCACTGGACGCAGCCTTGTTTTCTCTTCTGTGTTGTTTTACAGCCAGCATGACTTCATTTTTTGCTTTCTCAGAGAAATATTTAACATCCATAAACCAATACTGAAATATGCATGACATTGTGCCCCAGGTTAGGAAAACAAGAACATTCTTTCAACAGAAACAAACAAATACAAATCTCTGTTTGGGTTGTGGGAATTGTCCATGTGTGCAATATCTTTTCATGTCTGCTCTGCTTCGTTGCTCCGTCCAGTACTAATCTGTGAATCCCTTACACATTATTCACCAAAGATCGAGCATAGGTGCATTATTTTCCCCCCACCTACACCTGGTGCATCCAGGGTCTGACACATCCATTGTCACTCGTGCACCTGCAACAGTCTGACCTGCATTGCAATGACTCCCTCTGTACTACCCCCTCCTATCTCTCCCTGTATAGCTCTCTCTTCAGATTCGACAGAGCATCATCACCAGGCCCATTTCTCCCGTAATAGCGCAGGCAATGCGGGTGAGCCTCCTCGATCTTATCTTTCCTCTCTGTCTGCTCCTCACAAAGAATTCTTTAGCAGGGCATGTAATTACGAACTGATCACAGCCGTGGAAAATATCACAGATATCCTATTCCTTCAGTGAGTTTGCCTGAACCCCTACTTGATGCCATGCACTAGAGATATTCGGTACCAGTTAAGTACAGACCAGCACACTTTAATAGGCAGTTATTTGCATGCCTGGCACTGCCTGGAGTGTTGCCTTGTAGCTCTCAAGAGATTATAGTATCTCATCAGCTATCCCTAAATTCATAACATATGCCAAATCTACTGTCAGCCCGTATGGATCTGAAGTGTCAGGAAGTTGCAATGTCATTAGGAATGCACAGATGAATACACTTTCCTGCAGAAGCATCCACTAGTATTAAAATTGCTCCAATGGATGTTATGCCTGCTGTTTTGTGCTATACATTAAGGCAACTGCAACAATTTTCACAGGAGGTTGTTGGAAATGAATTTATGCAGCCGTAGTGTAATTTAGACAGAGCTGATATTCTATGTAAAAGGGAAAATGCAGAATATGCTGCATAAACTGCTATTCACACTAACATGCTCACTCATTGAGCAGTGCTTTAAAATACTTGTAAAGCAAACAATAAAATCCTTAAAAAAGGAAATACAAATCCAGAAACACGTTTACTAGAAAAGTAGTTAAAAAGAAATGGATAAACAAATGAAGGAATAGATCATCAAAAACTTGAGATAACACATTTATAGTATAGCAGGATAAAAATACAAGCAGGCAAAACCCGAGTACAGCAGAGGATAACAGTGATAATAAAAGCAATTTGAAAGACAACCTTGAGTGTGGGTAAAAAATAAAAGTCTTCAAGGTAGGGCATTTCACAGTCAACTAAAGGACTTTGTTGTAGCTGAAGCGGCAGACCTTCCTCCAAGGCTTTATACAAATCTCTCCTCCTCTGCACGAATTGTCAGATTCCAACAAGCTCTCACATTTACTATCTATAACCAGAAGCATTTAATTGGTAGACGTTGCTGATGAAAGTATAAACCCACAACCCGGCAGGCTCAGTTCAGGGCACTAAAGTCCCTTCTCTCCCGCAGTGTCTGGATCCTGATGGCAAAAGCACAGTCACCTTTCTCTACTGTCAAGACAGGGGACATTCAGAACGGCCTGAGGTTCTCATGCTGAATGTGACTCATAAGAAGAAAAAGAAAAGGTCTGCTGAGAGTCAGAACAGCGGTTGGCTATATGTCCACAGAACATTGACTTTAAATCTTGTATCCAATGAGAAAATGCTAAAATCAAGAATGTATGGTCCCTCAACGGTGCTGAAATTCTGTCTACTGCATTTTTAATGACTTCGATGCTTGAGGCAAGAACATGGAAAGTAAAAAGTCAAGCTCTTAATGTAGAGGCAAATATGTGGTTATGGTTGGTTTTTGCAAATGATTGATTTTTCCCTTTTCAGTCACATGGTTCTATTGGCAATTCAGTTTTCTAGTCACTCTACGTGCAGATCCATGTGCAGAGATTTAATATGAAGCTTCAGTTCATTAGCCATTCAGGTGGCATGGCTTTATTGATGGAAATTGTGTCCTATCAGTCTACCACTTTGGTCCAGACTGAAATATTTCAACCATATTAGATGGATGGACAATTCTGTACAGGTCTTCCTGTGAAATCCCTTAAAAAATCGGCTTCATTCTACATTCATGGTTCGCGGAGAATGAATACAAATGACTTTGGTGATCTCCTGACTTTTGCTATAGTGCCACTATGAAGTTGACATCTGTGATTTAACGTAAAATTTCTTAACGGTTATTAGATGACTTGCCATGAAATTGGGTGCAGACTTTTATGTCCCCCCTCAGGCTGAATTGTAATCACTTCGCAATCCCCTCTCTTCTGACCTAGCACCATCATTAAGTCAAAAATGAACTGTAGTTTGCCCAATACTGGTTTATGGCTCATTAATGACATTGGCATCACCCTCAACTGTTCTATGTTTTTAGCGCTGATTAGAAAGTATTAGCAAGTTAGCAGAGAAAACTATGATTGCAAACTTGCTAAAAATCACCGGGTTAGCAATGTCTTTTTGAGCATGTTGGCATGCTGACATTAGAATTTCGTTGCAAGAAGTACAGCCTCACAAAGCCGATTGAAGGACTGTAAGCCTATACTCTTGTTAGACACGTTTTATAAGGCTTAATTGTAACACCTACAGTCAACTAGAAGGATTTAAGTTGCTTATTACTTTATTTAATAATAACAAGAAGAACAGGAGCTGTGCTTCAGACACTTTAATGCATGTCTCTTCCCAATTACAGACATCCATTGTCTTCTATTCATTTCTACAAAATAAAGATATGGTGAAGATGTCTTGTGTTTTCTAACCTATCAGATCTGCACTTGTTCTTGTCACAGTCACATATAAGTGATGTGGTAATGCAGTTTTCCAAATCATTCTGCTCTTTCAGTGCATTATACCTCCATAATAAAGTAACACGTTGTTATGGTCATTTAACCTTTACAATATTTAATAACACTTCCACTGCGACTACTACTTTTAATCAACATCATACTGTTCAGAGAGCAATGAGATATGAAGAAAGGTGGCTTTTATATAGTTGAAAAACTTTAGGTAAAGCTTATTAAAGTCACAGTATGTTTGTTACCTTCACTGCGGCTCACTGAGGATAATGATCCTGAGTGCAGTCATGACCTAGCCCCCGGTGAGCTCTTTCTTTGCTCTGTGCTGCAGGTGTGGTGCATCACTCAGGGAATCTGACCAGGTAGTCGTGTCAGAAACACACTGGCTCTGCCACTTAGCCAACAATGGACAATAGTCGGCTCAGTCAGCACTAGAACTTTGTTCAGTTCCATACTGAACAACCTGCCAACTACGAATGAACTGAACACAGTTTTTCAAAGAGCTTTTCTTTGTCAACAGACTCATTCTCACTGAGATCATGATTCATCAGAGCAAGTATCTTGAGTAATGGACCGGGAAGATTTATGTGTAATGTGCTTTTGTGACCTGCATATTTCACATAACTTCCACTCGCATTGAGACAAAGTGTCAAAAGGCTGCACACTGACATGTATTTCAGAGCCAGAAGCAGAGATGCGCAACAGACGCCAGATCAGACAATTACCCTCAGACAAGTTAACCAGCCGAAACAGGAATAGGCCCAGATGAATACAATGGAACTGTCACACACCGCTACTGAAGGCTTATCTTTATTTTCAACAAGAGCACTAACATGACTCTTCCACAAAACAACTCATGTGGAGATCAAGTCTGCTCAAAACACAATCTGTCAAACAAGCGGAAATAAGACAAAAACAATCCCTTAGAAGATCTGAAATACAGGCTTTTAAACGTGTTGCCTTATTGCTCATTCGAATTAAGGAATAGTGCTGATTTATTTCACTTAGTCTTTTAAATGTGAGTTATATTAGGTATAAATGGTATAAACAGATTGTGGTTTTGAGAAGGAAGAGGAAAACTCCTCTAAAGCGGTATGATAAAAGCTATATGAGCACAGTATCAAACAGGTCTTATGCATTTGCCCTGAACGTATACAATGTTAAAATATTCATGGTAGTGTGACTGTACAGAAAAATAAATCAAAGTCTTCGGGTCAACTAGAGTACTCACAGCCACTTGTCTTAAGACCAGCTGAGTGGTTGAATTTAAGTGCCTTGTGTTTATTTATTTATTCATTTTATGTTCATTAGAGCACATTGAAAATCATAACATCTGTATGGATGGTTTCTCCAAATACAAAAATGTGATGTGTTCCCAACTGTGCACAGGAATTGGAACGTAGGATTAATGCCACCCTAAAACACACAGAATACTAGGACAATGTTCTTAAACACATTCAAACCACAGATGCCTTTACCCAACATTAACCATAACAACAACATGTCTAACTGCAACCCTTACCCCAAAGTAGCCTTAAGCGAACACTAAATATATAGCAGTAAAGTTAATAGTTAACCTTGCAGGGACCAGCGTTTAATCTCCAGAGATTTGAGACCTTGTAATAATCAATGGGAGTATACATACACACTTGCCTTGACTCAAGATTGATCTCAAGTTGTAAATTAGGGGGATATAGCATGAAGCCGCCAAAGCTACGCTCTAGGCTGTGCTGTAGAATTAAAAATGTGCCAATACAATGGGGAAAAAAAACCACATGGGAACTGCAAGAACTGTGATAAGTCAGTTTGGGTTTGTGTTTCTGATGCTAATAGTGAAGCCGATGTGAAGGAACTTGAGTTGAAACACTCAGTAGTCTTCTCCATTAACAAAAATCTAGCGAAGACATGGAAAACCTTCTGCTCATTGAAACCCCCACTCTGTATCGCAGCATGATGGAACGTAAACAAGCCGCTGCACAGGGAGTAGTCGCCTGTTTGGTAATGAGTCAAGGCGAGATACAGTAGGCATTTAACCTGGATGTAAGTATTTGTGTAGCCCATTGCTGTTCAATATACAAAGATAATGAAAAAATGTAAATAACAGTTCCCGTGGGGAATACAAAACAAGACACATTCTTATCACGCACATTGCATGTGTCTAGTGTTGCCATAAACTGGTGAAATCTGACGCTAAATTATAAATCAAAACCTACTCTGGGGGCATCTGCGGCAGGGTCCTGTGTTAACCACATGCGTAAAGCATAAATCTGGGTTTCCATTTATTCTTAGGAGAATTGTTGTAAGCTTAACCGCTGCATGCCTAGCCATACTATCACTCCTGCAGTTACCAGAAATCAAATGAAAGTCCTGAGATGGTAACCTTGAGGCGCCAGTCACCATTATGTGAATATTTTAACATATTGTTGTCCCATTAACATGACTGATGGATAGAAATACAAAACCCTTATAACATGGAACAAGCTGATCGAGGTATTTAATCAGGTTCGTACAATAGTAATCTCAAAACAGAAACTAATAATCCATCATAAAATATCACAAATACATTCCATAATTGTATCTACTGGCAGAAGTGGGGAAAGATGTTCCTCAGGAGGATGCATACAGATGGTGGTGCCTACCAAAGGTATGAGTATATTTACAGGCAAATATTGTCCTTCGACCTCCAGGTAGAGAGCGCTTGACAGCTCTATGCATAATCCATTGATAAATGACATGCTATTGATCCAGCTATCCTCGCTGAGGGCTGTATGCGTGTGCTCCTACACTGATAAGGCAGTTAAAAAACAATACATTCTGCCAGCGATAGCTCACGTCTGTTAGTCAATTTTAGCTTAAGCAACCCTATTTGAAAGGAAAGAGCTTCCCTAATTTGCAAAACGTCAATGGTGATTGAGGTCTTCCCCCAAATCAATATGAATGTCGAAGCAGGGGTTCACACAGCACTTGAAATCCCACAGGATTTGCATCTGAAAACAGTTATCCTGTCAACTGACTTTTAAGCTCAAAACAGCAGAAACACACGAATATGTGCAAACAGAACTCACAGTGCACAGCCAACCACAGGAAAAAAAAACATACTTGCAAAGTATCGTCTCCAGGGAAATAGACAAAATGAAATTGAATCTAATGAAACACCAAAGTTCCACTCTTTCATTTCATGTAAAAATCAACAGGTATTTTAGCATAACTACCTGAGGCCCATGCTGCACTCTAATAATTTAGTCTTTCTTTAAAAGGTCCACACTGGGCTGGCTGATATAATGGTTATATATCACTGAGTGTTGTTAGCAACCGTTATGATGCACCCTCAGGCCCTGCTGTAATAATACAACTGAAGGACAAGGAATGAATCCTGGTGACAGTTTATTATGTATACTGTGAGCACACTGGACCCTGACATCTCCGAGATCCACACCCACACACACACACACACACACACACACACACACACACACACACACACACACACACACACACTTCTGGTACTTGAAAGTTCAACCACACCAAATTCCAGAGGGATGTTTACACACAAACCATATAATCAGCTTAAAAAGTGAGATTCCTATTGTAATAAATCAAACTATGAAGCAAAATTATATAATTTGAAATTAGCTTGACGGTCAGCAGTAAAAGGCTACTTACACAATAATGCAACAGTTATAATAATTCAATATTTAATACAAAATATAATCAAACCCTTGCGTGACCGGTCTCTGCAATTTGAGTATTACATAATAGCCTTTTCTTCTTATTCTCTTCTTTTATTCATGTAAGATTTTGAATGTAGGATTTAAACTTGTAAGGGATTGCTTTTGCTTTGGTAAAGGATGTGAATACTGCTCCCATCGATATCCACCCACTAAAGTTTCTGCCTTTAACCTTAAGACATTATGGAGAAAGGAATCCATGGACATTAATCAAACAACCACTGATTTAATATAATTAACAACAAATAAGAAACAATGTCCAAACCCGGGCACATAAATTGTATGTGCCTTGCTCGATACCTCTAGTGGACCATTGTGTTTTCTCTTCCATCTCTGCTGGCGTGCGGTGACTCCCTGTCTACTGCTCACTGCTCTTCAGTGGCATGCCTTTCTACATTAGAGCCCTCACATTGGGTGTGCAGTCTAAACAGAGCCTCGTGCCACCAGCCTCCAGAGACAGCAAGGCAGCCCTGTTAGCTGTGCACCTCCTGTTCCTTTTAAGTTGGCACACATTGCACACATTTTCAGACCCTGAAAATGTGTGCATCCATGTGCAGAGCGTGAATATGAAGCTGTTGTTTTGTTAGCCATGCTAGTGGTGTAGCTTTCGGCAGTGGTGCCCAATTTATATCCTCAGAAAGCAGAGCCCCCCCCCCCACTAATTTTTTCATATTTTATGACACCATCACCCTTTGTAAATCACTGCGTGCTCTTTCAAATGCATTTCGATGTCTGTGGATCTTTTTTAAAGTGCTAACTGCTTTTTCCTCTCAAAGAATTTCTGACCTTTACCTTTTCCTGATATCGTTTCACTTTGCTTGGCGTCATGCTGTCTTTAGCTAGCGTCTCACCACAGTGACACATCCTGTCCAAGACACCTTCCTATCCTTCAATAACACCAACGTTAAGGTCACTCTTGAGATGTAGCCTTTACTTTTCTTTTTCTACTGATGAGTCATCAGCACTTTTTCCTCACACATTTTTTGTCATTCATTAAAAACAGGGATGCTCTGACTGCAGGAAGACGAGGATGAGCTGCTAACAAGATGGAGAAAATGACTCAGTGTTTGTATTAGAGGTCGTGGAGGGGTGCCAAAATAAGTAGCCTGCTATTTTGAGGGAAATATATATATATATTGAAATAATCTTATATACAGTAGCGGGCCGTGCATTTCACCCTTGGGTCTTCAGTAGCTTATGTCCTACCTGAACAAATCCACCTCTTAATACCATCATTATGACGTTATAGCTATAGAAGCCATTAATATTATACAGAAACGCAGTATAACAGGGCGTTGTATTACAGAGAGGTAACTAATGTAGCGAGAATGAATGCCATTACTAAAGCAAGAAACCCAGATAACACAATTCAACAAGTCTCCTTTCACTGCAGCCACAGCTGCACCGCACGCATCATCTCCAGCAGAAGCATCAATATTTACTTCATAAAATGACAAGAAAATATCAAACTTTTTTTTTTAAAGTCGCTAGCCTGTACTCACCAAAACGTTTGATTATGCGCACACCAAATCCATCCTCATTTCTTTCCTCAAGAAGAGTTCAATTACTCTGTTGTACAGATTATCTGAGTTTTCAGTTCCAATAATAAGTCCTGTTCTCTCCCCATGGGGTCTAATGCTAAGAGTCCAGTCTGTCCAGTTGTATTCCTAGTTAAACACATTGTTGATCTCCGTTTCCCTGCACATTTGTCCGGTAAGCTGTAGAGCCACTCGGGTTTCCCCGAAAAGTTTTCAAAAGCACTGTTGGTTGTAACCCTTCTCCGGCTACGCCAGGCTTACTAGCTTCCTCAAATCACTTTCTCCTCTGCTGTCATCCATTGTGGGTTAAAAAAACATCTTTAAAATCTACATGGAAATAGTTTATCTTGTGCAGGTTACTAACGGCCCGTCCACACGGTTCCGTTGCGTTAACGCTTGACGCACCTTCCCATTCACTTTGAATGGGGTGATGTCAAGCGTTGCCAAAATTCATTGTGGTTCCGTTGCTTCGCTTTGCGTTGCTCGCGGTGAAAGTTGAGTAAAGTTCAACTTTCCAAGTGTCAACGGAAGAGCCAGCCAATCAAATCCCGCATATGGAAATATGCCAGAACAAGCTCTAGCCAATCAAACCGCTTGTATGTGTGTCCAGGGCGAGAGATTAATGTCATTGGTTGTTGTGGTTGTTGGTCGGTTAACCCCTAGCGCCAGACACGCCCACCGGCAAGCGTCAACGCAACGGAACCGTGTGTATTCTGCGTAAGGCTGTTACAGATGCGGTGTGCCAGCAGCTCGCTACATACGACAGTGCTAGCTACCGCTAACAATCCAATCAAAGGACGTGAAAATGCCAACGTCATCATAGGCCTGTAGGTGGCACTCAGAAGGCCCTGGTGTCGCCAACTCAAAATCTGATTGGCCAATGCAACAGTTTCATTGCCACTTGTTTTAAGCAACAAGGCCCGCACTGTTGATTCTGAAGGCCCTGAGGCAGATTTATTTAATCCGCAACACATCCTGACTGAAATATGATTGGATAAAAGCTCCAACATTAGCAACCATTACTAGACGCAGCGCAGCGGAGCGCAACACAGAGGCTATGTCTCGAACCGGACACTTCAGACAGTGCACTGAGGTTCAGGGTCCTGCGTTGCAGAGCACTGACATCTGTGGTGCGCACCTTCGCTGATAAGTGTTCGATTCGGGACAGCACTTAACGTTAAGCACCTGGCGGAAGTGACGAACGCAAATCTGCTTGCGACTCTAAACCCACGAAACATTAGCAAAAATAAACTACATTTGTAAACAAACCTACATGAGCAAAAATTAAAAATGAGTGTGGTTTTGGTGATTTTTCTCTCCTTGGTCTACCCCTTTCTCCACCCCATGTGGAAACTTCACCGTCTCCGCAATCGTGGGAGGATACTGCGTTTACTTGCTGAACGCGAGCTGGTATGCAAATTTGACATTTTGAGGGGAGGGAGGGGGAATGTGCGTAAACATTTAGCATACACGCATGAAAGCAGCCAAGATCCCGAAATGGCTCCTCCTCTTCCGCTACGTAGCCAAGATGGCGCCCGTGAGGTGCGCGAAGTGTCCATCGTTTCATACTCAATTTTTTTCCATCAGAGGGGCACCATCCGGGTACTTTTAGTGCGCTGAACTCTGCCGATTTTGCCAGTGTGAACGCCCTAAGCCCCCAAAGTCAGCGTCCGAAGGGCAGAAGTGTGCGAATCAAGACAGGGCCAGAGAAAATCTTTGACATAAAGAGAATAGACTATTGCAAATCATTTAATTGAATACATGTTAGTAAAAACAAATATTCAAACGTTATTATATGTTATTCACTGAATAACGTTATAATAAAATGTTATTCAGTGATACTGCTGGCGAACTGACGGTTCATCACTGCCTGTATGCAGCCTTTACCAGAAAGTGTGTTTTGTGCTTTTAGATGAATACATGTGTAAATCTTATTTTGACAATATCATAGCAGACAAATCTTGGCACATCTTTGTGATCTTTGCACCAAGGGGACTAACCAATTGTTGGAACCATTGTGTGTAGGGATGGCGTTGTCTGACGGTCTACACATTTGGTTGAGACTAAGTCATCTTGACAATCATTGGATGGATTGCCATGAATGAATGTACAGACATTCATGGCTTGAAACTACTTTGGAGATCACAAGAATTCCCCTCTTGTCCCATCATAAGGTAAAAATTCTTTCCATAAATAACAACCAAAGACCTGAGAAACGTACCCACTAGCTACAGTTTGAACTGTACCATGGATTTAGTACTAATTAGCAAATAGTACATGCTGCTTACATTTTAAACTAAGATGGTGAGGATTACCATTATACCTTCAGCATGTTAAAATTACCATTGAGAGTATGTAAGCATGCTGACATTAGCATTTAGCTCATTTAGCATTTATCACTGCATTAGAAAAGCCTCACAGAGCTTTTCTTAGTTTTCTGGTTGCTAACCTTTTTTCCTGAAAATGCATCTTTTATGTGTTACAAGGGGATTCTCCCTGACAAGTAGATCCGCAGGATTAGTCTTAAGTGCAATATACTTTATAAGGTGCAATGTGGTTTCAGAGCTGGGGTGGGGAAAGTGTTGTGAAGGCTATAAAACAGAGAGCAAAGCACAGATCTCAGGTCTGAGAGGAACTGCAACAATGTACCTCCGTTTGAATTAGCAGACACTCTCGAAGGCAGCCATTAAAAAACTGCACTTTACTAATTTAGCAGGATTTGAGGAAATGTGAGATGAGAGGAATGTGCCTCGTAAAAACAGATCATATTTTTAAAAAAGGCACATTTCTTATTGATCTTTACAGATGTTTCAAGCTCAAATAAGGTTTTCTAACATGGAAAAAAACTGATGATATTTAGAAGTCTGCTATGGCTTAGTGACTTTGTAATCCAACCATCATGTTGCTTGCAACAACCACAATTAACCCTGTTATAACGCCTTTCAGCCCAAATCGTTTGCTGCTGAAGCAACGGGGGCATTTTTCCTTTTAGGAGGGATGAGTGAGAGGCCATTCAGCAGCCAGTAGAGAGCTCCTCATGCTTCTGCACACATCCGCGTAAGAGGATCGGACGTAATGGGGTTTCCTCTTCTGTGGCTCCTTCTGCTCGCCAGATAAACTGCAGAAAACTTTGGACAAAGTCTAAGAGTGCGATTGTTGTCACACTTTACAGCCATTGCCGACAATACTTTCTAAAGGAACGCGGGTGTGACCTCAATCTGAGCAGAGATAAGCTTTTAAGCAGGTGCCTTCTTCTCCCGCCTTGCATGAAGTGGCAGAACATGGGGGTGATAGTCAGACTGGGAGAGTCAAGCTGCAATCGTCAAGCAGACTGCCAAACCATGAAGGATGGGACTTCATTAAAGATACAGAAACAGTATTTGCCAGCTATAAGCACAATCATAACACAGAAACAAACTATGTCTGAATACAAATGACAAATGGAACAAGTGAACCAGCTGTATTTTCATTGACAAACATTTATTCATATAGCATGCCATTATGTTGCTGAATAATAAAGTACACCATCCCCCAAGGCCTTTGGGAATAACCAAGACCTTAATATCAGGCATGCACGGTTTCATTTATTCTCCTTGTGGCAGGCTGCTGACCTAATGACCTCATGTCAGGTGCAATGACAACTTGTTTGACACAGGGATATTTTATTCATTCTATTAATATTGCATTAGCTCCTAGTCCCTAGTGTTTTCGTGTGTGAATACATACCTGCTCCACCGAACATGAGAGCAACAGCACTAACAAACAACACTATGTCTGCTGCAAAAGGTCAAAAGCATGAGAATTAAAAATAATTAAATGAGCTCACAGGCAATCCTCTTCCGTTATCAGTTTAGTTATTGCCTTTGCAGGTTGGAATTGTCCTCGAGTATAGTTTGCGCTTCGGAAAATAATTAACAGACAAGGAGTTGTATTTGCAAACATCCCAATTCAATTTACCAAAACAATGGCATTTTTTGCTGAGATATTTCCAATTCCAACATCAGATCTATGCATGTAATCGGTTAGACCTGGCATCCAGACTCCTAGCACTGCTGGCAGTTTTTCCAAACAGATCACCTCAGTTAAATGCATGTATCTGCATCCTAGTATTACTACCATGTTCATACCAAAAAGCTGCTTCTTGTTTTTAATTGATCTCGCTTTGTTCTCTTCTCACACAGTTCAATCTGTTAGAACTCAGACCTGCAAGATAGCAAGACTCACCGGCCTGCAAGCCAATTTAAAAGACCAGGCGGGATTGACCTCTCCTTAAGTACGTATTGATTGTTTGCATCCTTGTTTCTATAACTGCATGCCTAAAGACCACAAACAGCAGGACAAGGTTCATGCTTTCTGGATGTCCATTAGTGCAAGGATAGAGATAGTGAAAAAAAGAGAGTTAAGTAATCAATAACACCGCTGCACGTTTCTCAACTTGAGGAATGCTTATGTGAGTTTGATGGCCCTGCTAACACCCTCATGTTATGCTTGGTAACCCTGTCCACATTATTACCCGTTTTTTGCCACAGCATGCGAGTACATTTCATTGTGCCGATTCTGGGCTGAGCGGGCTATAAGTCAGCATCTCATCAAATGGCTGGAATAAAAACCAGCAGGGCTCTCGGGCCCAAGGACCAGAGATGAAAATCACTGGACTGAAGATTATGCATTTAGTATATCCATGGGACAAATAGAAAGAAACACTTTTAAAGTTCCCAAAAAACCCTCCCTCCTAAAGTTTATTCTATTATCATTTATATTATATCATAATACTTTCACTAGGCAGTATAATTATTTAAAATGTTATGCAAACATGTTTTGTTTTTGTGTTCTTCATGGAAACAATGACAAAAAAGAAAACGGCAGGGTGCTGCCGTGTTCCCTTGTCTTCTTTTATTCTAAAAGGAGGTGGCAATGTTTCAAACACAAATTGTCTCCCTCGGGGCCTCAGGGGCTGTACTTTTTGATGTAATGCTGATGTGATTTTCACATCGGTACGATGTTATTCTTAGTACTTGTGTCTTTACAGCTCATCTATAAATTCAGCCATCTTCACAACCTCTTACCTGATGTCATGTCCATGTAGAATAAAAGAACATTGGGAACAGGATCGCTATATACGCACATTTTTGTCTTGACAAGTTGGAGCTATTTGTTACCAAGCTGCTGTAAATACATTTTTATATGTACATGTGTCTTCTACTTGAAAAAAATCAATTGAATTGTAGTTTGTCTCCTGAGCTTTTGGCCGAAATCAAACTTAAATAGAAACCATTCAGAAAGTCAGACAGATAGACTCACATGACTCATTCTAATTTAGTAATTCCCTTGTTTTTTTGTCCAAGAATTATTAACATTGTGCACATTCAGCATGTTTTCTCTTAGTAGGTAAATCCCGCTGAGACTTTTTCAACCTTTTTTTTCTTGTATGCTATATGATATATGGTCCATTTTTGTTCGACTTTCAGACTACCTGACTTTACTCTTAGCTACAACAGGAGTCTCATTCTTTGCTGTAACATAAATGAGAGTTATCTAACTAGCTGCTCCCATCCACAAATAGCATCTTTACAATCACACAAAATATAATGAGGCAAATGTATATTATACATAAAATGGCTCTTACAGTACTGAACCATGAATTGGACAGAAATGTCAAGATAGATGAGGAGTGGAATCACTTTGTTTTCCATTTTTCATATACTTGTAAAGTTATAATGCACTGAGTGGGGTCTCTGTGTCACACTCTGAAGGAATAAAAGCCAATTAGCAAGCGATGGAAAAAATAAAAAGAGCCGGGTCACTGGTTTGGATCATGAAATATCCATGAGACAATTGTGTTTGCATTCCTTCAGAAATGGTAATTGAGCTCTTTGTATGCATGTATATATATAGATGTGTGTGTGTGTGTGTGTGTGTGTATCTTATCATATAGTGCATACGTGACGTACCAACAGTGTCCCATATGATGGGCTGAAAACAGTGCTAGAGATGTGACTAATTGACCTGCGCTACTTCATGCATCAATGTACAAATGGCAACAGTGTTTAGAAGTACAGATAATATGACATTTTGTGTCAGTTTGAGAGCTTGTCACATAAGTCACACACACAGCAGTCATATTCCTATTGCGTCTGTCTATACAACAGTCTGTGAAATAGATCACACTGCAAGGCTTCAATCTCCTTCAAATCAATCACGGTGGTGATTCTGTAAAAAAAAACAAGATAAAAAGCCGACCAGAGCCTGTCAGGGCTATGAGAGGAGAGGACGTCAATGCCTCACTTAGACAGCTAGTCTGAAGGGGCTGCTTCCCCAGACACAGGGACAAGACGGAGTTCACCTGCATTCAATACAAAGTTTTGCCCCGTTTTTGAAAAAAGAGATGGACAGAGAATTGCAAGCTGAACTCCCTGATGTAAATGTCATCTGGATAAAATCAATTTCAGGATTCATTCACGAAGCCAGGCCTTACAAATGGACGTAGTTGTCGGGTCTTTTCACCTACAGTGTTGTCCTCCCTGAGAATGACTGGGTGCTCATGAGTTACACAGAAGGGATTGGACAATTTCTCAAAAGGTGCACACCATCATTGCTCCTGGTAACAATTCAAAAGTTTGGCTGATTGATTTTTTTTCCCTCCTGTGGCATTGTTGCTTCTCATTTCCAACACAGCATGAAAGGCAGTGAAATAAAAACATCTTAGCAGCAAATCGGCCTCACCATGGCAACAGTATTGATCAACCCTCCTAGGTCCTCAGGAAAATCTTTCCCTCATGTCAATTTCCCAGCATTAACAGTTCAGCAGCTACTCATGTCTTGAATAGACAGCCATGGTGTTTTGCGCATAGCAATACAAATCTACAATCAAAATTAAGCTGCACTGATCATTCATTTATCACAGAGGGGAGACATAACATCACCTGATGATATTCACTGAGAACAAAGGGTGAAAGAGGCTAGGAAAAAAGCTCACTGAGAGCCCATTGACCAAAAACTTAATGTGTAAAGATTTTACTTCAAAGTCCATTAGACTGCTTAGTTGTGGACCACATCCCATAATCGAATGTAACTCAAATTGACAAGGACAAGAAACACTTTTTCTTCAGAAGAAAATAGGATTTGCTTCAATGCCTTCATTAATCATAACTGAACAGGTGTTATTATCAAGCTTTTCATTCTTTTGGCTGGAATCACTCGATGCTTGATGGATCGCACTTATAAACAATCTCTGAAATTTGTAAAGGCTGCTACACACTAATCAAATGCAGTAAAACTAATGAGCGTAAATGTGCGGGGAGCTCTCATTTCTGCTAAGTATTGATTATACACTACCATGTGGTCTCACATTTATTTCATCATCGTTTATTATCAGTTCTATCATCACCGCTGGTTTAGAGAAAATAAGTGTGCTGAAGGGCAAACGGCTTCCACTGGTTTTATCGTGTGTGCAGATTTGACTGTGGTGATTAAATTCACCTCTCGGGCAATGTTGAAAGCGACATGAGATGAAATACAGAGTGTCTGACATAACTTCATGACAACTGCTCTTCAATCAAGATTCCTCACGCTTGAGCTACAGGTCCACATTGTTCATGGACTACACCTATACTCCCACCTCTTTACATTTACAGACATGCTGGTACAACTGACATGAAAAGAAAACCGGAATTTCCCAAATGCATACATGTTGCATTGCTTGGATGCAAAAAAAGCAAGTATTGCAAACTTCCCACTCTGCGAAGATAATAACTGTATTGAGGGTGCTTCAAAGCATCGCTGGAGAGTTTACCAACTTGGATAATAAAAAATGAATTTGTTATAACTATATAGGAACCAAAAGCTGAATGTTGCGGTTGGGTCTATCAGTCTAATTGTCCAGTCTATGGAGCCAGAAAACCCCAGGGGACGACTGCTATTAAAAAACACAAACGTGTTGCACGTGTAAGTGGTTATGTGTGTGTGTGTGTGTGTGTGTGTGTGTGTGTGTGTGTGTGTGTGTGTGTGTGTGTGTGTGTGTGTTTTTGTGTGGAAAAAAAGGAAGAGGAGGGCTAAAAGGATATTGAGTACTTTGATTGTCTTGCAGTTGCAGTTAACCAGCTACTTAAAGCCATGCCGCATGTTTTGTCTAATTGAACTGAAACAAAACACAAGATGACAAAACTATGAGATACAATCTGCAACACCAAATCATTAGCACTCACTCTGCAACTCTGATGATCCTTACTGCTGTCCTCTCTCAAGAAAAACTGCATAAAAGTCTTCACATTTGCATAAGCATCCACATGGTAGTTCATGTAATTAGACATTTTGCTATGGAGATGTGTTTTAAATAATTCATCCGCTGTATTGGTGCCCTGCTGGGTTTCCTTCTCCACTGCAGCACCAGCAGTGGGCAAACACAATCAGTCGACTCTCAGCCAACAGGAATCCAGATATGTTTCACCCCAGCTAACACATTCTGAAATTAGTTGTGCAAATTAATTTCATTAACTCGCAGCCATCAAGCTCATTAGGACGCACAGAGTTTGAAACTCGTTGCAAAGAAGGTGCTTCCTGTAGATAAAAGCAAGCCACCGTAAATCAAGGCGTTTAGGTTAAAAACAATTCATAAAAATGCCTGCAGTCAGTCTGCACAAGAGGCTCATATAATCATGTGCAATCACATGAAGCGGGCCTGTTATTCTCAGGAGGGGGTTGTTGAGTTTGGGTGTGATTGTGTCAGGCTGTCAGTGCCCACTCATCCAGACTCTGGAGTGAGACTGGAACAGACGGGAGCTGTTCTTTCACCACCACCGGGGACAGGCAACAGCACACTCAGCTGTCTCATCCACAAAGTGGTGGATGAGAAAACCACCAAACTCACTTCGCCTTACCTTTGATACAGTATTTTAAGATGGAGAAGTCTAGATGAATTTCTCATAACATACCACACATTTTAATTGGAGAAAATGTATGTGATATTTCCTTAAAACCAGTACAATTTTGTTAATAACAGTTACTTTGTAAGATAAGGTTTTTGTGGTTACTAGCCTACTCAGTGTTCTCATCTGCTTCCCATTACTGAGTGGGTTGCAATGAGGCAATGAACACTCCTCCCTTAAAAAAACGTTTATTAGCAGATGTTTGGACACACTGTAGCTGCATCAGTGAAAACACTATTTTAAAACCCACAAAACTATCGCTCACGCTCAAAGACTTGCCTGAAAGAGGCGTAGGATGTTGGCAACCATAATCGATACTGAGCTCGCCGAGGCTCCGATGACTCCCACCACTTTTTCAGGCTTGACAAACACCGGTGGCTCCCCGTTAGTGCATCTCACGTCGGAGGTGTCCTTCGTGATCAGGGCTTGAACGAAAGTTAAAGATTGCTCCAGTGCGTAGGTATCCCTCGAACACGTCTCCAGCACCCGGGCACCTAAGGTGATGTTGGGTAGGAGTATTTCGTCCTGGTTAATTTGGTCCAAAGCGTACATCATGGCCTCAAGCCGCTGGATCCCGTTCTCCTTTTTGAGGTCCCCGCACGGCATGCCATCAGCCCCTCTGGCGTGCACCGGGAAGAGTCCACCGAGGGTCAGGTGCCCCTCAGTCCGTATTGAATGGGGCGCATAAGTCTCCTGAGGCAGCGCGAAATCGACCACAGTCCTCATGAGCAAAAACGCTCTCCATATAGTGCTCACGCACAAGCCAGGTCCAGCCATGATGAACTTTTAGGAAATATGGAGTCGGCAATGCGCGGAAGGTAGAACCACAGAGGTAAAGAAGTTTGTTAAAACGAACCCATTCTTTTCAGCAAGGAGAAGATTCAACAAGCTGGGCAGAAGAACCGAGACGCAGTGGATGGCTCAGACAAACTGCGCCCATCGTGTCGCTGCCAGGAGTGAGCGGTGCAGCTTGTTGAACAGTGAAGCTCCTGACGGCAATACAGTTCACTCGGAAAGACACGCTACATCCAATCGTCAGAAAACATCAGTAACAGAAGATGACCACCTGCCGCTGATGAACTGCCCTAATTTTGTCAATTAATGCTGATTTCAAAGCTCGAAACGCGATGAAGCTGCTGCTGAGAATCGTCACTACCTGAAGCAGTTATTGAACGTGATTAGAAATATAGTGTATTTCAAGGAATTATCTTTCAGAATCAATACTTAGATGTTAGGACCGGCAGAAGTGGGTGACATTCTTCGTGCTCAGACCAACTCCACGAGAGCGCAGGGATGGCTCGCTCGGCTGTGGTGCCTGTTTTCCCCGGGGCTGCATATCATCTCCACAGTCTCCAAATAAGAAAGAAAAAAACGAGCTCAAATGAGCGTCGCACTAAGAGAAAAAATCCAGCTAATTAAAATCCTGACTCTTTCTCGCTCTCCGCAACCGCTTGCGTTTATACGAAATGAATGAGTCACACCGAAGGATTCACTGTGTGCTCCGAGTTTTCAGCCCCCATTCCCTGCGAGACGTCATTCAGCTGGCTAGAAAAAAAAGACAGTAGCTTCACTTCGTGGCAAGGTTTTCAGGAAGTTGTCTTCAGACAGCTCAAGGAGAAGGTAAACAAGGCGAACAAATGCACTTATAGACTTGAAGACAATTGTTCCTCTGAGTGCATCTCAGTGCGCATGAATTCTACTTCCCCTCCCTCCGTTATCCCCTCTCAAACACACAGAAAAACACATGCACAAGTCGAAGAGTGTTTTTTCCTCTTTGCTTTTGATGCGAGCTGTGGCAAGGATGAAACAGAGATGTGTGGCATTAAGAAAACAAAGCAGAGCTGCAGGTATCTGGAGGGCTCACCCGCCTACTAAGAAGTGTCTTTCCTGAAATAGTTTTGGATTCATTACTGATGCACCTTTAAAACGGAGGAGGGAGGCAGAACAGACACGTTTGGAGGGGTCCAGGCTGGTCTCCCAGGCAACCCTTCTTCAGAAGACACTCCTGATTCATCCTGTGCGCACACACACACACCCCCACACACACACACCCCCACACACACACACACCCCCACCCACACACACACACACACAGGCTGGCAAACAGACTGGTGAGAATTACCACACCTTTAGGAGCAAGGAACCCTCACATCTTCCTAACAAAACACTATCATCACCAAACTATTTAATTGCACAGATGGCGCTTTTACAAACAAGGAGATTATGATAATTTGCATTCAGTGGGCATGCATTAGCCTGGGACTCGCTCAGCAATTTGTGGCATTAAATAAAAAAGCTAGATTATATGTGTTATTCAAATCCCTTCTTTAAAAATAAAAAAGTGTAAGACTAACAACGACTGCTGCATTCATTCAGTGGGTTAGTTTTAGAAAAGGTGCCGACTGAGCACTCTGTAGATACATAATTAATGTACAGGCCTTTGTTTTCAAGTAACCTTACAGATTGACCACCATTACAACACTGCCACACATCCATCAATACCATCCACAGGGATGCTGTTGTTAAGAAATCACAGCAGCACTCTGGGAAACTGTCAACAGGACGCAGTAAACGGATTATAGGATGAGTCTGTTAAGTTGCTTGATCATTGACTAATAAACAGCCTCTGAGAGTTGCTTTATCGTGAAAATGATTATGAGGCATAGAATCACATTTTATGAACATGTTCGGTCCATTCGTTTCTGTTCAATTAAAAGATTAGAAAAGGCGATGTGGCTCTAATTGAAATATGTCCTATTGACATTACAGGCTTGGATGGACACATTTGTAATTAATTGAATTGAATAGAGATTAATTCCAGCCTTATACTAACCATGTAGTGTTTTTATCTCCATTAGCCGCACTGATTTTGCATGAATATTTTCAAATAGGCAAATCGGCATTTCACACTCCTAGCATGTAAGTATGGTTGTCGGGTGCAAAACTGCTTGTCAAGGCCAAAATTCATGAGCTGCACCAAAAATACATTTTAGGACACTGTGTGAGAACTGCTGGGAAGAGATTGCTGAGGAGAGAAATGAAGAATATGAGACAGGAGGGAGGCAGATGGCCTCCTACACTGTGAGCACACTGAGACAGGAAGGCAGGCTTGGAAAAATGCAGCAGAATTCCCAACAAATGATGCCCCGAGAGACTGGTGTCGCGACGCACAACACTAATTCCACCACTCGGACTCTGCGGTGAGAGCCTGACACCCACTTACACTGTCAACGGAAAGGTTAGTTTTGAAAAATGGGGCCCCTCACCATAATTTAATTTACTGACTAACCCCAGGAAGAGGGGTCTTTTCCCCAGGCAGGGAGTGTGATATAGACCAAGATCACTTTGGTTTGGATCTACTCTCTTCCTCTTCTTCACATTCACATAGACACTCGTGAACAAAAACACACTCAGGTAATATCCATTTACGTTTCGTCCTGGGATAACAAAGCTACAAGCAGGGAGGAGTGTAAATGTGTTCTGAAAGATGTTCAATTTAAAGCTGACCAAACAAACAAAAACAATGCAAGGGTTTCCATATGCCGGGGGTGCACTACATTCCAATGCTTCCCACTAGAGGAATTACAAGCTCCTATGAGAGACCAGAGCTTTTGTTTCAAGCATTCAATAACACGTCTGCTCGATGCTGTCTTCTTCAAGTCAATTACAGGGCAGGCAATGTGTGCTGCTTTAAAGAAAAGAAGACTCTGAGAACAATAAAATGTCAACCTTCAGGACAAGAAGCAATAAGGTTTCCTTTTGGGCTGACACTGGGCACAATGGGGTCTGTCAGTCAAATTAATTAACCTGGAAACCTGTTTAATTCCCAGACCCAAATGAAAGGGCTGTCGTATCCACAGGAAAGAAATAACTCCAGAGCAGGAGGTAATTGCATGTCGGGGTGATTTGTTCGAAAGCAAGCAGGCCACCAGCCCCGTTTGGAGTCATGCATATTCTGTTAGGGTTGAGGGTTAATGTTAGATCAATGTAGGGGCAATGTTAGATTAGCAACATGAAGGTCACTGAGCTGTCGTGCCCCCATGTCTCATTTTGCACCATCTGTTTTGGAATAATAAAATCATCTACACTTTTCTTCATCACTATTAGCGGAATAAGCTCCTGTGAATAGGGGAAAAAAGAAAAGGTATTGTAATTCCACAGGCACGCTGTATGGGAAGACAAATTCTTACCTCTTCTGCTGTTTATGCCAAAGACAAAGCAGGTGCACTGCAGCTAGGAAGATACACTCTCCACGCTCTCAATTATCATTGTAATCCATCTGTCATACCAACTCCCTTCTAATTATGTTTCTGCAAAGTTGCTGCTGTGAGCCCAGTACCCATTCACACTCGGAAATGTGAAAGATAGACAGATAATGCACAAGTGGCCACCGGAATACATAACTGCAGGGGTAGCTTGGGAACAGGAGGTTTTTCTCCCCGGGCTATCTTTGGAAACTCATGTGTTAAATGACAATGAGTTTGCTTAGATAAACAGATATGTGGCCTTTGAAACGAGCCAGCCAACACAAAACAAAGGAAAGCCAAAGGAATATTAACTCCACACTACCACAGGTTTTTTTTCATTCTTTACAGATGTTACAACTGTGTGCTCCTGATTGGTGGCCTGCCTTGATAATAATCAGATGTATTATATATGACAGTAACAGACCAAAAGATGCTGACCTTCCACCCACACAGTCCTGGAATCTTCCAGAGACCCCATTAGCGGCTGACTGGGTCTTTGTTTTGATGGCTAACCTCATGGTCCACTGGGCTTAAGTGATAAGTGGGTGCAGCTGTGTTAGTTAGCCAGGAGGACTTCAGCCACAAATTTGATTGTGATAGCAAATGCCTCTCGCCTTGTGTCTGTTAATTAGCTGACCTTATGAGCAGCTCTGGACCTGTGTGAATCATTTTATCACACATGCCCTTTCATGGTACACTGTGAAGGCGGGGATTTTGTCGTTAGTCTATATGAATGACTCATAACAACCCCTTTTTGTGTGTCTTTGTTTGTTTTTGTGTGTGCAGTGGGGGGGATATAATACACCTGCGTACAAAAGGTACATATGACAATCTATTCATTATGGAAAATGTTTCCACTGCAAGTATATTGTTTATTTAGTAACATTATACAATAGTGATTATAAAGATGCAAGTGAGGAATAAATTAAGATCTAAATGTGGATTAAAATACGTGTATGAACTATAATTCAAATTCACAATTTCTGTGGTGAAACATACTTAGTAGTTAGATGTTTCTTTATGGCATTATTCATTTTCTTTTTTTTATTAAATAAAGGTAAGGGTTATCAAACCACAGCATAATTCAGGAAAAAGATAAATACCTGCACTGGGATAAACATCAGGACCTTTTCTGAGTGCGGATGAAGTGTTTTGATCTATGACTACCCTTTACTTTCAACAAAGGTTTGCTCTTGTTAGAAATTATTTCTGTCTCCATGGTAAACATACAGACTTCATTTCAAATGTAAAGTAGCTCTGCACTCGTGACGTGACACAAAGGAGAGATGAACTTGGAAAGAGTGCCAAACGTCTGCATATTCGAACTAACGTCTTTGGGCAGATTAAACCAATCTTGATGTTAGTGAGGACGCTATCTCTGAAACACTGCACATATGGACATCATAACCTCATCATCCCCTCACTTTGGCAGGCAAGCCTCTTAGTTAGTTATTCATTTCAATTTATGTTCTGGCAGCTGGTAACATACCACCACAGTTACTTAGAGTCTCAAGTGTTTGCATTGCCCAAGCCTTGCTTCAAAGTATTTAATTTAAAAAAAATACAATTTTGAGTGTATCATTGCAACGCAAACAAGCTCATTCTTCCATTTGTCACGTGAACTTTACACTTGGAAAGTGTTAAAAGTGTGTGAGTGCATAATGCCTGTGCAGCTTGAATGAACTGCAGTGCTGTTTGTGTTGCAAATAACATATTTTCTTCATCTTATGCAGCTCATTACCATATGAAGCTGCTAGCAAGGAGTGTGGTGGAGGGCAGGCCTACTTATTTCAGATAAGTGCCCCTGCAGTCTTTACCAGAGTTTGAAAAGCATTCACAAAAGGTACATTCACACACACACATTTTGAAGAATTTGCTTAGCCTGACTGCATGCCGCTGCGCAATTCATCATACACATAAATTAATCTCTCTTACTCATTAGGTGGAAATGAACTCTGTTACAAATTACCACACGTAGCTCTCGCATAAGGTGGAACAATGAATCACACTACCTTTATGTTTAATAGCCATATGCTTGAATTGCCGCTTAAGGCTGCTGCCTCATTCACTGTACATGTATGTCACTGTACATATGTCACCTAGTCGAGCCGGAGGCTGTACTCAATTAAAAAAGGTTCAAGTTAAACGTTAACCATTTTTAACCAGGTGCAAGGCTGAAGAACATGCGGTTTAACAGTAATCCCCTGGGTTTATCTGTTCAGTGAGCGCAGTGCTCTTGTGGCCCCCAGTAGCCCTCCCGTCTCAGCCACGGTCTGTCACCCTTTGGGCTCCCAATGGCCCGGTTGTCCCATAGGAGCACTGTGGCTGGAACTGTGGATCACAAAAGCTGCCTTTTCCCCATGGCCACCACAGAGTCGGATGCCTTTTTCATCCCAGCTGATCCCTCTCAAAAAGAGGAAAAGTGGGGGTGAAGAAATGCGTAGTTCACAGCGACAGGGTCAAAATAGGGATGGCTAGTTTTGGAGTCAAGTTAAAGTCAGGGGGTTTATCCCAAAGTGACTTCTCCTGCTAGGAAACCACTGCTCAAAATGAAAGAAAATAACAGGACGCATTTTGTCTTCACAGAGTTTTGAGGAAGGAATGATTGTGTAGATTTTAATGGGTGGCTGACACTGTAGAGCGAAAGTGAGTCCTGTTGGCGCAGGGCACAGTACAATACAGGCTGAGCAGAATGGGACTTCTTATGGTTGCTCTGGGATTGGATAAAGCCCAGTTCATTTGCCACAATCACATTTTGTTACATGGTTTCCCACAATTCCTCATAATTCATCCATGGAGCTGGCAATGGTCGTTTTATATCCCTCCTATTCCTCCACCTTTCAACTCACTTTAAGCTCTTCCATGTCATGATGGGGATTTTTTTTTTCACCCATTTTTAGAATTTCTCCCGTTTTGCTTTTCAAGCTGAAAATCAAATCTATAAATCAAAGGCAATGGTAGAAAAGACACGGGGACTGAAGGGCATTTAAATCCTTTCAGATTTAAAAGCTTCATAGAGTGAAACAAACAGGAAATTAAAATGGAGCTGGGAATGGTAGCAATCCCTCTTTTCAGGGGATTGAAACCAGGTGTATTTCTTAATGCTTCTTCCTGCTTTATATTCTGCTCTGTTGGGAATGGATCCATCCTCCTCTCCCATATTAATTTCCTTGAAAGGCGAAAAGAATTATAGTCTTTGAGAAATGCTAGAAATGGCAAAAAATGTACAATGATTTTTATGCTGAATTGTTTTGGAGGCTTTATGTGATCAAGTCACCAAAAGCAGTTGTTGTGCTTAATGTGCAAAAACCAAACAGTTATCCCACATGGGCTCAGCAATTCTACTGTATAAAATCATGTTTAACATACCCTGCAACTGTGGCTGCTCACCTGGCCGTGTTTTATCAAAATGTTGATGCGGAAAACAGCGGCTGGTTGACCTTCAGATTGAACTGAATTAGCATAAAAGCATATGATTAGAGAAGATTAAGCCACCAGTAGAAACCTATTTTGTTCACAATTGACATGCATTGATTGCCTTCATGAATGAATGGCTGACCACAATTCACCACTTAAAGCTCAAACATGTGAGTGACCGAGCAGTGCTTTAGCTAAATGCAAATATACTCACAATAAATGCGAATCACTTAAGTTATTCAAATGAATCATGATCAGAGCATCCATCTCTGTATCATATTACAAGCCAGTTGTATAAAGGTTGTTAAAACATTCACATAAAATCACAAATGTCAGCTTCATGGTGGCACTAAGGCAAACCTCAGAGGATAAAATGTCTAGGGACCGTGAATGTCCGTATGAGGTTTATTGACAATTCATCCAAAACTTGTTGACGTATTTCAGCCTAGAAGTGGACTGACTGATATTTCCATCCCTTGAGTCATAGACTTTGTACTTTTATCCAAGAATCTGGTCCTGAGACCTATGACACATTTAGTTTAATGACATACCCAGACTAAATATGAATGTCACTGCTATAAATGTGTTAAGAGGGAGAAGCGATCACAGAAAAACATTATGAGACGTGTTATTCTTGACAGCATCTTGGCAGAATTTTAATGAACCCTGAGCCTACACATGAATCACATTTTCCATGAACACCAATGTAATACTATTGATTAACAACCTATAGATCTTTCCACATAATGTCAACACTAGTGTTTCAGGCACGGTTTCTTAATCAAAGACAAGAGCCAGGAGGCCAACGCTGCACAAATACAAATAGATTTAGGGCTCATCGTGTGTAGATCGATATTTGATTCTTCAGCATCTTGAGTTGACGTGTGAAGGAGAAATCCGAAACTCAAACATAATCACATCAAAATGACTGTTGTATGAAAAATGATACGTCTGGTGCTTTCTTCAATAGACTCGCGTACTATAAATTGCACACCCTCAAACTGAAGTTATAAATCACAGCACTCTGAGGCAAAGGCAGGAATGAGAGGCATGCTTTCTTTTTAAGTGGAGGCTTACGATTGAACCTCAGGCACTAGAGTCCATAAATCGCAGCATCAATTATTAACCTAAATCTGTTTTAATGTGCCAAAAGAAACCCCAGTGGGCCGGCTAATGCAACTAGCAGGAAACGAGGAGAACAGATAAAATGACCAGTGCGGCCAGAGTTGGCCCCTTTTTTAGTCAGGGCTGTTCTAGAGTGCAGGAAAGAATCCGACACAAGCCCATCATGTCAGGAATTAGGGGCCATGAAGAGCCATATTAGCAGCTAAATAATAGAGAATTCCATTCATTTGAGAGTGGAAATATGCTGCTGAGCCATGATGACATAATTGATGAATGCCTCAGAGACACGTCAGGGCACAAGGGAGATACCAAGGCTAGCAAAGGAAAAACATTCCCTGTTCACTTTCCGGATGCTTTTTAGAAAACGTGTCTCTTAGTTCACAAGGTGATTAAAGTCATTTGAAAGTAAACAGCAAACCATTAGCAGACAACCTCAGCAATCACAGCATAGCTGCAGGGATGTGGGTATATCATGATAGCAGGCTGAGACCAAAAGCAAATATAAAATCCATTCCCTTCAGGGTCAGTAATGTTCAGCACACTTTATTTTGCAGTAATATTTTTATTAACCTGTTGACGCTCGCATGGCATGCAGCAGTTGCAAATGCAAAACATCTTAAAGAAATGCTTTGCATGACGGCTATTGGGAGGAGAATTCAGGTAAACATTACTATCTTTTATTAATCTCCAGTGTGAAATCCAATCACGAACGTAGATGAAAAAGAAAGAGGTTAGTGAGGGACGCCTAAGCTTCAAAAGAACAAATTGTACAAACATAATACTATTTCCCTCTTTTATCACTTCAGGAAAATTCAAGTTGAGGCACAGATGACATTTCCCTGGCTTCCACTATTTATTATTTATTTATTAATCATGTTTTCTAAAGGGAGAAAAAGGGCATGCTGATACGGGAGCAAATCCTAATTTAGAAAAATGGGTGCTTGCCAGCATACTGTAGCAACCCGGTAGCCTCCAGTTGTGTACAAAGATGAAAAACCTGTTATGTGTTTTTGATTTTCACACATTCAAACATCGATGGGGCAAAATTCACTTCTGCCTCACATCAAGCCAAGCAGTCAGTGGTGTTTGTTCTTACTTACTTAAGCAATCGGCTTTATTTCTTCCCAGTGATCACTGGGGAGGCTCTCCAGGAAGCACTCAGATCTCTTCCTTCATCTGACAGAGGAGAGGAGGGGAGGGTGCGAGAGGAACACTGACGCTGTCTTATTAGTGCTAAACTCCCCTGCTCAGGCCTTCAGATTGACAGGGAAAAAAAGAAAAAAGTGTTCATGCAGGCTGTGCCATAAACAGTGGCAGTGATAAATATCTGCTGTCACTTCCAACATGACTCACTTGTCCGAGTTTTAGCTTTACTGCACACAAAGGAGGCTGGAGCAGAGCAACCATACACTGCTGCTAAATCTTTATCAGATTACAGATAATAGATGCACTCTATAAAATAGCTTATATTACAAGGGAGTGAGTCCAAGCGGAACACAGTTCACCACCAAATAGTGAATAATGAGCATAATTCTATAAAAGCACACACCGGCATTGATACAGGTAAAAAGCCATACAAGCCCTCATTACTCTTCGAATTGAAGGCCCATTCAGGTTGTTTTATGTAGGCTTCGCTTTCTTACTGCTGCCCTGTCTGGGAAGTGGCCACTTCAGACCTCCAGTCACCATAGACCTGTCTGTGAGTTGGGTTTTTTGGTTTGCAGTTAAGAAGATGGAGGATGGCAGTCCTGCAGAAATGGACCCGAAACAAAAGATGCAAAAAATAATAGTGAACTGGAGTTATTCAACAAAAATCCATAGTCACTTAGACAGTATATTTTCTTTGAAGCACTGACTATGTGACACTGCCATAACACTACGAAATTGGATGGGGGTGTTTTAGATCTTTTACTTGGTAAAAGTAAAAATTCTGCAAAATACAGAAATTCCATTGCAAATAAAAGTCCTGCAATGTCAGTATAGTTTCTACAGATTCTATTAAATCTATTAATATTTAAGGATCTAAAGTGAATGTAATCATAATGCAGCAAAACAGCCCCTTTGTGTGTTGAGGTATTATCTATTAGCCTATTCCCTTTACCAAGCATAGACATGCTTGTTTTGTTTTCTCCAATTTTTTATTGTTGCAATAAAAATACTTTTCCTAAACATTCAAAAGTTTTGAGCACATTATCTTTTAATCAATCCCCCTGACAGGTGTTTCATATCAAGATGGTGATTAAACAGCATGGTTATTACACAGCCATGCCTTTGGCAGGTTACAATTTTAAAAAAGCCCCGTTGAAGTATGTATTTCTCATTATTAGTGTTACAAATGCACATTTCTTCATCACTCTGGATTCTTCCATGAATATCTTCAAACTGCCACTCACCATCATTGGTTATCCTTCGCCCACTCAAGTCAGTTCTGACGACCAAGGATGACGAGCCCACAGATGAGATCCCTGAAATGGTTTCTGTCAGTTTGTGTTTTTTTTTGGTTGTGCAAACCAAATGTTGCATCAGCTGTTCAGGTGTCTGGTCACAGACGATCTTATAGGTGAAGTAGCGTGAAGGTCTTTGACAGGCGCAGTCAGACGTTGTTCCTTAGTTGTAAGTACCGTGTTCCAGTTGTTTGTAGCTTACTGACAAATTCTCAAAAACGACATTGGAGGCAGATTATGAGACTGAAACCAACATCATTTTGTGTTCACCAACATCGATATTAACAAATGTAGGCATGAAATCTGAGAAAAATAAGCATTTTGTGAGCATAGGAAAAGTATTTGATCTGTTATTGGACCTCCTGAATAATAAGAGTGGAAGTCATTATATTTATTGGATTATTGGATAATTATTAATGATGCATTAAGTAGCATTGTATTAGTTTCGGATGGAACAAATAATCGTATCTTAATTATTTTATATTTAAAAATGCATAGAGTAACTTTTATTATATGAAATTAATGTGGTTGAGTACAAATAACAATATTGCTCTCTGAATTGTGGTGTTCATAATCTTTAAAGTGCCTTTACAAACATTGATACCTGAGATTGACACTTCTTGCTGTGGATAATTGATACATCAATTTTAATCGTTGGCTACATCTGTTCAGAGTTTGCTCATTTGGCTTTCCTCCCACTCTAAACACATGCAAATCAGGGGGATTAATGATTCTAAATGACCTTTATGTGTAAAAGTGACTTGTGTGAATCTGTGATTGCTCTTTGACAAAATAGCAGCCTGTCAAAGTTGTTTTTCTGCCTTTATATGCAGTGTAGTGTGAAAGAGTTCTTAAGCTCCTGAATAAGAATAACATGTTGATAACAATGAATGAATTTTCTGCATTTAGTTCCTCATTAATGCAGCAGCAGAATAAAAGTGAGCTTCCCTAATTACTGCCAAGCTAAGATCAGTATAATAAAGTCTTTCAGCCTTTATATTACATTAGTAATATTCATTAACCAAAAAGGATTGTACTCCAAATCAACACTATATGTCAATTATTCATCCTATACCTTTGAAATACTTACAAAAAACTTTACTGTAGGAGTCATTAAAACCTTCTAAAAAGTGACACGTTTTACTGATGATGAGACCAACACAATAACAGTAATGGGTTAAAACTCTTTCTACGAGACACTAAAAATGCTTGGCTAGTGCAAATCCGATATGCTCCATCATTTAAGCTCCCTTTGAATTAAAAGTCAGGACCCCATCAATGAACCATTTGACCAATTACTTTCTAGACAAGGAGCTGCATAATGCAAAATCAATTTATGACCAATTAATATACATTTACAACTCCAGATTTGATAGCTTATAATAGCAGACATTTAGCAGCAGACATCGGTTGACCTATAAAACGAGTGACTCATGAGCAGTAATAATGACTCATTCCCTACAGAAGTATGGATCTACATATTCAACAAAAGGTGAGTGAGTAGAGATTTATTCAAACCTCCCGAGTCCAGAGTTTTTTTCTTGAAACCTCAGCTCTTTTGAGGATTAGTTTGGGCTTTTGGCAACATGGAAATAGAACTATAATCAATGTATTTTAATTCAATCGTGTTTACTCGCATGATCATCTATATTTTGTATCAAAATCTCCACAGGAAATGTCAATTTAGGTTTACCTCTGAGAAAACTAGATTGACTATCTCTTGTAAATATCACACACAATGGGATTGAGGTGGGATTGGCAGCCTTTCAGAATTCCTCCATCTTTAATTCCAAGCATAGCGACAACATGCAGAGCACATATGCTGCCAAACAGCCTTTGTAACCAAAAAAATCTTAAGACTCCTCCAACCTGCAAACAAACATTTCTCTATGTGAAAGCATCAAGCGGCAGGGGAAACGGCATAATAGACCTATAATCTTACAGCTTTAAGAAAAACCTAATGTGAGAACACTTTCCCGTATGCAATAAGCCACTTTGTTTGCTGAAAACTCGCCAAGTGTAAAAAAAACAGCTGCTATCTCTCTGCAGTCTCAAGGGGCTAGTTAATTTTAGAAAGATAATCTCCCGCGATGTGCTGAGGGATTAAGACGTTAAAAGTCTCAGCATGGGAAGACGATAAGGCTTTGTAGTCATGGACAGGAAGAAGCATCCGGTGCATTTTAGGAACAGAGAAGTATGTTACTTATGTTAATCAGCATGCAGATCAGGAAAAGCAAACACCAGTTGTTCAATGACATGTCTTTGTAATTTGCAACCACCCCTCTGTCTCTGAGCCACACATTATGACCGTGATGACAGCAGTTCATCTTTGGCTATTAACATTGTCTCCCAAGGCTGTATTGCAGTACGTTCTCGAGAGATTACCTGCAGAAGAGGAATGCCACACCGAAGCAGGGGAACTACTGTTCTATGGCTTAATCAATGCCATTTGCATATGCAGGGATAAAACTAATCCTCATCAGGGGGAGGTTCTCCACCTGAGGCCTTTTCTTGTCCTTTCCAAGCAATCCTTCTCCTATTAAATGATCCCTTGACGATATTCACCTTGCCAGAGAGAACAAAGCACACTATCACACGGTGTGCTGTGGAGGGGATTCTCCACAGGGATGCAAGGATTCAGTATGAAGGCGTGATATGGTGAAAAATACCTAGTCTGAGCTAGATTTTGGTAAAGTGCAGACCTTTTATAATGCTGTGTGGGTCTGGGAGTCAACCCAACTGCAAGTTATAGGTGAATAGCAATGTGTGTATTTGCAGGAATCGGGTTAAAAATCGGGTTCACGGAGAGCTTGGCATAGCCACCCGCCTGCATCTTGGGCAGCTGCCAAGGTTTTTAAACACCCATCACCAACAGCCGGAATACCCTGCTGTTTTTCTGCTGTGCTTGAATGCAACGCATAACACAAAGGGTAGGAAAAAATAAATAAAGCTAATGTACCTGAAGCAACCTGAGATTGGAGAAGCTATTCCACTGTTGGAGGGATTTGTGTCACATAAGAAGGATGCAGAGCAGCAAAGAAGTGGCTTTTATAAAGATCCCTTAGGCCCACGTTCTTTTGAGACAACCTCTCTCCTCTCATGGGTGCCTTTCGGTATAAGATAAGCAAATTTACACTGGAAGACAAACGTGACATTTTCCCCGTGCAGGAGCTGCTTAGGAGGGGGCTTCATAGGTGGGCATGGTTTATAAAGACGACAGCTGGGAATGGAAAGACCTGAAATCCAGCGTGAAAAGGAGGTGACAGAAATCAGCGATAGGGTTTTTTTCCCCACCTTCTCATGTTCTAAAACATCCACCACCAGGGATCAGTTTGAGATGTGTTGACCTGCCTACACTAGACCGGTGCTCCTCTTCATGGTTATTTCTTTATGGTAATGTCTACCTCAGGGGGCTGTTTGGCTGCCTTTCCTGGCTGGGGTTCAGAAGAGTCTCACCCTGTTTATAGGCTATCAAATGGATTACAGACTCATTATAAACAGTGTCGTGAGGCCATAGAAGCCTGTCGTTTACACCACATTTCAACTGTGTCAGCCACAACACCAAATTCCATGGCTAGAGAGTGTTGAGATGTTTGTTTATTTCTGGGGTATGTGAGACAAAAGTGCCTGAGCTAAAGGCATGACAGATCTGTTTACCACGCTGTATGATTTCTGAAGTTGGAGCAAAACGATTGGCCATTGAGTTTACCAACACACAGGGAATTACCTACAAACATAGCAGCAGTGTACACCCCAGTTTAAACAGAAATGAACAGATATTACTCCTTTCTTTTTCTGCTCTATTTTCTTCTCACTGACCTGAATGCAGGGTTGCACTAAACTCAAATATGCATGGCGGAGTGCTGCTTTGTTGGTGTGATATAATGCTGTGGGAGTCTCTCTGAAGGTCTGGGCTAAGCGACGCCATGCATGAGACAGTTTAACATCACTTGGCAATGTGAATTTACCTGCGAAAGGTGACAGGAGAAGAAACTAGTATTATTCAGCTTGGAAACGACAAGCATTGGCCATAGTCTCTCTAAATCAGATTGATGATCCATTTTCCCTGCCCCGGGGCCACAGTAATGTAAGGGCCTGGGATCCACCGAGGCTGCACCGAGACAGATGGGACCTTGTCTGCTATGACCTTGCTGAGCTAATATTTCTCCCAGGCCTTGTCTGTTGCCTCATCATTAAAGGTGCATCGGCTATTAACATTGGGGGAATACTTCAAAGACACTGTTTACTTGGACAGGACACAATCCGTGGTGTTACAAGGCAAAGACTGATTGTTTGGCAAATGGGAGAATGTCACGTGTGCAAATTGTTTCACTGATGCATGTGCAGTCTTTGAATGCCGTGCGGTCCTGTGCATATGCTGTACACCTTACAAGTATTTAAACGAACATTTGCAGGTTTTTTTTGTCATATTTGACCGCAAACTTATTATTTATAGGGGTGGGATAGATTGTCTGATAAAATAAAGAAACTATATAAATATGTTACTCCTAATTCATTCATCAATTCTTCAGAACAATTAGTCACAGCCTTAATTTAGAGACCCAGAGATTTAGAGATAAAATGGATAGGTTTATGCCTTTCCCTTATTGTGGCAATCCTCCTCAAAGCACCATTTTTTGTACATAAATCGGGGAAATACAATCTCGCAACTGTTTTCATGGCATAATGTTTTGTTTGTGATGAAATATGACACTCCCCATGAAGCTGGTTTGTCCTGCTGAACAAACAATAGGCGATGCTCTACCCTGCCTATGGGATATTTACACAAGGCACTGTATGAATGATGCTGGAGAATCAACAAGGATCCGAATCACAGATAAAAATGCCTTTTTCTCTTTGTTGAAGGTCGGTAAAAAAGTACCGGTCCGGAGAGGATCAGGAAGAGCTTCTACCCTCAGGCCAACTGGATCCGAAATGAGGTCCTGAGACCACTCTCAAAAAGACTGCAGCGCAAGGTCTTCATTTTGCTCTTATGTTAGTCAACGCAACTTAAACTGTATAAAAAAAATATTTCTAAGCCTAAATAGTTAGCCACCCAAAGGCTAACATAAAACCCTGTTTCCATGGTTACAATCATTCTGCTGATCACCGTTTCCATAGAAACAGTTTCAGCAACACCTTCTGACCAAGGTTAAAGGTCAAAGGTCATTGATTGTCATTGTAAAAATGAAATGCAGTTTGAAGCTGCTCCATGCTACACAGATAAACAAAATAAATAAAACGGTCAGCCATGTTTTGTAGTTTTAAAGCAACAATTCATGTCAATTAAATCCTCCTGAAGATAAGAACATGACAGCTTTGTGCAACACGTGCATTAGAGTCTAAATCTATCGTTGAAACACTGGTCCCAGGTGCCACTCACCTTTAACCTTCTTTATGTTGCCATTCTTTTGCCGTTTTGTGAGGATATTAGGCTTTAGAATAAATCCACTGACATTAGGAATGGATTGCGATATAGGAGTCAGACTAGAAAATATGGTCTAGGAAGCAATCCAGCGGGTCACTGTTACTCACCGCTCGCCAGTAAAAGAGAGATAAGAAAATAATCAAAACAGAGAGACGAGGGCCAACTTCAGCCAGATTGCCCTGACAGATGGACTCCAAGTTTTGGTAGCCCTCGTCTTATTTTAACGAACCAACTAATGCTCTCTCTCTCTCTCTCTGTTGATATGTGCTTGCTTATGCAGACTATTTAGTGTTTTATAACCTATCTCCACAATAAAGCAAAAAGAAAAACACCCCGCAAGCCCAAACTCCCTTATCTCTAGCTTCTTATCTTTCATTAGCTTTGGCCTGTGATGTGTGTTGGGGCTTTTCAGTGGGGGGGGTTAGGGGGTAATCTATTTAAATATGGTTTCATTTTGGATAGACTTTATCAGCAAAGCAAATTAAATTTTGATAATGAAGAACACTGTGAATCCCCCAAGTGCCCTTGTACTGCAGCGTACATACAGCACAACAGTACACAGCGGGTGGTAATCATTGTGTAATCGCTCAAACAACAGTACACAACCGAGCCCCCCAGCCTCTAGCCACTCCCCAGGCAGCCCAGCCCCTGATATTTGCTGGGCTTATGATTTGTTCTTGTTTTTCTAAGCAATAAGTGAAGGCTCCTTGTGGCCTTGTAGCCAGATTGAATTGCAAAAACATGTTGCACCTGCTGCAGCTGAAGCAGGAAGGAGAAGCAGCAACAATGTCTGCATCCACTATCTGATGGCTGCAACCTTATTGAAAATCTGATAATGATATTTGGTGAGCTTAATGGATGCCCTCTGCAGGCTGCAATCAGTCTCACTCAATTCTGTTTTCGTACCCACCACACCACCACCCCCCCTTTTCTTTTTCATCTTCTGCCTCACTTACACAGCATGCGGCTGACAGCGAGAGGCATGATCTACGGTTGCTTTGCTCAGTTTTAGAACCACATCATTTTTTCCTTTGCATTTTGTTTTCAAATTGAATTAGCGTCAGTGAATAATCAATGAGCATCACTGCAGGTGATCAACGCGTGCCTGTCCGCTTCTTGTGTTTATTCTTTTCTCCTCAGCTTCAGCTGCAGAACAGCCGCTCTGGAGCTGGAAGGGGTTCCTGCTCAAGGACACTTCAGCAGTACAGAGAAATGCTAATGTGACAAAGGTTTGAAGCTGGACTTTTGTCATTAAAGAAAAGTCTTTTTCCTCATTACACCCCCTGCTCGTTTATAGGAAATGTACGATGCCAATACATGGTATATGTTCAGAGTTTCCCTCTAACATGAAGGTGTAATGACCCAGTTTGCCCACAGGGAACATTAAAGATTAATCTAATGGAGACCTGCAGACGTTACTGAAAGACAGTGTACAAATAAAATCATCCATCCGCTGTTGTGGCTGACTTTAACATTTTATTAGGAGTTCTTGCAGCACAACCAATACATCACTTCCTCTGAAGTACCTAGAGGCTTTCAAGCTGCATTGGCATTTCCATTGTAACACATTTGCAATAATTAACAGAGCTAACTTCTTTATTGTGATTAATAATAGAGTAGAAGATAGAATTATTGAGCCACACATTAAACTGCACTCATTAAATTCACTCCCCTGAATGCACCAACTCAGACTACTAAGTAGGACGGTGGAAAGGTCAATGTGATCATTATATAATTAAGCCCAGGAACAATTATGAAATGGTCTAATAAGAGTAATTTCTAATGCGCAATACAAGAGACGACACCTTTTCTCTGGAGCTAATGTTACGATCCATATCAGAGCTTGAATGCCATCCAAACAGGTGATTACCATATTTTTGGTTATCAAATATAATGCTGCTGAAGGTATTTAATAACAATTTTACTCAAGTACTTCAATTTTCAGAAGATATGTTACTCTTGTTGTACTTTTTACACCACTACAGCTTCCAAATATAGTTCTTTTTTTTTAAGACAAACAAGGTGAAATGATCCAATATTTCTAAGAAAAAAGCCAAAATATATTTCCAAATTGTTGTAACAGAACCTTTTTTTTTTACTCCGCTCTATGCCATTAATCATCTTCAAACCACGGAAGTAAACTACTTAATAGTATATAAAGTAATTTAATAAACTAGCTCCACCTCACAGTGAAATGCTACTTGCAGAGTGATGTGTTGGCATATAGTACACAACAATATAAGACAATCGTTTAATATAAATTGCACTGAATGTGCACATTTATGTTAGCTACTTTTAGTATATGTGGCTGAAAGGATGCTAGTCTTTCCCTTGACATGGATTAATATTACATTTCTCTATTGCTATTTTGACTTAAGTAAAGACCTTTCTTAAACCTTAAACCTCATTTTTATATATCCTTTAAGAAAACAAGCCATTAGTTTCCCTATGTGTAGAGCACAAAGTGAAATTGAAAAACATTGTGAAAGTTTTGTTCACCTCACCGGCTCCGCTACAAATTCAGTCAATATACACTATTTTTCCTCCTGTGCAGGCAAATGCCTTTGACACGGGGGGCAAAGTTGGGAACGGTTCCAGAAGACCAACTCTCCATTTTGCTAGCTTCAGCACTCAATAGCTCCATGATTAAAGCCAGTCTATTTTATTGATTGAAAAGGAAGGAATGAAAACCCAGAGCCTTTCTACTCTTCAGAGCGCTTCTCTATCTGTAAAAGTGGTGGAAAAGCCTCCCTTGACCATGTCCAGGCAATTTAGGTGAAGCGGGCCTCGCCTGTTGCACTCAGTGACTCTGGCCATGCTCTGTTACCTCATCTCATCAGCTGGGAAAGCATTTCTGCTTGTAGCGCCGGAGAAGGCGGCCACGAGTTAAATTGAGTTACCTGTTCAGAGATGGTTTCATTTTCCACGGATGGCCCCGGAGATCCTTGATGGAACTGCTAACTGCTCATCCCCCCGCATGTCCCCCAGTGTCTGTCTGAGCAGAGAGCTGCGACACCGCGACAGCGACAAGGCTCAGGTGGCGAAGACAGCTGGCTGCAAGGATCCATCACGCTATCTCAACGGAGTAGTGCAGTCAAATAAACCAACACATGAGACATTGCTGTTTTTTTTATCTCTCATCCTAGTGTTCAGTTTCTCTACCTGCCTTTTCTTTACTTAATATGTGTATCAGAATCAGAATACCTTTAATATTCCCACAGAGGGGACATTTGCATCGTTACAGCAGAAAGAGCCAAAAACAGCTTAATGTTACACCAAGTTACTAAAAAAATATATATACCAGAATCACACAATTGCAAAATACACAAAAATAAAAGTATAGCAAGTATGGCTCATAAAGTAAAGTCAACTTCCTGAGGTATTCGCTGATTCCCTCAACTTATTTTATTCTTCAGAGCACAGAACAAATTGTCTGCGTTCATGGCCATTCACAAGGACACGCAGACCTGCAACCAGGCATATCAGATGAAATATGGTCCCTGGGTTCCCTGAGTAATACAATAATGATTAATTTTAAAGCAGTGATTTATATCAAATCTCTATATTATGTACATTAATCCTTATTGATTGGGACATAATGGACTTTCTTAGATACGTCAATCTAGCAGCGATCTGAAAGGGGAAGGGGTTAGAGGCTCGGCTCATGTCCCGTCTGTCTCTGTTGATAACCACAGGGCAGGAGATGAAAGGCGGCGAGGAGAGTTGTAAAATAAAGTGATGTGGGGAGATAAGAGTTGAGAGGATAAATGAAAGAAGAGGAGTAGAGGATGAGAGGAGCAAACCGTAAAGGAAGGGAGCAAAAGGAAGCTTTAGTGGATGAGCAAACAGGAGAGAGGGAAGATACAAGAGCAGAGCAAAGGGAAAAAGAGATGACAAAAACAAAGAACGGAAGAGAAGGGAGATGTGAGGATAACATATAAAAGAGCAGACAGCCTGCCACCCCACAGTCACGTCACACAATTTACCATGTTCTGGCCCATAATGTTTTATAGCACAATCACTGATAGCACAGTAGTCAGTAGTGATCTCATTTCACAACCCATATCCTTCAGTAATGTGAACACAAAGAGAGAAGCAAAGCCATTAGCAGTGTCCAGTTCTCATCTACTGCTACTCATGCATAATTGGCTTCCATGGTAGGAAGCAAGAAAGGGTAAACAGCAAGCAATCATATTAACTCCTATGAGTCCTAATTGAAATCCGTTAACAATCAAGGCATATGATAGAGGCTGAGGAGACGTGGGGCCGTTCATACCCCGAGCCCTCTTTCTCTCACGCTGCTCTCTGTGTATTGACACGCTTCAAGACGTGGGTCTGCATTACAATCAACAGTTATGCTTCCTCTGCTCATGGGCAGCGTAAAACCAGCAGTTTGGCATCCATGCAGGTGAGCATTTTACCTCTGAGATGCGTTCTGTCAACGTTACACATTGTTAATCTGGTGGATTTTCAACGGGAAAATATACAGGACTGCTAATGTTATCAGGAAAACAATAAATACAATAATTATATGACCTTTTCCTAAATATTTCCTTTCACATTCTTTCCGACAGTTAGATGAGATCATCGATACCACTTCCTTATCCGTCTGTTAAATATAAAGCTACGGCCAACAGCCTGTTAGCTCAGCTCAGTATAAAGACTTGAAACGAGGAACAGCTAGCTCTTTATAAATGTGAATGTACAAAAACAATTCTGGCTCACTATTACAGTACATCATGTTTGTTTTAATCTATGTAAAAATGCTTCCAGACAAGAAATCAAACTATACTCAAAGAATCCCAGGAAGCAGGGCGAGCGAGAAAGAAAGGGGGCTTCAGCTTGTAAATAAAGGTATTGAACAAGCAACCGAAATGTATGATAACGATTGGACAGGTATGCTAGCTAAGGCTACAATGCAAGATGTATCAAGGAAGCGTGTAGCATTATGGTATGAATATGATAAGAACAAGTGCTTTACTAAATCAAAAACGTATGTTGTGATGCCGCTTAAGAGATAGTTTGTTGTCTATTGAAGTTCTTAATCAGAAGCAGCATAGACAGCATAGAGAAGGGGGGCGGGGGGCTTATCATTTTTAATTGTTATGATGTATGAAAAGGTGTAGTGAATAGTGCACAGTAGCATACTTGCAATGTAAAGCAATAATCGTATATCTAGTCAATAGCATGAAACTCCGGGAGGATGATAGGTCCCACTCTGGCCTTGAGCACCAGTAATAGTGGAAATGATAAAGTGCACTGGATGCGTCACTGTTCCAGTTGAGTCCTACACCACTAGATGGTGTGCTTGTCTCTTCACACTTACAGAGCACTACATCCGCCAGATGGGTTGTGTGGTGCAACGCTCTAGCTAGAGACTCATACTGTCATCCAGCATTATCTAACACATAAAACCGCTTTCACACCAGGTGTTTTGGGTTTTGAATAAGGCTTTCTTCAATAATGCATTGCAATCAGTATGAATACACAGCATATGGAGCAGCCGAGCAGCGTCGTGTGACAAGCAAACAATCTTGCACTGTCTGAAACTGCTTCTCAACAGAGAGCTCAACCAGACTGCTAATTCAACTGCAGAGAGAAATGAAATAAAGCTCAATCCTCCAAATCTTTATAAAGGCACTGACTCATTCTTATTTGAGTCTGGCTGTCAGCCATGCTACCAAAAAGCAGTTCAAAAGCAGAAAAAAAAACACTTAACAAAAGGGTGTGTATGTTCAGGTTCAAGCGTTCAGAAGTGGCAGACAGATGCTATGGAAACACTTCAGCTACAGTTGCTTTCAATGTTGGATATGTAATAGTGGGTGTGCTATGAATTACTTTGCAAAAATACTTTTCAATTATTAAAATAATTGATGTTTTATTAATTTCTCTTCAAAACCAAATGACAGCATTTTATTAAAAGAACATATCACACAGCTAATTGGTATTCAACTAACATCAATGTTATTATTATCACTTCAACACTTGTTCTTTATGAGTCTGGCATATTTAAAGTATAAAAGAAGAATAGACTAAAGACTTTAATATGTATTCCTTTCATATCAGTGCTTTGTACAAGACACATTCTGCATACATCCGAGTACATAACGCGTTATATTATTGACTTGTAGGAAGCTTGACGTTTTTTTCAAGGGCAACACTCATCGTGCGGACATTTCTTTGCTGTTGAGCTTTTGCTTTTTTTTTCTTCTACTCTGCAGCAGATGGTGAAGAGAAAATCACTTTCTGCTGGGGGCCGGATGCATCAGGGTCAGGGTTTAAGCTTGGAGGTCCACTGTGAACCTGGAAGATTTGACAAGACTGTTCTGCATACCCTGGGTCTAATCAAATATATGCGATAGATGGAGGCGGGATTTGCAAAACAGCTTGATACAAGGATACTGATTAGATTAGGGATTTTACAAAGCAGCAGGCTGGAGCAACACAGTCCAGTCTGCACTCAGGAACATGCAGAAAAAACTGAGACTCACAGTGAGATGTTTAGTCCACACAGTGGAAAAAGGGGGAATAGATAAAGAAGGTGCTAATATTGACATTTTCAGAAGAGCTCATTCTGTTAAAGCTACACGCACTAATACTGTATGATGAGGCAATCAGCAATCAAAGGCAAAATAATTGTCTTTCAATTAAAATGAAATGAAATCTGCACAGAAATGCGACTATCTCCGTCTTGTTTACCTGTTCATGCTTTGATTAAATTGACCTCCGAGGACACTGACAAATGATTGGACTCGAAAACGACGGAGCCCTTACAGAAAGAAAGTCAATATCAAAAATAATGAGGCACTGAAATGTTCCAGTATGCCATTGTTATGTCAACAGCAGCGAAACAAGGGCTGCCTGAGAAAAATAATACGCTCCACACGCAATTATACTGTAGCTAAAAACAAATACTGAAATCATGCTGGCACAATGATGCACCTTATTCAAATGCTTTTATTCTTCGCAACACACAGAAACATGAATCATCACAGTTTATGCAAAAGGAACGGCTGGTTTATAGGCTGGTGTGATGCATTTACAATTAGGGTCTTCACATGTGAGCATATTGAACAAACAGGAATGTAACATAATACCTTAAAAACTCAGGCGAAGGTTTACTCTACAGTAAAACAAATTTCCAGGAAATTACTTTGAGGCTATTTGAGCCATGATATAAGCCCACATAAACATAACACCTACAAGAAGGGCCTGCTAAGAGTCTTTTTCTAACATATCTCAGATGTACATGTGTGGGCGTATATATTTCTTACATGTACAAGCCAAAACGATGACTAGCCTTGGGACAAGATTGTGTGTGCCACAATGCCGATTCTGGTGATGGCTTTTTCATATCGACAAACAAATTCATGTGATTTCTTATCCCTAATTCTATTCATAAACATTGGGGGGGGTTATTTCAAAGTGATCTCAGACTGAAACCTTGCACCTTCCTGCATACATCTTCCTGTGTACTCCACATCTGTTCGCTTTTGAGAAGTTAACCCCATCCAGTACGCCTGAATCCGTGGGGAATCGGCTATGTGCTTCTGCACAGTAAGTGAGTGAATGAGTGGGAGTCAGTCAAAGCCCCAAGCACTTATAGGGAGGGGGTGGAGTTTTGGGGGCAGCAGTGAGGAGGTGGCTGCTGAGAGGCAAAGCTAATTTACTGTGACAGAAATCAGAGCTGTCAGGGCCACCATGACCAAGCAGCATGGACAGCATATATCCAGTCAAACCCACAGCCAAGGGGAAGCAGGGATGTCAGGGGCTCAGAAAATAAGGGGGGGGGTGTTCTGATTAAGGCACTTAGAGATAGAGAAAGAGTGTGTGCGTGTGCGTGTGCGTGTGTTCTAGGCATGGGGGTAAGCAACATCCATCCACTCAGAAAGCCCTGAAATAGAATCGACATGGTAAGGAGGCACACAGGTAAAGAGAGACTGTCACAGTCAGGAAGGCTTTCAACAGAGGAGCTGACAAAATACACAGAGAGATGGAAAAGGATGGACAGGATTTGCCGAATTAAAATAACTCACAATAAACAGGTGTATTTACAATGATAAGTAAACTGACATCCAGGCAGGACTGCACACACACACACAAAAAGAATTAAATATAGTAGGCAAAGCTAAATTCCATTCCTCTTGGATTACTGGTGAAAGGTTACCAGATGACGCATGTAGGATTCATGAGGAAAGCTCCTAGGTTCTACTAATCTGTAATCAAGCAAATCCCTAAAAAGTAGTTATATTATACTTAAAGGAACTGGGAAAAATAAAAAAATAGAGAGAAGGAAGGGCAGCAATCAGCATCGTTACTTAATTATGACGGGGGGACACACCGGGCTGGTTTTTAAATGACACAGAGAAGGAGGAGGGGATTGTGAGAGATTAAGTGAGCTCTGTGCTGTTTGTTATACACTGCAAACCACTGCAGGATGTTAGTTGAGCTGCATTCTCATTTGGGGCGAAGACAAATCCAGTAGGGGGACATTAAACTTGGCTGGAGAGAAAGGCGAATGCATTTTACTCGAGCATCTCGGGAGGAGGATCTTAGTAGAAGATAAGGATTAGACCGCAATGTAATGGGTATTCATTGATGGGATACAACTTCCAAGAAGCGCTGAAAGTTGGAGCCTCATGTTGTCGCTAAGCAGTCTACTTTGGATGTGTGGTTTGAAGTGTTTTTCTTCTTTTTCTTGGAGGGGAGAATGGGATTAAGTGAGGGCGCCAAATTGCTCACTCGTCTGAAAGTGGTATGAACTTTTCCCCTTTCTGCCTTCAAATTCATACAGACTTGCAAGTCTGTAGCGGAAAATCTGTCTGAATTGTCTCCGAAAGCCTTCAAATTTAAGTCACCTGGTAATAACCGAGAAGAAACATATTTTTAAAAAAAGGTGAGGTATTTTTCTCTGTGCTCATATTGCTTTTAAAAGTTTCCTACTTGACAATTATTTGAAGTGTTTAGTCAAGCAACAGGATGCCAATTTCCAACTTTTTGATGGTTCAATACATTTCCTTTTTAATATTTTTTAAGTAAGAGACTGGTTCCAGCTTTTCACACACACAATTTTCTGTTGTTTTGTTGAAATGTGACTTTTGTTGCAGCCCTCCAGCGATTAATGCACCAAAATAGTGTATTATTTATGTATATGTTCAGTTTTACAATTTAAGAGGGGCAATTAGTTAGTATAAATGCAAGAGTATAAAGTGAACGCATGTACAAAACACAAGTACAACAACAACTATACTTTTATCAAAGAAAGAAAGAATGAAAGATATGTGCTGATGCTTCACATTGTTTAAAGAGTACAGAGTTTACTGAGCTGTAAAAAAAGCAGAAGATCATTTTTATCTGTTAGTTTTGGAATCAAAGAGCAGGAACTTCAATTGTAAGTGAAGGGGTAGGTACATTCACCTTTAAAAGATTATCCTGTCTGAACGATTTTTTGTTGTACACTTTTTTTTATTGTTTCTCATTTGATTCTTATCTGACCAGGGAAAGCCAGAGGGATTAGAAACTTAGGAGGATAAGGATAAGACTTCCAGAAAGATGACCTCCAGACTGTATCCAGGCCCTCTGCTGCTGCTGCTGCTCTGTCTGCTTCACGGCTCTGAGGGAATATGTCCGCCCATGTGCATCTGTGTATCTGACACAGCGGGCTGCAGCTCCTGTGGTCTGACCAAGCTACCCCAGTCCCTGCCGACCTTCTCCGTCATCCTCGACCTCAGCCACAACTATCTGTCCTGGCTGCGTGTGGGCAGTTTCAAAAAGATGCCCAGATTGGAAAAACTCCTATTGACCCACAATGAGCTTGTCTCCCTAGAAGAGGGTGTGTTTACAAATGTCTCCAGCCTCAGGTACCTTGACCTGTCCTCCAACAAGCTGCATGTGGTGGAGCAACACTACTTCCAGGGGCTGTGGAAGCTTGAGGAGCTCATTCTCTTCAATAATAAGATCACACAGTTGGAGGTTGGGATGTTGAACGGCCTGAGCAGTTTAAAAAAGGCCTACTTCAGCCTGAACCAGATCACATACTTCCCTTTCTTCTCCATCACAGACCATAGTCACCCTTTCCTGACAATGCTGGATCTCTCATCCAACCGTTTGAGTCGTCTGCCATGGGTTGATGTGAAAGCTTTGCCCATGCTGGTGCAGCGGGGGCTGTATCTCCACAACAACTCTCTGATCTGTGACTGCACCATGTACAGCGTTTTCTGGCATTGGGATCTGAGGGGCTTTGAAACGCTGAGGGACTTTACGGAGGAGCACATTTGCACCATCTATGGGAACACACGATCGTTCGTGCGGTTCCTGCGACAATCCCGCTTCTTCCGCAACTGCACTGTGGAAAAACCCATGTCACTGCCAGTGACTGTGTTCCTGTCTAAGCTGACGGTAACAGAGGGAGAAATGGTGCGTCTAGACTGCGAAACATCCCTGAGTGGCACAGACCTTTCATTTACATGGCTAACCCCCAGCAAGGGGTACATAACCCAGACGAGCATAAATGACACTCTAGTTAGCTTGTTTCCCAACGGTACCTTGGATATTCAAGCAACCAAGGTCAATGACACGGGTTTGTACGTGTGCTCAGCTCAGGATATGAAACGTGCACTGAATGCGACCCGGGAGGTGAATGTTACGGTAGTGTTACCACAAACCGAATCATTCAACACAGGCTACACAACCTTGCTAGCCTGTATGGTGTCCATGTTGTGCATCTTCATGTACCTCTACCTGACTCCGTGTCGCTGCAGCTGCTGCACACAGCCGGGACCTCATTCTGTTTTCTCCAGCACCAGAAGGAGCCATCGTAGATCCCAAAGCAGCAAGCGTGTAGCATTCATGGAGCCAATGTTAAGTGAAGAAAGAATAGAATGGCCACCTAAAAGTTAATGGTGAACACGGTTTAGTTTTCCTTTTACGAGCTGGAAACAAAAGACCCTGTGGACAAATGAAAACTGAGACTCAGGAATTAGCGCAGAGGTGTAATAGAAATGTGCTAAGGCTGTAAAAGGGAACAAAAAAATAACATTGTTTTGCTGATTGCAGGCTTCAGTTAAAAGGCCTCCTGGACAAAAAAGCAACATCTACCATTGTTCCATTTCTGTCATTTAGACAGTCCAGAAAAAGTTTCAAGTTCGGTTTATTACCCTCAGTGTAATGATATTGCTAAATCACTGTGGAGCCGTTGTCAGACCTAAAAATCCGCTAATAACTTCTCTGTGTACTAGGGTACGGCACTAGGGGGAAATATTTGTTTTGGGATCAGAGAGTGAATCTGGCTCACTTTTCACAGAAAGTATTTAACGAGGATTAAATGCGACTGAAAAACGCTGCAAGTTCATGACTGTGACGGACTGCGGGAAGCAAGTTCAGCCTGTGTATCTGGATTGAGTTGAAGTGCTCCATAATTAGTGTGGCAGGGCAGAGATAGGCACTTGCACACCACCAGCTGAAGATAAATGTAATATACAGCAATACTCCTAAACCTAAAACTCTTTCCAACTCGTGGAAACTCCCTGACTTCCTAATAAAAGATTTGTTCCTTTCAGGTCAGTTGCCTGCTCTGGTGATATCGTTTTTTATAGGCAATTTCAGAAATAAAAAAGAACGGAATTAAGATACAGCTTGAAAAGGAATAAACATCTCTGTGCAGACGCTACAGCGTTCAACAAACATTTGAACATCTTATCTAGCAGAAAACAGAGGTGCATCCTGCAGTGATCCATCATACATATACATTTCGCATATGCACCTGTTGAATTAAGCTGGCAGACAAAAACGATGACTCTCTATCAGCGCTCTGCTTATCTGGCAAATACGTAAGTACAGGAATCAGGAGTGTCAACAGACCAAAAAACAAACAGCAATTGGAATGCTTTCAAAGACAGCATCTCTTTGATCAAACACAGCAGAGCACTTTGAACTATGCAGAACAAACGAAACCACAAAATTTGAACTGAAGTGACAAATAGCCTACTTCAAGCAGCTCTGATGCAAAGCCTGAATGGGCATTACTTTGAAAAGCTTTGTATTTTTACTTAAATTCAGTGTAACATGCTTCAAATGACAGAATTACACACTTATACGCCAGCAATGAAAGATGTTGAAGGCCTTGCATGCACTGCTGTGAAAGAACATAAGTGTGTGGGAAGAGAACATTAATTTAAAGACATGAAAGACCAAAGAGAGCTTACGGGTGGTCGAGGATGTAGGGTTTTTTATAATCCAATGAGAAACACTACTGGCCTCAAAAGAAAGAAATCAATTTCTTTAAACCCTTGCAAACACAATGTTTTGAGATTGTAGTTTAATCATAATACAAACACCGGGTGGGACTAAGGATTGCACCGAGATTGAATAGGATTAGATTTAATCCTTCATATAATGTCAAAGAACAGTCGTCAGTAACCACCCGTCTCACAAAAGGAGAGTATGTCGTTAGAGTAGAGGCCTTTGATTATTTCTAAATCCTTAATTAAAACCTGACTTCTTTCAAGCCTCAGAGGACTAATATTGTTGTGCAACTTGAATTTAAATTCGAAGAAAAAAAAGAGAGGGAAATCTAAAATCAAATGGCGAGCCATGCATGAAAGTGGGACAGACGAGCTCTTTCACAGCGCAAGTTTCATCACAATTAAACTCTCATGGATTAAGGCAAAATCCGTTAGAGTGTATTGTGATGCATCACTCTGTTTAATCACACAGCCACTGACTTGGTATATTTAATAAAGTTTTTCGCAGTGGTAAGCAACATTCAAACTGCTGAACAGTGATTATGCAACATGCCGATATGTGCTTGTGATATAACGTCTTGTATCAGAGGCATGACCTGTTGTTTTTCACAAAGTGTATTAGAGACACAACATTGTGTGATGACTTGGGGTTAGGTTTTAGGAGATTACCACGAGGATAAAAACCAGGTGCATTGTCAATTTCAGTGTATTTAAATCCCTCTAATCTGGTTCCGCTCTCTGACACAGCACACACAGCTGGGTCGGGATTTAATGTTTTTGATATGATTAGCAGACGGGTTAAAACATAGAGGACATGATTTGAGCATTTCTATTCAAGGGCTTTTTATTTCACAGAGGGTCCACAAGTGACCCTGGTTATGTAACCACGCTGCTGATTTCGGGAATCAACCTCAGTGTGTAGGCAGAATAGAACAAGTGAAGTTAGTATCCTGATGCCATTTGCTATCCAGTGTTTTATATTAACCTTCTCACGTCAAGCACTTCACAGATATTGAGAGGCCTAAACACTGCATTAACTACATACATTGCATATTTTTTGCTCATGCAGATTGATACACACACTTCTAAACAGAACATTTTAGAAGTGATATCTAATATTTACACATTATTGTAAAGTACTTACATTTCTGTGTAGCCTTGAAATGCTGATATCATTTTAAAGTGTTTGTCTGCATCCCTAACTCTATCTGAAAATGATCCTGAAGCGATCTTACAAATTATAAATACAAATGACCCAGATGTAAAGGGAGGACTCATTGATGCTTTAAAAGATGCCCCTCTCCAAAGCAAAACACTCCATCGGGCTTCAATTAAAGTATGCACTCGTCTTTCCAGATTAATTGTTTTCCCTAGTTCAGCTGGGCTCCAAGGGATTTGAAATCATCGTATTCAAGAATCTAATTACTGTGAAAGGGGAATTTTACTCTGAATAGCACAGGCTGAATTGCTTCCACTAGAGAAGGGCTGCCTTGACTGTCAACAGGGGCTATTACTGAACTGTCAAAACAGTCATCAGACAGGAGTGGAGGCATCCAGCTGTGGCAGATACTTATACATCTTTTAAGACGTGTGACACCCACATACACAGCCTCGGTGCAAGCCCAATGCCACCAAACCCAGTAATAACCTTATTTCATTCTAATGGGACACTTGGAATATGTGCTACAAAGAAAAACAGTACTTGTTTCTAACCACCAACAACCAGCTATACAATATGTCTCTTTAAAAAAAAAATGTTTAAGAGGCTAGCAGGTGTCTTCCAAAATAAACCTTAAATGAATGTGGACTGCTGCACACCAGACAACAGGCTCTTTATCTTACCTCTGCACTGAATGTCCAGCAGTGGCTCAGGCAGTAGGGGCTTGGACTGGGAATCGTAGGGTTGCCGGTTCAAGTCCCCAAACAGACTTGAAATATGGAAAGTGGACTGCTACTTGGAGAGGTCTCAGTTCACCTCCTAGGCCCTGCTGTGGTGCTCTTGAGCAAGGCACCAGACACCTCCAATCCCCCCTCCCCACTGCTCCCCGGGCGCTGCACAGTAGCTGCCCACTGCTCCTAGCACTAGGATGAAATGCAGAGGACCAATTTCACTGTGTGTGCTCTGCTGTGTGCATGTATGTGACCAATAAAGGGTTTCATCCTCCGATTCTATTTCTATTTAATATGAATGCAGGCTGCTTTCTGTGTTTTCAAAGGAGGAAAAGCCAGCCACATGTATTCGTCTTAAAGTTGTCTCAGTCTTTTTCACTGTGGGGCACATGGCGCAGGAATGCCTCATTAATCTAATGTATGGATCCATCACATCTCAATGCAAAAAAAGAGAATATATGTAGTGATACACTGTTGTTGCCTTGTATCTGCATTGTTCCTTTTGAGACTGTTATTGACTGCAGTGAGTAGAATTTTGCTGGATATAATAAGCCATGTCATTACACTTGCTTCAAAGTTTACAAGTTTACATTGTTACACTTGACCACTTTTTCTCAGACATCCTCTTGCCTTTGTATTCTTCCTCTGTGTTCAGTTTGTGTCCTTTCTCCTTCAAGCTGTATTGGAACATGTGGTAACGGTGCTTCCCTTGTTATGATCTTTCACATTCAGCCATTAAAAGACAACACAAACTGTGATAAAAGATATGTATATTCATTATTACAATTAAAAAACACTTGTGCCGTCAGACATGGTATAGGAGATGCTATATCTATAATCTGCTACTGTGTCTGATATTCAATAATGCAGTTTATGGTGCTATTAAACACATATTAATGTATTGTAATTCAAGCTGCATGGCTCCAGGGAGGCAGTGTTGGTTGATCAAACACTGGTCCAGACTGAAATATTACAATGACTAGAGGTTGAATGGTCCCCATTCCCAAAGAATGAGACCTGCTTACTTTGTTGATCATTCAGCGCAGCCAGGAAGTTTACATAAAGGCAGTCAATTTCTCAACAACTAGTGAACATTTTTTTATGAACATTCATGAATTGTATGAACTTTTGGGAGTTCTTAACTTTTTCTCTACAGCCACTATCAGGTCAGACTAACAATAAGTGGTACTGGAATATGACCAAATACTTGCTAAACTTCCATCAGTCTTGACTGAACTGAGATAATAGCATTACCATATTACCTAAGATGCAAACATTACATATGCTTAAAATCCACATTAGTATGCATATTTCCTATATCAATACATATAATCCTATATTAGCATTTGGCTCAAAGCACCGTGTCAAAAAAAACACCCCCACAAAGACACTAGAAGGTTGTTGCTGACGTAGCCTCACAAAACATTACTGGATTAGGTTCTTCTTTGGTGCAAAAACAGCCCCTGGGATTGTTTTGTGTGCCTACCTACACCATGCAGTGTATCCTTTTTAGCAGCTATGCAATATTTCTACATTATCTCTGCCTGGCTCCATTTCCGAGGCAATGTTGCATCACAGGCCGCGCACTAAAAAAACCTTTGGAAGCTGAATGATTTGCACGGAGGTGGTGTAGAGGCACATAACAAGAGAAGTGATAATTGGTTACACCATTACAAGAGCAGAGCTACATTTCATTCAAGCCTAAAGCCCTAATTCCTGCAACGGCACCAAGAAATTCCTCAGTTTACTGAATCTATTAGAACATCTTCGGAGCTGAACATAAAGCCAACAGGTTCCTCTTGACCTATTTAATATTTGAGTTCTTGATCCACTGACATTTGATTCAATTTTATCAAATGACAAGGCTATGTGGGTGGAATAACAGATTCATCCTTTACTCCAGTAAAAGTACCAATGTAACAATAATAATAAAAATACTCTCATTCAAGTAAGACATTCTCTTATGTGTGTATTCGTTTGTCAGCAACATTATTTGTTGTGTTAAACCGTGGGTATATCTATTTGTGCCTTTAGCATGTATTTATATGAAACCATGTTAGAAGTTCAAAGGGATAAGGACTGTGGTGCTAAAATTCAAATACCTGAGAAGCTGCAATTATTTAAGTTTGCCAGCCAAGGAACGTCAATGCAGTAGACTTTGTTTCAAAACTCACTACGCTGTAAAATTTAATAATATGCAATGCAAGAAGTTGGATACATCTGCGATGTTAAACCTATCAAAGGGACGGCCAAGAGGCAAAGTTAGCGACCTATGCAACTAGATTTTTGGTGAACAACCGACTCATGTATTTCTGCCTAAAAGCCAGACATTTCCCTCTGAAATGTGGTGGAGAACAACACTGATCTACATGAGTAAAAGTTGTACTTACATTCATCAGGTGGACCGAATCTTCAGATGACTGTAGCTGGGTCTGCTAGGTGTGTAAACAGGCAGCTTGATGCTAACAGGTTAGCATTACAGACTTTACAGGTGTTTGTGACACGTGTGATGTGTCAAAGGTGAGTTCACGGACCGTTTCCGGCTCAGGCTGGCCAAATGCATACGTTCCTACAGGTGTATTTAATTTAAAGGGACAGTTTTATATTCCTGACATTTAAAGAAAAACAATGTTTAATGTTCGTTTATTATAATCCCTGATTATGATTCTTTGAAATAATACTCAATAACACCTCCACCCATACACACACACACACACACACACACACACACACACACACACACACACACACACACACACACACACACGCATCAATAATTCGGAATATTTCTTCATTGTATTAATTTAAGGCTTTACTTGTGTTACCCTCTATTGTGTACATTTTTTTGTTCATTATCTATTTCCCATCAAATCAGTTAGTGAAGTAGAGTAATTAAATCAATCATCAGTGTGCTTCTTCTTCCGTAATTAACACCTCGGAGAACAACAACGAACACAACCCTAGTCAGCCACAGCGGATTAACACTGTAATTGTTGGAAGTTTTGCAGGTGTTAAATGTAGCTCTTTGAATGTGAATGAAAACCCATCAGTGTTTGTGTGTTGGGTCTTAGCTACAAGTGATTAAATGGGGGGTCGGGGGTGGGGGCGTGTTCTCGTGGGGGAGGGGGGGGGGGGTGTTCTCACAGTTTCCCGAGTTACCATGGCATCTATTTCACAACCAGGATGAGGCTCTGGAGATAAACCGTTAACCTATTTTCCACATTAAGAGTAAATAGCGCCCTCTGGTGATTCATTCCAACAGGTACACCATGGCGTTACGAACAGTGCAATGTATGCACACATAATAAAGGACCCTCATAATGATACTTTCAGGGGTGGGAGAGTTAAGGGAGGAATTGCAATCAGCATGAGGTCTCAAAAGGCTTTTAGGTGTTGCATTTCCTCTAAACGGTTCTGCACACACTGCTTACTCTGCTGGAGAAATTAGCTTCAAGTGAAATAGTTTCTGCTTCTGTCATGGTCAGACAATTAGTTTTTAATAGAGTTTAAAGGTCTTTCAATACGATAGGTTTATGAGCACAAACACCCTTCCTCCTAGGAATCAGACCGGTTGTTTCTTAAAGGAATATTTTTTAAAGAAATCTTTATAAATTCATATTACATATTTAATTTTAGTCTACTGCTCTTTCAGGTTAAATTATCCACCTTCATGCTGAGCACATAAATCATAGGTAGCTGAATACAGTATGGAGTTTAAGTGAAAGGACAGTGAGACAATTATAATTCATGGTTTAATAGTTTGCTCGACACTGTCATCAAACTGGTCACACAAACAATTTGATTTGTTTATTCCAATAGAATTTTGGATAACCAAAATTATGTAAAATAAAATAAAAAAGGAAACCAACAGCAAAAGTGAAATTTCATTCACTAGTTTTGTTTTTTTTTTCCTTAAAAAAATATCAGCCTTTCCCCTGGTTCACAAACCGTTTCAAAACCTGGAATTACAGAATGAAACTGAAATGAGTAGTTAAATTCCAAGAAGCCGAAAGGCCATTAACATTTGCTGTCAAATATAAATATAGTGGTTTGAACAGGGTCTCAAATAGCTCACATGGAAAGAGTGTACATACACAACAGTAAGACACTCGGCACTGCCTGTATCAATTTTTATTAATGTAGAAAAGCCAGGATCCTTATTTACTGATTCAAATAAATGTGTTTATGACAAGGAAATATTTACATTCAGCCAGCTCTTATAGTCTCTGGAGGGTGGCCTTTGTGTTGCCCCTTCAAATATGATTGTCTATTCAGGAGCATAATTGTGAGTGTATGTGTAGTCCGAGTAGTAATCCTGTGCCCTGCCCCTGCCAGCTGGGTAACCCCATGAGCAGGGTCCACCTCCAGACCCGTTCCCCCGATCATGTCCTCGTCCAGGTCGCGGCCAAAGTCCTACTGGTGGAATTCCTCTGCCCCGATAGCCCCCTAAAGAACCAGGACCCATACCCCCCCGCATGGGCCCGTGGTCCATCTGTCCAGGGATGCAACCATAACCCATCATTATATGTGGAGGCAGCTTAGGTCTTACTATCGAGCTCCCCCTGGTGGCCACTGTGGGTAAGCCCACAGAAGCTCCAAGGTTGTTGGTGCAATTCCCCTGAGTCCTGCCAACCTGACTACCAGGGGTGTTGCCTCCAAGGGTTTCCCCAGTATTAGAGAGACCACTTGGGTCCAGTTGGCCAGCTGCGACCCCACCCTGGCTGCTTGCAGTCTGAAAAGTGCTGATACCTGCTGTCCCCCATAGACCCTCCCCATGTCCAATGTGTGTCCTGTCTTGTGGCGTAGGGGTCCCGCCAGCATGTGATGGAATGCCAGCCATGTAAGCCGGCTGGGCTGAGTCATTGTGATCTGTGTAGGGCTGCGAGGTGGTGAGCGGAGAGTTCCCAGAAGGCCCAGCTCCTCCGGTGTCCGAGCCATACACGTGTCCCAGCATCATGAGGTGAGGTGGAGGGGGAGGTTTGACCTCCATGGGGAGGGAAGCCAGGTTGGCTAGAGGCCCTGCTGAGGCAGAGGCTGGAGCTGGGACTGGCCGGTATTCTTGCTCTTGGGTGCTGCTGCAGGGCGAGGCAGGGTAGGCCGGGGAAGCTGCATAGCTAGAGGAGCCAGTGTAGGATGACCAAGAGGCTGAGGGACACAAGAAGCTCTGGTGAGGATTGACAGGAAAACTGCCCGGTGATAAGCTGCCAATTTCTGAAGAGCTTATTCCCATGTGGTTGGTGGCTTTGAACTGAGAGATGGCTGTCTTGAGAGCACTGTAGTCAGACAGCGTTGGAGTTCTATCAGGAGTCGCCTGCTGGTCTGGAAGCGGAGGACGAAACTCCTCCGTCTCCGGTGGGGGGGGCTGCGGAGACTTCCCCTTCTGAACTGCCTTGTTCTGCTCCGAGGGATCCAATATGGTGTTTGACTCACCATCATCAGAGTCTAATGACATGTCCTCCTCTTCCACACACTCATCGTTTACTACTGGGAGAGCAGGAGAGGGGCAGAGAAAGAGAAATGGAAAAGTGGAAAGGAAGATATTATCAAAAAATGTGTTATAGATGCATTACCAGCACAAAGTGTGTTTTAAAAGCGCTGCTGGACAGTACAATCATATTTTCACTGGCGAGATAAATGTACAGAAGAAAAGGCAATTTAGCAAAGCAATTACACTGCAGCAAAACGACAGGAATTCTCCAGTGTTTCTGTGTGTAGTCCTGATGATGGCGGTACCCACCTGTGGAGGGCGGTGTTGGGAGCTCATTCTGATTGATGGAGCCAATGAGACTGTGGAAACCGCTCATAACATCATCAATGCTCCCTATCACAATCCCATTTCTGGAGTACTGTAGGAACATCTCAAATGGCCTCTCTGTCAAAACACATCACAAGATGCAATAATTCAGTCAACATTAAAAAAAAGAATTGTTAATACTTTTACCTCTATATCATTTGGAATAGGGACGTCTCGATAACCATTACTGCGGTGCTAAGTTGATGCCAGATTCAGAACATTTGCAGGACAGCTAGTTAATTTTAGCTCGTCAAAGGTAATTTATGAGTTTGCCATGCTATTTATAAATGTATTCTTGTAAAACATGTTTTTAGGAAAGAAACTTTCAATAATAATAATTATTATTTTTTATTTTCACAGAATTTATGGTAAAGCGACATCCCTAATCAAGACGTTAAAAAGATAAGAAATAAGCAACATTTCACTCCAACAAAGAAATGTATACATTGAAGTTTAATGCTACTTTTAGAAGACAGATGGGTGTGACTTTAGTTGATAGTGATGAGGCTGAAGATACCTGTGAGGAAGATAAGGTGCCGTTGCTGTGTGTGCTGAGCTTGGAGCTTGATCAGACATTCCAGGTCGGGAGCCTGACGGGACTGGGTGTCACACTCGTGATAAGGGAGGAACTCCACGAGGTGCTTCTTCTGATAGATGGTGAGGAGGTTCAGCAGTCCCATGGCGTTGGCGTTTAACCTTTAAGAGAACAGAAAAAATTGTATTTGATTTGAATTAGAGCTGTAACGATAAGGCAACTATCTGTTTTGATAATGCATTTTAGGTACTCACCTCCCCAGTTCTTTAAGCTTCTTCTGGGACTTGCAGTGCACCTTCCACTGCCAGGGGTGTTCAGGGGTGCTCTGTTCTTCCAAGAACTGCAGCAGCCCCTGTAAACGATCTGGAGAAAACAAGCCACATAAGTTCTCATGGTAAAATTAACCACTTTTTTTTATTGCCACTCCTGTGCCTATAACATATACTCTTAAGACTGGCTTTAAGTTCCTGCAGTAAAACTAATCTTGGAGACACAGCCTTCGGATATTTTCCCCTATTGGATGTTAGATTTCGCAGAGTAGTCTGAAGCTTGACACACTGACATTGATAGGGCGATTAAAAATGTGTGTTCTATTGACTTTAGGTGTGCTGCTTTTGCATAATGCATAATGCTTGTCGCTTTATCTATTTTGCATAGCTACGCCAAGGATATTTCCGAACATTTATATTTCATCCAAACATTTCCATGAACTCTTTCACAGAAAAGTAAAACTCACCCTGCGTGATAAGGTCAGGGTTGAGGACAAACTCATCAGACACCATGAAGCCTCCGGACACAAACAGCTCATTATAAGTGTGGTTCTTGACATCGTCCAGAGTGTCGACTCCAGCGAAGCTCACCGAGGGTAACTTCTTCAAAGACACCAGTGCCGGGATCTGCAGAATGAAAAGGTGAGCTTTTTACAAACCAGGTTATTTTATTACATTTGTATTGAATGTATAAATCAAAATACACGGATGTGCATAGAACTCTAATAATTATAATTATTCAACTCATTCGTCAGCAGATAGAAAAACAATACTCTGCAGCAGATGTTGAAATTAATTAGGATGCTAATATTAAGGTTTGATCACTGTTTGGATCAGCTGGTGCCATGAGACGGTGGCTGAGATGAGGATGGTGACAGGAGGTAATCGTACCTTGTGCACGTGTGCGGCGATGTCCTCGTTCTGAATGATGATGAGGAGCTTATCTAAACTGCTGCTGTTTTCCAGAAACGTCTGCGGGCTGCACTCGCTGTTGCCAAGACTCTTCAAGTACTCCTTTGTGACAGACAGGAGAGAGGTAATTGTTAAAGACAGACAGATGAACGAGTCCTTCTCCCTTTAGCCTAACATACCGACTGTCTGCCAGATACAGGATGAGCTGAGCTCTGGGAAAACGGAACACATAGTGACAACGAAGAGTGAGTATAACCTTTCACATTCCTGCTGTCGATGTGCAGTTGCACTTGTGTGTGCTTACAAAGTGTACTACTGCTACTAGCGGCAACTCCAAAAAACATCTTAATTAGGTCTTCAGATTAGGAATTTGAAAGATAACAGACTTTACACATTTCAAAACTGTTTGGAGTAGCCCTAAAATGATTCAATTAAAATATTCACAGAAAATAATAATGAGACAGCTCTTCTGATAATCCAGGTAAACTTTTGAAGGGGAACACAAAGGCCACCCTCCAGAGACTATAAGAGCTGGCTGAATGTAAATATTTCCTTGTCATAAGCACATTTATTTAAATCAGTAAATAAGGATCCTGGTCTTTCGCCGAGTGTCTTACTGTTGTGTATGTACACTCTTTCCAAGTGAGCTATTTGAGACCCTGTTCAAACCACTATATTTTCTAATGTCAGGAGTTTGTATTTGGATAAACTGTGAAAATATTTCTGTTCTGGTATTACACAACAAAGCTGTGAAGGCTTCTGGGAACTTCTTGAAATGGCATTTTTCACAATTTTCTGACATTGACAAAATATTTACAGCACAAAAAAAATACCTCAAACAATAAATTACCATGAACAGTTCTGTACTTTCTAAACCACACTGAGATCTTGTGTTGTATGTTGTACCTTGATTTCCTTGCAGACAGTGCTCTCATCCCCCTCATCCCCGGAGTAAATGTAGAATTTGACCGTATTCTTGGTGACGTCCTTAAAGATCTCCACCAGGCTGCTGAACACCTCAGGTTTTAGCTGACCAATGAGGCTGCCAGCCAGCAGGCCCGGCCCACTCCCAGAAGGAGGGTCTTTTTTATGGGACTTATGCTCTGGAGAGTCTGGTGTGACCTGAGAGGGAGAATAGAGCTCTCCCTCACCCTCTGCTGATGAGCCTTCTGTTTTAGACTTAGCGTTAGCCGTTCCTTTGGCAGTGCCCATCCTACCACCGTGAGAGGGGGGGGTGCTCTTCAACATGGAGGGGTCCGCTTTACTTTTGGGAGTCTGAACGGGGGTGGGGGGCGGTGTTGTAAGATTAGATGTCGTGACTGCGGGAAGTGGAGAAGTGACCTTGAGGGGAGCAGGTGGGGAGGGGATCAACTTGTCCATCTTCTCACAAAGTGCTTTGACATCCACTTGAGTGGGGACGGGCGAGACGTAGGGTCTGACAAAGTCTGAGAAGCAGCTGTTGGGCAGCCAGCAGTGGCTAGGGAGCAATCGCGGGGATAGTCGTGAAGAATAGCAAATGTGCTGAGTCTGCATGATGTTCTTGATGTTCGAGGTGAGACTGTGGATTTCCTGGTTGAGTATAGTGTCCAGGCTGATGGAGGGCCTGAAGGGAATTTCCTCCACGACTGCTATCGTGGGTGCAGCAGCCGCCTTTTTTACTTCCACGGCTGCGGGCGTCTTGGGCTCTGGGTAGCTATCTGCCACCGTCACGGCTTCTGGCTCAGGCTTAGGCTCGGGCTTTGGCTCAGGAAAAGGCTGTGCTTTGTCTGTAAGACACAAGACAGTAAACATGTCACAGTGATGAACCACATCTAAATATGCCCACAAAGGTATAGTGAGATCACTGCTTTGAGGTACCTTCATTAGCGGGGGTAACCCAGGTTGGGTTGTCTGAGGTGTGAGCTTGCTCTGTTGGGGTTCCTAGGCTGAGTGGACTACCAGGGCTACAGTCCATGTCCTCCTAGAAAGAAAAAAAACATTTAGGCCCCCAAAAAGGTTGATTTCATGGTGAAAATATTCCAAAATAAAACACTTTTATCAGACTTTTAGACTAGACTTTTAATCAGCTGCTCACCTCTGTGTAGTTAGTTTGAGGTGCGGGCTCATTTAGTTTGGTAAGGTCAGGCTCGGGGCAGGCAGGTTCTGCTCTTCCTGAACCCGTCGATGGTTCACCGTGGTTTGACGGCACTGCCACCGAACCCTGAGCCACGGCTTTGTTGAGAGTGGCCAGGAGGATCTTGAGCAGGCGCTGAGTGTCGTTGACCGCTGTGGCGTTTGCGTTGCCATGAGCCCTCAGGTCCGTGTCATAGATGCCCATGCTCTCCATCACTGCGGTCAGGTTGTCGCTCTGCCCGCCCTCATCAACGATCTCATCAGCTTGGGCTCCTGGCAGGGTGCACACAATTAATCACAGACGTTTGCAATATTAGTGTGTGTGACGGAGCGGCTCTGTCACTGACCGGCTCTGTCACATGCTGCAGCGCATACACACACACACACATACACGTTCACATGCACACGTGGGGTTGTGACGGATCGGCTCCGTCACATGCTGCGGGCAGCGCATACACACACACATACACGTTCACATTCACACACATTCCCTGCTCCCTTCCGTTCTTGCATGTTGGTTGACAAACCTCACTATTATAACTGTTTTCTCCTCTGTGTAAGTAGCGCGACCATGGGTGCACACTTGGCCGTTCTCGTTGCATTTAATCATACATTTACACAAACCTGATTTTAGACGGACATTTCCTGAAGTGTGGGAGGCATATGCACCACCGTCTCCTCTTCCGGCAAGAGTGGCTGGCAAGACGGGGCGCACCATTTCTCCCGTTTAAGTAGTGAATTCTTGCGCGCTTGCGAGATGAATCTATTGGTGGTATGTGAAAGTTAAGCCCAGTGAGAGGGGCTATACAGTTAAAAGGGGCTGTTTTGGCCTGGGATGGGGGTTCAGTCTGGGGAAGCTACAGAGCAGGTAGCTGTAAGACCCAGTGAGAGTTATTGTATGTCAGAGTTATTGAGGAACTCCATGTGTTGTGAATATTTGTGTTACATGGTAAACTATTTATGTTTCCAGTCTTTTTCCACTATTTTCATTTTGTTGTAAATAGTTGTTTTCACTTTGGGAGACCGGCAAAATAAAGTAACATCACTACTTCTCCGACTATGCCTGTGTTTGTGGAGGTATGAAATAGAACGCCGCTACAGTGTGTAAGAATTGATTGTAGTCTTTCATCATTAAAGCTGTTCTGTGCATTTTACAGAATATGTGAGGAAAGATATGCATTATTACAAAATGTTTAACTGTTACTTTAGGAATGAAATTCAGAGACTGCTTTTCAGGTTCTGCTGCACTTAACTTTACAATTGTGGCAGCAGTTGATGAACTGGCACACCATTTTATTTTAACAGATATCTGGACGAGCCCTGATCATGCCTGACATTTAAAAATGTAAGCAATCATAAAGTAATTTAATTTGTAAGGCTATACTCTGGCTGCGTGTCGATGTGAGGTGCCAATGGGGAGCAATGTGTTTTTTAGTTTGCAATGCAATTACTCAGAACTCATCAGACTGTGTTGTGAAACTAATATAATATTCATTATTTCAAAAGGAATGGACTTTCGAGGCAGTAGGTGGAAATTATCGCAAAAATTCAATTAGACAATTTAAATCAAGCCACAGAGAGAGCTGCGGGCGGCCTTCTTCACCTCTGCTGGGTTCCCCGTTGCTATGCGGATCTGTGCGTTGGTGTTTGTTCATGCTCTCATCTCCCTCAAACTTCCGCTTTAGACTGTTGGCGTCCCAGGCTCCGTCCTCTCCCCGCTCCTTGCGTGGTTCCTTCACAAGTGCCTTCTTATGAAGTTGGATCAGCTTAAGCAACTGTTTCATCTTGTCCTTATCGTACTCATTATGGGAAAGCCGCAGCCTCGGAGGGGCCTGAGCCGGGGAGTCAATGTTCGTCTTGTGCTGCGTCTGGGCCCCGTTAGAATGGGCCATCCCTTGCCTCCGCCTGCTGCTGTCCAAGGGTGGCTTCTCGTGTGCTGGCCTCTCTGGAGGAGGCCTCTCCATGGGCAGCTTCTCTGCGGGTCTCTCTGCCCGGTCTGAGCCCCTGTCTGATCCGCCCCAGTCGGAAACGGGGCTGTATTCCACTGGGGCCGGAGCAGGTGTGGGGATGGGTATGGGGTTCCGTATCCTTTCATGTACGTCCTTCATTTTGTTCAGAGGTAAAATAGAGTTTGCAGGGTTTTTGAAGTAAGAATGCAGCACGGCGTCCATGTTAAACTTGGGTCTGGGCACTTGGAGCAGGTTGGTCCTTTCGTCCACGTTTTGTTTGTATTCGGGCGGAATGAACGGCCGCACCGTGCCCGACTCCATGCGAGTTAGGTAGTCCGTGGCCTGGTGCTCCACCCCAGAGCTCAGGTCCTTGCCAGGGTTGGGGCGCAGCTTGAACAGTGCGTAGTGCAGAGAAGGGATGAGCGGGTCCATCGAGGACAGGATAGCAGGCTTGGGCTCTGGCGTCAGCGGCTCGGACTCGAACAATCTGGATGCTACAATGGAGGACACATAGGTTAGTGTCATGTAAAATATTTTATCTGCACTATTAATTGTGTTAGAGACGGGAGTTGGATTACAGGAAGTCACAACTCTGTTCATGATGCACTTTTTAACAGAAAAGGAGGAGCATTTAATAAATATATGCAAGTGTCGTATCCAGATATTCTCTATTTGCCATTAAAACATTGAAGTGGGGAGCTTCATGCAGATAGGGGTTAAGGTTAGAACAGGAATGGATGGTGTGAATAATACTTACCATACTTGACAACCATCCTTGACTCCTGAAAGATGAATAATGCTTGCAGGTTCTTCTCAACGCGCCCCCGCCGCTCTGCAAAACAAACAGCAACTTGTTTCAAAGCTGAACCCTCAACGAAGGAATCAAGTAGGTGTTTTACTGACACCGAGAATTATGAGAGGAGAGTAAAAGCTTTTTGGCACCTTTCGACTCAACCATCTGCGATGAGGACAACAGGAACAGAAAGCCCCTGTCAAACAAGGACTTCACCAGCACCTGCATAAGGAGAGTCGACACTGCAGTCAGAAGCACCGGGGTGTATCATTATCAGATAATGTGAGCTATCAAAATACCAGTTTGGTGATGACAGGTTTGATTTTATCTGGTGCGAACAACAAATTGACTAGAACAATTTTAAGTAAAAACAGAATAGATTTTTATACCTGGATAATTGTCTTGTTTTTGGGGGATAATAACATTGTAATAACTTTTATTACATTGAATGATTAGGTTCAATGCAACATTGTGTATAAATAGTTAATCATTTTATTTCTGGGAGCTTTATCAGATTGTGAAACAAGAAGGGTTCGAAGGTATATACTTTTGTTGAATCTGGACCTCCTGATTGAATTCAATTTGGCCCCAAGTTTATTTAGTTGTTTGATTTAGTGAACTGAGTTTCCATCTTCTTTTTTCCCCCCTAAGAGTGACTCACCATCCTGTCCCTCTCCAGTTTGTTGACCAGCGCTGCCAAGCTGCCATTGGTTGGTTTTCCTTTTCCGTCCACCACATCAAACAGGCTGCAGGACATCCCACACCTCATCACTGCGGAACAAGAAAAGTAACTTCAAATAAAACAGCAGACCAATAACTAATAAGGAAGTTGTTTACTGTATGCTCAGTCAAATCATATAAATGGATTAAGTCAAGTAGCTGTTGGTGTAATACAAAATGCAGTGCAAGCATTTAGAATAGCTTAATGAATTGAAATTCAAGTAATGCAATGCACCCTGCACCACCAGGGAATGTTCCTATCATTTAATTATGAGATATACACATGTGCAGTTCAGACTGACCTTCCCGTGACACGCTGTAAGTGTCCCAAGAAAAAAGCACAGAGGGAATTTTTCGCTTCACCTGCTCCAGCTGCATACCTCGACTCACCAACAGCTTCTCAGGCCTTTAGGGAAGCAAACAGATTTAAAATAGCAAATCATAACACTATCCACCAAAAAAACTGCACACGGAACTTTACTTCCTCTTTGCAGTGTTGAATTTAAGCACACAGAGGGTTTCTATGCAAAAAAGGGTCTTTAATAATTAACAGTGGAAATTGTTTCGAGGTAATTCAGAGATACACGGAATGATGTTAGAGACTCAAGGTTAACTCACAGTTTGTAAGGGAGGTAGGGGCGCGTGGAGGATCGTAAACAGATTGGGAATAACTCCTGGCCCTTGTTCACCAGTTGACCACTCCACACAGTGTAGCAGCTTTTCCCTGCAACAGGATCAGCAAAGGTCAAAGGTCAGACCAGATACAGAGAGAAAGGAAGCTCAAAACAGCTGGAAACACTTGTTTCTTCTCTTCTCTAGAATGATTTGCACTGTGTTGAATTTGGATACTTTTGAGGGTGCAACACAGACGCTTTTTAGTTTTATAGTCAAATTTAAAAAGTTTTACCTCGCCTTCCTTCAGGTGAAATAGTGTTGAACCTGTTAACAGATGAAAAGCAGGCTCATTTCAAAACACAAACACTATGAAAACCTCCCCAGCTGCATGGAGATACTGCCAAGTTTCACCACTTCCTGCAGGAATACGTACCTGTGTGAGGTCATAGGGGTTGCTGCAGCCTCCTTGCCTTTGTACTGAAAGGAAACCACAGCGTAGGGGCACACGTGCCTCGGTCGTGCCTTGATCTCATCAAATGCAAACTCGAAAAAATATTGCTAAAAGACAACAAGAAATATACACTGCTGTTTACTAATTCTGTCCAAGACATAAAGTAACTTAATTACATAAGAAAAGACATAAAGTAAGGGAAATAACTAAGAACTCCTGCTTACCTGTGTGAGCTCAAAAGCCCGGTAAGAGAGCAAAGACGTAACCCTGTTGGCACTTTTGGACAAGTGAGAGTCAAACTTTGGATTCGGTTCCATAGCGTTCTTGGGCATGTTCTCATGGATGTGCTTTATTCGGCCCTGAGAGACAAAACAGACTGGTGACCTTAAGATCCCACGAGAATAAGAAATCTGCACAACGTGAAGATAGAGTGGTAGCCATACCCTCATGACTTTGAAAATGATTATGTCTCCAGACGAGCCCACTTCGAAGGGATTGATTTGTAACAGATCAGAATATTTGGAGACATAAACACCTACAATGACAAAATAACAGAATTACAGGAACAGCATCAGCACCATCATCACACTCCACCAGTAATGCAATTAGGTATCATTTTTTACACTCAAACCATAATAATCATGTCAATTACATGGTGATACTTAGAGAGAAGGACAAAACATTCAATAAATGAGTTGGTAGTCAGTGGTGAATCAACATGAAAGAGATATATATGTGTAATACATCAATGCCATTCACCAGCTGTTGATATGGCATGTAAGGTTGTAAATTCATCAGGTCACAATAAATTAAATATGTTGAAATAGGAAACAAACAAGGCTGTCAACGCTTAAACAATAACATGAGATTAAAAAAATACTTCCTCTTTTTGAGGGAAACATGCCAGAGGCTAACTCACCCGTTGAATTATTTCCTAGTGTAGTGATCCTGGAGTGTCCCACCGACAGACCCTTCTCACAGATCCATTGGAGCTAGACAAACAACCAAACAAGAAGAGCTTAGATTCATACACAAAGAGAAAACATCTTTCTTTAAAACATCATCATCATGTTCATTATTAACACCTTGGACTTGTCGGGGTAAAGGAAGCAGTACGACTCGGTCAGCTCTTGTTCCGTCCGCCCCTCCTGTTTCATCTCTCTCCGCTTCTCGATGAACTGGCACAAAACAGGGAGCAGACAGCAAATGAAATACAGCAGAGCTTTACAAGCATGACTCTGTTAGAATGTGTAACTTGAAAGATCACATTTTATTACAGCTGGCCCTCAGCATGAGCTCTGTCCTGCTATGTGAGCTACAAGAACATTTGAAGGCATCGCAGAGATGCTGAGTCGTTTTACCAGCTAAGCTGTAAAGACAGCTATTTATCTATGTTGCGTGACATTTGGTTTCAACCTACAAAAAGGCTCCATAAAAAAGAAACGAGAGCAACTAAATGTGTGTAGAGAGATTTCGCAGCACAGGGACACTTTGACCTACCTCCTTCTCAAGCAGCTCATTGTGAATGAGCCTTGCCTTGCAGTAGGAGAAGGTTCCTCGCGATGATGAGTCTAGGTAAAACGAGGAGAAGATCTTCACAAGGTTTTCAAACTCCCGGCTGTCAGGGGGCAGAAACTGGTACAAGCCTGCACACAGAGAGGAGATCAGTGCATTAGAAATGTAGCATGTGCAGCGTAGTAGTAAAGCATTCCAACACTATAACTCAAACCACAGCAGATGGCAACATCAAGCTGACCATCATCCTGCTCTCATGTATAGGGTGATATGGTATAAATATATCTCATACACGAGAAGAGGGTACACGTGACCTGTGTCAAGACTTAGGTTAATATCAGACAGTCTCGGTGTACATTCAGTGAATCTCACTGGGGTTTCAATGACCCAGCAGCATCCGACTGAACATTTTTCCCATGTGCTAAAGCCATCTCACTAGCGTAGATTACAGAGTTGTCCTTTAAGGAATAAGCTGAACACTGATCAGCAAAAGTAGCTAGGAATATCCTATATCAACAAACGTGATCAAGCCTGTCTCTGCATGTGTTTACAATAGGTTTATTTCATGAATCCAAAAACATAAAAAGAAAAGGACCACCTCTTGCTAAATACTGTACGGAGCATTGTGAGCCTCACTCAATCTGTGGGGTGACAAGAAGTGATAAATATTTCAGGTGAGACAAAACGCTAAAGACTGGAGATGGGCCAATGGAGTGCACACAGCCTGGACTGTCTCACAATGAAGTTTACCAAAATATTAACGTCAACATATTAAATGTGTGGCATGGCTGCTTAATAAAGGTTCTATTTTAGCAACTTCAGCTCAACTTGCATATAAACAAACAAGTGATGTATGACAGTAAGGTTTGTAACAACCACTCTGCTAACACCTTTTTGATACATGATGGGGCCAGTGTATTGTACTCTGAGGTGAAGGTGTAAGAAGGAAGCTCTGACACACAAGTGAAAGAAAGCTGGGACAAGGGGTCGGGGCAGCCCTACTTATTGGTATTGGGAAAACATTTTTAAAAGTTGGGTGGGGTGGATTATTCATGCCCTTCACTGAGGTCAATGTGACAGCCACATGTTGTCAGGTGATGGCTGAAACAAACTCATGACACTAGCAGCGAAACTCAATCAGACTATGGGCCCATGAAAAAGGTAAAGGCCACACAAGGTGCGCTTTCAAATGGGCAGTGTGTTGCTTTCAGGAGCTTTTAAGGGACAGCTGTCTGCTGTAACTTGGGTACCTGGGTCGGACTATCAAAGATAGCTCTGCTAAAGCAACTCACCCTACATTAGTCGACACTGTCTGTGTGCTTACATACTATGACGTTGGTTTAATCTAAACCCGTGGACATTAAGTTAAACTAGTAAAACTAGTGAAGCCATCCAGCTAGCTAGCAGGCTAGCAACATGCAGCAGCAGAATTATGAAAGACAGGACAGGCTCTGTTCAAAATAGCAGCGATATGGCACCACCTTTCCGTTCTCTTATCTTCCTCGGGATTTGGAAATTCTTCCGTGGCAGCTCTTCGCTCTGTCTCTGGCCTTGCAGGGCAGAATTGCCAAAGCTCCGGGCATCTGCCTGCACGCTCCTGCGCCGCTCAGGGGCTTCTTGTTCGGGCATTACACCGTCTCCACATCCAGGCTGATCGCCATTTTGGTTGGCTGTGGCCGAGGTGGCGGCTGATTTCTTCAGGGGTTCGCCTCCCTCCTGCTGCATATCGTCCGTCCCGGTACATTCTGAGTCCCTTCTCCCAACCGTGTTGGGGTTCAGGGCCATTTTCGGGCACAGTGCACGTATAACGGGCAATGTAGCTCAAACGATTACGACGCCGCTTCACTTACACACACTCCTCCTCACCCAGCCTCCGCCATTGTGAAAATGACGTACACGTTCTTCTCCACCACTGCAAAACGCTGCCGTCACGATGTTTACAAACGCCACCCAGCGGCGGAGCGGTGTAGCGCCGGACTCTATGTGCTGTTGATTGATGAGTGATGGATGTGTGAGTGAACACGGCGGTGAAAGATGTATGCAAATGTGAACTAATTTAAGATACATTTTATTAACAAGGCAAACTGTATAAAGACACCACCCATTTAAGATGTGCTGCTATAATGAAACTAAACCTTATGTTGTTGTTTGATTGAAATGAAATATAATTGTGTAAATGATCACTTATATTACCAAAAGAAACACATTAACGCCATTATTATTCAAATTGAATTATGGTTATCAACAGTAGCGGTGCGTGGCCAATTTTACAGAGGAGGCCAGAGAGATCGTAAGCTACTGAATGACGTCATACCCATGTCAACAATGTGACTAAAAGTAGCATAAATAAATCAGGACAAATGATTGCAGCTGCTGCTATTTATTGACACCATATCGCAACAAGCTTAAACAAACACAACACAACACAACACAAAACCTTACACCCATATTTGTAATGTCAATAATACACTGAACTGTAGCCTACAGGTGGCCTCACATTCTAAAAGTCTCTGACGGGTTCACACCGCTGTCCGCAGGATGCTAAAGTGAAAGCCTCGGCTGTCACACTGCGTAAAGAAATAAAGTAAGCTTACTCACTATTTGTAGAGAAATGCCATTCTCCTATCCTTAATGGTGGCGAAATGATCTGTGACCCGGTCATACAGATCCCCATGCTGGAGCGGTCAAACAAGAGGCATGGCCAGCAGAAAAGACAATTTAGCATTACACTCCCTGTTAGCCAGTCCGTTCTCGTATAGTTCCCTTCACAAAACGTCCGGGTATTTCCTTTAGCTCTTCCCTGAGTAAGGTCGAGATTCGGAGTGGACCTACCCTTCTGTTTTATTTTTAACTGAATTTCAAACGGTAGTTTAGTGAAATCGTTTCTCAGAAAAAACTCTGGGTCTCCGTCGCCATCCATTCTTACTTTCTAACCTTCCTTCATGGTTAACAGCATGGTTGTGTGTGGTTACGTACTTACGTATTAGTGTAGGAGGCACGTACAAGCTAGCCTCCTCATTTTTTAAATTTTTACAGTTTGATTGACCTTGATGAGCGTTCGGTGACAAGCCGAGCTTCAATCTGATTGGCTAAAACCCTTAGTAGTAGTGGAGGCCAAGTTAAACGGGCCTCCTTAGATGGCAGTATTTCACCTATAGGGGCGCTGTTTTGCTCGCTCAAAGAAAAACATGACATCAGGGAATTAAACACGGCATATTTGGAACCTAAAATGTGCGTCATGAATCCCAACTCATGGATATTTTTTTATCGAATATAAATGAGGAGGCCACGCCTCCCTTGGCCTCCGGGAGAAAACGCCACTGGTTATCAAGTGGTTTAGGCTGCTTGGTATCATTTTGTTATGAGAGCTGTTGTGTATAGAGGATGAACATTTTGTTATTGTAATGATTACCTTACTGTTTAAAAATAAATTATATGAAAAAAAATTTTTTTTAAAGTGAGCAGCCCATTTTGTGAAATCACACACACTCAGATACAAACAAACACTAGCTGTAAAACAATACCCAATATATAAATTAAACCTACAGAGAAATTCCACTTTTGTAATACCTTATTATACCACCAGATGACAACAAAGAGGCAGATTCCCCCATGCGTCCATCTCACAAGAAATACTCAAGAATCATGAATTGTTGTAATGTTTGTATTACTTTTATGCATACAGGTTTAATGCTTTTCGATTTCCTGTATTCACATCTTATTGTAATAACACTGGTGTCAATCAAGTATAAATCATTTCTCAAATTGTTCCTTTAGGACCCATTTAACCAAGGGAGTGGCAATAACAGAAGTACATCTTTACACAGGGCATCTTTTTAAGAGAGAATGCAAAAGCACTTATAGGTTTTTTTTAACACATACTTTTTCAATCATTAAAGTACTTAAATATACCGATTGTCTTTTTCCCTTTATCCGAGTTGCATCTGTGGCAGCTGTACGTGTGTTTTCTCTATGGGTTCACCATGCTGCCTCTGCTGTATACATCAAACTCCTTGTAACGTATGTAGTCTTTCAGTCTGGGAGGAAGAGGAAGGAAGTTGATGAAAACAGGGGATCTCAAGCGCAGGTGACTGAGATGCTCCCTTATCCGCAACCGACACAGGTGCTTCAGGCTTCGTGTATTACCTGAGTGTAAATAAAGTCATTTAAATCAATGAATGCAAAAAATGTAATCAATTCTTTTCATTACTCACTTTGGATGTGACAGATCTCCAGCCACGGTTTCTGCTCCTTCAAGGTGTCCTTAAGTTTGGTGCAGAAGGTGACGTGGTCGGTGTAGTCCAGCATGATGCGCACCACCTGAGCAGATAAGTGCTTCAGCCAGGAAACTGTTATCACCTCACAGAACTGGAAGGACAAACACAAAGACACAAGTGGCAGTTAAAATAAAACCTCAACATACTCCACTGATTCCCCTGTCAGTTTCTCACATTTCTTCAATTTTGAACACCATTTTCTCTCACAGACTAGCTTCACCTCACCACCAGGTCTTTGATGATTGAGGTTGTCCAAGGAGCGTAGTCATGGGAAGTGTCCCCGTACGGACAGTCAAAGCAACGCTTGACATCATATCCGTGGTTGAGAATCATCCTCAGCATGACCTCATCTTTCAAGGCGTACTGCAGTGCTGAGGGGAAGTGAGTGGTGTTGACACGAGAGTAGTAATTTACATTCGCTCCGAACTTCAGCAATGTGTTGATCATTTCATAGTTGCCCTGTCTGAGAGCCAGCTGCAAACAATTGATAGGATCCTGGTTCACCATTGCCCCGGCCTCTAACAGCAAGCGGGTGCACTGAAGATCATTGTTGGACACTGCAAAATAGAGGGCAGACCTGCGCTCATCATCATAGTTGCGGCGCACACTTGTGTGCAGCATGAAGTTGGGATCATAGCCAGCTTTAAGCAGTATCTCCACACAATGGGCATGTCCCCCAGCGGCTGCAGAGTGGAGAGGGCTCATCCCACCTTCCTTTACAGCTTCCAGCCTGGTGACTGGGATGAGGCGTTCTAGTGCCCTGTTGATGAATAATCCTAATTTCAGAAAATGACAGGGGTTCAACCTCTATTTGAAAAGTAGGAAAGTTAGATGTAACATATTCCTCACAGTATGTGTCCATGGTAGGCCACACGGTGAATTGGCAGATGGCCACTGGAAAGAGGTTGGTTGGGATCTGCTCCATGGTCCAGCAGCAAGGAGATAATGTCAGGGTTGCCTGATCCCACTGCATCAAACAAGACAGGGCCTGACTCTGATTCGCAACTCACATTGGCTCCTACCAACAGATAGAGATGCTATGAGAGTTTACATTTAACAGTCATTTTTCAGACATGGAGAACTAATGTTATTAAGAGGGTCATACGCACAGTATTGTATGAATATTACATTTTTCATTTACTTTTTAAAGGGGGCTTTTTAAATCTGGAAGTGCAAGTGTTATGGCTGCCAGATTTGCCCCCCCCCTCTGTAACTTTGGCCAGAGTGGTCATAATCTCACCAAAATTACTCTGGTAAGAGTTATTCCACTCTAGTTTATGCAAACAGCAATTTACTCTGAGCTTATCAGATGAAATATCAAACCCAAAGTGGGGGTTAAATCACTTTAACTCGTACCTTTTTGTAACAGGGCTTCCACCACGTTCAGATGTCCATTTTGCGCAGCCAGAGCCAGAGGAGTTTTCTTTTTGATGTCACGTGCATTTGGGTCAGCACTAGATTCTAGAAGCAAATGGACAAAGTTTTCCAGACCTAAAAAGGCTGACTCATGTAGAGCTGTCCTGTTCAGAGGTCCTGTTTGGTCTACGTTGGCTCTGTAGCGAAGCAACAGTGTGGCCAAGTCGTACTGGTCATTCAGAATAGCTGAGAAGCAAAGAAATTAGATATGCAAATGAACACATATCTTTGGGTTTGTGCAAAATGAGATAAACTTTGCATTCAGATGTCAGATACCTGCCACTAATGGAGAATCTTGCTCATCATTCTGGAGATCTGGGCTACTGGCGTTCTGTAACAGGAATGTAGCATTGTCCCTGAGTCCATGAACCACAGCCAGAAACAGTGGTGTCTCACCCTTCAGAGTACGACACTGTGCTGCACCTGGAGGTGATGCTGGAACACAAAACAACTAATAAACAAGCCAGAATAAAAAATCAAAAAGAGTCAAGTCATGGTTTTAGTAACATCACTACCTGAAAATATAATCTCTAGTATCTTTTTATTGTCTTGCAATGAAGCCTCATGCAGCGGGATCCATCCTCGTTCATCAACTCTTGACAGAGCCTCTGGTTGCACTGCCAGTCTGTTCAGGGCATCCTCATCACCTAAACATGAATGCATTTTCTCAGAACTTCTGGCAAGATTTAATGGAAATCAGTTTGGACAGGTTAAAGAATTTAGCTCACCCTCCTTGATTGCTTTGAAAATCTCATCAGGGTCTTTACTGGGTTTCAGATCACTGTCGAGAGAAATTTAAATGATGAAGAGATACTGAAGAGAGAAATAGGATTTTTTAACTGGTCGGGGATTAACCTTGGATTCAATCCTTTGAGTTTTCTATATTCAATCAGGCTTTGTTCAATTATATATTGCGTTGCCTCATCCTCATCCAAGTCGTCCTCCGATTGATAAAAGTCATCTTCTGTCTCTTTGTTCATCTGTTAGTCCAGAAAGGGTCAATGCACAAGGAACTGCCCTGGGGAGACAGCAATAAGGTACAAGACTTTTAAATAAGGCAGACGAGAACTCAAACACCACCTGCAGCCCTAAATACTAACAGGGGAAAATTCACAAAAGCTCAGTGCAGCTAAGCACAGGAGTGTCTGAGATATTCCTGTTGTTGAATTAAATGTCAAAATGAGCTGATGGATACCAAAACAAAGATTTTGAATATAATGATTCCCTGAGTAGTTCCAGACAATTAACAGTATACACCTCTCATTGTGACTGAATTAAATGAATGGAGATTCAAACTGCCTGCAACATAAACGATCATTATGAGCATGTACTTAATATTAACCTTAAATTATCAAAGGAAATGTTACAAAAATACTTTGAGAGCAAGATTTTTTTTTTTACAAAATCTCAAGTGCTATCAGGTTACCTGAACAATTCAACAACATAACATGGATGATCAAAAGCTACACATTGTGAAGTTAAACAGGTTGTCTATACAGCACACTCCACACTTAATATCCTAGCTTTTCACCATATGCATTATTTATTTATTATCTGGTGTTTACCTTCAGTCAAATGGGTGTGCGCCTTCGTTGGCTTTCAAAACAGTATTGCCAGCAGGCTCCTCAGCACACACACACACACACACACACACACACGCTGCAGCTATTTATATATGTCTCACTATAAATATCAGATCACGGGGTCTTCACAGCCAGCACCTAGCTTTGACCCACTGAGCTCTGCAGCAACTGCCACCATGCAGCTTATGCATGTGCGCTCATAACTACACTATTGACATAATTACAAAATAAAAATAAAGAGTAGGCTATTATTTACATATGCATGAAATAGTGTAAGTATACTTTTTTCACTATTTACTTTGTGATCATTCATAACTAAAGGTTATATTGTTGCTGTAATGTTTTGTTCTGGAACTCAGGAACGCCTTTATAACAACGGAAGTGCAGCAGATAGTCTAGACATGATGTATGACAGTATCAGCTCGCAATGAGGAACCAAAACACAAGCAGGTGACAAACAGAAGCAGGTGTACACTTGAGGAAAGTATTAAATGGCCGACAGGCAGAAAAGATAAAGGATATTTGCAACCAGCTTAACAATCATCATTCCTGTAACCAGTTTTCTGCTTCTCATTATAAGCCATCTGGTTTGAATTTTAGGAAGCTTTTCTTTTGTGGTAACATTAGTGTTACAGTACATGAATGCAGGTGAGTTCCACAAGCAATGTTGTATACTTAACCAGCTCAATGACAAGAAAAGGCTCTTTTGAACTGGTGTAAAACTCAACGGCACAAGTGGAGTGCTTAAATTAGTATCAGAATAGAGCTGCTGTACAATAAGCGGACTATGCACTGTCGGCCAACATGTGGAACAAACTTGTTAAAATGTTGCATAATGGCTGCATGTTTCCTACGTTTGTTTAATATAATGAAAACAATGTAGTGCACTCTTTTATACCTTATTTAATGAAATGTCACAATGTGTCTAATGCACATCCATGTGGATTTAAGTGTCTTTCAATTTCCTTCTTTTTTGGGGGTTAATAATGTCAGAATACTGTCAAGATCTTTATTTTGTAGCAGCAACTAATAGAGCGTGTGAACTAAAAAGCGTATCATGCACAAGTCCCTCATACCGCCCCACAAAAATGCTTTATCCATAGCTTTAAAACAAATACTCTCTAGTTGGTCAAAAACAGGTACGTTTAATGTTGCATGGTAAAGGGAGAGGGAATCAAAAAAGGCATCAAAGTTTTAAAAGTGTCACTGTGAAGTGACGGAGTCTTAAATAGTTTGCTGTCTGATTCAGTCATCAAGCTGGCAGAGCATAGCCACACCACGCTTGATCCAGTGTTGAGGGCGCTGGCTAGTTGGCAACACCATGGAAATGACAAAATTGGTGGAGTGGCCTGTGGTAGAGAGGGTGCCCTTCCTCTCACTGGTCTTGTAGAGAGGGCAGGCATACAACTGAGTCTGATCAAAGTTCTTCTGTTTAGCTGCATGGGGGCAAAGGAAGCAAAGTCAGGATAAAGAGCAAAAGAAAAAGCTACATTTTTACAATTATGGGTTAGAAATAAACACCTGAAAACACGATGGCATTTGAATTGACATGCGTCTGGCAATATACAAAATATGGAATTGTACTCACTGGGTTTTACCCAGATGATTGGCACCACGTCAAACAGGACTTTGGGGTGCTGCTCAGCCAGAACTCCACTGATGTTAGGGAAACATACAATAGTTAAGGTTTAACACATTTCCCTGCATGTATTTAAAACAATGATGTCATGATCCGTGTTTCATATCTGTCATGTCTTTGTGTTGTGTGTTTTATTTTGAAATGTTTTCCCCACTTCTGTCATGTTAAGCTTCACTTCCTGTCTGTGTTTCCCTCCTGTGCCTGATTGCTATTGTGTTCACCTGTTGTCCCTGTGTTTCTCCTCCCCCTTCCAGCTGTCTCTGTGATTACCCTTGTGTATTTAGTCCCTGTTTCCCTTTTGTTTGTTGTTCGGTCGTCGTCATTTCTTCCCTGATCTTGTCCATGATACCTGCCTGTTCCTGTCGCCCTTCATGTCTGGAGCTAAGTGTTTTTCATGTCCTGTGTTACCCTTGCTTCGTGTTTTCGTCAACAGCTTTTGAATAAAGCTCGCTTTTTGTTTTTGACCCTTACCTGCTTCCCCTTGATTTACTGCACTTGGGTCCAGTTTCCCCAACCCAAACAAATGATAGTTAAATATTAAAAAACTTGTATGAATATTAACCTTTCTTTATCCCATCGAGCTCCATCCAGAAACATTCCATTAACGTAAACGCCATCCTCAGGCGATGTGTCTGACTCATCAATAGTGAGAACCTGTAAGATATAATCATAAAAACAAAACCAGAGACTTTTATTTAAATATTACGTTTTTTAAGGTAGAGACAGGGATCACAAAGTGTGTGTCATTTGACCTGAAAATCAAAGCCTAGCAGGTCAATGGGGATGTGGTATTTCCTGGCGTAGTTCTGCATAGCCCCAGTTAGGAAGGCCTGGGTGAAGAAGAAGCCAGAGAGCCAGAACACGTTGGGTTTGCTGCTGTCGTACCAATCCTACAGACACACAAAGTGAAACTACAGGTGTAAACACTCAAATCTGTCATGTAATCAAAGTCCTATCATTTTTAAGTTATCTCACCTGCAAAAACTTGAGTCTTGAGAGAAAATCAGTAACATAGCTGCCCAATGGCTTCAGGCTGGGGTAAGAGCGTTTTGCCCATTTCTCTGGGACCTTTCCAACTGTCAAACTGACTGCAACCGCCTCCAGCTCCGCATCCATCACTACCAAACCCTTGATGGCCTTCAACAGATTCTGCAGACTGACACGGATCGTCCCACACAGCCTGGGAGAGCGAGAGAGAAAACAAACAGTCGTCAAGTCGTGTGTGTGTGTGTGTGTGTGTGTGTGTGTGTGTGTGTGTGTGTGTGTGTGTGTGTGTGTGTGTGTGTGTGTGTGTGTGTGTGTGTGTGTGTGTGTGTGTGTGTGTGTGTGTGTGTGTGTGTGTGTGTGTGTGTGTGTGTGTGTGTGTGTGTGTGTGTGTGTGTGTGTGTGTGTGTGTGTGTGTGTGTGTGTGTGTGTGTGTGTGTGTGTTAACGGTCTGTGGTGAGTTATTTTGTCCATACGTGTTGTAGCGCTCCATCTCTTGGACGAGCACAGTGTTCATACTCTCCTCGTAGAGCACTGGGAACTTCAAGAGGGCTGCTTCTGTGTCAAAGTTAGCTGGAAGCTGGAGGAATGAGTGAATGTAGATTAGAATCAAGGTAAAGGAAACACCAACAGATATTGGCACATACTGCAAATAAAAAGCTAAACATACTGTATGCATTTCTTACCAAAATATGAAACCAAAAAGGTTAAATTGTAAAGGAGATTGATTGGTTTATACCTTAGTAAGGATGTCATTCGCTATGTCGTACAGCGTGTTGTCACTCCCAGTGCTAGCCCCTCCCTTAGCTCCTCCACCCTGGGTGAGTATCAATGAATCAAAGAGCAGCTTTGTCTGCTGGAGATCTTTAGAAATGTCTACATTTTCATGCATCCCAAACACCTCTGGATGCTGGCTGAAAGGAAGCTCCTAGAACACAAAAAATACATTGATACTCAGTTAAAAGTCAAACAAATCAAATTCATAATTATCTTCTTTGTGTGTTGTGCCGAGCCCTGTACCTTTATAAACACAATGTAGTCGTCATAGACAGACTTAGGTGGGGCAAAGTATTCGCCACTAGGGGAGAAGGGGTAGCGAGGTTTCTCAATGATGTCATTGTTGTAGAAGTCAGCCAAGATGGTCATCAGGAGCCTCCTGTCCCAGTCGTCTGTCACGCGGCCGCCATAGTTACACTCCCCGGTCAGGTAGGTGATGGCCTCGAAGGGCACCTCATCATATTCCTTCACAAAGAGCTAAATGGAGAAATAAATAAAAGGCACTTTGAGAATCTTGTGATGTATAAATGTGACCACTGAAACTCTGAATGAATACCTGCAGCTGGCGGATGCTTATACGTAGGTCAGACTCATTGAAGCCATAGGGAATGTTCCAGCCCAACGGACCAAACTTTTTCCTTTCCTGAACAAGAGCATGGAAGAAGCACAGTCCGTACAGCAGCTTCTCCCAGATCTGGTGAAGGAAAAGTAAGAGAATTACCTTCAAAGTGTATGACAACCCTTTTTCAATAATCAAATTCATAATAATGTCACATATAACACTCACCAGCTCCTTATCAGGGCAGTTATTGAAGAAGTCTGAGTCAGACAGAGGATCTGACACGTATGACTGCAGCAGGTTGAGTCGGAGTCCTGTAGGAGGCTCATTTGTCATTTTCACCCCGTTCTGAAGGATGGTTACTGGAAACTGATGTCAGAAAGAATATTGTTTATGTAGGACTACAACGCAAAACAAATCTTTGCATACACACAAGCTAAATTAAATGCATTCAGCTTTACCTTGGCTGAAGGGTAGCTTGTGAGCCAAAGGCGGAATTCTGGGTGGCATGTCGCTGGACTGAAGTCCTCACAGATTTTCTCGAGGCTGGACATCCAGGAGACAGCCAGGTGACAGTTCTGCAAACACACCCACGTCCCATCTTGCATGGCTGTGATTATCATTTTGGCAGCGATGGGTCCCTGTCCCTGCCCCAGAGAGATGGACTGGAACTTGGCTCCACCCATGTTCTTGTCAGTGGCAAACTTTAGTAAGCCTGTGAAGGGATGATGTTATTTCTGATGATTCTCAGGGGAAGCATTATAAACAACATCGACAATCAATAATGGTACTTACTAGCCATGGGATCAGCTCCTGGAGACAGCACAAATACGAGTGGGATGGTGGAGTTGGAGTCCAGGTAGCTCTTACACAGGTCAAATGGAGGGGGCTGGACAAATTTCTTCCCAAGTTTGCCAGTCACATATTTAATGACAGCGGGAACGATCTTATCAGGTCTGAGAGAGCGGACAATGATCATTTTCTGCAGGTCATTTAGTTTTTCACACCATGGTGCAGGCAGAGGAGTGTTGCTCGGCTCTTTGCTGTCATAAATAGATTTAAATTCTTCTGGGCTTTTGATGCAAGCCTCTCTGTGGAATAAATAATACAATCACTCCATTAGGATTTTTGTGTGTGTTCAAAGCAGGACAGTTTAGCTGTAGACAAAAGTCGTAAAAAGCATTTTTGGTTGACTGAGTGATGCGTTTTACTTTATTCCTTGTAAGTCAGACAGTTCACTGGCTCTGCAGATCTCATCCCAGCTCTTGTCCTGTAGCCAGCTGGGGTCGGGGTTAGCAATGGTGTTCTGCAGGCCCACCCCTCCGGTCAGAAAGAACATGAAGTCAGAGTATTCAATCTCCTTTTTCGCTCTGACAGGAAATAGAAAAGGATAGCAAATATTCACATGGTATTTATCTGAGAATGTTCAAATCAAATGATAATGATCTAATTAATTCAACCAATACTTACCCAGTACCTTTTATACTTACAGGAGTAGATTGCTGCAGAGCAGGAAGGAGAAGAGGAGTTTGTCCTTCTCAAACAGAGAGCGACAGACGTTACAGTACAGGTTATAGGTGAAGTGATCGATCAGGTATCTAAGCCTCCTCTCCAGGATTTTGGACTTGTTACTGATGAATGAAAAACAAAACAATCGGAAGCTTGAGATGAAGACATCTCCTATAAGTTATATAAGTCTGGAAAGCGAATGTCCCATTTCACTGTGTGGAGTTTTATTCAGAATAGTTCAAAATGTAGCTGAATCTCACTCCATTACTAGTAGGTCCTACTTTAGCAAAATATGTAAAGTATAGTGAAACATGATCACAAAAACTTCATCTGCAGTGTAACAAGTAAAAAAAGTAAAACTGCTGTATTGAAATATGTGTGCATATGTTCTTTCATAAGTTTAATCATGAAAAGGTTGCAAGTTTCTGTGTAGTTAACTGAATTTACTAAAAATGAGGGATGTTTTGGAAAGAAAGTTGCCAGCTTGTGCGTGTATACCACTAGCATTGTCGCACATATCTTGTAATTCAAACTGACTAAAATAAATTATAAAAGAAGACTGAGTCTGACATTGAACTAGACTTTCATGGAGTTGCTGTAATAAACCTCCCATTTGTTGAATGTTTAATTTTTGTATGTTATTCAGGTTTGTGTTTCTGTATAAGAGCGGAGATGCATGTATTTAATGTAATTGTTTTTTTTGGGGTGCTGCTGAACACACTTCCTGTGCAGTACTCACCTGTCATGTATGGAGTTAATGTAGAGGTTGACAAACCAGCTGAGAGAGTACTGGTACATCGGGTCTATGTTGGTCAGATCAGCGATGCTGAAGAACAGGATGGAGGAGTGCTTGGCAATGGCTCTGTAACCCTCTCTCGACTCCGCTATCTTGATTTCTGTCTTTTCTGCAATCTAGGGAAATATGTTAAAGGGGTGAAATAGATTACCAATGAGCTGACTAGAAATTTTCACAGTTGAGGTATTATGATTGGTGCATTGTCCACACCTGCTGTTTCTTGCTAATCTCATTGGACATGATCTTTGCTGAGTCCAGAATCTGAATGGCACTTTCATCTTCCAGGATATTCCCTTCAGAGGACTGCAGTGTTTCCAAGATCTTGTCCTCGATTTCCTTTAGCTGCCTTTTATTGGCAGCTGACTGCAGGATAAGTGCATTTCTCTCCTCCTCCAGTTCTGGCCTGCAAAGCAAATAGAGCAGAATAAGTCCTCAAAGAAGTGATAAAGGGTATTGAATTTGTACACCAACTTGTCCATTTTATGGCTGCTACCTCTCCTTGGCAACAACAATCCCCAACAGCTGGTCCTCTAAGCCCTCTGGTGTGATCATGAAATTGAGAAGGGACACCTTGGTGGCCAGTTCTGGTAGGTAGTGAGGGTTCTTCAGCTTAGTGGTGATGTAAAAACGGAAATCGCGGGAGTACTCAATCACACTCTCCCCCAGCCTGATGCAATCCACACCACCTATGTGAAACAAATACAAAATGTTGCACTATTTCACAGTTTGAGTTTTACATTGAAGTATTTTCTTTCCACATTGACCAAACATCACAGTCACAGCACCTTGTTTGAAGGTTTGTTTGAGCAGCAGTGGTTCCAATGATGGGTCCAGCTCCTCTCCTACATTTTCCAGGAGCAAGGGGGTTCCAAATTGAATACAGTTTTCCAAAGTTCTCATATAGTCCCCGTCTGTGAGCTTGATTACATTCAGGTTGTTGTCTTTCTCTGAATTTTTCACCCACTTGTTGGCCTGACCCTGAGGGTCAATCATCAAGGGCCTAACAGAAAACAGAAGGGATAAGATAAATCACAGGTTGAATTGTTCACATTTCTTGACACACGTTTCAGTAGCTTCATTACCATTTTTCAGCAATACAGACTTACCATCTACGTGAATTACTGACAATAACCCCGTTGTCAATGGAGAAAGAGTCACTGGGAAGACCTGCGATGTTCCACGCTCTGATTTTAATGGGATCTCCCAACGTCTTACTGAGAGAGAAGTCATCTGCTGATGGAATCTTCTTAGACTAGAGATATCAAATTAGATTTAAAAAAAAGATAATAAGTATTTTAATAGGTCAAATAAAGTGACTAAATGGGAGGATAAAGAACGGAGTTACTTGGCAGAGTTTGGTCCATGACATAGTGCAGTCGTGTCTAAAGCCAGCAGTGAAGGCACCCAGATAGGCGATGACACCAGCGGAGATGAGAACATCTCCAGTCAGGTTGTCATAAGTGTTCTGCAGGTCGTCTGCTGCCTTAGACCACCTAAAGCCACATTCATTGTTATCAGTGGCATATTGTAATTATCTTGCAGACAACAATAAAGAATAGAATATTAATGAAATTGGGTAATTACATTATATACAGATTCAAGTTCCTAAATGACTTGCATTATGTACGTGTGGTTTAATTATAAGTGAAAATGGAGTATATGGGAAGAATTAAAAAGGTACAGAAAAAGGTCTGACGATTACATTATAAAAGAAAGGAGACTACGACGCAAATCCTGACCTGGTCTTCTCTCCGCCCAGACCACCAATGAGTTTCTCAGCCCTCTCCAACTTCCTGGCACATGATTCCACCTGGGACTCCAGTTGCGCCTTCTCCTCAGTTTTTTCCTCAAAGGTTTTCTGAAGGGCAGCCAGACGGTCCTCGACCTCCTTCAGCTCAGCTCTCTTCTGGTCCAGCAGGGCCATGGTAGCAGCCAGGGACTCCTGTGCCTCTGCCAGATTGGCCTTCTTAGGAGCCACAACCTTTAACCAAACAGAGTGGTTGATTTCAAAGAATAGGAAGCAAACATGCACGTATTATCATGGGGGGGAGGGGAGGCAATTGAAAACACTGCACCTTTGCCACTCTGTCGTACACCTCCATTGCTTGGATCCACTTGCACAGGCCCTCCGCTGCAGAGGAGGCCTTTGCTACAATGCTGGGGTCAAAGTCAGGGTTAGTCATGTACTCGCTGCGGATTTTTTGCATCACAGGGATCTGCAAAGAAGAAAAAGAGGTGTTAGTCAGAGTGAGTGTTTAATAAAAATTAGCAATGTAGCTTTTCTGACACTCACAGGAATATTGTCCTTGTCATACTCTTTAAGATCTCGTAAAAAGTTCATATCACCCAGAAGCTTCTTGCTTGGACCCCAGTAATCCAAAACCTTGACAATGAAGAAAACATGTTATTTATTGCAATACTGCTATAAGTTGCAATGCTAAAATGCGTTTCACAGACAATCGTAATGTCTTTACAGGATATTTTTTCTCAGTCCAACCTTTTTGCCAGTCCCAGCTGGGTCAGCTATCTTATCCGGCTTTATCTCCTTCATCACACACACAGCAGACATCACCATCTTCACCCCGGAGGGAGGATTTTTCATCGACTTCACAATTGTGACATCAGATGGCTGAAAGAAAATAAGCAGCTCAACTCACTTGACCATCTAAGCTGCGGGTGGCTAAACTTTATATTGAAGTACAGGTAAAGAGTGCTCACCTTCAGCGTGTTCAAGGCAGAGAGAGCAGCCTCCAGGGCGGGGATGGCCTCAGCCAAGTCACTCTCACACTCATTCTTCAGAGCCTGAGCCTCATTTGCTTTTATAGTTGCTGCCTCCTCATCAACACGCACAACTTTACTTTTAGCTTCTACCTGAACAGACTCCACTTCAATCACCTGAAAGTCATAACAGTAAACAATTATCCAGAACATTTGATATTCTTTATATTTGATAATAATATTTTCATTTGTATTTTAATTGTTAAATCTCTATTCCACTTTTAAATATTAGTATTTAATGTCTAAACACACTGCTGCTTCCCAAATTGGGATCAATAAAGTACGGTATATATTTATCTATCTATTCCAGTTTCAGAAGCAGAATACCTTCAGTCGTCCCACAGAAGGGAAATTTGCATTTGTTGCAGCAAAAAGAGCCAAAGACAGCTTAATATTACCCAAGACACAAAATATCTTGGCTTTAAGGCTGAATGAAGATGTGATTCTCATTCACCTTCATCATTTTGTTGTTGTCTATCGTTGCCTGTTCCAGTTTGGGCTGCAGGTCTACAAGCTCCTTTTTCATCTCGCTAACCTGCAGAGAAACATTGAAAATGAGTAAAACAAAAATATAAAGAACACTTTTTAATAAAAACAAAAAGAAAACCTGGTGCTGCATATACCTGAGATTCAGCAAAGGCTAGTTTATCCAGACCGTTGGTGTACCTCTGCTTTGCTTTCATGACAGTGTCTCTCTTCTCCGTGAGCAGCAGACGGAAAGCTGCAATCAGCTCCAGGTAGGATGTGGGTGTCACATAATTATGGCGACCTAGCTCAGTGAGGAATCTGCGGTGAAAACAACTCAGTTTAGACTCTTGTCATAGTTTACCTCTGAATGTACAAGTTATTAAAGACCATGTCATACCTCTGTGAGAGCTGTTTGGCAGATGTATGGAACGTTTTGCAGATGGGTATGACCTCCAGCCTCTCATTTTCACTCATCTCCAATGACTCCAGGAAGGAGTTGGCTACTCTCTCCAGAGCCTCCTCTGGCCATGGCTGTCAGGGCAAAGAAAAATAAGGTCAGTGAGGAAAGTAATTAAGGTGAAAGCATGCAAAAGCAAACTGCTGAAACTGTTAAGAATGGTATCTATTGGCCTTTAAAATACCTGGAACCAGTCAATAGTACAGCAGTTGATAAGAGATGGAAACTGGCGCAGGCGGTTTCGAAAGGCATCTCCAATAGGACTAAACGCCACGACTATGTGCAGGTTCTCTCTACAGCGTGCCACAAAGAAGGCGAACAGAGTCAAAGGACTCAACTCCAAATTCCTATTTCCAGCCTGGGCAATGGGTCGTACTGTCTGGAAAGAGATAAAGTAAGAGGGAACATTAAATATAATATAGTATAATAAAATAAGTATGTTCTTTATACAAGGGATACATTCCCTCTATAAGGATATATTTATAGCTTGCGACAGCCTACCTCCATGATTTCTTGCTTTTCATCTATGGCAAACAGATTGGGCACCTCCCCTGTGTTCAGGACACTGTCCACGTCTTCTAGAAAAGCCTCATCTTTGATCTGGGAATCAGTTATCAGGAACACTGTCTTCTGACCTTTCACCCCAGCATTTTTCAGCAGCATCTAAAGAATAATTCACAAAATAGAGACTCTTAAATCTTCCAGAATCATAAGCATGTGATACATCAGGATTGCAGAACACAGAAGTCTGTCCGAGGCGATTAAGCTGACCTTGAGGTCGTCTCTCCATTCAGTGATCCCATAGCTCTTAGAGATCTCAGGCTGGAACATGGTCATGTGGGCCATGGATGTGGCCAGACGGGTGATGGACTGGCGTCCGCTGCCTCCCACTCCCACCAGTAGGGCATTGCCTCCTGGCTGCTTCAACACACGGCTGATACGGGACAGGTGCTCCAGGACATAGCTGCATAATGTCGCAATTTTTTTACTTAGCTGGTTACTTTACATCCAACACAATTTATGTTTTAACTTATTGCACTTATTTAACGTAGGTCAATCATTGGGTTGTTTGTCATTTAACCCTAAATCCTGTAGCTCAAGATCTTGTAGTAAATGTAGTTTGATAGACTTCATAAAACCAAATCTGTTTACCGGAAGATGACGAGGTTCATGCGATTCTTGTGCATCTGGTTGTATTCATCAAGACACAACTCCACCACTTCAGAAAAGCTTTCCATTGAGGGCACCTCAGAGTACAAGCGCTCATCATCCTCCAGGTCAGGGTTCATGTAGTCACCAAACAGAAGATTCCGCATGTCTTCCTCAACCAGCTGAGAAAGAAAGAAAATGTAAAACGTTTAGATTGAAGATGCTTGTCGAAAAATATCCCAAAAATGTCGATCAAATCTTATTTAGATCCTGAGCAGCATGGAAAGACAGTTCCTCTTCTTTATTATATTTTCCCTAACGTACTGTGAAACTACTAACAATAAAGTACATGATACAACAGCAAACATAACTGAATCTCAACTTACTCTACTGCCTTGTTTCAGGTGATCAAACACCTGGTCAAAAGACTCTTTGAAGTGATCTTTGAGGATGCCGTTCATCAGCTGGTAGAGCCATGCTCGATCTTTGTCATCCACCAGGCGGTCATAATAGACCCTGAACACCTCATGGACAAACAAGCGTATCATAGTACGTTTGTTGTCCAGAGAGTCCTTCTTCAGCAGCAGGCATCCTTGGACAACGCGTGAGAAGTCCCGTAGGTTAAAGGTGTAGTGAGATTTGGCTGGAGTCGGAAGTAGGTTCTCCATAGCTTTCTTATACACCTTAAGATTTTAAAAGAATAGAAATAAAGCATTGCAAACGAGATATGACTGATAAGATAAAAAACCTTAAAAACATGAAAATCCATCTCATTTGAAGGTATGTTATTGTGTGTATTTCGGGGACTCACTTCCATTGTAGCTGTCACAATTTGGTTGCCAATAGTGAAGTATTCAGGTGGGAACTGATTGTTTTTGAGATAAAAGGCCACCACGCTAGAGAAGATGCGAACCATGGTGTCGTCACTGAAGGCATTGATGCTAAAAATGTTGAAGTGCCGCAGAAAGCGAGATGTCACAGCGTTCCTCCCACCACCAGGGGGGCCCATAGCTGAGATGAGCTGGAGGTCAACAAGAGAGATCCTGGAGGTATCCTTCAGGTCATACCTACCAGAGCATAAAGGTTTACTGAACAATACTTAAGCTTCTTTAATGCTTTGAGATAAGTGATCTTCCTTTATTGTTACGTTTTTCTTTTGATATGAAAGCGGTATCCAATAGTGGATGGTTTCATACCAGTTTCCATGGTCTATATACTGCCGAAGAAGCTCCACAGGAGGCTGCGCTCCAAACTGTTCCAGTGCAGGCATGTTCATGTCATCTACAAAGATGACACACTTCTTTCCCATCGGGGGCCCAAACACCCCCTTCCTTCTCTTATCCAATCTGGACATGATGATATTCTAGTATAATCAACAAATAAAGAATCAACTATTTTTTTTACTTTTGCCATGTCATTTTGTAAGTTACATCTAATAATGCATCTCTAGTAATCCCAAAAAATTATAACAAGAAATTCTTCCATCCTTGCTACATAAATGCTGACCTGAGTTTGGTTGGCGCTAGTACGAGCTGAAAAATTGATAAAGAATGGTAGATAGTTGTCTTTGTCCAGATTGTTCATCAGCTTCTCTTTGACATACACTGACTTCCCAGTGCCAGTAGGACCAACAAATAGGGGAGGCCTGGAAAACACAGAGAAGTGTTGCAAAAAAGAAAATTCAATTAGTCAAACACAATGTAAATAAATCAAGGGTGAAAAAATGGACTATTTAGAAAAGAGTAAATATGGCACAGGTAAAAGTAAAACAACAGTTTAATTCAAACGGGCCCAAACGGGCTGTGTGACATAAGAATACTCACACTCCGTATCTGATGCAGAGGTCCATGAGGTAGGTGTAGCGAACTGTATCTATGGTGGGAACAATGATCTCCTGCACTTTGGTGTTTTTGTCCCCCAGGTTGACATTTTTTATGTCATCATTCCAGTGAACCCAGCGGCCTCTTCCTTTAAACTGTTGAAGAAATACAACATGATTGACTGATTTAAACTAAAGCAAAACACCTCTGAATGATGTAATTACAAATTACCTCATAGTAATAGTCATACACCAGCCCTTTGTCATCCATTGGACACTCCCACTTCCCCACTGAGGCCGGGATAGGATGCTCTGTCTTTCCTGATACAGTCTCCCTGAAGAACTCACTAAACTTCTCTCTGCTGTCGGCATCACAGCTGCCTCCTACACTCCACACCAGGGAGAAGGCAAAAGCTGCCTGTAATCATAAAGAAAGAGAAGGAAAATAACCTTAAGTATGGAAAATGGAAAGTGTAAAACAAAAAGACAAAAATATGTGCATGGGTGTGCAAATGTTTGCAAAAGGCAAAGCATTATTTAGCGGATATAAAGTGTTCTCATATCCTTCAAATTGATAAAGAATTCCTTTTACCATGATCCAAGTGCTAATATTTTTTTCCTCAGGACTCGTTTTTACAGGTTCAGAGAGGAGCATCTCAAACAGTCGACACAAGGACACAACTGTGTTACTGTTGCTGGTGGGAACGACTTCCTGGAAGAAAAAAAAACATAATCGAGGATGACAAATCTATTGGATTTAAATAAATATTCACAGCTGTTCCACCGTTATAAGTGTCCGAGTTGTTCTGGGGCCTGGGGTCCCTTACTCTGCAGTTTTTTCGCAGCATCCTGAGGGCAGGCGGCAGGAGCCATTGAAAGAGCTCCAGCAGCAGGGAGCGGTTGTCCGGTCTCTGAAGGACTTCAGGAAGATTGTTCATCCAGGAGATCATCAAGGGCTCCCAGCCCAACTGAGAGGGTTCCATGTAGATCATACCACACCGACTGACTGTGGCAGGCTGATAATAACCAAACAAACGATAAATCAAGATAGATAAATTACCATTGGTCATTCAAAAATGTTTTTCAACCTCTTATCAAGCATTTTGTTAATTTAGTGGAGTTTTATAATTGCAAAATGCTAAATTACTAACTTTCAGGCAGAATAAAAAAATAAATGTATTCAACTCCAAACATCTAACTCACTGAGGCCTGGGAGAGATCCATTGCTTCAAAAATCAGACTCATCTGATTGGACATCTGCATGATCTCTCCACTCATCAGGCACAACTATGTAGAAAAGGTGTGTTAGTCAAGGACATAAAAAAGAAATACATCTAATTATCAAATGTTTTCACTGTGAATATTAACCTTTTTGTTGTCGTCCAGCACAGTGTTCATGCTCTCAATCCACAGCGTGTCTATGGGACCATCAAACACCACCCATTTACGTTCTGGTGTGTCAGCCGATGCAAACTCACGAAATGTGTTGGCCACAATCCCATCAGTCCACTAATAATCAGGAAAGTGAAAAGACTTAGAGGAACAAAGGGTCACCAGTAGTCAGACCTACATCAATACTGTGAATAAACAGATATTGTATTTATCTGTGATACAGATTTGTTATGTCTTGATCCAGGGTACAGGTCTACCTCATGGGAAACTAAGTCAAACTGTCCAAAGAGCTGTCCCATGGTGATGGACTTTGGGTTCAAAGTCCTGTAGATGATCTTCTCTTCCTCACCAAAACCTCTCTCATTCATGAGGGTCAGCGTATCAGCAAGAACGTGGAGCACTTTGGTCTTCCCAGCAAAAGGTTCCCCCACCAGCATGAACCTGATAAACAAAAAGGAATATTTTATCGCAAGATCATGTTTCAAATACTGTAACTTGAATCGTAATATGATATCAGTGAAATTGGAATACAACATACCCATGCCTGACTATCATCATCTCATATGTTTGGATCATCTTCTCTAAGAAGACCTCTGTCGGCTGCACGTTGTGATTTTTACAACATTCTGCAGCAGCCTCCAGAAACAGCTGGCATGGACATAAAAAACCTCTCAATATTTAACACAAGCAGATATTAATACATGCATATGGTATTCTTAAATTTAAGACAAACAGACCTGATAGTCCGCCACGGGAAGAGAGATGCCTGGGAACAAATCGCTGGTGATTCCGTTGAAAAGCGGAATATCATGGGAGAGAAACTTGGGCTCATTGACATCCTTAATGGACCTCAGGAGCTAGACATGTGGAAAAAAACAGAAAGGATCAAAAACTGCTAAACTATTTACAAAATAAAAAATGTCAAAGTTAGGGCAGACAAAATAGTCTACTTTAACCAATTAAGAGCAATAATTTCAGCACAAATACCAGAATGTCCTCATTCTCATCAGGAAACTTGAGCTTGAGGTTTCCAGCCGCTACAAGCACAGCTTTGACGGCCCTCATGCCGTAATCATAATGGAACTGGGACGAGAGCTGCTCCGAACAGAGCCTGTAGGTCATCACAATCTTTACTGACAGCGGCTTGGCATTGAGGAAGCCATATGAATACAGAGAGATCTCCGCGATCAGTGCGTAGTTGGGGACCATCATGGCCACTGTTCGGAATAACACCTACACAGAGAAATGAAAGGAAATTAAGTCATGTGTTAGTGGCAATGTTTAAGAGTCACACATCCATCTATTATTTAACATTATACTGAAGGGTTTCAGAGCACTATTCATTCCTTATAGAGTATAATTTGATAAAGAGCAAGGATTAAATTAAGTAGAATGATATAATTAATTATGTAGAGTAGACGTTGTAAGAGAAAATATTTGTTTTGAACTGACAGTGCCATCCCACAATGCCTCATAAAATATTTATCGACTGAATAAAGACCTTTAGATTGTCTGGGAGTTCTGAGCGTCCTGCGTAGCCAGGGTTCATTGTAATGGACACAAAGCAGTTGGGGTTGAGTTTGAGCATGGTCCCTTCGAAGTCAAAGTACTCCAAGTTCAGTTCGACGGCCCTCTGGATGCACAGAACCTGCTGTGCCACCACAGACAGCACCTCCAGCTCGATACGATTGAACTCATCAAAGCATGCCCACGCACCAGATGAAGCCAAACCTTTAAAAAACTGAGAAATTGAAAACTCTGGTTAAGAAATAACAATTTTACATTATAATTTGGCCTTAAAATGAGGAATTTAAATGTACTACGGTACTTTGCCCATAGCGAGGTAATCCAGTCCGTCAGAACAGTTGAAGACCACACACTGCACAGCTAAAGCCTTGGCTAGATCTTTAGTGGTTTCCGTCTTTCCTGTTCCAGCAGGACCCTCTGGTGCACCCCCCAAATGGAGGTAGAAAGCACCAATCTAAAACAAAAGGAGAACTTCTTCATTGAATGTTAAAATGTCTGATCACTCAGCCTTATTCCAACAAAAAGGTATTCAGGTTTAAGAAGGCTTTTTGTCAGATATTTTACCAGTGTCCTGTAGCATCTGTCAGTCAGTGGAGTGATGACGAGACGTGGGGAGTTCCCCAGGTATTCATAGGCGTATTTAACATCACAGTTAATAATGCGAACACGAACATTGTCATTGCTCCAGTAGTAACGAAGCTGGGCTAGCCATTGGAAGTCGGTATCATTTGATACTCCTGTTAAAAATGGAAAAAAAGTTTGTTTCCTCTATGCCGTTTCTAAACTAAGGCAATTTGACATTGAACAGTGAAGCATTTGGTGCCATGATGTACCTTTCTCAATGAGCTCCAAGACCACATCCCTGGCATGGACATCAATAGTGACCAACGCTCCCAGAGTGGTCCGTGTTTGTTTGGGCAGTTGCCCTCTCACCAGCTCCACAATGTCCCTCAGCTGATTCTGGAGTTGCTGGTAGTAACTCTTTAAGCCCTACAGGAAAAAATAAGACCAACTTCTTAGATGATATCTTTATGATGTGATGTTTTCAAAAGAAGAATTAAAGTCAGTCAGTCAAGGGACAGACACTGCGTTGTACACTACACTGTAAAAGCTCATTGTTGTGTGCAGCACTGTAATTAAACTGGATGTAAATTTGTTTTGTTTTGTAAAGTTTAACTTGGAATTATCAGAACTTTTCTCATAATCAGAAAAACACTAAAGATCAATTCCATTAGTTAAGCTGTTATTAAAGGGTGTAAAACAGTTCAAGAACCTACATCCGCTCCAGATCTGATGGCTTCATGAACCTCCAAGGTCCAGTAAATCTGGGAGGTACAGAGCACCACCTGGCCAGGCCACTCTTTGACCCACTGGCTCCGTGCAGTCTCAGCGTAGGCCTGTCAGTACAAGCACAATAACTGATTTAGATTTATCTTATTAAGTATGATCAATACAAATACGATAGGATTTCAGTAAAAAAGAATCACAGTCATTTTTATAATACGTGGCATTGGAACAGTGATCTCACCAGCTTGGACCGAGCCACTACATCTCTGACACTGCGGAGCATCAGATCCTCCACCTGCACCAGCCACTTCTCCACAGCTCCTTTGGCTTCAGATGTGGAGATGAGCTGGATTAGTGGAACACGCTCCCCTTCACTACTATACATCGCCTGGGGGGGGGGGGGGGGGGATTTAAAAACAATTTAATAAATGTTCATCAACCATTGTGTCATATAACAATACCAATATGTGTGACAGCCTTGCCTGGATATCCAGATTGGGTAGGAAGTCCAGTTTGGAAACACCCTCGAAGCACTTCTTCAGATGGGGCTGCACTCGCAGTGGGTCTTTGGTCTCAGACAGAATCTCCAGCATTTCATCATTGGACAGGAAGAAGAACCTGGCAGCAGCATTGGTAGAACGTATTAAAATATGAAACAAAGCACTGTACAAAAAAAACACTTAAAAATATTTGTCTTTACCGTGGGAAAAAGAGCCGTTTTTTCTCCAAATAGGCGTTCAACCCTTTCATGATGATGTCCAGGAGGTTGTTAGAATCCTGCAGTTTCTCTAGCAGCCCAGGCAGAGAGGTTGCTGCCAGGATCTATGATTACAAATCCTCAGTTAACACAAAGAGATTTGCCTTTTTTTCAAAGAGTAGGAATAAGTGTCCGCTGTAAAATAACTACCTTAGGATTCTTAATGCAGTGCCTCATGACCTCTTTCCAGTTTTTGTCAACAGTTTGAAAAAGTCGGCCCTCTTCTGGAATCTGCTGCATGATGTCTTGAGAAGAGAAGATGGGCTCCAGATAAAGCCACTGGCTCTGCACCTTCAGCCATTCATCTATGGTCTCCTGGATACGCAGCAGACGCTCCTCCCACAGCTGAGGGCACAGAACAAACAGTTACATCTTTGCAGGACTAGTAAAACTCCCAAGAGTTGAGCTACAGAAAGGTATTTATCATTGTTCACTAAAACTCAAAGCTAACCTTGATCTCCTTTTCAAAAGGTTTGATGAATGGTGAGCCTCTCATCGTCTGAGTCTTCACAATCTGGTCGTCTAGCATTGTCTGAATCTCGTCCAAGGCGGTCAAGATGGACACTCCGGTCTCTCTGTAAGGTTGATGGTGGAACGAAACAACATCCCAAATATGCACCATGGTTTGCATAGCCTTCTCCAGGGAAAACTCCTGTGGAGACACAAGATAGTGGGGGTACATAGTGGTCAGCATATTGATTTAGTATTAGGTTTTTATCAAACGCCGAAGAAACAAACACAACATTTCAGGAGTTCTCACTTTGCTAGCAGCGGCGCTGATAGCATCAAACTCTTCCAGGTAAGAAACCAGGTTTTGTTTGAGAACTTTGCGCAGTGTAGTACCAGAGTCAGGAGTGAGGTCATACCCCACTACCTCTGACATTTGGTCCCAGTGGCGAGCTCTGATGCCTGGATTACACAAGATGGAAACTACAGGGATGTGGTCCTGTTGAAAAAAACACATATCAACAAAGGTTCAAACAGGATTTCACTGACTACAGGACGTCATTAATGAGCCTCTTTGAGATGGCAGCTACATACCATACCTTGAACTCTTTGATCTGCTCCATTACAGTGGAGCACAGAAGTACTGTGGGGCTTTCCAGCTTCCTGTGATCAGCCTCACCAGTTCGAGGCCTTGACTTTCCCGCAATCTTCTCCATCTCTTGCTCAGCCTTATTCTGCTTCTGTTGGAAAAACTTCAGCATTTTGAAGATCTCCCTAAAGAACTCATCCACTTTTACTTCCATGCTCTCGCCATCTAGTTCCTGGAAGGAGCCGTTCATCCATCTAATGAGAAAGAAAATAAAAAGTTGTCGGGAGAAATGTTTTTAATTCAAATGCAACACATACTAAATTACTTTCAGACCTGTTCTCAGTGCGCTGCCATCTCTGCACCAGTCCAAACAGCTTCTGATACGGTTCAATGGTGTCTTTGATGACCTCAACCTCTGGGTAACATGTCGGGTCCCATTTGTAGAAGGCCTCTTCTTTGTTAACGAAGGCAATGGTCTCTTCAGCCTCCTGGAGAAGTTTCTGAACTGTTTTGACATCTGTTATATACTTGTTGAAAAAGAGGGGGAAGACAAAGCAGATATTTTCCATTTGATGTCATTGTATTGCAAGAAAGGTTTTATGATGCTTTTACACAATTCTGATCACTGCTTGCTTTGTACTTACACTGACTAGGAATTAAAAGGCATATTTTAAAATGACTATAAAGTTATTTTAAGTTTAAAGAAACAGTTTGACATGTTGTGAAATGCACTTACTTACTAGACTTACAAGAGAACATTAATACCACTCTCATATCAATGTGTTTGATAGAGATAGCGGACAGGTAGCTTAGCCTAGCATTTGAACAGAAACAGTGTGAAGCAGCTAACCTGGCTCTGTCTGAAGAATCAAAATCCACCTACTGGCCCCTCTAAAGATTCTTAATTAAAAATGTATATATTTATCGTTGGTTTAATACGTACAAATCAGACGTGTAAGAATGACAATTGGTGGGTTTGTGGAGAGTTATGAGACTGGGTTTAATATGTTTATCTTGCTCTCTGCAAGAAAGCAAATACATGTATTTCCCAAAATGCCAGGATTATTATTTCATCGGAGTTCAAAAAGTGCTTAAGATCCTTTACCTGCTGCATCATATCCAGCTCAGAGTAATGTGGGAACTCTTCGATTCTACGTCCCAACTTTTCCAGCTGTACCATTAACTTTTCTGTTTTAGCAATCAGCTCCTGCTCCCCTTTCTGCTTGGCCTTCGTCATCACCTGGAAAAGGATGCAACCATACAAATTCAGGTTATTGTTAAAAAAACAACCTTGACATCCTTTTGTCAACAGTAACACAAGTCTCACCTCATCACTGAGGTCAAAGACATGGAGGATTTTCTTTGGCCAGAGAAAGACAATCGTATTTAGCTCCAGATCCTCTGGCTCAATGATGTGGACATCCAGGATGTAGATCAGTCTTAAGTAGGCTTGCTATCAGAACACAATGTGGTAGTAAATGCGGTTAGAATTATAATAAAATAACTGAACAAAATATGCTTTAGTGAAAGATCCAACAGGTACATATTTTACCTTTATCTTTTCATTAAGTTCTGCAATACCCTTTGCCTTAGTAAAATTGATGTGTCCAATGATCTGAGTCATGTCCTCAGTGCTCTCCGGTACTTTCAGAATGTTTTCTCTGATGATTTCAAATTCAGAGCAGATCCTTTGAACAGACACAAAAAGGATTGTGAGAAAAACATGATAATATAAATCAGACAGATGGTTTGATTAAAGAATGTTACAAGAAGTGACTCACTGTAGATTTTGCTCATGGTGGCTGGTGATCAGTTTCTTCAGAAGTATTTCAGCATACTTTTTGGTTTTGTTGGCAAGCCCCTGTTTCAGCTCTTCACAGTCCAGATGGACCATCGGAAAGTGGGCTTTTGCTGGGAGGCTGAGAATCTCTTTTGACAGAACACGAAACTCCTCCACTTGCTTAAAATAAGAATAAGAATATGAATAAGAATAGCTCCATAATATATGCAGCATGAATGGCACTTTCTGAAATGTTACCTTAGTGTACTCGTCAAAAGAGTGCTCCTCTTCCATGAACTGTTCTACTCTTGCCTGTGCAGTTCCATTGACCAACCAGTCATATTTCTCTACTGCAAGGTCAAGTAGAAAAGTCAGTAATGAATGGAATTAATTATGATAAAAGGAAATTATTGGATTATAATACATCACCATAGTTCTGGAAGTGTCTGTCAGGTTCTTCTACATTCTTGCACATAGCTGTCTTTATAGTGACCTGAGCCCAAGCAAGGACGTGATCAGCCACCTTGGCATCAACAAAAGAGGATGTGGTTTGTGCCAGCCATGACTGGACCGTCTGTACTTTCTGTGGATCAATGTCATAGATATCAATACTCACAATCATTTTGTACCTCTAAAATGTGCCTCAAAGTGGTCATTCCCTTTAAATTGCTATTGCACATAACCTCACCTGCAGCGTGTTTGTGATGGCATTCAGAATGTCAAAAATGGCAGCTTCCAGATCTTGTAATGTGGGATAAATTTCCATCTTTTCATCATCAAATGTCAAGGCCATGCGAAAGAGGGGCAAGCATTGGCCATTACTCGGATCAAAGTGATTGACAAACTCCTCTATACTCGACTGAAGCAGGGATTTCAACTGGGAATTAACAAAAGGAAAATGTCCATGAATCATAATGTGTAGTCGAGCAAAAAAACATAAAACTAATGCCATTGTATTTGTGATGAGATGCTATAAGTATCAAATAATTTACATTTATGTACTGTTTTTGATTCAGTGAAACAACCTTCATTTAAATACATTTAATCTATTCAATGTGACTCCTATCAAATCCAAATTAGGCTAAAATTCAAGTCAGAATGATCTCACCTGATTGGAGATGAGGGTTGATGCACAGTCATAGAATGAGTCAAGTTTCTCCTCTTTAACTCCCTTCAGTGTTTCCATGCTTGCTAATAAGAAGATGACTTTCGGAAACCAAGTATTCATGATTCGATCTTCGGTCCTCTTACACTCCACTGCCATTTTGTTCTGTAGGCTCTTACAGTCTACTGGTCCCGAAGCCCTTAACAAACACAAACCAAAACATATACATAGGAAATGTGCATATTTAAGCTGCGCCACATTGAATGTGTGTCTTCCTTTACCTGCATCCTGTAAGGTCCACCAGGACCAATGGGGAAAATGTCAGGTATCCAATATTCAAAACAGTTTGCATTACCGGATGAAGAATGTGCAAATGTTTTTTCATCATCTTGCGGCTTCGGATAAAGCTATCATGCCATGGTTGAGAGTAATCCAGAATTCTATAAAAGATTGGATATTTAAAAGGGCATTGTAAAAACAGACCAACAACTACTTGGTTATTATCAATAAATACTTGTTGTACATTAGACACTCACTTTGGTTGAGTAGCAGTCGGTTTGTCTGAGACAACTTCTTCTGTTTGGGGATTTTTTAGTACTGTGTCCACTAGAGGGAGTGAACATGGCATAATAAGACATTGTTTATACATACACACACACACACACACATTTCACACATACACACTTGGCAATACCTGTGTGCTTGACAATCACATTGTGGAAGTCCTCGCTGACTTCCTTGCAGAGCTCCTGAAGTAGTTTATTTGTCTCAGGGCCCTCTTTAAATTTAGGTGAGACTCGGGCAACAATGGATTCCAACCACTGTACCTGGATTGGAGCGAATGGGCGTTTCTCTACACACTGCCTTAGAAACATGTAGTTCATCTGCAAATAGGACGATAAAAATCGAGGACATGACATGCAAATACGTAGGATTTAGTCTTACAATGGTTGAAATGTCAAACTAAACTAAAGACTTACCCTTCGCTTACGCTCCTCACTTATCATCTACAAACAGAATGATTGAAATATGCCAGATTACAGACTGCAATATACATAAATCATTTTAAATTTGAAATATGTGCATAGGTAGAACTGTCATACAGAAGGAGGACACTCTGCTTCTGGTAAGGGGCTGCAGACTGCCTCCCTCTCTTTGCTCTGCCTATAAGCCTCCATTGCTCTGGACACCCTGTTATCATTTTTAAAAAATTGTCACACAGCAAGATCTTTGTTACATACTGGGATCATTTTCATATGGCATTGTTGTATTGACTAAAGGGCTACAGCTGATGTTAATAACATACAATATGGCATGGAGTCGCTCTTGTTCCACTTTACTCCTTTTGTGCCTCAGAAATTTCTTTTGAACCGTAATTTTCTCTGCTATCTCCTTCTTTGCTGCAGTGGTCTGTCCAACCTCCCCCCGGTCCTGATCGCCATCAATCGGGGGCAGAACTGGAAACTGTGACATGCTCTTCACTGCTGCTGTGGCTTTGCTGACTCCGGGAGAGGTGGCCATGTCTGGCAACAAGACACTGAAAAGAACAAGAAGCAAAAATAAGGCTATTACAGCTGTTTCATTAACGCTAAGGCGAATTGAGTTAAGCTAGTTAGTTATCGTGCTAATGCTACATAAACAACGTTGACAAAAACAAACTAAGATTAATAATATCAAAAGTAGTTTATGCAGTAAATAACGACAGGCTGTCTATTGGTTTACCTGTTCTTTAATTTAATATCTTCTCAATTTGGTTATTTTGTTCACAGCTAATGTTGTTTAACTGAGTTTAGCTTCGGAATTACTAAAGTTAAGAGCGTCGTTTCCATAGTAACAACAAACAGGGTAGCCAAAGGAGGGGGGCGGGGCTTCTCCTGTTGCTAACATCTGCAAACTGATGTTAGCAACAGGACAAGCCTTAACTATAATAAGTAATAGGCTGCATAAAATGTGTAAAATGCTGGTCAATAGTGTTGCTGTTAAACAAATGTATTAATAATATATTGATTATATATTTTTTTGTGGCATGAGACTTTTAATAATGTGTCACATCTGCTTAGATAATGATGTTCATTACTCGAGTAACCTACAGTTTGGCCTTTTGCATGATAACACCACTTGAGGTCGCTGTAGTTCCTTTTATAGCAGGTGCTTTCTCTTTCTCATGTGCTCAGTGTTACATGCTAAACGTGCAGCTATGTCAATTGATGCTGTACCAAGCACATAGCCTAAATAAATCAGCTCCTTTTAATCGTCATCCAAATAGTATGTTTGAGAAAATGCCAAATACTGCACGCATCCATTCTCAAAAAAAGTCAGAATGTCAGATGTAGTAGGTGTTAATTAGATGTTACTCTAATCTGACCACTTTTTTCAGTAACGAATAATCTAACGCGTTAGTATTTCCAAACCAGTAATCAGATTAAAGTTTCTTATCCAAGTCACTGTGCGTTACTATTTTTGTCATTTTCCTTAGTAAAAAGATATATTTTTGCTTTCTTCTTGCGTCTCGAGGAGTGACGTCTATGCGTCACGTTTGAGGACAACTCAGGTGTAATCACGTAGCGACACAAACCTAAACAATGGAGGGAGGAGAGAGATGTGCGTTTTTTAGCTGGAAATACAGTCACTATTTTGAGTTTGTGTCAGCCAAAGATGTCAATATTAAAGTTCGTTGTACACTCTGTGCTGGCGACAAAGTGCTATCTAGATTCAAAAACACTACGTCAAATTTGAAGAAACATTTGGAGTCGCAGCACGGCACAGTCAAACTTACAGAGCAAGTCCCACCAGGTGGTGCGAAGCAGAGAGCTGCTACGAATGCAGGAGGTCCCCCACCACCCAAACAACAAAAGCTGGACTTTGGTTACTTTTAAAATCAAGTAATCAGATTACTTTTTCAAGGTAACTGTGGCAACACTGGTGTTAATATAGTTAGAGGAAAATATTTAATTCAATATACATAAATGGAAAAACTGGCTGTGTGAGGGGTAGTGGAAAATAACAAGGTTCAAGTATGTATTCAAGTACTGTAGCCATCTCAAATAAATCTGTATCAATGTTCCTTTAAACATGTTATCGTAAGATAATTATACATTTTATAGGGGGATATAAAAACCAACAACATATTGTCCTTCATTATAAATGCAATGCAGTTCTCAATCAGTCATAAAATGCTATTTATATCCTGTAGGGGCAGAATTTTACCTTTTAGTTACCGGTACCGGAAATAGAGGAAGTAGAGGAAGAAGAAGTAGCTATCCTCCGCTAGCTAGTTAGCTACTGCTGGGAAGTAGCGAAAACATTTTCAGGTATTGTGAATTGTATTACTATAATACGAATTTTGGGCTGTAGATACAATTAGATAGAAAACATTTAACCATAAAAGCATTCGTTGATGATGTGTTGATTCTATATAAATGTACTGAAATGCGGAGGTTGTGTTTGTTTTGATTCGTGTTGAGGAAAATCAGGCTTCAATGTTGTGTTTTTCATCGTAGGCCTAAACTGTTTTGACTTATAATTTCCGGTGCAGTGTTGCTGAGAAACTGACGAGGTTATGCCAAAACCCGTTCTAACGTTATATGATTATCCTTACCAGGATTAAGGTGTATGAATTTATGTTTTTCTGTTAACTGTAAAGATAACCCATCTGCATTCGTTTAGGATATTACCATAATGAGTTATGCGGAGAAGCCGGAGGACATAACAAGGGAAGAGTGGATGGATAAACTCAACAATGTCCATATTCAGAGAGCCGATATGAACAGGCTTATTATGAACTATTTGGTGACAGGTGAAGTACCGATTTTGTACTACTCAAAGTTTGTTCTTGGTTGCCTTTTAAATGTCAATTGTGCAGATAAAAGGTGCAAAATGTGCAGGATTTGACCACGGTTTCTGCTCCACAGAGGGCTTCAAGGAGGCAGCTGAGAAGTTCAGGATGGAGTCTGGAATAGAGCCTAGTGTGGACTTGGATTCTCTAGATGAAAGAATTAAGATCAGAGAGATGATCTTGAAGGGACAGATCCAGGACGCCATTGCACTGATTAACAGTCTGCACCCAGAATTGCTGGATACTAACCGTTACCTCTATTTTCACCTACAGGTAAAACAAAACACAATCCCTCTCATTTTTTCGACCTCTTGGTTTTGTACTACCTGTCTTTGACTTCTCTTATCATCTCACACTTTTGCACCATCTCTGCTGTTTTTGTTTGCAGCAGCAGCATCTGATTGAGCTGATTCGTTTAAGGGAGACTGAAGCTGCCCTCGAATTTGCCCAATCTCAGTTAGCAGAGCAGGGGGAGGAGAGCCGAGAATGTCTGACTGAGATGGAAAGGACACTGGCCCTGCTTGCTTTCGACAACCCTGAGGAATCACCTTTTGGAGATCTGCTCAATATGATGCAGAGACAAAAGGTACGGTTAAAGTATATTAGCAAAGCTCATCCCTGTCTTGTCTTGCATCAGTTTAAACTGCATGCAACCTGCAATTGAATTATCTCACACAAAGCCCAACATGTTGATCTGATCACTGTAACACAATGTCAACATAGAATGTTAGTGCTGCATATTTTTAAAGACAATTTTAATATTGTTATCTCCTGTTTTCAAATCAGTTACATATGACTTCCTTGATAATCTGTCTCTGTGTAAATGTGTGTTAATGTACAAATACAAAAAATGTCCATGTCTTTATCTTACAGGTATGGAGTGAAGTGAATCAGTGTGTGCTAGACTACGAAAACAGAGAGTCAACCCCCAAGCTGGCCAAACTCCTGAAGCTACTGCTGTGGGCTCAAAATGAACTTGACCAAAAGAAAGTGAAGTATCCCAAAATGACAGACCTCAGCAAGGGAACCATTGAAGACCCAAAATAAGGACCCACAGTGAAAACATACCACAGCATTACAAAATGGACATATTTCCTTTATCTATTTATACCCCAACAAACTGACTCGTATAGAGTACAACCTTTTCTTTTTTGTAAGGGTTGCTTTTTGATACTTTAATAACCTAGAATGTGCAAACTGGATTGATGGCATTTTGAAATTAATCTTCACACTAAAATAACATGCAGACAGTTATTTTACTTGGTATTATAATTTACTGTTTGTTTATGTAAAATAGTATATTCGAGTTATACTAGTTTTTCTGTCTGTTGGCAGGGAAAGTTGTTGGCATAGAAGGGTGTGGATAAAGCCTAAATTAGGCTGTCACTCTGTGTGTGACCAGTTTGATGTCTAGGGATCCTCAAATAAATGCAAACTTTTTCCCACTAAAAAAATAGACATTTCAGCTTGTAGATTTTAGCTAGTCCTCTATCTGAAGGCAATAGCCAAAGCAAGATATATGGAATCTTTTTAAAGTTTGTGAAAGTTGAATTTAGCGTAAGATTCGTACTTCATCATTGCTTGAGACATAATAAAAAGATGCAAATACACAAAATAACAAAGAAAAGAGAAACCTTTGAGCTATACATAAGCAGCAAATAAGTGGGATAAGGCAAGATTCCAGAAATGCTAAAATGTGTTCAGCATACTGTGACTGCAAGCTTAAAGGCAGCCTCAGTTACATACCATTATAAAATATCTCTGATGATATAAAACATGTGAATGAATAAATCTATGTCTGCATACATGGAGACACTTTTACAGACCGATTATTTACATATATAGAATAAGTAGCTATTTTGCGAAATTTGATGTGCTTTTACTCCGTTTTTTTTTGCTGGGATATTATTTTGCAATAAAAGTGACTTTTAAACTGCACAAGTCTTAAATGAATGATGCTTTCTGTGTTTTAGGTTGTATAAGTCCATTCATTCAAGTACACAAGTTTCAGTACTGCAATGTAAAACCAACACTCAAACATGAAGTGTCTTTACCAGTGTAACATTTTTAGAAAATGACATAAGTCAAGCACTATACATTTGAAGTATGTTACTCTTATGCTCCACTACATTTATTTGACAGTTTTAGTGATTAATTATGGGCTAAGAGTTTCATACAGTAATCAATAATATGATTCTGAAGAGGGGACATTTACAAGAGTAAAATGTATGAGTACCTGTTTTACTACTGTGCAACTTTCTTTATATATAATGCACCACTTTAACCTAAAAAAGGATTCCACCACCACCTGGAGTGTGCGAAACCACTGCAAAAGTTGTGCAGAATGCAGAGGTGTTATATAACGATTTCCTGCCAAAGCCTCACATACACAGACAAACCCTTAAAACAACCTTGGAGGCAGTCACTGCGCACTTCCCTGTCCCAGAGCAGCTCTCCGCACCGGCACCATCACGTCTCCATCCGGCAAGAGAGGGTCAGGAGGAGAGTACATCCTGGTGCTCGGACGATGCTCCCATAGATGACACAGTTATATGTGACATATTTTGCACCGTCATGATTGGAGAAGAACCGGAGCCAGAGGCGTCACTCTGGGTGTTTTCGATTGATGATACTGAATCGGTTGATAAAACTCGTTTAGAAAAGACACCCACATGATTACTTCCAGATTAACCCTACCGATCAAAAGAAGAACTGCGTCGCCGGCAAAAGGAGGCTGGAGAGAAAACTGACACGTGGATTACTCCTCCTAGGGTATCAGGAAAAACAGACTCCCTCCTTCAGCGTCAGCTCCACGACCATCGCCTCCCGTCCTTATTCAGTCCCGTTTCAGTCCCGTTTCAGTTTTCAGGATTAGTTCTTTTACACGTTTACTTTTCTGACTGATCGACCGGAAGAAATCGAAAGAAAACAGCCGAGGCGGGTGAAAGGAGGTTGCTGTTAACTCGCGTTGAATGGCAGTTATTCAAAAACATGGCAAGAGCTGTAGTCCAGATTTGGTCTGTCACAAGGAAAACCATCCGTCCGAAAAACTCGGAGCTCCTGGATGTCACAAGAAGTGGCCTGAACACAACACACACTGGACAAGGTAACACTGTTGTTAACCCTAACATTCACAGTGCTGTTTTTTAGTTTTTTTACCCAAATTGAACTACTTAAGATAACACATACGTCTAGAGAAGTTTGATTTGAATTTAAATCAATATCGATACTTTTTAGCAACTCTTACTCTATAGCTCTTAGCCGTGAGTCATGTTTAGGGATATCCTATAATCACAGCACCTCTTAACCAGTTGCTTAGGACACGTATCATCTATGGCGGTTCATGGCTCTTGAGTAATAGTTGGGGTGCCACATACGTCTCATGGCTGGTAAATTAGTAGGTATAAGGGGGGCTTCCTTTCTGCAAAGAGAAAGATCATAAAGTATCACCAGTCATTATATTGTTTGACACCAATGTCTTAAAGTAATTTCCTTTATTTTGAGGACAGTGCATGTACCCCTAGTAGATTCAACCTAACCATAGTTACACTCTTTAACCTAACCTTCATAGAAGCCACTTTAACTCATGCTAAATATACCTGGAGTGCAGCCAAAGTGGGGACAGTCTTCCCCCCCTAGTTAGATAAGACATTCCCTTTAAACTAGTTCTAAGTCCAAAGATCGTCTCCAAATGTTGCCTTTGTTAAATCCATTCTGCTTCCTCTCCTGTGCAGGCCAGTGGCAAGGGTATGGACGGTGGTGTTGCTGCTTGGGACATGCCTCCTCTACTGCGCCCGTGTGGCGATGCCCATCTGTGCTGTCAACATGGCAGAGCAGTTCAACTGGAGCAAGAGCGAGTCAGGCATGGTGCTGGGCAGCTTCTTCTGGGGTTACTGCTTCACCCAAGTGTTCGGAGGCTACGTCAGCGACCGGTGGGAATCATTAAGAGTTCAAACAGTAGTCCTGTTGTGAGATAAAAGTGGCCTTAGAAAACTGCGTTATCTAATTAGGTATGCTGTAAATGACACTAGTTTTCGATTGCCAGCTGTTTTAGCCTCCTGCTCATCAGGTGTCATTTGCATGAGAACGTTACTGGCAGTGACACAAACGGCCCCCATTTGTTTGCTCATAGTGGATAAGATAATACAGTAAATAGCGCTAGATGTTTCCTCTGTATTATCATGGTGTAAACTCTTGCCGGCTGATAGTGTCATGTACAGATAAGAGTTGTATTCACTCCAGAATAGTCACACCATTGTTAGTAGTCTGAAATGATTCCTCAAAATCTTATCTTTCAGTACATTTCTTCTAAAATAACCACAGGCAGGATGACTAGTGTTATAAGACATCCAATTGATCATAGTTGTAATACGTTTTGCAACCTTTAAATAATGAAAGCAGCTCTCTGTGCGGGCAAACGTTAAAGCTAGTACTCACTGTATCTTTATTCTGTGTCCTCAGTGTTGGAGGTGAGAAGGTCCTCCTGCTGTCTGCGGCAGCATGGGGGTCGATGACGGCCTTCACCCCCATCCTGGCCCACTTCTGTTCCCAGCCAATATTCTCCATGACACTGGCCCGCTTCCTAATGGGCTTGTTACAAGGTGAGAAGTACAGTGCAAATGAAAGCAATTTAATTTTAAGATTTCTGTATGTTTTTAAGGGGAAACTAACTTAATTCCACATTTTTCGGGGATTTTTGATCTTTCATGACCTTAAAACAGGCTGTACCATTTTTTATGTTCTTGAAAGAGTATAGTTGTGCAACTTATTTTAAAGTCTGCTGGCTGTGCTAGATAATTAGAAACAGGCCGACAACATTAATCACACAAACACATGTTAAGTTTGTAGTAGATTTAATGTCTAGGTGTCTGTTTTTTTAGAAGAAGTTTTTTATGCATTGTGACAGGCCTTTTTGAAAGAGACTTTAAATTGAAAGTTGTTTAAGTATTATTATTCCCCATGGACTACATTTCCCCTCAGATGTTTGTTTTGAGTGTTTTCATAGTAAAAATCCGGCTTTTTTTACCTTCGTGTTTGTTTCTTTTGAATGACTTTCTCGATCAACTGATCATGTTTTGTGTCCTGATTTTAGGAGTTCATTACCCTTCTCTGGCGAGTCTGTGCTCTCAGAAGGTGGTGGAAAGTGAAAGGGGTTTCCTCATGAGCACCGTGGGTAGTGGATCTTACCTGGGGTGAGTCAATAAAATGGGAATGGTGGGAAAGAGTTTTTTCTATTCCTAGAAAGTGCAAAGAGGACAGGTTATTTTAAAAGCTGGGTCTGTTGTTATCCCGCAATAATGAAATATTTATGATATATTCTTTATGCAGACATCTTGATATGTGTTTACTTTATAAGTTCAGTTTATGCCTTTTACAGTATGTGCCTAATCAAGCACTCTGTTGAAACATCTTATTACAAAGGTATGTTTGTCTGACTTTTCATGTCTTGTTGTGACCTTTTCCCCCCAGCACTCTGGTGATAGGAGGGGCTGGCTCCCTCATGTTGGACCTGTATGGCTGGCAGAGTGTTTTTTATGTGTCAGGTCTCCTCTCAGTGCTCTGGGCCTACTGCATGTGGAAATATCTGCTCAAGGGAGAAGGCAAGAGAGGCTTTAAATGTGTCAACACTATCTAGTGACATCATAGCACAGTCCTATCTTGTAGCTGTTTCTTCGTACAATAGGAGTCAGTGTTCTTTTGTATCCTCACGTGTCTGTGTTGGTCTGTGTTTGCAGGGCCTATCATCACCCTGGAGGCCCTGGGAAGTGGTGGGCCCCAATCCAAACTGTCTAAAAGACATTGGTTGCGGCTCTTAAAACAACCAGCAGTCTGGTAAGATAAAGATAAAGGAAGTGTTAGGTATGAGTTTGAATGTTTGTTCAAATCTATCTGTGTATGAGTGCAATTTGTTCTCTGTGTTCCTCCTTTGTATGAAGGAATAGAGATTTAAGAAGAAGTAATCTATGTGAAAGAATGGGGAAATATATGCAAAACATATTGAATCATGACAGATCAAATCTTTGTAATGCAAAGGTTTCTGCAGACTAAGATCCAGCTTTTATATGTACCACATTTTGGAACAATACGCCCAGTCTCTAGCTGCCTCTGTTAATGTGTCATTTAGAGTTCTTCTATGTCCTTCCAGTATCTCCCTGGGGTCAATATGATTTGTGTACACTGATATGCCCAGTTTTCAGTGACAGGGAAAATCTGTGTTCTATCTAACGTATCTGATCCTTCATAAGACGCTACTTGCCTGACCACAGATATGACTTGTTAGACAGGAAAAAAATAAATGCCAAACACGCAGCACACAAGCTTCTGTCAGATCATGAGATTTGGGACATTGCCTTAGTCAACAACAGTGAGCAACCTTCAGTTAACATACAGTATGTATAACTATAGTTTCAATTAACTTATTTTGTCTGTTTCTCTCTCTTTATTGTCAATAGTGCTGTGATCGTTACGCACCTTTGCACAGCCAGCACATTCTTCACTCTTTTGTCATGGCTGCCAACATACTTTAAAGACACTTTCCCTGATGCCAAGGTAAACAAGATACATTTGATACATATTTGGTACAGCAACTACTACAGTAAAACAACCATGAAGGTTTGACATCAAGACAGAATATGTTAACCAGACTAAGAGTCCACAGCCATGCCAGCAGCTCTGTGAGACTATAATTGGGCAAAGTGTTGTTTGATTAACATGCCAACGCTGCCATGCTAACAAGCTCCCAAAAGCTAACATGCTTATGTGAAGATATTAAGCAGGTTTAATGTTAACCATTTTCATCATCTTAGTTTAGACTGTTTGCAAGCTACTTAGCTACTAAATAGCACTAAACAGAATGTATAGCTGAGGCAGATCAGGTCAAAATCAGGTCAAAGTCATTATTATTTATTGCATTGAATTTATTGACATTCCATGAATGTCTAAGATGCCAATCCATCAGGTATTTGGAGAGATATTCCCCAAAGCAATACACACTTTTACCTGCTGCTGTACACAGACAAAAAGTCAGGAGATCATCCAAGTCATTAGCATTCATCCTCTGGGGACTAGTAAAATCCAGTATCTGACATTTCATAGCAATCTGTCCATATATTAAGACATTTTGATTAGAAACAAAAATGTCAACCGGCCGGGGGTTCTGGAGCGCCATGATGTCTTATCACAATTTAATGACAATCCATGACTTACATGATGATATATTTTCATCTTGAACAAAGGGGTTGCCAAATATAGAGCCACATCTCGACAAGTTCCTATTACGATACGAGAAATTAACTAACACTTGATGTACCCCGCTGTTTGGTTAAGGTAATTCATGCCCAGAAAATCTGTTGTCTCTACAGGGTTGGGTGTTCAATGTTGTTCCCTGGTTGGTGGCCATACCCTCATCCCTCTTCAGTGGCTGCTTGTCTGACCACCTCATCAGTCAAGGTAGGTCGACTTATAAACAAATATTTGAGTTATTCTTATTGATAAAGCAGGTAAATAATTGTACTAATGTTTCTCTTGATCCCCACAGGCTTTGACACAGCCTCAGTGAGGAAGTTGATGCAGGTACACATTTTGACAACCTTATTATCCTGTGTTACCTGTTTGTTAAGTCATTGTCATCTATTCACACTTGAACATCATGCAAGTATTTGATTGAGTTTTTTTGTGCTTTCATTCCTCTGTTAGTTCTTCTCCATGGGTGTGTCCAGTGTGTTTACTCTTCTTCTGTGTGGCAAAAATACCTTCCCCTGGGCTGTAGCATTTGTGTCGGCCACCATGGGCCTCACCACCTTCAGTCACAGGTATTTGCTCCTAGATTTTCCTTACACTCTTGTCTTTCACCCTAAAACCAGAGCCTTTTTGTCTCGAAACCAGTTTAAACCACGACATTCACCCTAATATATTACAAACCTCTGTAATATACAAGTGTGTTCGAACCTCAGCAGTTGGGCCCACCAAGCTCGGCCAAAGAAAGACTTGGCAGCATCTCAGCTTCAGTTAGGCCTGTAGTTAAAAAGGCCTGTAGTCTGCTGTTTGACCCACTTGTCACCTGTGATTTATTGAGTTTGTGTAGTGTTTTGCACTTTAACCACATTACAAAAATTGCCAAAAGAAGGACCTAATTATCCTTTCTTTCATAGAAAAGGTCATGCCTGCTAAAAATGTGTCATTGATTTGACTTTAATTGAATAATAATACATAAAAAGAAAGAGCTTTAGCAAACATTTCTCACCAGGAAGTAAATAGTGCCTCTATTGTGGACTATTTTTAAATTCAGATTAACCCACATTAAGTGTGCTAATGAATGTTTTTTGGCACTAATATGTTGACAAGCTATTCATAGGTATATTGATAATACTATCAACATACAATATCACTAGCTAATCCTTTTTTCAACTGTACTATGTGCTTGTCACTTTATGCCTAAACAAAAGCAGAAGTGCATACTGAGTTAGGGCAGGTCAACAATAATGGCTCAGTCTCTATAGAGACAGAACAAAATGATGACCAAACATAACCACAAGTATGAGGAAGCAGCTGCTGTGTGCTGTCATGGTTCAGAGCTTTTTGTCGTGAAGTGTCATTTGAAAAGTCGCCCATAATATTAGTTTGTCTTCCTTTTTCCTGGGCATTAGTATAGAATGTTTTCAACATGTATTTTTTTATTGGCTTGCTTAAGTTACATCTATTTATTTAATTAAAAGGAACGATATAAATGTAGTTGGAGATAGCAACCTGGGAGAAAAAGACTGTTTACAATCCTTTTCCCTGAACTCAAGCATTCATTTTTTTTTCTGATTCGTTCAAAAATGTTTGTTACTAAGATTCTTTAGATCTGATTATTAGTTTTACTCTGAGGCAATTCAGAGTCAATTGAGCATCTTTTTCTGCTGATGAAATTACTAATAACATGTGTTTCATTTACAGCGGTGTGTCTGTAAATGTTCAAGATCTTGCTCCTTCCTGTGCTGGAGCTTTATTTGGTAAGTTAAAGAAATCTTCAGAAATTATTTTTCAAACATTTTTTAAAGCACAGGTGACATTTTTATTGAGTCTTGAATTTTGTGTGCCTCTGCATTTCCTTTACAGGTGTCATGAATACGTGTGGTGCTTTCCTAGGTGAGTTTCTGGCAGAGACAAATATCTGTGATGAATCTTTAACCAGCAGTTGCTAAATGACACCTATGCATCTATTAATTGAAATAATTCATCCACCTCTCTAAATTCAAACCTTGCACGGATGTGTCTCCTGTCAGTCTTCCTGTCTCCTATGTTCCATGCATATTTCATCAAGAGAGCATAATGGATTTTGTGTCGGATGAATAATACAGGGCATGACAGTTTGTGGTCCTGTGAGAAACGCGTAATGGACTATGACATATTCTCTGCGGAAAAACTGAACAATCACCTTGAAGGTACTGTGTTCTTTGTAAGACACTATTAATGCTGATTCGTGTGTTCCGGTGCAGGGGTCCTACTGGTGTATTTCTCTGGGTATCTCATTGAGGCCACAGGCTCTTGGACATCAGTGTTCGCCCTTATCACCACTGTCAACCTGCTGGGCCTCTGCACCTTTCTGGCCTTCGCTGAGGCCCGCCGGGTCGACATTGACTACAGTAAGGTCCGACACCACAACATCCACATCTAAATCATCAGCCTCAAAGCTGAGCAAGCCAACAAGCATGCTATCCCTCAATGGAGACACAACCTTGGGCAACCAGCAGCTAAGACATTATCCACATTGGAGAACTAGCCAATGGATAGCATGTGGCACGCCTGCATATAACATCTGGAAAATGTTGATAAGCTCTGTTGCTAGTTGAGGAAGTGTTGCAACAGTTACTGAAAAGCACAAAGCAGAGCTAGCACACTGTTACTGTAAAATCTTGTATCAAAATCTTCATATCCTAGAAAAACAGAGATTCAGTTTGTAGCAGAATGGGAAAGAAAAAGTCTACACTACCTCAAGGTCTGGCTTGTGTAGCGTATGGTGATTAAACAGTTTCTGAGTTCATCATTTGTTACAGAACGTGTTACTTAGAACAAGAGAAGTTGTGTAAATTGTTATCAACATATTAATATATGTAAGAATAATGGATGTGGAAGTCTCAGGAGCTCTCTGACAGTTGTGACAGACCAAGGTGTGAGTTCTTACCCTGCGGGGAAGGGTGACGCAGGGAGGGTCCGGCCTCTTGCACCTGAAGTCTTTTATTAGTACTCACCCATCAATGTCTGAGTGACACCTCATTACCCAGCCACTAATTACTTGGCAGGCGCTCTAATGTCCCATACAGTCTACCGTTTATAGTCCCCATCTCCATGGTTACAAGCTCATCTTATTTTTACAGTCAGAGGAGGTGAAAGAGGACGCTGTGTTACATTAAGGCTCTGACGTACTGCATCCTCCTTGTTTTTAGTCTCAAAGAATTTCCAATAAAAAGACCAAAGGTTACTAATTATTCTTATTTTTGTTCTATGTGATTGCATGTCATAGAAATACCTCACTTAATTATTTTTTGAGTGTATATATATATATATTTATAAGACTACATAAGATTTTTGTGTCCATTGAAATGTCTTTTATAAAATAAATATATTAAGTAAGATGACAGGGAAAATAAATATATATGGTAAGATTACAAAAAATCATAGTTAGTAAAGAGTAATTTTTTGACAGTGTGATGCAGTATGAATAACTATATCAGATTTCTGTAAGTTAAGTCCCTCACCTATTATTGCTTTCTGACCTGCACTTTGGTGGAAAGAAAGGTGTCGATATATATTTCAAACTTGTTTTGCTTTGCAAAGATACAACCTTTTTGTCACATTAACATCAATGTTATCTTAGCGCTGCATAAGTGATGTCAGGAGTTGGGAAGGAGCTGCACACAGGAAGGAGCTCATTTACTTATCTTGGTGGTGTCGGAGGAAGCGTTTCTGCATTCTGTCAAGCTGAGGTGAAATTTTATGGACACAATGAATGTTGCAGGAAAAGGTTTGAGAATTTGAAAGGGTGAGTTGAGGAACTGGAAAACATCCATTTCACTGCAAAGTGTGTGATGTCATAAAAGCTACATAACTCCGGCTGAATGTTGAAATGTTAAAGTGATTGTGATATTTAGCTTTCACAGCACAGTCTCAAAATGTAATTTTCAATCTAGATGCTTTCTTGACACGTGTTCCTCAAAAAAATTCTATGCATTATTTTTTTTGTGCCTGATTTCAGGAATGAGAGAACTTTAAGATATGCTCACTGTTGTCACTCAGTGTCCTCCGTTAATTATTGTGCATTATTACATTTCTTGCCTTCTTTGAATGAGTTTTTTTTGCGTCTCCCTTTCTTTGTCTATTTTTATTTTACTTTGTTTGGTTGTTTTTATTTCGGAAATAACCAATATGTTTGTTAGATAGTTTTTTTTATTTAAAATGTTCAGAGTAAAAATGCATTTTCTTTATAACATATTTAAATTGTTTGTGTGTGTATTACAAGGACACATACATCTACTGATCATAATGAATAATTTAAGATAATATCTAATCTGAAATATGATGTCGACACCAAATGAAACTTGGATCCTTTGCCTACACTATGTTTTGTTGTGATCATACACAAGGCCACAACCTTCACCGATTTTAGCCTTATTATCGTCAAACCAAAAGCCCCACAATAATCATAAGTTTACTCTGCCTTAGCCGATGTGCATAATTTACAGCTGCCATCGTTGTCTCTTTTTCTGTTTCTGTGTTGACATTAACATAAAAAATAACTGAAGTTCTGTTCACCAACATATCTGACTGTAGGTTCTTTGACAAATCCTTTTTGATAACATGTAAGATATGTATGATAGAGAGAATACATTTGTGGGGAAAATGCATTATTGTAATGCTTTTTAAATATGTTGTATTTAAAGCATATATTAACTTTGAATAAAAATATATTTTGTCAACATTGTTGAGTTGTTTCATGATGCACACATGTATTTTCTATGTAGTTCCACAAGGAGGCAGCACAGTTTCAGCAATGAGGAGAGCACATGGTTCCATCCAGCCTCCAAACTATGTATGCCATGAAGTCAGAGGCCTTCTATGTGCAATTTCTCCTAAAGCTTATTGAGATGACTTATAGGAAATGTAGCCTATGATTTCATGATCATGAGTATCAAACACCTGTTAGTTCATCATACTCTATAAGCACTACATTATGGGCATGTTTTTCTGTGAAGCTAAGAACTCTTCATCAGTAGCCAAGTCTGCATGTGGATCAGCTGCTGAGCAGCGTCTAGATCAGGTCCGTCCTGTTCACACCAGCGGATCACTACAGGCCCAGATCCCGAGTCCGGGCTAGCGGGACGTATGTGGTGGCACCATATGGCAGTATGCTGTGTGCCATGTTGGCTAGCTGGCACTGCCCACGTGTGAATGGCCAGACGCTAGTCAACCCAACCCACTCCTTCTCATGGGACAGAATGGCTCAGGTTGCCATGGAGACGGACGGCTTGTGGCTGCCGCGTGGCAATAAAAAAAGGAAGGGAGGAGGGCCACAAGTGAGTAAAAGTAACAAGTCAGATAGAAGTCAGGAGTGGAGGGAGTTGGCACTGAATTTGGCCTTTGATGTATAGTTCATACAAAAACAGCCATGGTGCTAAAGAGCTGGTCAGTCACTTATTGGAGTGCTCTCGCTGACAGAAAATGGTGTTGTAAAAGCAGACATAATCATGATGAGTGGCCCACTATTTAATTAGCAGAGATGAAAGCTGTGAGGGTGAGCGTAGAGGAGAGGGGAGATAAACCCTCCCCCAACTTGTGGGCTAGTAAGAGTAACCCCGTAAAGGCAGGCCCCATCAGAGAGCCAGAGATACATGTAAATGAAATAGCCCCATTAATTAGTAATTAACATCAAGTTAATGACATTTCACTGTGTCGCCATCTCATCCTATGTCCTTCCTCAGTGGTGGAGGGGCTGCCTCTGGTCCCTGATCTGAATGCTAATTAGTATAAAGCTAAACCATATAAGGCTACTTAATAATATGGAGGCCTTGTTTAAGACTGGTCATTGTGTGGGAAGGATTAATGACTTTGTAGTGGTAGATCAGGAAACATTATAAGTCAGTTATTCCTTTGAGGGCTGTGATATTGAGGGCCATTGACAGGGTTTATGTGCTAATTGTGCTGTGCCTGTTAGCCTAATGTTGCGTTATCCCTTATGACTTAGAACTACTTTTAACCATTCTCCTAGTTTTCAAAAATATATCCAAGAAAAAAATTCTGTCAAGCCACTATTAAATGGTTTGTTTTGTCAAATCTAATTATTTCGGTGTCTTGCATAGTCGGATTGAGTTTGAGGGCCCTGCGGTGGATACCCTCATTTGTATTGGGTCCCCTCCTGAGCCCAAATCAGCTCTGTGACAAAGGTAATTTTACATGATTTGACTGCAGCCGGGGACAATGTCTCTGTGAAGCGAGATGAAACATGAAGTTAACACTCTGCACACAGCGGTGTTCCCTGAATAGACAAGAATGTCAGCTCCAAAATGAAGGAAATGTATTCACACATTGATATGCCGGGTTATGTCCTGCAATGCCAAACTATGCTTTGAGTCTTTGGTAGTTTACTCTGTCTCCATTATGAATTCCTTTTGTGTCTCATAGCTATCAACATCTCCCTGTGTCTGTCTCTGCCTCTCTTTTCTGTTGCCCCCTTCCTTTCTTTCCAAACTCTGTTTTGATACACAATTGACCCCTTAGAAGGATCCCATGAGCCCAACCACATCCACCATTAGCACACCACACAGACCTGCACACACACCACCAAATATGTTGATTTCTGTCAATTAAACCATATCAGCTGTTTGCCTCCTGCTAGACATATGGCCTGTGTTAAATCTAAAGAGCAAATGGAGCCGCTATTGAGAGGGGCATAATTTTAATGGAACCCTGAGGGACAAGACCCACACCTGCGCAATAATAACATTAAACCGTGCTCAGCCCACTGGCCAGATGAGGACAGGTTGCTTTGGGTGTGTGTGTACATGCACAAAACATCTATATTCAGACCCACCAGCAACAGGAATATTACTCTTTACAGAACAAAGAAATCTTTGTTAGTAATCCAACAGAGTTTTTGCAGTGATGTCTGCTTCTATAGGCTCCACATGTATGTTCTGTTTGAATCCTTCTTCACAGTGTTTGTTTTCTGGTTTCAGGGGCAGCTCAGGCTGTTTTAAATCTCTAATATTTGCTATTATATAAGCCAGAAAAAAAACAAAGACACAAATGCACTCTATCTGTGCGGACCATCTCTCCCCTGCAGACAGAGTGAGAGAACAGAGATTTATTTATTTATTCTTATTTTGCCAAATGAATGGTAATGGAGTTCACAGGTCCTGAGTCAGAAACGGAGACAAATGACTGAACAAATGTTTAGAAATATAATTTTAGAAAACAATATGGTGCTTTGCCTTTGGCAGGGAGCATCAGCTGCTTAGTTTTAAGACAAGATGGGAACAAATGAAATACTCTCGCAACTGTGTAAATATAGCAGATTTGATCTCCATAACAATGTAAACTGTCTTTGTTAAATGTGAATGCTTTTATACTGCCATTGACTGTGATGGACATACCAGTCTTACAATTGATCTATACATATATATTATTAGTTGGACTGCAGCTAACGATTATTTACAGTATTGTTCAATCTGCTCTAAATAATTTGGTTTAAAATGTTAATAAAATTGCTTTCAGTCTTAAGACTTTAAAATGAAAATATTAAATAATTTATTTTAAAAAATGACCTTTTAATTGATTATCCACATTTTTCAAGCTAAATTATTTTATAAATTGTAAAAAGCTAATTTGAATTCAAACCATCTTTGCTGTGTTTGGAATACAAAAATCGTCAATAATAATAAAGTATATTTGTGGTTCTGCAAATAAATCAGGCGAGAAATAAGTTAAGGATTTAATAGTGGTAAGATGATTTGCTCCCAAAAAATCTTAGAAGAAAATGCATTTGCTTTAGCAAGAGTGAAGATCTTTGGCTGTTTCTGTGTTGAATCATTTGGTAATGACATTATCAAATCAATTAGTTGCGTAAGCTATTCCATATCACAAAACTAGGAAAAATGTCCATCAAAGCTTTCTAAAATACAATGTTATGTTTTGTCTGATTAACAGACCCAAATATGCAGTTAACAATGTTATCAAACAGAGAAAATTAGCCAAACTTCGATTGACACACCAGAAAATATAAAATATTTGGACTTTTTTTGCTTAAATAATGTAAAAAGGTCATAAAAACTGACTAATCATTGCTGTAGAGAAACACTAAATCATCCTCATTTGCAAACCAAACAATGATTGTATGTTAACCAACAAGGATCAGTAGATTTAAAGGTATTACATATCTCTGTCCAGCTTATTATTTTCATTCAGTTCCTAATAATGCAGCATTCTGTTGTGCATACACGTGAGGAGGTTAAATACCCCACCCCCGTCGTCCCCCTTCAGCACCCCTCCACTCATCTGTTCCAGCTCTCCCCGGCTACACAGTGCTCACATCTCCAACACCACCAGATCTCTCCTTTTTTCCTGCTTGCTCTTTACTAAAGTTTGGCTGTCAATCAGCAGTGGCCTCAGGCAACAGGCACTGATGAAAAGACCCCTGAGACAAGGAGACCCAAATTAGATTTCAATAAGGATGTTGAATATTCATATCAGGGAAACATCTAAAGGTAAATGCTTTTTGATCTCCGCGCACAAATATCACTTGTGTGCATTCCCAGGTCCTGGTGCTCTGGTTCTACAGTGTTTTCTCACCCAGCCTGGTCCGGCCCCGGCCTCGGCTCTGTCTCACTCCTCGGGGGATGCGATGGAATAATGATGATGGGGCTACAAAGGAGAAAAAGAGCCATAATGAATGTTTATACTAAAGGGACCCAATAGAAAGGGCATCCGTACTAAGTATTCAGTAATTAGTATTTAGCAGAAGTTGATCGCTGAGTGCACACATTCAAAAACACACAGAGACACACGCACACAGACACACATATATCCAGGGCAGAATCACTGAAGCATAGTCATTTGCTGTGTAAACTTTAGACAGGCAAACCTCCCTTGACAACAGCAGTCAAAACACAGTTTCATTTCTCCTGTCAACATGTTTACTTTATTTTTATAATTGACTCCACTTAGGATCTTTCTCCCCAAAATGTCAACAGAATTCACAAGGTGGCTGTTTATTTTTCTAAGCATACCTTTGCTCTGTTGCTCAAGAGCGCTCTACAGAATCACAATTATCTCATTAACATTGCACATTGTGGATAAATTGACTCTCTTAACCTCAGTGTTAAAACTGTCCTTCTTTCCCCCCTAACTTGATGCGCTTTTTTATGACAACTGTACTGGTTATGAGAACTAAAAAAAGGGCCAGCATCATCCTAATACCCTGAAGAAATTGCCATCACTTCCATCATAGTGGAGATAGAAATGTGTGGGGATGGTGGAGGATGTGGGGGAGACGCTTTGGTTGGGAGGGAGGCGGGGGGGGGGATGCCTGAGGCTCTTTTCCCCACAGAGAGTCCACTTCGCTCGGGAAAACGCTATGAAGCGAGTCCCAGAATGAGACCAAAGGACGGGAACGCCGTCTCCTCTTGACGCAGGAAGGGACCATCCAGATAATAGTGCACATCAACTTCTATCATCAATAATGTGCCATGAGTGACCATAATAGTCCTGATCAAGCTACTGTGGCCCATGATGCAGGAAGACAAGCAAGCTCCATCGTTCAAAGGAAAGCCATTCTCATCTTACATTATACTCTTTTAATTTCTATCACTCAGTGTTCCTCCCAACCTCCCCCCCGTCCTTACAACATGATGGTCAGCCCATTGCCAGGCAATCTGGTCTGTGATGTTGTTCACACTTCCAACGAGCCAAAAAGAAAGAAAAAAAATCTTGACAAGATATGATGACTTGCCCAGGTGGTGTGTTTCACTGGTCTCTTGGTCTTGCAGGGTGAGGGCAGTCAACCAGGGTACGTACGTGTGTGTGTGTGTGTGTGTGTGTGTGTGTGTGTGTGTGTGTGTGTGTGTGTGTGTGTGTGTGTGTGTGTGTGTGTGTGTGTGTGTGTGTGTGTGTGTGTGTGTGTGTGTGTGTACATCAGCCTACAGTATATGATGGTGTGTTTACCCCAGGCCCTGTGCTGTGTTGCTGTGATGCCGAGTGTCACCCTGCTCCGGCCTGAGCCCTGCAGCCAGAGAAACCAGCTGTGAAACTGACAGGTTCGTCTTCTGCACTCACCTACACTCTTTCTTCCCCTGCACACACAAACACACACGCACTGATACAAACACACGCAACCGCAATACACATAATGAGCCACACATACAGACACACACACTTCCATGGCCTGAGGTTTAAGTACACATGCACACACAATCCCCCCCTACATCCACACATATCCACAGACCATCACACAAGCTGCAGGCAGTCTCTCTCATGCCAGCTACAAACACAGTGAAAAAGGAATATGCTTGCAGAACTCCGATATATACTGTAGCAGCTACAGATAACCTGAAAACATTTTTACAATTTCATGAAAAATATGTTAAATATCCAAGTTCAATACGCTCAAGACCATTTTTTCAAATCAATTGTTACTTATCATTTATACCTGCACCTCCTTATCATTTTTTAAAGGAGGTGCTGGTATGAAATGTATTCTAAAGACCTAGTTATCTCTGTTGCCTCTTATTTAAGAAAATACAGAGCAGTGAAATTATGATTCAATTACTTTAGGTCAAATGTTTGAAAATACAGTTTTATGTGTGTTTGTCAAAGTCTTGTTTTTTACATGTTATATTAGATACTGAAGGGGAAACAACATGTTTACATGTTATTTGATACAAAATGACTGTTTGCATTGTAATTATGTTTTGTATTTCTTATGCAAATAGACTAGAGAACATTGAAAATTCAAAGGAGAAAGCGTCAACCTCTGTGATATAAAGTGTATTTCACATTAGTTTTACGAACAATATTAAGTAAAAAGCATTATAAACAGTTATTAATTGCACATTGAAATTTCTTCCACAACAAGGTTCGGGCAACATTCAATTAGAAATGGAAACCTTATAAGCGCCCCATCCTCATCACCATTGACCAGGATTTGCATGATCATACATGACTTCATTCTCCCATGTGAATGCATAAATATTTCCGTGTAAACATGTAGGTTTGCATGGAGATACATGTCACATGCGTATGTGTGTATTCTGTATCATGTAGGTCAATGAGGACATGCGACATTGCCACAAGCATCTGAGCTTGTGGTCCATCCAGGAAAAGCTGATGAGGTACCCCCAGGAGATGGTGCCTTCTATGGCACCTTCCCCCACACCCAACGCACACCTAGCATGTGCACAAACACACACACACACACACACACACACACACACACACACACACACACACACACACACACACACACACACACACACACACACACACACACACACACACACACACTTTGACACACAGTAGTGAAAGATGCCATGTGTATCCAGGTGTCTGGCTGTGCTGTAGCACCCTTCAGATGTCACAACGACAGAAATCAGTGTTCTGACCAGAAAGTCTGCAGGCAGCACCAGTGTGTTACACTTTGTGTTCACAAGAGTGTGTGTGTTGGTGCATCTGTGCACGCATATGCACGTGTGCTTGTGTGCGTACTTCAGGTTGCTTATTCCTAGAGGGTGGGGGGGTGAGAAAAACAAGTGAGAAAACAGCAAAACAAGTTAAGAGACAATGAAGAAAGCAACACTGGCACCTGCTTCCCCTGGAGTGGAAGGCAACGAATCCACCTCAGAAACCACGCTGCCGCTCCTTTGATGTTCTCTACCACTAATGACGATAATTTAATCTCTAGATATTTTAGTCCAACAGCATGCACTGTATCACCTTTATCTCCTTCTAAACCTCCACAAACATTCTCTCCTCTAAACACACATGCACACTTTTTATTTTTGGGTTCAGTTATGTGGCCAGATGTCCAAGTTGACATAGCGCTTAAGGCGTTTGACTGGATGAAACAGTGCATTGGCTGCGGGTAAAGAGGGATTAAAACAAGGCCTGAGGCACTTGTGTTATATTGAAAACATCCTGGGCTGCTTTGTATGGAGATTTGCATACATTGGGGTCTGTGCGGCGATGGCCCATCTGCTGAAGTGCATTGTCCCCAAACAACAAAGTGTGTTTTAATATTTCACATCTCCATCTATGGGGACTGAGGTGCGTAGAAATGAGGGGAGAGTGAATGAGAGAAATAGAGGGCGATGGAAGGGGTTGAAAAAAAAAAAACGGCAAAAAAAGGAACGGGTAGATTGGCACAGCTTTGAATTTGAACTGCTCCCAAATGTGCCTCAGTCAGAGCCACAGTAAATAACACTCTTGCCGGCCAGGATTCGGGAAAATGAGGAGAATCTAAATATAAAATGTTGTAAATCTGAAGTTTGGTGGTAAACGTCTAAATACAGATATGTAAAATGTATGTTTGTAAATCATGCAGAACTATTATTGTGCTCTAAATATTCAGTTAATTATAAAATGTTTTTAATAGCACACATGACATCTACCAAGCTCTACATTGTGTTGATACTATCTGTATCATGGCACTAGATTTTCACCTGATATGAATACAATTTCTTTTATCACACTGGCAATGTCAAATTCACTATGAAAGATACTGACTATGATGGTAAAAAAAAAAAACGGGCAAAAATCCATAGTAGACAGTTTGTTACAGTCTGGTCAAGTATTAAGTTATCATCCCTCTAGCCCAAACCCTCTTTATTGTATTAATGTCATAACTCTGGATTTCTGTGACATTTAATGGCACTGTAAAATTAGATAATTACTGTAATATATCTGTGTACTCATGCCCCTTTCCGAGGTCAGAAACATAAAAATTAATAAGGAACAAGTGGGAGAAAGGGGACAGAGTAGAGAGATTAAATGAAAGTGTGTGTGTGTGTGTGGTGTGTGTGTGTGTGTGTGTGTGTGTGTGTGTGTGTGTGTGTGTGTGTGTGTGTGTGTGTGTGTGTGTGTGTCTGGTGTGTGTGTGCGTGCGTGCGTGCGTGCGTGCGTGCGTGCGTGCGTGCGTGCGTGTGCAGGAGAGTTTGAAATGACAAAAGATGGCAAAAGTTAGTTCTATTAATGCAAAGAGAGCTCAGTCCGAAGTGACTTTGACATCCAATGTTTATGCATCCTTTCTCGATACCCCTGCTTTTTATTTTCACTCTCCTCTCCCCGTGTGTCTTTCATTTCAACCAAAACACACATCAAATGAAAAACATGCTCAGGGCAGTGGATGCTGGATGGAACAGTAAGGTGATTTAACGACGGGACGGTTTGTGTGTAGGCTGGACAGCCTGGTGCAGCCTCCGTCTTCACAACCCGCACGCACACACACAAACCCATGCTCACATTTACACATACACACACACAAGACAGACACACACACTGACACCAAATATCTGAAAAAACAGCCAAGATGGATGTGAGGAACATGTTGGCTGCACGGGGGAGGATTTTGGAAAGAAGAGCGTGGTCAATCTGTTTGTTTCGCTGCCACATCCAAGAAGAGTGATAATTTAATTTTCTTTCATTATTTTCTCCCTTTTATTGTACTCCTAATGTCAGACTTTGAAAGCTGCTGAGGTTTATGTTTAAGAAAAGAGCACATCAGACAATGATTTGTATTTATTTTGCAACAAAATGTCAGTGGTTCTGTCTCTGTTGTTCCCACGTAGTGAGAAATCAAGACAGCAAATAGAGAAAGACCCATTGATGCCACCTGAACCTCGCACCTCTGCCTTGTCTCACTGCATCTCCCCCTGTCTAATCATGTCTCATAAACCAGTTCATTTATGCAAAGTCTTTAGTCATAGAAGGTCATGCTGGAGAGTCTGTGAAATAGTATAACAGACACACATTAACCCCCATTTAATCAGGATTACAGAGAACAACCAAGCATTATTTAACACACATCACAGAGCATGACAGCAGTGGGGAAATATGGGACGTAAACACACACACACACACACACACACACACACACACACACACACATGCCCCACACACACACACACACACACACACACACACACACACACACACACACACACACACACACACACACACACACACACACACACACACACACACACACACACACACACAAATCCAGCACAATCAATCTAATGGTGTGCATTAGTTAACTGCCAAATGTTGGGCTTTTTATGGCAGGATCACCCGTCCCTTGAAAAGATAAATACGGTGCACAGATCCCAGTAATTACAGCAATCCCCTTACAGCACACAGAGACCGTCCTCACTCACCAGCCTCTCTGGAGTACTGTCGCACTGTAGATTAAGTCATTTAGGACAGTTTTAGGGCAGCGGGGTGACGGACAGAAAAGGAGCTGGATGAGGAGACAAAAGGACAGACAGGGGTGGTGTTAATGTGTTTTGTCTTTGCAGCATTTTGGGGGGGGGGGGCTTATATTTAGCAAATAAAAAAATGTAGACAAAATGACTAAATAAGGACACAGTCAAATGCATGTTGATACAACTGTGATATGAGAGCAAACACATGAAAGGATATGTCAAGTACAGCTAGTATAATAATCCTCAAAACCACACTTATGAATAATTGAACAGGAATTATTAACATCAGTCAACACATAAAGTAAAGCTTTATGGCCTATGTGTGGACAATATCAAATTAATATGCAATGAGGAAAGTATTGACTGTTTATTGGGATCCCATTTAATGAAGCCAATATGTAAGGCTACCATTATGTCATGATGGGAAAAATATCCAGTCTTTAAGATCCCTCAAAGCACTTTACATACAATAAGCCATTCACCCATTCATATTAATATTCACACACTGTTGGCCATACCGTCGGGAGCAACTCGGGGTTAAGTGTCTTGCCCAAGGAGACATTGACATGTTGACTGCTCGGGCGGGGATCGAACCCATAACCTTCTGGTTGAAAGATGACAGCACTCCCTCGCAGCCACAATGAACCTTTAAAGCCTTGTATACATTCATGTTTGCTAGCTTGCAGTCATGTTCTTCACTGCCTTTGCTTTGCTTATTTGTGTGTTACCACTTCCAACTGTTGCAGTGATGTGTACTGCAATGCTTCAGTTACAAATAGGTCAGAAACATCACAGGGTAACTTACATTAATCACAATACTTTCATATTATAGTCTTCGTTCTCGAGCCTGCTACAGAATATTTAGATACATTTCTTTCAGATGCAGATCACAGATAAAGACTCATCAAATTGCTTTGGCTGTCTGTTAATGTGGTTCTGTGCAACTGTGTGTGTGTGTGTGTGTGTGTGTGTGTGTGTGTGTGTGTGTGTGTGTGTGTGTGTGTGTGTGTGTGTGTGTGTGTGTGTGTGTGTGTGTGTGTGTGTGTGTGTGTGTGTGTGTGTGTGTGTGTAAAGGGCAGCGATGAGTGCAGTTTAGCAAGGGGAACTGAGTAAAGCCTTCAGGCCGCAGGGCGATTGATGTCCAGCGGGTGGCTAAGGAACACTAACTCAAACTGCATTTAAAACTCTCATTAGTGTAAGTGTGTGAAAGTTCTCTGCCTCTGCACCCTTCAGACAACACAGAGTGGCCAAAACCTCCTCAGATGGCTTTCTCTACGGGGTGGGCATTCAAGGAGGTGAGTGTGCATGTCTGCGAGCGCAAAAACGTTGACACAAAAACCCATTTTTACACACACAGAAGCCTCTCTGCCTTTGTCTTGTACAGTTTCCCTTGCAGAGTGCATGTATAACCGTGAGCATGCAGCTTAACTACAGGGCCTAATGAGGTCTGAAATATGAGCGGCAAACAGTTGCATGGACAGATGTGGATTAATGTTCATCTTTTCTTCAAGCCAGAGATTAAAACTGATTTACTGCCTAACAGGTTTTAGTTTTTTTTTTTCCTATTTGATTACAGAGAGAGAGAGAAATGAAGAGCGGAGGTATATGAGACACAGCGGGAAAGAGAAACAAAGGAAGTAAACAGTGATTGTGTCCCTTACTTGTGGGGAAGTTGCCAGAGGAAGCCAGACAGTGAAAGTGGATAGAACAAAGACAAAAAAAATAGAGGGATTGGATGGAAAAGGAGGCAGAGGGAAGCGTCAGATGCTCCTTATTCCTGTTGTGGGTTGCTGAAGTGAAGGAGGAGAAATTTGAGTCATGGGGACGGAATCAGAAATGTCAACAGATTGAGTCAGAGCAGAGCTGGGACCGTCTGGAAGGAGAGAGTATCAACACTGACTGAGGGGCACACAAGATTTTGGGACTGTCAATGGGCTGATGGCAAAATTATTGGACATGTGTGTGGATGTGTGGATGTGTGTGTACATGTTGCATGGGGGAGGATGTGGGATTGGCTTAGTCTGCTGTCTATAATGAATGGTTAATGTTAGTCGGGGAAAAAATGAATACGGTCACCATCTGCTCCATCTAAGTCTGTGTTCTTTGCGTGTGCGTGTGTGCACATTTGTGTGTATGACAATCCTGCCGACACACACGCACACAATGTGCTCTTGGAGAGGGATTTGGAAATATGGAATGGAAGAAATGGGAGGGAGGAGGAAAAGGGAGGGAGGAAGAAAAAGTGGGGGGGAAGCAGCTAACACAAGAGAGACATGCAACAAAAACCTGCACAAACCTGGGGAAAGAGACAATGAAAGTGGGAGAAAAGGAAGGGAAGAAATGATATTCAAGTGAGCATCATCATATGTGTTTAGATGTAACCAAGACGCAGATACAGGTGAGCACAAATAGGGCACAAGTCATGGATTCTGTCAGCCTTCTCCAGCACATGTTGCCTTTGGCTGCAAACATGCATACACCTGAACACAACATCTGCTTTACTAAAGTTAAAGTGCAGAAATAATATCAGTTGAATTGATTTACTGTAAGAATTGTGGTACAAATAATCATTGTTCAGAATAGCCCCTGTTATCATCATATTGGTTAGTAATTAAATGTGCAAAAATAATTATAATATAAAGTTAATTATTTTAATTGTAATGATTTAGCTGGTTGAAGTAAAGGCAATCATATATTTTATATTCACACTTTTTAAGGTATTTGAGAGTTGTGTTTACATCTGCAACATCATATTTAAAAAAAATTGATTGCATGTTTGTTTGTTTGAAAGGGTTAATTAATGCAGCTTTCAAAAAAATATAGTGCAGAAAAACAATATATTGTTTTGAAATGTTGCCAAGAACACGTATAAATGATCTTATACTCAAAATAATCAAGAAAAGTAAAAGTAATCTTAAATAGTAATTGAGTAATAACTCATTTTCTTAAATGTTATTTGTCATGTTGAGATTGTATAATTGTCATGAGAACAGTATGAGATTTAATACAAGAGTAAGTGTTACATACTGTAATATCCAATGTATGGTTTTGATGTAACAGGTAAGCATTTCATTTTTAGTTACAGAACATGGGGTGTAATTATTACGACCAAAAATGCAGGACCTCTGTGCAGCTATCTGTTACTAGACTACCCTTTAAAACACAGTAACAGTATTTAAAGCTTTAGGGGGATTACAAGTGTTGAGGACACCGGAACAGTATCATCCCCGGCTGCGCTCACACATAAACACACTCTCGCCCACTCACACACCAACACTGAACAAAATCATGTCCGTTACATTTTTTTTTGTCTGTGAACACATCACATTTGTCTCCACAGTTTTTAAAAACATAAAAAACCTCCACTGTTTTCATGCATCATCAAGCTCTTGGGTAGCCATGACAGAAAAGGAGCTGCAGCACTGATAAAACATTTGTGATACATCTCTGAACACTCGCTTGATGAGTAAATACAGCCTACATCGATAATCCTCATGTCACTATGCGCTCTGTATTATGCAGAGTTGCATACACAGAACAAACACACATGCACACGCACGCACACACACACACACGCACACACACACACACACACACACATACACACACACACACACACACACACACAAACACACACACACACACAGCCAGGTTGTGATTAAATTCTCTGTGGCCTATGATCCGCCTCTAAATCTTTGCAATTTTCATTTTATGCAGCTTTAATATGGATCATAGTTGCTCTCAGAGTGCCCCATCTCCTAATCTGGAGCAATCTGAGCTGAGCCTGGCTAGGCCAACAGCTGACGCTAAGCCAACCAGTCACACTCAACCAGCCAGCTAGTCAACCACGAAGCCTTTGTGCAGTCAGAAGGCCCAAAAATTCACGAGAAAGGAGGAGTTTGAAATATTCTAAAGGAATTTTTATGAAATGGTTTAGCAGATAGTGACTTCAGTAGTAATTCATGTAAGCATTTAGTATGAAAACAATTAAAATATATGTATAATTGTCTGAAAGCAAATTAAGATATAGGAAATATTAATGTAACATGTTGACAAAGTTGCAGCTTAAGGTTACATTTATTTAATAGATTTAAACAGTATTAGGGTTTAATGATAGCACTATAGTTGTTGCTGCTTATAATAAATACTGCACATGTGCATAGACATAAATCTTGATCTGATTATGATGAGAGGCTGAAGGAGGTGAGGGAGGGGCTGAAGGGTGAAGTTAGCTGAGGTCATGGAGCTGCGGTGTGTTTGGGTGGGGTACCATGTCAGGACATATTAGACATACACGCACATACACAGTAGATTTTCACATGATATTAAGTACATACAAGCACATTAATACACACATACACACTCACACTGATGACCCTGTTTTTTAGAGCATGGTGGTGGTGGGGGGATTACAGGATTAAGTAATTAAGGGTAAACTGTTAAAAAATGTAAATGAATATTGTAAAGCTTAAATCCATTCTCTCAAAATCATTTAAATTCTTGTGTGAAATAGTAAAAAGACACATGTATGATCATTATTATTTAACTTAGTAACAGAAGTAAAATTGAGCATGTTGTGAGTCTTGTTTATTTAAATCTAGATTAAATTGTCATGTCAAAATATCAACGAGTAACCAGCTCAAGTGCTGGCCGAGGATCAGGCCCCCTGCTGGGACTCATGTAAATAATACTGCTGCTGATGGAGAAAAACCCACAAACTGAGCAAAGCTAATGCTAGGCTTAACTCTCTCACTCTCTCACTCTCTCTGTCTCACACACACACACACACACACACACACACACACACACACACACACACACACACACACACACACACACACACACACACACACACACACACACACACACACACACACACACACACACACACACACACTGCATTACAAGTTTGCTTTGCTTCTTCTCTTCAGTACTGATCTGTATGAATGCAGCACTGATGATTATTTCCTCAGATGATTATTGTTACTGATGTTAATGAGGAGCAGAAAGTGAGAATATAAGAGGGAGAGTGAACATCAGTGGAAGGGGGTCACCCCGCCACCTCAGCCTGCTTAATCCTCCCAGTGGCAGACGGCAAGACCAGTTAGACATCAGGAAACCCTTATGGACATATTTAGAGCACTGCTTTTACCTTGGTGACCACATGTCATTTATGTAAATATGACAAACAACTGAAATGTAAATAATATATGCTTTAAAAAATATATATACTTTAGATTATTTAAACCTGGCACAGTAACATTTAAAGTTGCCCTTGTACCCATTTGTTGAACTGAAATATTGAACTCTCTAAACATTCACACACATTTTTACTTTACTTGAAAAATCCATTATTTCAGAGCATGCATTGTTCTCATCTCTGTGCATTGTTCATGACATAGCTTTATCCTTTTTATTTGTCCATAATCTGTCTGGTATCTGCCTGAAGGATGTTCCACTTACTAATCTATCTTTGTCAAATCCAGTTTTATATTAAAATGTTAAAGGTTACCCCCACACCAAACATAATCCATCCAGACATCCAAGCGTATAATTTTGCCTGTGCATCTACTGTACATATATGAGTGAAGAAAGATAATATATAGCTGTGCAGGTGCAAGTGTAAGTGAAAGTGAAATGTACATACAGTGCAGGTTATTTTGACATGGTTAAACCTTGATTGTGCAGCTACTGGTACAAGGGATTGAGTTGTGGATTGTATTATTATTTACAACAACCCTCAATATTTGATGTCCGCAGGGCTTGTTTTTTGTGAGATCTTATACAGACAGGTGTTTGCAATTAATTTCATTTACAGGTGTGTTCCAATCAAGGGGTCAAAACTTGATGATTAAGAGATATAAGCTTAATTTCAAGTGTTTTAGCAAAAGGTTTGAAAAGAATACTTATCTCAATATTTGTTTGTTTTTTGAATAACACAATGTACAAATTCAGTTTGTGATGTATCGTTAAGGGGCATTGAGTGTAGATTGATGAGTGGGCAATTCACTTAAACAATATCAAGGCTGCATCATAATGAAAATGACTTTCTGGATGGACTGTTTATAGTACATTACTCAAGGACAACAGGAAATATTGGCACAAGCTTGTTCTCAAGCATTGTGGCCTACTAGCAGTTTGGTTTTAATTCCAACAAGCTAGTCCCTCGCTGCTGAGAAATGAAGGCTGTTGTCAGGAAGTGGACAAGTGCAGGTTAACTTCACTGAACATGATTAAATCACACAATAACCTCCTTTCTCCTATCAAATCCTCTTAAGCAGGCTGTATTACATATCTGCCAAACAAAGAAAACTAAATCAGAACAATCAACCATGCTAGGCCAAGCCCGCCCTACCAGCTTGTCTGATCCCATTGCCGTGATTAAAATGAAAATGGATCCGGGACATTACCAGAAATCCCATGTTCACCTTATAAGGAAGATCAGAAGACTGTGTGTGTGTGTGTGTGTGTGTGTGTGTGTGTGTGTGTGTGTGTGTGTGTGTGTGTGTGTGTGTGTGTGTGTGTGTGTGTGTGTGGTGAGGGGGGGGGATAATATGAATGTGTCCTGCGTAATTCCCTGGCTTGGATCACAAAACACAGTTTTTATTTTTTTGCAATATTAATAGAAGAAAGATTACGATTGATTTGATTGGATTAGTAATATTAAGCTTGACCATTCTCAAAAAAGTTATAAATTAATTTGTTTATGAGCAATATGTTTTGAAAAAAACATGTTTCTATAGTGTTGCACAAAGCAACATTACAAAATCATGCAGGACTTTTGATTGGGGTTCTTACATCAGGCTGTAAAGATCTGGTTTTATCAGGCCTTATATATAACATACCATGTTCTATAGTCTTAAGTAGGGCTGCAACTAATAATTTGTTCATTGCCGATTAATCTGCTCAATGTTTCCTTTTCTGAGAAATAATGTATTTTTGTAGTTGGGTGACGTGACAGCATGGGTCCACTTTTAAGTAAATTGTCTTTGTCCCCTGCAAAGATGTATCCATTAGACTACTTACTTATTTGTTTTTTAAAAAAAAGTTATTCAGCACTGTGCTGCAGTTATTGTGAATGTGTGTGTGTGTGTGTGTGTGTGTGTGTGTGTGTGTGTGTGTGTGAGACTCCTCGGCAGGCTTACAGTGAGAGGCACACTTCACATTATTGTTGCTCCAATTCACTTCCTGGGATAATCCTTAGCACAACAGAGGGAACGGCAGGTGACCTGGACCAGCAGAGATACAGTATGGGGCTCCATTATAACACACACACACACACACACACACACACACACACACACACACACACACACACACACACACACACACACACACACACACACACACACACACACACACACACACACACACACACACACACAACCACAAAACACACACATAAATACACATTTTCACACACAGAACCACCCATTCATAAATAATATCAATATGACCCTCCCTTCACCCTTTTCCCTCTTCCCCTCTGCTTTATCTCCACTCCTCTTCTGTAGTTTACTCTCTTTGCCTCCCCTCCTCACCTCTTAGAGAAACATATTGTAGCCCTGCTGCCTCAGAGTGTCATTCATCCATCGCCCCAAAGTCATCTCTGCCATTAACAGCAGTGTCTAATTATACCTGCAAATGACAAACACATAGACACAAACACAGGCCATGCTCTAATGGCCTGTAGAGGCAGGAGACTGATGGGCAGCTGTCTCTTGTCCATCCTCTGTGCAGGTCGACCTTGAGACAGGGGACAAGGGGGACGTCTATTGGACCACTGAGATAACAGTAGAGGGCTAACAGAGCGTTGATAATGAATAATTTATATACAGTAGCCTGGTAGTTAGATAACTTAATTGATTCATTAATTGGGAACAATATTGTCTTTTAACAAGGTGATGTTTTCACTGCAGTGTTCGGTATGTTTCACATAAGAGTTCATCTCTTTCCAGATATTCATATTAACAAAAACAAAATCAGCAGGGACAAAAAACAAACAAGGGGTGTTTTTCTGTTGTTTGACTCAGGACCAAAAACAATAGGAGGACAATAAACCGTGTCTGCAGATCATATCTGGCATTATTATCCTCTTATGTGCGTTCTATGAAAAGGGAATAACAAGGTAGAGGGGCTGTGGCTTATCTAGAGCCCCTGAATTAACCAATGAGGCATTAGCATTAGCAGCTAATGCTAACTCCTTCATGAAGCCATAAAGAGAAGGTGACACAAATCGAAAGCCTTAAAAAGTTAGTATTTCTTACTGAGTGAGACAGAGAAAGATTGCTTTATAAATAAAATTCCTGCTGACATCCCCCCTCTATCAACAACACAGCATCTGTTTATATTTGTTTCTGTCTCTCTCTTTCAATACTTAAAGCCTCCTCCCTTTTCATCTATAACTGTGTCCTGAAGAAACCTCAGGATGAGAATAAAAACAAAAAAGCTGAAATCCATTTCCATATTAGTTTGAAAATGTTAGTACAGTATTTCAAAGGAATTATCCCCTTCACAAAACAGAATAAAATCCCTCTTGTTCCTGCTAATCCTTCAAAGACTGTGATATTACCTGATAGGATGTTGTACAGTGTGAATACTATCAACAATACATGCCAAAAATAATGTAAGCAGGTCCCCATTGTGGAGATTAGAGCGAGCATGTCCCACTCCCAATTTATCTCTTCCCCGAAATGTAGCGCCTTGTTTTCTCTGTATTTCACCCGCTCTCCTTCCAGATTAAATGATCATCTAACTAAAAGATCGTTTTTCCTTCTCCTTTGTGTCACAGCTTATAAAACAAAAGTAATTTTTGGATTGTGCGGGACAGGGGTTAATTAGGTGAAAGTGGTTGATAATGAGAGTAAAGGAATAGTTTGAGCAACCCTTTCTCCTACAAAATTTGGAATTACGGTTAAAGGGAAGCACATATTATCCCAGATTATAGTCTCAGTTTCAAACACATAGTGAGCACTATAAATTGAAAGAAAGCAAGACAAAACAAAACTACTTCTTTAGGTTCAGAGAAAAACAACTACCTGCTAAGGATTTTTAAAAAAGGTCATGGTTTGATTTCTTTGAACATATGTTATTGAAATAATGTAGTTAAACTATATGTTAAGGTAGAGAACTGGTTTCATAAGGGATACAAACAGCAGTCTCCATTTATTCATATGATACTTAAAACACAAATATTCATTTCCCATGAAGCTTATCGACAATGCAGTTTCCTTGTATAAGAAGGCATTCTTTTAGCAAACCAGGCTGTTTTTAGGGAACTTCTGCATGTAGGAATGTAGCCTAGAGGAAATGTGATTATTCTGATTTATTCAGACAATGGCCGTTGTCTGAATAAATCAGAACTCTGCATATTGTGCGGAGTTTCCCTTTCACTCGTATAGTATAAAGTTCACATTTTGAAATGAAGGTTCACTGAAACATCTCAACAAGGATGAGACATATTGCCATAAAATATTGATGAATATTCATGGTATATTATGACACAATTTTAAAATCCCTTTGAGAAATCGGAACAAAATATTGTCCGGACGCTGAATCCAAATGATTGACTGACTTTTTCACTAGTGCCACCGTGAGGTTGACTTCTGTGCTGTGGAGTAAAATGTCTCTGCAACAGTTGGATTGATTGCCATGAATTTGGGTCTAGCGCCCTTCATGATCTCCAAAAATGTCTTGTAGGGCCATTATTAGAACAGAAGGCTTCACAATTTTTTATTGTAGGCAAGTAACCTGTTCATACACCTATTAAAGCGAGCTACAGTGCCGTGTTTGTGGCTTTTTTGGGCTTAACTGCTATTAAACAAATGGACCCGGAGGCTAGGAATATAAACATTTCCATACTGTATTTATAGACTGCATCCAACAAATCCTACTTTTATGCTTGAGTACTTATTATGTTTTTTATTCTCTATAGACAAGTGAAATTGAGGATAGATGAAGGCTCTGGCCTTGTTTTCCTACTAAAGCAACTCATCTCATTTAGTTGCATTTCGATCTGAATAAAAAACAACCTAAGAAAAACAGTTGGGCACAGCAAGCCAAAATAAATGGATTGGTAATAATCACCTGCAGGGGGGCCGAGATCTTGATTGACTGACGTACACTAAGCTTCGCCACAGCATAACAAAGGAGTCCCATGTCATAGAGCAAAGTGCTCAGACTGTTTGTGGGTGGTAATTGGTCCTAAAGAGAGAAAACCCCAGAGGCTGAGCTGCAGGACACTCAAAGCCCCTCAAGTCCAGCTCTTTTCAGCTCTATACATATTGAACAGTGGAGTCAGGGGCTAAGAAGATTATCACAATGGGATGAAGAGGCCGTAAGAGCCTTTGTGGCCTCAGTGCACTGTGAAAGTTGCTACAGCACTCTCAAGCTCTTAAACTGCTTGACCTTAAAAGCTATGTTTATGAGCTCTCAAAGAAAAAAAGCTGTGAAATGAGAAGGAAATCATAAATAGAAAACACAATTCTTAAAATGGGAAAACAAAGCTTGTCCACAACACACAGAAAGGAAGATAAAAAGATGTACTCAGGTAGAGAGTATTGCCTGAAGCAGCTGGGTGTGTGTGTGTGTGTGTGTGTGTGTGTGTGTGTGTGTGTGTGTGTGTGCATGTGTGTGTGTGTGTGTGTGTGTGTGTGTGTGTGTGTGTGTGTGTGTGTGTGTGTGTGTGTGTGTGTGTGTGTGTGTGTGTGTGTGTGTGTGTGTGTGTGTGTGGTTAGAGCGACTGAAGCATTGAAATGACATGAAGAGTTATTTGGGCTGTAATGAAGCTGCTTAATGAAATCAGTGCCCTTGAAAGTTCTTCATCAATTTTAGCTCCCTTGCTCACTTGCTCGCACTCCACCATTCCAGCCTGTCAGCTAATCCACGTGCGCGACACAATATTAATTAAACACAGCGTTTCCTGAAGTACTTAAGTGAAGCGCTATCATTGATAATGAGCAGGTTTAAAGGAGTCACATCCCTCCAAAATTACTTTTTAAACCGGCCTTATTAAGCAGAAAATGAGGCCCAAATCAGCCTACAAGCTCCTCATTAAAAGCCACTGATCCTTGGCCACGTGCATGTTCCAATGGTTTTAATTAGGCTAGCGCGAGAACGTCAGCGACAGGAAGTGCCATTAATCTTGTCTTTTCATTTAGAGAGTGTGTGTGTGTGTGTGTGTGTGTGTGTGTGTGTGTGTGTGTGTGTGTGTGTGTGTGTGTGTGTGTGTGTGTGTGTGTGTGTGTGGGGGGGGCGGGTTCAGCATGTTGCAGCCTGGTGCCTCAAATGCCACAACATAATGAAAATGGGAAATCAAGTGACATACTTTGAATTGTGTGTAGATTCAGACTGAAACATACAGTTTTAAACTTCCCTTTTGTTGGGTCGTTTACCATCACTTTGAAGTTACTGGCCAGTCTTTCTATTCAAGTGCGTCATTAGTCTCACTCACACACCGATCACACACACAAACAGGATGAAATGTGTCTTCATTTTCTGTGTGTGTGTGTTTATGAGTCGCACTTGCCGTAGAGAGGATGGTCCAGGCTCTGCCTGTCACACCTTCTCCGCATGGAGGATTATGGATGGCCAATTACATCGCTTTTGTCATTAATTAATGAGGATAACGAGCTCCCCCTGCTCCCCACAAAACCATGGTGCTCCTCTCCTGGTACTGAACAGGGAGAGGGGTGGTGCGCCATGTGTGTGTGTGTGTGTGTGTGTGTGTGTGTGTGTGTGTATGACAGAGAGAAAAAACAGAATACAGAGAGTTGTCTATGTGAGTGAAGTGGTTATGGTCTATACAAAAGACTGAACGGAGAGATGATTGTTGACCCCAGGGCTTTGCATGTACATTTGTCCAGCGAGTTGAGGTGTGTTGGCTTGTGAGTGTGTGTGAGTGTTTGTCCACCACCAGTCCTCTATCTGTGGGGGCCATTACAGAGATTAGGCAGTGCTACAGTAACGGATGCCCCCGATTGTCAGCTTGGATCCTCTGTCAGGACAACAAGCTAAAAGGGAGAAGAATGAGAGTGATGGTAAAGGGGGAGGGACAGTTGAGGGAGAACAAACATTGAAGCATGTTAGCCGGAGAAAAGAGAAAAGGGAAAATAGAGGCTTTAACAAAGTGAAAAGGAATCCTTGAAAATAAAACTGGGACGCAATGGGATTTATCTCCACAGTGGCGATGAGCACCTGTGAGAGATGTTGAGCCAACGAGGTGCTGAACAGGACATCATATTCAACAGCCCTCCTCCGTTTCTGCTCCCTCCCACCAGGCCCAATTTGGCCCCTGCCACACTGTCTGGGTTTACCATGCGTGGTGTCAGGTGCCTTGTGGCGATAGGCAAAACGCTTTGCCTGACTGCAATGTTTGGAGGTTTTGCGGCGATATGAGAACAAAACACAGGCGCACACACACAATGCACAAACACACAGACACATACAAACAGACATGCTCCTCTACACCCCACTGTAGACGTCTGATTAACGAAATGATGGCCCCGGCCCATCCTGCTGCACTTGCAGCAACGTCGCCCCGAATCACATGGCTCCTCGGAACCAACTGACTCACCCGCTCATCGCTTCCGACAAGGCGGGGCTGCGAGGGACGACAGAGTGTGATGTCATCGTGGAGCAGAGAAGTTGGGGGGTCATTGGGTGGTGGGTGGGTGGGGGGTCCTTGCAGTGCCACCCCCGGCACAAAAACACTGAGGCACCTCTTCTTTAACATCCTTAACTCTACTTCTTCCATCCCACATGCACACTTGTTTAACCTAATGTTTACCTCACCTCCTCACCTCTTTCCTTAGTCAAGAACCTGCCAGAATAACCCACAATGTCTATGTCACTTGGCCTGTAAAGCCATAACTATGCTTCTGTATGCTTTCCAAATTTAGAAAAAAATAACAATTTAATGTTTTATAAACCTCCTTTATCCCCCGTTGTAAGCATAATCAGAGCTGAAGCATGTTCATTTTCCTTCAAGGCCTCTGTTGTTAGTACAGTCTGTGCAGGGCTGTGTGTGAGATGAAGTGCAACAATGTGCACCAGACACATGAGCTTGCACATAGAGAGAACTTAATTAAAGAAAACAGGGCTGTCAGATGCATTAGGCAGAGGTACGCACTTAAGGGCATATGGTTTTAGTACTATACCATCGGGTTGGAGAAAAGCACACAAACATACCTCAAAGCTCCCAGCCATGCTAATGAAATCACTCCCTTTCTATCCCACTGAGAGCAAACACAAATGTTTACAGACATCCCACAGTCTGTCCGCACTCCTGCACCACACTGGGCTGTCGTGAGAGAGGTGGTGCACTGATTGTAGTGCTGTGTGTTTGTCTGCATAAAGACACTGTCAAAAACAGACAAAAGGTAAGAATAAGCAGCATGATTTCTCTGTGTTATACTGTTTCAATATATTATATATTTATCCTATTTAGTCTTAATCTTTTGAGCATTTATAACCAGTAGGCCTATATAAACATTACATGTTAAATCACACACTATAACGTAACTGAGGTGTTCATAATTTTATTTGTCAACAAGTATGACTCCTGTGGGCAGACGTATGAAAGATACTGAATGGCAATTTAGGGAAAAGCAGTTGTAGTTGTGTAAAAAATGTGCTTGCAGGAGAAGTTGTCATTGTTACAACAAATACTGTACATTAATCATTCTAAAAAATGTCCTTATATCTGACACAAAAGTGGGTTGACAGTTTAAACTGCATGAATTTTTTGGTGTTTTTTAAAAACCCCTCATGTAACAAATGCCAGCAAGTGTGACAGTAACGTGACATTATACATGCAGATATTATTATGAGCAGTATCTGCTGCACCGAGAAGCAGACAGGTACGATGCAGGTCAAAATGTCTCTTGGTTTAACAATTCAATTAGATGCTATGGAAGGTTTTTCATTAGGATATTATAATTGTGAAAATGTGTCTTACTCTGTGAATTGTATTGCATTTATTTCTACATTATCATGATTTTTTCAAGACTTTTAAAAAAAATTACTGCAGCGATTAAGTGTTTGGACATGCTCATTTGGTGTTTTAATTTTGTATATCTTGACGCACATGGCAGACTTTCTGCAGGGGCATGCCCAGGGCATCTTGAGGCATTGATCTGTTTGCTTTGTTGCATCCCAAAATTAATGTGTTTGTACAATTACAATAATTGTATTGCTTAAAGCAACTTCCTGTATGTTTGTGTCACTCTGTAATGCATAATTTTTGCTTGTTTTCATTTATCTAAACATTTAAATTATAATTATCTGCTGTTGTGATTCAGATAAAATATGAACAAATTCAACAAAAAAAACACACACCTAATTAATGATATTGTTTCAATACTCTGCAGGCGTTCATCTCTGAAATGCAAAGTATACTAAGAAAATGTCGCTTACACATCCCTAAGCTACATAATTATCTCATCACGGGGGGAAATGAAGATCATTTGTAGGCTAAAGCGTCAAGAAACACCAACATGTGACCAGTAGAATCACAAATCTGTCTTAATGTATAGATTCAGCCTACAAGCCAAATGACAGTGCCACCATGTACTCTGATGGCCATTAAGTTAATAAGGTGACACAATAAAACATATATTTCAGCAGCTCGACATTAGAGGCCAACAGGGGGGGAAAAGTGACCACCCAACCGTCCGTGCAAAAAGGCAACCACCTCATTTATGGCAATTAGGCTGTGCGGAGACTGATGGAGCGCAGAGCCCGAGCCCTCACATCATCAGCAGCATTTGTCACATTTCATCCCCGCTGCCCTGAATGTCTTGTGGGACCTCAGACAAGACATGTGTCATCAGAGGGCCAATTTAAGATGCCATGGGTGGCCTGTTGTTGTGACATACAGCTAAATTCTAAGAGAGAGACTGGGTGGATCACTTAGTCAGTCTCTGACTAGCATAAGTAGGCTGGCCTGATCAACATGTCTACTTTTATTTATTCAAAACTGCATGTGTAAAGAATTAAATAAATGTAGGCTTATACAAGAGGAGCCCAAATTAGATTGATAGCAGTGATTTATGTTTGTTAAAAACTATTAAAAAAGAGAGATGATTTTAATGACAACACTTTGTGGAGTTAGTGTCAAAAAGAAAACATGTTTGCTGATTTAATAATTCAATGTAATCTGATTCTGTACTTTGTGAATTATATTTAAAAAATAATTTCCACTTCTCCGGGGTTAATTTGGAGGTTTTACAAACATAAGAAGAAATGCTTTCCTGTTATCAAGCCATGTATTTTTATTTATACTAATAAAATCCTGAATTCAAACATGATGTTTCTAAAACAACAACAATGGAAACAATATAGCACCAACATCATCCAAGACTATCATGGACACATATACCAAGAAAGTGTCCAGATATAGATTACTGCTTTCACAATTTAGACAGCAAACTCACACAGAGTTATGGTTTCAGAAATATAAAAAACACTACACTATGACCAAATCTTTTGTAAATACATCCACTCACAAGTCAAAACCAGCAAAATAAAACTGGCCCTGTAACGTTCACTGCATTAACTCGAGCAGGAAGACAGGAGCTGAAATCGTGTTAATAGCTGTCCACGATATAAGAGCCCGCCAAGGAAGCCTGCAATCACCCAAATACCCAGAGACAGGTCCTGGGTGCCCCGGGCGACTTTTGCGCCCTTCCCCTCAGCGCCACCGACCCTACTGCGTGCCAAACGGGCCCCACCAGCCCGTCTGAGCTCGGTTAGACCCAGCGCCTCATGTCAGAGGCAAGAAAGGAAAGTTGCCAACTCATTTTGGGAGGGTGAGAACTGGGAATCAATTCAGCGGTTTGAGAGGTTACTGTTTAATTATCCTTTTTTTTATCGATCCTCGACTTCAATTTAGGGTTCATTTTCATAATTTACCTTTTTGGGTTTTTTTAAACAGGCATTTTACGTTGTATGTGATAAAAGTGTATCAATGATTCTAATCACGTTATTTCCACACCATAATTACAAGCAACACTTTTCTCAAATAACAATTTTAATTTGCCTAATGTAAATAATATAATGCTGAGTGGTCATTTTAGTGTAGCCTTTAAACGTTATTAAATGTATTCGTAATGTAAAAAGAAGCTGAGAAATTGATGTTGAAATGAAGCAAACCCGGTCAAAGCATAGATATGTGTTTTAATTATAAAGACATATAAACAATATATGAAATCCATGTTGCAACACAACCAAAAACGCTTCTTCAATGAATAGGCTGTAGTTATATAAACATTAGAATAACCAGGCTTGGAGCATTTGATTTTTCACAGTTGTACAATCATGTCAGATGTGCAATAACTTAAAACCATTAAGAATAAACAAACGTGTCAGACACATCGTTTCAGCCAATATCACATTGTTCCTTCACATCGCATCAGTACGAGGGCAGTCCTTTCATAATTGCTGTAACCTATTACATATAAAGGTCGAGATTAGGTCGCATATCTTGGCATTTCCACATTTCATGTTGTTTTTGTTGAATGTTGCATAGATTACAAATAAAAGTTGATAACTTAATCTTCCTATAATGTACATAAACTCGTCATTTGGACATGGCCTGCAGTGTTTGTAAAGTACGAGCTAGAAAGTCACTTCATCTTTTAAGAAGGCCCAAACTGTTCATGTTCCATGTAACGTTTGGTAAATCTGAATGTAACGTTGCAATATAATTACTTAACCATATTTCAAGATTATGCATTAGACTAAACTTGTTTAACTTTCCACAGAATACAAAAAAAAAAAAAAAAAATAGAGTGGGAGAAAAACCGACATGGGTGCAGTAAAGGTAAAAGTTCAGGAAAGAGAATTAAAGCAGATCAAGGCTTGTCGTTGCAATGTTTGAAGAGACTCGACGGAGTCCCGGAATACGTGGTGCACTTTTCGGCATGGGTGGCAAGAGCAGAGCCCGAGAATGGGTAGACAGCAGCACCCTGACCGAAGGGCGCCAGGGCGGTGGGGATAGGTGACGTTATGGTCTGTCCCTGGTTCAGGTACGCAACCAGCCGCCTCATCTCCTCCAGAGCCTGAGCCTGCATCAGGATATAGTTCTTGGCCAGGAGGAGAGTGGCTATTTTGGAGAGTTTTCTCACCGAGGGGCTGTGGGCGTAGGGGATGACAGCGCGCAGGCCATCCAATGCGTCGTTCAGGTCATGCATCCTCCTCCTCTCCCGGGCGTTGATGCTGAGCCGCAGGGACCGCTGCTCTTTGGACTTTTTGCCGAGGGGCCCCCCGGGCTTATCGTCCCCAAATGGCGAGCCTCTCTTCCGTGACTCAAGCGAGTCGAAACCGTCCTCGTCGTCGCTAGTGTGCTCTCCGCCGCTCTCGTTGGACTTCGCGGTCTGGCCGGAGAGGAAGTCAGTGGCCGGTGTGAGGGGGAACCGGCCGGGACTCCCTGCAATTGTGCCGGGGCCGAACCCAAAGGCTGATTGGCCGTAGCGCTGCGTCAGGTCGAGGAGCGCGTCGTTGCTGATGGACTTGAGCAGGTTCTCTTCGCTGACATTCATTTTCTCTTCCAGAGCAGTTTCTCACCAGGAAAAGTCTACTCTTTCGCGTGTTTCTCTATCCTAACTCTTGTTTTGAAAACTGTATTCTGTACTCACGTAGTTATCTCCAAGAGTTGCTGTTTTCTAGGAGTTCCTCTCTTCTCACTCCTTTCCTCTGTCAGTGTAGTGACTCTTCAAGAAGGAGGCTGTGAATCTGAAGCTCTACAAGCTTTCACCTCCTCTGTACTCTGCGCTCCCCCCTCGCTGCGCGCAGAGCCCACGTTCAACAACACTTCTCTAATTGTGCTCGTTGAGATCGGAGCGCTCTTGTCCCCCTACGGTCGGTTTCCTCTCGCGCGTCTTTCGTGCCCTCCCTCGCCTTGGGCAGATTGTGACTCGCGCTCTGCCCTGCTCGCAAGTTAGTAGGAGCACGAGGCCCGCCGGGATTATCCGCCCGTCCAATCAGGGGGGCGTTTTAATTAACTCGGGAAGAGCGCGAGTCTACTCCCAATTTCAATCATAATGTGATAATTGCAACGCAAACTGACACGCTGCCCAGCCACACTGTATTGTCCACTATGACAACCCATTTAAATCTGGGAATCTTTCGGGTTCTTTTGATAAACTCAAACTTAATTGATATTCTTAGTAGAAAATGAACAGGTCACAAACAACATGACCCTTAAGTGGCAGTATCAGAAAGGTGGATGCATAGTGAATGTTTGAAGACCCAAGTAAGGATGTTGTGACCTCCAGGTTCTGTTCTTTATGATACAGACTAAAATATTTGCTTTATGTATACAGCAGTCATAGATAGACAAGTTTGCAGTGACATCTAAGGCTGAAGTTTTCCAGCCTATACTCTTAACAGATCAATAACCTTTTATTGGGGGAAATGCATTCACCCTGCATGCCAGCAGATTCAGCACAGGAAAAACCTACCTATGCATGCAATGTAGCATCTCACTCCAGTCAGAAATCAGTTAGACAAACAACTTCAATGTTGTCTGTGTATCTAATACACACAATGAGCTGCTATTAATGCATTTTAATGAGAGAGTATTATTTAGGTTTCCCACAGGCTTTTGCACATTTAAATAAGGGATGCCAAAGGTGATAAGAAGTGTAAAGAAAACTCGACTGAACTGCATGCTTTTTAAAATACAATAGCAATATTATATGCATAATATTAGTGAATCAGTGATAGTTTTTTTTATAAGAATCCAAAGGCGTATGACAGCAAATGTATATATAATTATAAGTTAAAGTTTTATTGAGGCTGAGAAACAGGTGTTCTAAGTAATACACTTAATAGAGAGGGTAAGGCTGCCACCCTGTGTCCAGTAGGGAGAATTACATTTTTTGGGGGGATGTCTGTCCATCAGATGTGTTTATGTGATTTTCATCTGATTGTGTTAAATATATGCACCAGTTTATGCAAAAATAACGTTTAGTGTGAATGTTAAATAAGGTTGTATGAGGTTTCATGTGTGATAAACTATAACAATCTAGCTTGATTTTACAAATTGTATGGATTCCTGCTTGCTGGGATCTCTGCAGGTTGTATGCAATATTTGGGAAAATGTTGAGATGATAGTGCCACCTTGTGGATCTGAGGTGAACACTAACTGATGAAACCTTTTTTTTGTTTTGTTGATCATTTTGTTCCACTTGATGGCTGTTTTTGAAAAAGTGTGAGGCAGAAACAACTCATAGCTAGTTAATTTAACATATTAGATGTATACTCTTTTGTATTCATCCAAACCACATTGACATCAATTATTATTCAAGTCGGTACATATTTACTGTATGTGTGGTGCTCATTATATAAATATCTCAGAAAGAGTATTTTAGTGAGTGTTGGTCTGTTTTTTTACATCTGATATTGTTGCTAATGCAATTATTAGTAAGTATGCAAATTGTGTTATCATTTTTAGATTTCTCACTTGAAATAAGATAGTGATTACTAGACTGTCATTAAAACGGACATATTTTAAATGAACCACTAATGGGAATTTAGCTCCTGATGACTTAATTGTTTATATTTAATCAAGATTTAAAGGTAAGCTGTCACCTGAAGTGTTGAACTGTCGATGCACCACACATCCAGATATTACACAACTATACTTTTGGATTTGACTCTTAATGTCTTTGACAGCTTACATGACATCCTGACTTGATTCACACAGTCATAACATTGCATGTAGTGGTTGGTATGCCTGATTGTTATTATCAATAACATGATTTGAAAGAATTTCAATGTTTTTATTGTCATTTCTCTGTAGTTGTGTTTGTTCACCAGTGCTGAATACAGTCTTGTAGTAAATTACACAACAGTAAAACACCAAATAAGAACATCAAAATGTTGAATTGATTATTCAAGAGACAGCAACACAAGATGAATGCACTCATATAAGAGGGACCAATAAAAAAATGTTTTTAAAAAGGAGCAAGACAGAGTCGGTCTTTGTTGTTCAGTCTCTTCTGTTGTTGATTTGTGTCTTTTTAGTTGTAACATCTTTCTGTGGTTTTTGTGTCTATCCGTGGCCATCTCTTGGTTTGGGTGTTTTGTTGCTTTTTATAGACATTATGAGTCGTTTTGTTTTGGATCTCTTTTATTAGTTGTTTCTGATCTGTTTGTGATCATTTTGAATCTCCTCCTGGTTGGTACGTTTCTGATTTTGTGCCATTTTGTATGTGAAGGACGGGGACCATTTACACTAGCCTGAGCTTGGTCAGTAATCGATTAAGCACTGCAGCGAAGATTTCTTGTTGTCATGTGATGAATTTTTCTCAAACCCCCACAAGATAATAAAAACACACTTTGGCCAGTAGATGGCAGAAAAGCCCATGAGTTAACAAATAAAATAGGCCTGCTTTAAATGCAGAATGGACAACCCACTCTTTGATATATCAGAAAATAAACAACAATTAAACATAACCTGAGGACATCTGGTCATTTCTATCAGGTCGATATCTTGATTATGCACAAAAACCAGGTCAATATAACTTTGGCCAAATTAAAATGCTGTTTGTTTACAGCATCTGGTCACAAGGAAAAAGTAACTGTCTTTAGGTCTGTTTTAATAAGAATTCTGAATCATTGTCAAGCTCAATCAACATCAGTTTTTATGAATTATAAAGTATCCAGTGTAGGCAATAAGACACAATTCCTCACTCAGTCCATTGTGATGATATCCCCTAGTGTTCACTTGACGACAGTACACAGAGTCAGGTTTTTCCAGGGGGGACTAAGGACTAAAAGCTTCTGGTTCACAGAGAATGGAAGAAACACAAAGTGTCAACACACCGACTAATAATACACAATGCGTTTACAGCCTGTGATGCAGCTCTGGGTCGCCATGGCAACTGTAGGCTCAGGTTGCCATACAATGGTGGCATAGCACATTTGGTTAAGTGTATATTGCAGTGACATAAGAGGACCACCATGGGGCAGGAAAGTATTTTCTATTGCAGAAGATAACCCAGAAGATAACCCATGTGTGCACAAATGTCCATAAATACATGCAGATACTCCCAAGCACCTATACTGTAAATGTGCAATCCCAACCTAAGTCACTGTTATGTGTGATTTGGCTGTTATTCCTTTTGAATGCAGCGGGTTGGGTGCATTTTTAAGAAGAATGCACATGTATTTCTTGTTAAATTGTGTTGATATATTAAAAGTGACACCAAGTCCTGATTATTGCTAATATGTTATATGCAGACCCAGCAGTACCAGCAGCATCCACACAGAAGTTTTTTTTTCTCCAGGCTCTCATATCCTTATTTTCAACCCCACTCTCCCCCTTTCCCAAACACACACTCCTTCTCCCCCCCCCCTCACACACACATCAAAGTGCTGCTCTGAGTAAAGATGGAACAGGCTCCTTTGATCTCTCCCTGCCGGCTCTGATTAATGTGTGGATTTACAGTGCAGACCTACAGGGACCTGGCAGCCATGACACCCTTATTGTGTGCTGGAATCTAGTTTTCCTCGAAACCAATCACAGCCCTTGATTGTATTCATTGCTCCAATAGTGATGTCTTTCACACAGGCATTCACACAACAACGAAACAACCACAAGCACTCACACTCATTCAACCTTAAGTGCCCAACCCAAAGCTACCAAATTCCAACGATGTCTCAACTCACAGGAGAGTGTACACTGTATCTTCACAATCTTTTCAAAGTATGCTTTGTAAAGACCTTTCCACTAAATCCAAACCCTTTGCTTGATCTTTGAACAGACAGAAGGTTACATGAGATAGATGAAGTCTGCTTTGGTGCATGTTTGATTCAGCCAGTCTTGGCAGACATTTGCAATGATGAGTACAGTGTTGGTGTTTTTTGGGATGCTTGCTGTCAACAAGAGAGCAAATGTCGGAATTTTTTTGCATCGATCATCAAAGCAAGTGTTTGTACAGCACACATTGTACTTTGTGCATTGCACATTGCACCCACGTTTCATAGCAAGCCAAGCCACAATAAGTAAACCATGTGCCCACTTTTTACTTTGCTCTTTTTACCCCAACCTTCTCTCGATCCTGTCTCTCCTCACTCCTCATCTCCATTTTGTCTCCTCTCATTGCAGTGCAATGCAGATTTTCCAGAGGGTGGAGGTATGGTAGAGATAGGCGGGGTACCATGAATAATTGTTGAAGATATTTTTACTCTGACCCACTTAGGAGTCCCTTTCGGACCCCTTAAAGGTGCCGCAGCCATACTCTGTCCAAAGTCAAAATAGGATATTTAAAGTGACACCACAAATGCATGAACCAATTCACCGGTGAGTTTCAATATCTCTTGGATAGCTGCAGGATAAATCCCTGCAGCCATCCAAGAAATGTTTGACCTGTTTATACCCCATATAATGACAGAGCAAGCATAGGATCTGCTTATCCATCTTACCATCATACCCTCTCACCACCACTTTATTTAAAGAGTTTTTTGGAGCATACGTAATAAATTGTGGACAGTGAAGGGCTCATGTCAGGCGAACAACAGTGTGCACGTCACGCTAACAGGAGTGAAACTAAAGCACTGTATGCTGCATTATCCTTCCAAAATATTAAGCTTTAGGCAACATAAAGCTTCAAGTTCCTGTTATAACTGTGTTGATACTACATGTGTATTATTATTTTACCGTGAATAAACTAAAAATCTCCCACCGGCTACAGGCAACAGGAATAGAAGCTAACAACCGAGATTACTGTGTGAGTTTAGTACATGAACGAATCTGGCGTGTCCAGAGACCCCCCAAGCGGTCTGTGTGGTATTTCTTGACATTTGGGCTGCAGGTTGGCATGTAAAGGAAGTGTTGCCTCAAAAAGATTGAATATTATTCTTTGATGGTAGCAAGTGTGTTTAATCAAAGTTAAAAACCCTTTCAAGACCCTTTTACATTTGTTATCGTGTAAATAACCCCAACCTTATCGGAGGAGAGCAACAAGAAATGTTGCCAGTGGGTTGTATTATTTGCATCTGCAAATATACAAAAGAGACTGGAGAGTATGACACCAGTAATGCTGATAAGATTGTGAATATTTTTCTTGTTCGTTTAAATACTTAATGTATACACTAACAATATCCTAACCATCATGAAATCTAGCTTTAAATATACTTGATGAGAGTCTCATTTATCCACAATTGTCTCTGGGGAACTTAGAAATATGAATAAAATAAGATATAATGCAATTGTCTGGCGCACTATAAAGAAACGACACAAACACACAACTGCAGGTCAATCACAGGTGCATGAGTGAAGGCATTGATGTTTACAGCAGATCAAATATAGGAAATATACTCTTCCATGGCAATGATGCTCATGATAACACATATATGCACTAAAGGCAAGGTAAGGTAACTCTCATAGGAGCTTTCAGATAACCTAGTAAGGGATGCTTCGGTCAGAAAACATGGGATTAAATGCAGGTTTGGCTCAGTTTTATCCAATGAGCCTCACTGCATGTATGGGATCATCATAACCTGGTGAGTCCTTGTTCCGAGCAGGGGGTTCAGGCTGTCAAAACCGCACTGAAGTTAGTTTTAGCTTGGCTATTCAACAGAAATGGAAGCTTTTGGAGAAAATAATGAGACTATTTAGTTTTTAAAAAGTATTGATTGGTTGAACGCAGATTTTCAGTAGTGCAATGTAAAATAGAAAAAACAGTCAAATCCAATAAAAAGCAAAGTGTGTCCTAATATATTTACACCATGCTGCATTGATTTGGAGTCATAAAGTCACATAATATGGAACTTATACAACATAACCTAGAGTTTTCAATACATTAAACTGCAGATTTTTCTATTAAGACAATCATATTAAGAAGAAGTACTAAAATTCAATAAAAAATAGGTGTGTCTTACTTGTCAAATGTGGTCACTAGTGGTAGATTACAGAAACTTCACAACAATAATCATATGTAATGGGGGGAAAAGAAGTTTGTCATACTTGTCCAGCATAGATATACAACTATGCATCCATTTGGAATCACTGGGTTACGTAACATGGAAGCTATTGAAAAGAAATGTGATATATTTTAATAAAGAATCTTAATCCGTCATAATATTCAGATAAAATATTCACATGATATGTAAACTATTGAAAAACCCAACGTTTTCAATTAATAAACTGCTGAATACGTTTAACAATATTCATATGAAATAGCAATAGTTCTAGAAAGCAATAAAAAGTAAGAGTTAGACAAACATCCAATAAAAAAGATGTGTCTCCTTGTGTAGTCACACAATGCTGCATTGATTTGCAGTCACTGGGTCCATGACATAGAAGCTATTAAAACATTTTGAGTCTGTTAAATAAAGAGACTGCTGAATGTTCAAAACAATAGAGGTATAACATATTAGCTGTTTCACAGAATTGAAATATATTGAAAACTTTTCAATTAAAAAGGTCCAGATTTTTCCTTAAAATATTCATATAAAAAAGAAAGTTATTTAAAATACAAAGAGGTGTGTCCCGCTCGTCTGGTGTATATATGATGCTGTTATGATTTAGAATCACTGGGTCACGTGAGAATAACGATCGTGAAAAAAAACTAGACAATTAACAAAAGCTGAATTTTCAAGACTTGATCCTTCAGGCCATAATGTACTGTAGGTTTGGCTACTATATACCCTTATTAATTACTATTATACATATCTAAAGATAACTACACTTTTACTGTATAAACGATCCATTAGGCCAACTTCACACAAAACACGGACTCTAAGGCTTGACACTGACTTCCACTTACAAATCATCTAAGGGTGAAAAGGGCACAGAGGTAATATATTCTCTTTTGATTTTGTGTTTGAACACAGCATAACTGTTCATAACCAATGAATTATTTATAATGCAATGAGCTACAGTTAGGTAGTCAAAGCCATTCTTCCAAAGGCTTTTAGAAAAATACGAAGAAAGTCATCAGGCAGTATATTTGAACAATTTACATGATTACACATGTCTGTAAAACAGTTAGGTGGCAGAGTCTTTGAATTCTGAATGTTATTGAGCAGATCTCAGAGCTGAACTCATTTTCTATGGTAGCTGCTTCCCACAGCGTCTTTATCTCCTTCAATCTCTTCTTTTTAAATCTCAACCTACGCAAATGTAAGGATTTCATGACATTTGTTTTCTGTCAGGGTTTGGAATATAGATAACAGCATGCAGTTACACAAAAATTGACACACTATGAATGCAAAAATGACCTGATGTGTACTCTGTGCAAATTTAGAGAGATTTGAAAGGTCTTCGCCGTTTCCAGTTCACTGCTTCTGTTATCTCGCCTTGCTCACCCTTTTTCCCCCAGCTCTGCTACATTTCTCTCCCTTTGTCTCTTTGCGCAATAGTTTCTCTTTCCACCTCCATCTTACATGCATGCCCCCCTCCACCCCCACACTCTTTCCCATATTTCACAATGTGAAAAGTCACCCAGCGTTTTTCTTCTAGGGTTTTTTTGCAGACAGGAAGTCCATATTTAATGAAGTGACTCTCTTGTTAAAATGCTTTTAAGTGCTCCTGCGCAGGGCTTCAGGCTGGAGCAGAGGGGAGGCGGGAGCTGAGGCTTTTATTTATTCATTGGGCGGTTCAGTGCCTCTTCCCTGCTCCGGCTCTGTGAAAAAGGGAGAGGATTAGAGGAATGAATCTCCCTCCCCAACACACACACACACACACACACACCCTTCCTCCTTCTCCCTGGCTGGCCATGTTCCTTCCCTGGGGGGACACCCCTGCGTCAGTCCACATTAACATCCATCAGAGCATGGTGCTCTAGAGAGGGACGAGCCTCTGTCCCACTGAGTCTCAAATACATGCATGAGTACACGTAAGCACACGCAAACTCACACACAGCCATATACACTAATGTGCAAAGCAAGTGCACGCGCAGGAGCCTGCACAGAGTAGCAGGAGGCACATTCTCAAACCAACACACTTCATCGTTACGATTCACACACTCAAAGTGTCTCCGTCGCCTACTGCTGTTCACACCTCGAGCTACACTGAAACTCAGTTTTGTTCATATTGCATTTGTTTCCAGAGGGACCTCCAAGATTTGAGTTACACAAGTGCAGCTGTCCCCTACTTGATCAGTAGGCGTCGGCCTATTTGAACAAGTTTGAAGATGCATCTGAAGACTGTCAGGGAAACAGCCAGAGAAGAAGAAAAAGTTTCTCAGAGTGAAGGATGAGATCATGCATTGTGCTGATTCCTCTCCTCTTTGTGTGAAGTTTGGGGCTGTTTGCTCCCTCGTTATCTCTCCTCACCCACAGAAAGGGTGGGGAGCCGAGAGTCAGGCTGGATGAGAGAGGCATATCATTAACCAAGAGTGTTTCTACAACAAAGCGCAGACTCCATCAAATCCCACTCATTCCCACACACTGGTGTCACACTCATCATTCTCCTGCACTGAACTGCTGTGTGAAAAAATGCCCTCATTTGTCGAAGGCACACACCATTTTTTTGTCAGCAGGCCTAATAGAAATTCCTTTAATATTTCCCTCTCTCAAATTTTTGAGAATTCTGAGATACTAATGCTCATATCTAAAATTGGATTACATTTGTTAGGGCTTGACTGATGTCTGATGGTGTGTGTGTGTGTGTGTGTTTTTCTGTGCGTGGGTGTTGCATGTGAAAGCGCATGTACATGGATCCTCATTGGAGGGCTTCACTGTAGCCATGCAGAGGGATGCAGATTGTTTCTAATTCACCGTGCTGACCTAGATTCTAAATTCAGGCACATTAAATGAGAAACGCTGCCCTATGTCAGCACACACACACACACACATAGACTGAACATGACAGACAAAACTGTCAAACACGTCATCACTTTATACTTTTATCCAATTATGTGTTAAAGATGAAATCCAGAAATAAACAGCGCGTTTACAAGTATGAAATAGATATGAGGACATTTGAACACTACAATCTACTTAGTTCATTCTTGAGTTCAACTAGACGTTCGAGCCAGATTTAAAAGACGGTGTTCCAGAGAATTCATGTTCAAGAGAATAGGATAAAATAACCGACACACAACCCAAAACAATTACGCCTCCGGCCGCGGCTAAGCTGGCATAGAGGCATACGGACTACAAAACCTTTTGTCCACACTTATATGCTATATCTTTTCCTTTCCCCACACCTTAAAATATCCTACTTCAAACCAATAATTCCCACCTTTTTTCTCACTTCAGTGCTTCTCCTCCTTCTCTCTCATCTTGAAATCTAACATCAAACTGAAATGTTGAAATGCAAATGAATTTTCTCAGCTAGCCTAGTTCACACAATCTTATAATTGGATTCTGCCTATTAATATAGAAGCTTTCGTCAGCCACATCATTCGATCTCGTATTATTCTTTCTACGACACCAATTGGCCTTATTTCCTGATAAGACAGACAGATGAAGTAGGATGGAGGGGCAGAGGAGGACAGGCAGTTGCCTCTTTAGCATAATAAAAAGTCTCATTGAATCGTGGGTTAAGTTAGCACAAGTTAGGAATTAATTAGCAACATAATTAAAGGTTGCACATCTGCCTGGCTAATGTGCGGTCAGTGGGCTTTTCCTTAAAAACTCTTCCACTTGGATACTCTCTTCTGTTTACCCCACCTCCCATCAGCTGCTGCATTCATCGAACATGTGTGGATTGGAGATATAACGCTCAGTAAAGTAGAGTAAGTGAAACCGCACTCTGTGACACGGGCTAACCAGCTGTTGAGGCTGAGAAAAAGGGATTGATGCTACCGCGAGACAGAAATAGGGAAAAAGAAATGGCGATGCAGAAAATCAGCGTGCCACAGTCGGGGAAGAGACAGACGGCCTGAGAGAGCGCACCAGATGCTGTGTGGGAGGGTTATTTAATTGATGATATCACACCTCTCTTTCCCTTTTCTCTCCATCTTTTTTTCCTCTAACACACACACACACACACACACACACACACACACACACACACACACACACACACACACACACACACACACACACACACACACACACACACACACACACACACACTCCCTCATAAACACACACACACACACACACACACACACCCCCTCATAAACACACCGTATTTGCCCTGTCACCTTCTTATCCTTGCATGACACACAGCCCACACTAGCGAGGCCTGCAGCTTGTGTCAACTCACAAAAACCGACTCCTATCAATGGCTCCTATCAGAGCAAGAGATATTGTGCAGCTCTTATCTGAGATTATGATTTATAAAAGAGATTGTTAAAGGCTTATTTATCAATTCATGTAGAATAAATGTATTTATTTTAAATTGTATTCTTATAATCGTTGTGCTAACTCTTATCTTTACTGTCCTGTTTTTTCACTGTTAATCTCTTGATGCTATAACACCTGAAGGTCTGTCTTATCTTATCTTATGTATCTGAAATTATGTAGGTTGGGTTGGTAATAATCATACTGGAGACCATCACCACATCTCTGTTACTCCTGAGGTTCAGTTCTGGAATTCTTGGTCTCTTTTTTACTTCTTGCTTCTCTGCATGCAAGTAGAAATTGTTCTACATGCTTTATGCCAAACTAGAAAAGCTACAGAATAAGAGTTTCATTAATTAGCTTCTCATTTGTAAATGCAAATGAGCTTAATTAAAAAATAGACTCTCCTTTTGTGGGCTTCAAAGGGAGACAGTGAGGCCTAATCAGGAGGTTTGTTCAGCTGTGGCACTAATGAGACATATTTGGCCTAACGAGGGAGCGATGCCCTAATTTGTTTATGGTAATGATATGAAACAGTGCTTGTCCTTTTTGGGTATCTGGGAAAGGATCAGTCACACACACGCCTCGGTGCGATGTACCTTCAGGGTTTTGTTCAGCATTGGCGAGTTGTTGCTGCGGTTTCGCTGAATTGTTTCAGTAGGTTAATTGGCTTAATTAGCTTAATAGAGATCATTAGGGCTACGACTCTATATTATATTTCCATGCAAATATTGAGCAGTGAGATCGTATCTACTTTTCCTGAATGAACACATGCAACCTTTCTACTATAAATATTACACGATAGGTAAACAAAGCATAACAGGTCCAGCTCAAGTCTCAGTTACCACAGATTAAAGGCGAACTGTGGTTTATCAGAACTTGGCTTTTACTTTTATTGTTTTAACCAATCTTTTTCTATAAGTAATTAAGACTTTGTAGACTGATCACCACTTTATTTGTTACGATATGGGGATGCAGCAACATCACTAAAAAATCTGGAAGGAAAACCATGAGCAATAGACAATCGCACAGGGTCCACTGCTTCAATACTTAGCAATGCTTTACATTATTCATTCGTCACTCATTCGGTCCACGGATTCAATCGATCCACCACTATTCTAAATTGAAACATGAAATTTCCACTATCATTATTGGAAGTAATTTTTTTTCTGTTTAAGATCACCTTGTTCAAGTTGTCATTGTTATCATGTTAGCATGCAGATGTTAGCATTTAGCTTGAGGAAAGCTTCATAAAGCTTGGCTGAAGACATGTCATATGAGCAACAGATCAAATGAATGTGTAATGTGACGCTTGACATCCAGAGATAAATGTTGCTGTTGTTGCTCGTGGCTTTGATTTTACAGTTCGCTCTCATCAACTGTGATTCGAAAGGCAGCAGGCAGAGTTTTCAGCTCTGACAAAATGACGTTACCTGCCCAGCACAAATTGGCAGATGTTGTTGGATCATTTAGCAGGTAAGCTGCCCAATCTTTTTGCAGCAGTTGATGGATACACATCAGAGCTAAAAGGGGAGTTGCAACGCGCCTCGGATGTATCATGGAGATATCTTTTTACAAACGCACACATGCTTCAGCACTAGTGACCCTTACACCTAGATATCAATGCATTTTTAGGTGTATTTCCCTGTGCAGCAGTATATCCTACAATTAAACTATACTTATATGGTTACATATTCAGCAAGACTTGTGTGATATGATGTGTAATGAAATGTGTGACATCAAATGGACACAAACATGACTGCAAATTAATGATAATGCTGCTCTGTCTGCTGGAAGTGTTAATAAACAACTGTATGTTATCACGGTTGCAAAGACAATTTCACAAGTTTCAAATATGCCAATGGGGTGTTCAAAACCAATATTATCCTCCTCATTGTAAACAGTCATTGCAATGTTCAGAATGAAAGGCTGGTTACATATTTGTGCTTTTTATATGTGGACACAGTTTTCCTTTGGCTTCCAATGAGTTGTTTTTTTATTATGAGGTGTGCTCAGTATCAGTTTTGCCTAAACCAACAGATATGACTGTGATTATTTATTGTCTGACCCGAGCTCAGCAATTACAACAAATAACTTTTAGGTTGTGTAAATCATTTCTAAATTGTGTCTAAAGTCACATGCATCATATGTGACTTCATATTAAGGTTCATGTACATGTGCTTTTGTGCATAATGTACGAGCATTCATGTGCATGTATGAGTGAGTGACAGGGTTCTCGGTGCTATTTGGTTCACCGTTGACTGCGTGTGAGGCCGAGTGAGACGGCAGCGGGGCTGGCCCTCACTGATAACTAGGCACGGGCAGAAAAAAATTAGCTCTCTGCTTCAATTTAAAACACACACACACACACATACACATACACAGATGCATGCACACACACACACACACACACACCCACACACACACACACACACACACACACACACACACACACACACACACACACACACACACACACACACACACACACACACACACACACACACATTAATTAATTAATCCCAAAACGAAAGGGGAAATTGAAAGAACAGTCTCCACTTTTAATTGGACTGAGTGTCGTCCAACCATAAAGAGAAAACAAGCTCAATCATTCTCCTCCATCTTGTCGCTTGTTGAATTATTGATAGACGGAGCAAACTGCACTAGAAAATGAAATGGGGAAGAGAAGCACTGGGCTCGAGTGTGTTTGAATGTAGTGATAAAATTTGATTATTCATGTGTGATGCCTGCTGTGTGGATTCTTGTAACAGAGTGAGGAGAGTACAGAGTTTCTCCATGGTGACTGTAGAGAGCATGTATGTGCCAGACAAGCCAGCTGGTATCTTGTTGTCCAAGTACACAATGCTCCAGCAAAAGAACAAAAATGAACTGAAGGAGATGATGTAGTTAGTAAAAAGCCATTCATTATTCAGTCATATTAAAACCGCTGTGTAAATGCTTGTCTCTATCTGATCCGGTACAGAGCCTTTGCCCTTGAATAAACCCTCTTTATGATCATCTCCATGTTTTGTCCTGCCTCCCAAATTAGCTGATCCTGGTGAAAAGGTTGTTATCAATGATATCAGATTGGCTTTTTTCAGAAAAGGAGTTTTCTGTTTGTAAAGATATTTGCCCTCTCATAGGTCAGAGGGACAGGAACCAGTGAGGTCACCCTTCAATTTAACTCCACTGTAACTCAATGCAGCGCCCCAATAGCCTTTGCAACCGATTATTTTATGCAGGTGATCTTTAATGTGACATGTTAGACATGCCTTTAAGTCCCCATTATTAATAATAATAGCCATGTAAAATTAATAACTTAATACAATTTCATAGACCTTTTGCTTTAAAGTACCTTAATAGAAAGATGATTACTTTTTTTGACCTCCGATGTTTTGATAACTCAGCCAGATAATGAGAATGGCTAAATCCCTGAATAGGCTCTGTGCTTTGACAGTGACAAAACATGTTTGACTTAAACTTCTAGAGGCCAAATAGAGACCTTGAAATATTCCCCTCATCAATTAATCTCCATTCAATGACACACTACTTTACTTAGCCAACCATTCAGTCTCCTCTGGCTGCTATAATTGTCCCAGTTAATTGCTTTTCAACTCTCTTTGATTACAAGGTCGGCTCTGAATGGTTGGTGTACATGGCTCAAAGTTCCCTCTTTCCTTGGCCCTCCTCCTTTTTCATAGCTGCCCCCTTCCTTATTGTCACAACAGGTCGTACCACCTCATCTTTTCTCCTTTCCTTTCCTTTTCTTTCCTCTCTCTTCTCTTCTCCTCTCCTCTCCTCACCTCTCCTCTCCTCTCCTCTCCTCTCCTCTCCTCTCCTGATGAAAAAGGTATCAGTGAGATGGGAATTTCATTAACCTATTCATCAAGGGGACATTTGTATATGATGGACTCCATTAACTACTGATACATAATAAAACAGGCTACTCTGAGGGTACTCAATATAGAGAATGAATTAACCCTGAGTAACAATTTTACATAATCTGTATAATCATAATTTCAGATATGAATAGCCTGCAAGTATGGTTGGTATGATTAAGCCTATTTTTTTATATATGAAAAATAACAATTTTTTAAAACAAACTGCTTAAATTAAATAGCTTTCTCTTAACCATTTAGTGGCTGGATCTCACAAAATGAAAAATTACAAACAGAAATACAAATAAAAATGCACTGCTATTGGCTCTACACAGCTCTACAACCATCCCTGACAATTTATGTCCTGTTGGGGTTGGTTAAGGAAGCAGAGTCCATGATTGGAAAGAGATGTGTGTGTGTGTGTATGTGTGTGTGTGTGTGTGTGTGTATGTGTATGTGTGTGTGTGTGTGTGTGTGTGTGTGTGTGTGTGTGTGTGTGTGTGTGTGTGTGTGTGTGTGTGTGTGTGTGTGTGTGTGTGTGTGTGTGTGTGTGTGTGTGTGTGTGTGTCTGTGTTACTCCAGCATCTCCTCTCCCTCCACAGCTCACACGGAGGCGACAGAGTCCCTCTCATTACTAAACAGCACAACCCCCAGACAAAGGCTCACGCACCAACAGCGGCGCATGTTCAATAGCGATAACTAGTGCGGCCTCTCATCTAAATTAGCATGCCGTGTAGGCCTTGACACATATTCACACACTTTTAAAAAAGGCACACACTTATGTGCTACATTTACACACACACATCTCTTGTGTTGAACAGATAGTGATTACCAGATTACTCTAAAGCAGCAACTTGAATATGCATTTGAGCCCTTTGCATCGTCAGCTTTGGCTTTTGTTCTCCATGTAGAGAAGAGCCTTTCAACATCAAAGACACAACACAACAGAAACAGCAAATTGCAAAATACTAGCTGTGGTTCTGAGGAATGCCGCCGGTAGCTGCACATAAGGACCATGAAAATAAGACACAGCATTATTTCTGCTCCACTTGGATGTAGCTCTCTCCTCATCTGGCGTTCTAAATGTTTCACACCTGGCTGGTTAAATGTGCCACTGGGCCTGGAGATGTCTGCCGAGGGGTGAACAGCAATGAAGCACACAAACGCACACACACATACACACATAAGTGCTCTTGCGGGCTGACCTTTGCTTTTTAAAGTTCATTTTAGACTAGATCCACGTTTTGCAAATCATGCAAATCGACAGAAACAGTACCTGTGAAATAAGTAGTCAATAGTCACACTCAATGCTATAAATAAATGCTTTTATCCTTTTGTGGAGACCGCATGTTAAAAGTAGGCTACAGAAACGTTACCTCCTGGTGTGACAAGTATCTGCAATCATCCTGTCGCTCTGTCACACACAATCACAATTGCTTGTTTATCCTGCTGTCATTTTTCTTTAATGCTATGTCGCTTTCAGCTGTGATTGGGCCCACAGTTCCTTCATATATCTCGATGCAATAACAGCAGGGAGCAAAATGGGGGGCTTTTAAAAACGTTTTACATCCCTGGTCATGCAACCGCACACATCAATAAGTGTGCATCTGCGGCAGTTATGGAACAATTCGTCCCTTTACATTGTGCTATCTATATTTCAAAGAATACCTCAACGCAGGTTTTGCAAAGAATTCAGGGTTGAGAAATAGTTACTGAACAGAAAGAGAGTGTGTCATATCTCAAGCAGATAATGAGGGGGAAATGTGGGGGAAGAAAACATGGAAGAGGAGGAGTGAAGGAAGAAAAGTGAGCAGAGGTGGAGAGCAGGAAGGGGAGCCTGAAATATGCATGTCATCATGTGAATGACTGATGGCTTTCTGTGACAGCTTCTCTTGATGTGTGCAGGCAAGTCAGTGTGTGTGTGTGTGTGTGTGTGTGTGTGTGTGTGTGTGTGTGTGTGTGTGTGTGTGTGTGTGTGTGTGTGTGTGTGTGTGTGTGTGTGTGTGTGTGTGTGTGTGTGTGTGTGTGTGTGTGTGTGTGTTTACTTGCTGTGTTACATTCCACTGCTGAAGCATTGCACACACACACTAACTGAACTCTGTGTCTTTGATCATCTGAGTGAGACTGTTCTCTCGATGTTCTAATTAGCTTGGTGTTAAATGCGTGAGACAAGAGAGATCAAGCAGCAACCCCAGCAGATGATCGGTGCACACGGCGAGAATGTAACTCACCCTAAACTATCAACGTAGGACCGAACAGCTATGAGTGCTTACACTCCAACACTACAAAGAGAATCGTAATGTTTTCTGTAAGTTCAGGCATTAATTGCTTATTCTTATAACCTTCTGATAAAATGCTTAATCTTACATGTTGGTGCTTGTATTTGAGTGGAACCATAAATAATCAGACCGACCAGAGGACACCAATTGATAATACAAAAAAACTGCCTGTTAAATTCAATTTAAGTAACTCCAGTGACCATTTTTATTTGAATCTATGTCCTATAAATCACCTCAGAAACATAGAAGCAAGCGAATCACATTGCAGCATCATCACATAAGGAATGGACATACATTATATGGCTTTACATGAAGAAACTGTTGACTAGATTTCAAATTAAAGGCATTAAAAAGAGGTTTTGTTTGTGGGTTTTTTTTACAAATAAATGCCACAGAAGTTAAATGACTTCATGGAAGTCTCAAAGCCTTACATCTTCCCTGACTGCTACGAACATAATCATTTCCATAAATGACAAACAGAGAAATGGTCTCTTTTTAGTTGCTTGTGAGCACCTTTTCTGCTTTTCAACCTGCACTTCCTCCCTCTGCTGGTCCACAGTCTCAGCACATTCAGACACAGGAAGCTCACAGGAGTAATATCAGTGTCCCCCACCTACCCACCGTCCTTTATTACCCCTCTTTTTCTTTCTCTCTCTGTCTCTCTCTCTCCCTATCTCTCATGAATAAACATCCCTTACATTCACTCAGTGCTGGCATGAAATGGCCACACAGCCCCTGGCACACGCAGGAGTAATGCCGCAATCATTATTCCACTGCAGTGGTCCCACACAAGCATATTTCACCAATCATGTGGCTCTCTCCCCTGGCTTTTGTTTGGATGACTTAAACAAATGATGTGGCAGTGAGGAGGGCCTGCGTACCACAGCTCCCCCTGTTAACACGGCAACCGTTGACACGGACACAGCAACATTTGCATAAGGGTACGCTTGAGTAGTACTGGCAATTCCAACGGGGGTCCGCAAATTTTTCCCTCTCTTTCTGGGAGAGGGTGGCGTTGAGGGTGTGGGTGTGAATCAAGGGGGAGGGGGTAAAAGGGGGGTTATTTTTGGTTCTCCTGCTTTTCTCATTCCTTTCATCCTTTTCTCCTGCTCTCCTTTCTGACTGCCAACACCTCTTTTCTCTGGGGTTTAGCGTTGAATTGGGAGTAATGAGAGATGCTCACATGCCATGAGACTGACTGGGCTTTAAGCAATGGAGATGGAGGAAGTCTATTTGACAGAGCAGTTAAACACATACAACAGAATGGTGGCATCTAAGAATCAGCCATGTTACAAATGACAGAAACCCTGCTGGGCAGTGGACCTGGCACCAAATGGTCAGTCAAAGAAGAACTCTGTACATATAGGAATAGATAATTATTTCAATTGAAATAAAACTCTAGTATGAAAGTATTCTAGCTGCCATCAGTGGAGAACTACAAATTATGGCCAAGTTAAGGATGATTATTCTCAGGAGGAGTTAAATAAGGGAGAATTTAAATAAAGTCTGACATTTGAAGAGGATGCGAACATTGTGTCGATGAGGGCAATGATACATTTACGGCACTGCTGATGAAGGTGAGGAAGAGGAAGACAATCATGATGATGCTTATTTCTGTTTCTTTTAAGACAGTGTTATTATCTGAAAATAGAACGAGCAGTGCTGCATTCAGAGAAGTTAATCAAGCAGCCCGAACCGGCCACTGCTCCATCCTTTTATGTGCCTATCTCGCTCTACATTTCTTCTATCTCTCCATCTCTTTTTTCTGCCTTATCTCGCCCTTCTTTAATCACAGCACATCAATGTGACGGATACATCTTAGAGATCTATTTGTGTTCTGCTCACTTTGTTAGAAAGTTCTGTTTGAATCTGAAATATTTGCTCTCGTCTGACTTTCAGACTTCTCACGGTGTGACAGCAGCTCGCAGGAATACCAAACAATGAAAACAAGCAACAATTTCTGCCCAAATCTTTAGGCAATGCGTGTGTCTCTGTGTGTTTAGGCTCCAGTGACTCTGCTGAGTCCTTAGGAGGGGTGTGGCACACTGCTGTGCAAAGGTTGTCTCCGTGGTGATAGATGTGGGGTCATCTCCATGACGATGGATTGTACGGGGTGTTGGCCGCCAAGGTCGCGGACCAAGGACAAGACAGGAGTGATTGCAGCCACCCAGACAGGAAATCGAAGAGGAACACTCCAAGGGGGGGGGGGGGGGGGGGGGGGTTGAGGAAAAAGGTGCAATTTCACAAGCCAAATTACTTCTGGGATGGAGGAGAGAAAAATATCACAGCTATAACGGCACCAGGGATGAGAGGGAGGTGGTGTATTGGCAGAAAGGAGGATGAGGGTCCCTAACAAAAGCTCAATTATGAAAGTCATCAAACATGTATGCTCACATAAGCAAATAGAGTGACATCCTATTACCTTGATTCTGTACAAACTCTTCCTCACTGAAAGGAATGTTCAAAAGGGATCAGGCAGAGTTTGGCTGCAATTTTCCATGTGGTTTATCAAGCCTGTTTATTTCTGAGACTGATGCCCGCTGTGACTAGAAAATATTGATTGGATTGTGCAACATGTTCCGCTGCAGCCCTACTGATTTCTTTTTCTGTTCTCTCTCTTCGCTCCTCCTCTGCTCTCCAGCGATTCCAGCACATTAGTATGTGGAACAACAGCAAATCCGTAAATTGTTAACGAGAACAGGCACAGAGAATAAATGACGACGACAACTTCACATTTCTGCCTTGCTGCCTTGCTCTCCCTGCTCAGGGTTTCCCCAATGCATTTTTCTGTCTCACTCAGCATGCCCTCTATTTTATGAGTGTGTGTTTGTGTGTGTGTATCTCGTACAGATGAGTGTCTGTATCGGCAGGCTGAGTGCATTGAATCATTAAGTCCACAGTGCCACTGTGCCCATTGCCTCATTGCACCTAATTAAGCCCCTTTTGTTTCCTATCAATTAACATTGTAATTAAAACTAGTCATGCTTCTGTTTATCCAGAGTGTGCTGATTCAGGGAAAATGACACAAACAGTGATGTGCAGGAATTCAGCTTATACATGCCTGCATCACACATGCGTACACACACACACACATGTGAACATCACTACAAACATGAATACATACGTTAAGGAAGATAGAGTGCATGCACACAGTCTCATGCACACACACTTTTGCAACTTGCAGCACAATCGGGCCTCTTGATGGAAAGTGTGAAAGAACAAGAGGTGCTGATGGAGCTGGGAAATCAGAGAAAGATACTGTAGTTTGTGTGTGTGTGAGTGTGTGTGTGTGTGTGTGTGTGTGTGTGTGTGTGTGTGTGTGTGTGTGTGTGTGTGTGTGTGTGTGTGTGTGTGTGTGTGTGTTTGTGTGTGTAACAGTGAACCACTTGAGTCGTTAACACAACCAAGGGATTCACCTCCCGATAATCTCACACTAATCACCTAATCCTTCATCCCTCAGGTGAACAGACGGAAAAGAAGTACTTGACATCAAGTGAGAGCCAGTATGAAACCCACTTCTCACACGCACACACACACACACACACACACACACACACACACACACACACACACACACACACACACACACACACACACACACACACACACACACACACACACACACACACAAATGAATAGGTCCAACAAATGAGAGCTACTCTACCCTGCCCCCACAAGCCCTATCCTCCTCAACTCGGCAATGTACATTTCACCCAAAAATATACACCCTTTCCTCTTGTTACCATGGCAACTGACCGTAGAGCTGTGGGTATATGAAGGCAGCAGGCGAAATCACTGGAGTGAGAGGCGTACCGGTCTGTCACCTCAGCCTCCCAAGAGAAACCACACATACTGTAATACTGTACTCTCTCCTCTCTCTTACTCTGCTTACATTTTACAGGAATACACAGATTTATGTAGTGCACACACACACACACACACACACACACACACACACACACACACACACACACACACACACACACACACACACACACACACACACACACACACACACACACACACACACACACAGATATCCTCAATGTGGGCTCATGTTCTGTAGTTACAGAGCTATGACACCCAATTTGTGTGTGTGTGTGTGTGTGTGTGTGTGTGTGTGTGTGTGTGTGTGTGTGTGTGTGTGTGTGTGTGTGTGTGTGTGTGTGTGTGTGTGTGTGTGTGTGTGTAACTGCTGCTGGTTGAGGCCAACCATTCTTGAGTGCAGTAAGGGATTACAGCAGCAGCACACACCATGTGACCTTAATTCCCCCTGCCTGCTTCTTCTACTGTGCTCAGCCAATCAGGGTCAGGGATGAACCATGCATGCATGTGTATGTATGTGTGTGTATGTTAGCATGTGCATATTTGAGTGTCTCTCTATGGCAGTTTGTGTCTTTCCAATCAGGCCGCCAAGTTTCTCAAGTGTGTTTGTATTGAGTGTATATACTCTAATAGATGGATTAAGTCAGATAAAAGGGGAAATGCCAGGAGGTTTTTTTGTGTGTTCATGTGTGCATATGTGTGTGCGTGTGTCAGCTTGTGTTTCTGAAGAGGGGGTCATAATAGTGTGAATCAGCAGCAGCAGCCGCCCCGGCACGTGTCGCACATTCAGACGACCTCATTCATCCCCAGCAACCCCAAAATCCCTCTGCTCCTTCCCCTCACCCACAAACAGACGTCCACCCCCACACAGCCCCCGCCGCCGTAAGCAGGCTCAGCTGGTGGCTGAGGGGGGAGGAGGGGTGAGCAGAGGGATGGAGCGATGGATGGATGGATGGATGGATGAGGGAGAGGGCAGGTGCTGAGAAAACCATTTAGTAAGCAGCCTTTTTCTCATTAGTTTTGTTTTTCTCCAAAGGATGGAGCAGCAGAGTTGAACTGTGAAAAAAAGAATGATGGAGGATGGAGAGGAACATTAGGAAAGATGTAAATGTGAGGGTGAAATGTATGTGTAGTGGGGGTAGAGGTTGGAGTGTGCGTGTGCTGGGGGGTGTCAATTAGATGTGGAGATCAGACAGAATAAGCAGCAGTTTAAACAGGAGTATACATCAGGGGGAGATGTCCGGCTGTTACGTCGGCTTGCACCCGCCAGATAAGACCCCAAAGCTTTGTGTGTGTCTGAGTTTGTGTCTTTGTGTCTGTGACGCAGCAGACATAACAGACGCAGCACCTTGCCTCGTAAGACACTCACTGTTGTTGGCGACCTCTGACCTTAACCAAACCTTGACCCCTAGCAGAAGGCAACTGATTTGCCCAACAAAGACAGACGACACAGCGGAGCATGAAGACAGCGCTAAACTCTGACCTCCAACCCTCTGGTCCCGACCCAAACTCTATCTGAAGCCAAACACAACCTGCCCTCCGACACGCGTACACACACTCAGACAATGAAGCAGGAGAAACGGCACACTCATCCATCAACGCAGCCAAAAAACAACACCATCAAGACACAATTTTTATTATGCTAAGTGGTTGAGTTTGTTGTTGTCGTTTTTGGGGCTGAAACGAAACCTTAAAATGTTTTTCTTTTTGCTATAGATTAACAAAATATCTTGATAAAGGAAGATTTAAATGCAATGTTATGTTGTTGACAAATGAGAAAAATATCCTTAAAAATGGAAAGATGGAAAAAGAAATTGTGAAAATAAATGGATTTTCGATGGATTCAATTTTGTTGAACAAACTTTAAACAGGATATTTATTAGTGTGAAGGAAGAAAGCTTAAATACACAAGGGGTATATAACGTCCGACAAATTGCAAAAAGTGCAGTCTCATTAGTAGTATAAATAAACTCACCATTTTGTTGCAGTGACGGTTCACAGGCCAGGTTGTTTGGCACACAGGCAACCTGAAACACAATTGTAAATGGTATTAGCTTATGCAAGGGAGATGTGTGGCATCTATAAATATTTTGTCGCCTTTCTGAGGATTTGGGCTAGTTTAAAACAAACAATAAAACATACCAAAGTAGAAAAAGAATTAAAGCGCACCCAGATTACTCAGATAATTCAATACACACACATCTGAAACTTCTTAAAAGCTTGCATGGAAATATATTTGGCAGCTTGATAAGGTTTTTGTCAAAATTGTTTATTGTTTCCCTTCTGATTCAGATTTATCTTATGTATGAAGTTTATAGACCTTTCATTCATATTAACTACATGTAGATGTGTTCTGTCTTTGAGTAATGTGAAGTTAAATGTCTGGCCCCTGAACTGCCTGTGTGCCTATAACAGATGGTGTTGTGTGTGTGTGTGTGTGTGTGTGTGTGTGTGTGTGTGTGTGTGTGTGTGTGTGTGTGTGTGTGTGTGTGTGTGTGTGTGTGTGTGTGTGTGTGTGTGTCCTACAAAGTCTGGGAGAAGTACCTTGTGGCTCTGTGGTGCACAATGTGCTGCTATCAGTTAACCACACACACCATCTTCAGACATAACTTGTTTTTTCTCAGACTGTCTGAGTTATCTTCCATCTGCCTGACTATCCAGTTTGTCACAAACAGAATTCTTTTTCGCAAATTTCCCACTTTATCTTGGTATATTTAACAATGTATTGGATCGTAACTAGAAACGCAGAAACATAGCTGTTAATCTCGACAGATATGTCACAAAAAAGTAAAGAGGTACATTATGTTTAGTACTACCCTGCACACAAACACACATGTCAAATTAATCTACTTAAGTGGTCCCTTAAGACAAAAGATAAACATTTAAACCAAACTGAAACACTATCCGTGTCATGATGCTGCAGCTCAACGTGTATTGACAGGAGAAATGATATCGTCTGATCCTTTGTTGCACTTGGTCAGCGATATTTAATAACTGTCCTAACTAGGCTTGTAGAAAAAGACCACACAAGAGGTTTGACATTTTCAGATAATTTTTCACGTAGAGCCGCAAGAGTGACAGAAAAACAGATAATGAAGGAAAGGAATAAGAGGATTAGATAGATAGATAGATAGATAGATAGATAGATAGATAGATAGATAGATAGATAGATAGATAGATAGATAGATAGATAGATAGATAGATAGATAGATAGATAGATAGATAGATAGATAGATAGATAGATAGATAGATAGATAGATAGATAGATAGATAGATAGATAGATAGAACAAATCAGTTGCAAAACAAGTTATGTTTTCCCTGAGGATCCAATTTATCTGGGAATTTTTAACAGATTTGGCTTCAAAGTTATCTCAAACACTGAGATTCCTTGAAAATGTGATAGAAATGACAAAAAAGGGAATGAGGGCGATGAGAAGGGCGCACATAGATTTCATCTCATAAAAGCAGAACATGCAATACCCAGCTGCCGAGCCATGGTGCTACAGAATTCTCTTTGGCAATGCTTTGGTAGCATCAAGAGCTGACTACAAACAGCACACCATCACTGATTTAACACATGTCATGGGTGTTTCGTCAATACTTTGGAAATTATCCTCCCCCAACATTAGGCTATGGCTGCCTCCTTTCACACTATTGCTGCTGTGACAAACACTCCAAAGCACCCTCTCTTGCAGGTCAAACATAAAAGGTTTTCAGGGTTTATTGTGGGCGGATGAATTTTACACTCATTCATTAAATCTGGGTGGATAAGCAAATAATTATTTTCCGCAATAAGATATTGAGTTTGGGTGAAGATAAGCAGCGTGTGAACTTGGAAAAGTCTGATTTCAGTTTCCAGCCGCTCTCTCTCCCTCTCTATCTCTTCAGTATTCAGACTTTGTCTCAGGGTTTATATACAGTCTATGGATTTCGCATGCCGAGGCTGCTGCTGCTCCTCAGGCAGAGGGAGGTGCGGGGTGGGAGCAGCGGGGTGGGTGACAGGGCAGCATCCATGCCCAGACACACACAACCTCTCCTGGGCTGATGCTACCAACATTCCTTGCTTCTGGAGACACGCACAGTTGAGTCCTGTCTGAAACCGCCACTGCAGCCACACAGTGTCACAGAGGGGATGTGTGTGTGTGTGTGTGTGTGTGTGTGTGTGTGTGTGTGTGTGTGTGTGTGTGTGTGTGTGTGTGTGTGTGTGTGTGTGTGTGTGTGTGTGTGTGTGTGTGTGTGTGTGTGTGTGTGTATGCCAGTGCCAGTGCCAGTGCCAGTGCCAGTGATGGGAAGTAACTAACTCATTGTTTGCCGTTTAATATGCAACTTAAGTGTAATCAGGTTTTGCTCTCGTTGCAAAGCTCCATAAACCACTGCACACCACCTGCTCGGCCCCATACAGCGAACACACACATTAGTGTGAACATAGTGGAGCATTCTGAAGCTAAAGAGGCAGTCACAGTTCTTCCTCTCATTTATTAGCATACTTTCAGGTCACAGAGGTAACCTTTTTTATCTAAGAAGATAATTAAACCACCGTGTTTTTAAAATCCAGAAGGTCGTTAAAAGGTTGATTTATTTTTAACAGAACCAAAGGCTACATCTATGACCCCACTGTATGCTAATATCTGAGCTGCCAAAGGGCTATATTTTCCCCCGAAAGAGCTGATTAAAAACAGAGCTAGAAGGAGAGTGGACATTGGACTTACAGCAGGTGTCCAGAAATACAACTCCAAATGAATGCTTATATTACCCCATATGCTGGATGTGTAAATAAAACGTATCTAAATATTACAAATATGAAATAAAATATTGGTTTTCACTCCCTTCTTTTGAAACCAATTGTTTTGGAGGTCACATAATAAGTTAAATGCAGATGTGTAGGGCAGCAGGCTTGGTTGACCGTTGAATAGTCCAGCTGTGTCTGGAAGGTCCAAATCTTTTTTCCCCATTCACTGCAACCTGCAAGAGAAGTTTAGTTTTTTTTTTTAAATGAGGGAAAGTGTCACCATCCAAATGTGTAAAGCTGATGGAGAACTATCCAGACAAAGTTAAGTCTACGATTGCTCGAGTAAATTTGAATGCTAATTATATATCATTTCTTGTAACCAAGTTAAATAAAATAAAAAGAGATGATGTTTCACTTTCCCTTTGAATTATTGTTGTAAAACGATAAAATATGAAGAATTTAAATATATAATTAATATTGTTAATATTAAATACAATACTCCTGCGGTATTCTTACTGACCCATAATGCTGTTACAATAGGCTCCACTTTATCAGTTACAATAGAAAATGCTACTTACATATTAAAACATTTATGATAGTAAAACAATAATATGATAAAATAACGTAACCATCTGACGGGGAAATTCTGCGGAACGACTGCTTTTGATACTTTAGCACATTTTGCCACTTATACTCACCCTTCCTTGTATTGGAGTGCCTTTGTTTTGGGGTATTGCTTTTTATAGTACTGGCTCCCTGCTTGTTCCTACACAAACTCCAGAGTCCTCAGTGAAGGCGTTTGTCAAAAACAGCCTGTTCATAAAGGCAATCAGCCTCTCCAGTAAGTGACTGTGTAGGTGAGGGGAGTTGTCAGGGGTGAGTGGCAGAGACGGGAGGAGAGTGGGGTCACTGTGAGGAAACAAACAATGGATACAGTGCTGCGGGGTCTTGGCATTGCCTCCTTATAACGACATTACAGTGGAAAGAACAAGCGGCAATGAGCGACACCATCATTAACCTCTGGCTTAGCTATAAATCAACAGCAGTTCACGCAAATTAGACCAATTCCCCTCGATATGCCTCCAAAGGCCCTCGCTAAGACTAGGCCATTATAAATCACATACAGGGGGAGGCACACAGAGAGACAGGGAGAGAGCATGCAGACACATTTATTGGAAGTGTTTTACAGTGAGTCATATAAAAGAAAAGAAATGCATTTTTCTCAGTCTCGCCCTTGATTCATGATACGTATTTTCATCATAGCTGCTTATTACCGATAGTATTCAGTCTAGAGGCTTAAAGAAATGACCGTTACTTGTACCCATGTTACAGGAACTGGGAGAAGAGGAGGTGATGCTTTCAGAATAAAGATGACATAGGGTTATGCAATTTCATATTACTGTGCTGCACAGTGTAGCCCTGGGGACCGGTTTTATATAAATATGAAAGCGTACAGCATCACTTTTTTCTTTAACAATAAAAAATGAGATCAACAGAAACCAAAAATAACCCTGGCTGCAAATAGAATATTCCAATTAGCCATAAATATGTTTGAATTCTCTTTTCTTCATGATGGGATTTTCTGCTGCAGCCTGAAGAAAGAGTTCATTCATTCAGGTTTCATAACATCCATATTATCCTCAGCTGAATATGTATTGGGCTGTTGGTGTTTAAGGGCGGTGTGGGGAGAGGGATGGACAGCTGCCGGCTCTCTGCGGTCGTCTTCAGGAAAGAGTACATATTGCACGTCACTCGGAAAGGTAACAGATATGGCAGTATGTCCCTGCCATCTGTCAGTGGAGCTTCATACATCCACACAGACAAAGGAGATCCAGGCCGCCGAGACGGCAACAAGGCCCCAGACTGCTATTGTCCTTTAGGCTTGTGGGTGAATGTAGGGCCCCTTATCATCAGGCCCTACAGGAGTGATGCAGTCTGGCTAATAGCAGCATTGTTCACAACACACACACTGACCAAAGGGACCAAACAGAATGAGAAAATGAAAAAATGTTCATCTCAAACATGAACAATAATTATATTAGGGCTCCAATTTCAAGGTTTTTGCTATGTTAATAATAGAAAAAAGGTCAAAAAGTGATGCACTTTTATGGATATCTCATCTCCTGATTCCAACCCTTTTTATATCTTTAAAAAAACAGTCTGCACACACTTCCATCCAGTGCAGACTCCCACAGATAAGGTCCCAGGCTTAGAGGACAGGGTCGATTTTCTATTATGGAATTTCATAATAACCATCAACTGTCACAGCAAATCAAAGCATCACTTAAGGCAGTCTTAAAGCAGGGCAGGACCTCTGTTTTCATCCAGCAACCTGCTCCCCATCCCCAAAAATAATCATCCTCAATCCTCCCAAACACGGCAGACCCTCCAAGAGTCCAAGCTTTTCCTTTATCGCTCCCTCAGAAGAGAAAAAGGAGAGATGAGGAAGGTCAACTACCTGTCAACGGTAGATAAAGAAGGATAGAGTGAAGAAGAGCTCAATCGAAAAAGCTGAAAAACTTTTTATAAGAAAACTAAAGTGCTCTTAGGATCTATATTCCTAATTATTTGTTAGAGTCAATCTGTATTTGAAATGATTATTTTCAAGGATATTGTCTCAGCAGTTTATAGTCAAGTGTTACTATCCGTTATATGTTTCTGTGTGTAAAATCTTTGGGTCTGAGAGCAAAACTGAGAAAAAATCCAAGCCTCACTTATTCCTTAGCATTGCAGAGCAACGATGAGCTTACAGCACCTAATCCCTGTGTAATCTGTGTGTTTCTCTGCTGCGGAAACTGCCTCTGCACGAAGGTCCAACGGCCTTGCAAATCGGTTTTATTAAGAGTTTAACACTCAGCTAATATGCTTCATCAAGGTTGTTGGGTTGTGGTTGGATCAGATTTGATTAGACAGTGCCGCCTAGGCAAGAAAACAAAAAAAACAACTGAGAGTCTAATTTGAATGTTGCCGATTGGTGAATAGAAATCAAATTTTTCCACTTCAAAATAGTAAGAAATATATATTTTGAAATAAACTGAACTGGCCAAACTTTGACAGAGTACTTCATAATAGCGTAGGATCACTTCACTCATCATACAAAGTTGAGAAAATTGTTTTACGGAGCTTTTGAAGTCTCTAAAGTGTCAAGGTGAATGCAAACCAAGCCTTGCAGCTCTTAAAGGGGAGGTGCTGCTGAAGGGAACAGACACACTGAGAAGGTCAGAGTCTGACACCTCAGATCCCAGCTCCTCGTGTGAGGGCGGTTCCTCTGTGTTTTGAACTTGGGGGTTTCCAATCAGACAGATAGGTGTAGGGGCCCCATTTGACATGAGGGGCCCCGTTGCTGCTTCAAATCCTGGTGGGCCAACTGGCAGGGCTCTCAGGAAACCTAATTCAATTACCATAAGAGTCTTGGCTTGTATCCCTTCATCCTATTCTGTTAATGGACAATGCATGTACCATCTCATGCAAAGGACTTACAGCAAGGTGCTTTACTTTTAGAAGTGTTGTTTTTCAGAGTGTTTACTGGGTGTCTGTTTGAGTGTCTGAGCAAGCACCAGTGTGTTGTGTTGTGCGTGTTATTAGCTATAAAAGATACCAGCTATTATCTGTGACGCATCTCTGACCCTACGGCTGCAGTGTTTTGAGATAGTCGATGAAAAATAAGGAGTTCAAAACACATAATTGCTGAGGCAGTCTGTGTTGACATTACTTGAGCAAGAGGGTTATCTATGAACTAACAAAAACATGCATTAGAAGCTTGAGATCAGACACAAGTCATATCTGCTTTTCTTCTGGGAGACACCCTGAGAGAGCGACAGCAGCAAGAGAGAAGAAGAGCCGGGAGGAGGGTGAATGCAGGTATGAAAAGTCAATCAAAAGATCAGGGCGAAGGAAAAAAGTCATACTTCAACTAATGATTAGAGAAGTGTTTGCTTGTATGTTGAGAGTTTAACACAGCAACACAGCAAGTCTGAGTACATCTTCCACTCTGCACCATGAATAGGAGTCGAAAAAAGTGACTTACTCTTGTTTCAGGACTAAAGGTAAAACATGTTCATATTTAATTAAATTTTAACCTCTGGTTATTACCAGCGCACCTTAATGTTTTGCGGCTGATTGGTAAAAGGCACAACGACACAAATGACTCCAGTTTGAAATTAATCTCGTCTCTAGAAACACGAGCTACCGACAAAATGTTACCAGCAACAATACAGGGAGACACACATTAGTGGGTCGTATATATAGTAAAGAGCATTGAATCTGTTCTGGTGGCCAAACATCTACAGTATACATAGAAACCTAGACTCCTTTAATTTCCTTCAAATTAATAAGTCTACACAACAGCAATTAGAAATGACAGTTAATAAGCAAGCAGGGATAAATTCTCTATAGAGGTGAGGAAGTCATGAACAGCGGTTAAAATAAAATCATAATTAATTATGTGACATGTCATTGCTGTAAATACACATTGGGACTGTACCAGAATGCACACACCACTTACTAAATGTAAGAGTAAGTACGTTTTTCTTAGAGACAAGGGCAAAGGGAGAGCTAAACCGACAAACACCTTTGGACGTGTATGAGATCCAATTATGAGAGGTGGAGGGCAGCGTCCTGCTGCTCTCCCCAGGATAACAGTTCATGTTGTAGGGGATGAGCTGTGGGATTACCTGACCATGGGACTGGTTCCCAGACTGTAGGAAAGGCTATTAGCAACTGGGTAATCTTCCTAGGTGGACTACAAAATGCCAGCGCAGAATGCCTACTCAACTCGTTTTGGTGTGTGTGTGTGTGTGTGTGTGTGTGTGTGTGTGTGTGTGTGTGTGTGTGTGTGTGTGTGTGACCATCTATCCAGAGTTTCTGATTAGTATGCGTGGGTCATGAGGCTACTCTGACAGTAGGGCCTCTGAGAGCAGCAGTGCCATGAATTCTTTAGCATGAGCTTGCATGTACCCTTGCTCTCATCACGCTTGAGAGGACAAGTCCAGTCACACACACACACACACACACACACACACACACACACACACACACACACACACACACACACACACACACACACACACACACACACACACACACACACACACACACACACACACACACACACACACACACACACACACACACACACACACACACACACACACACACCTGCATTTGGCACATACATCTCTGCCTGCCAGCCTACTCTGTGTTAGCTGAAGGTCCCTCTGGCCTACATGCAAACACAGTCTGCATTTTACCATCAGCACACTCGACACATTTCCTTCTGACTCACAGAAGAGGAGCCAAATATACTCATGTCACTTACACACACGCACAAGCACACACACACACACACACAAACATATCTGAGGGAATTTTCAATCTCTTCTTCTCCCTTTCTCTCTCCCTCTCCGCCTGTGGAGAACACTGGCAGGAATCAGGGAGAAGAGCCGGGTTGCTAGGCGACAGGTTGTGGTTGCCATGGTGAATTTAAGTGGAACAGCTGGTCCAATCAGCATAAAGTGCGGGGAGGCGGGGGCAGGGCCAGGGAGGCTCATGCCAACACAGACAGACAGGAAGGAGAGGCTGCTGAGGCATGCAGGAGATGAGAGGAGAGGAGAGGAGAGGAGAGGAGAGGAGAGGAGAGGAGAGGAGAGGAGAGGAGAGGAGAGGAGAGGAGAGGAGGAGAAGTAGGCTAATGAGCGTAAAAAACAAAATGATAAGAGAACACTAAAAAAGGAAGGATGAGGTAAAAGAAGTAGGAGGTCAGAAGGACAGGAATAGACTCAATGAGAAAAACCTTGGCTGGTCAGATGAAGGGATTTTAACCAAAACTAGGAGAAAAGATGACAAGAAGAGGAAAACAAAAGTAGGTTGGGAAATGTTCAAGGGATCTATGGTCACTAATAGATTCATGAATTCAGAGAATATTTATCCCATTAGTGCAACAACAAACACTGCATCAAATGTATCTGGTGAAATATATGTTATGACTGCTTCGCACAGCAAGCATAACATCTAAAGCTTGAGCGACGGTAATCAGAACCTGATAGAAAAACATTTAAAGGCACAACACAGACTGGAGCAGGAAAACAACACAGACACCATTAGAAGCAGCTAATGACGACGTGGTGATAACATGGTGATAATGATAATAGGGTGGGAAAATGTGAGTCTGGGTGTGTGTGTGTGTGGGGGGGGGGGGGTTCACAGTCACACTTGATTGTGTATGTTGTTGTTTTTCTCAAATATGGTTTCAGGGGATGACAAGTCAGGTCAGGGTGTGTTATCAGTCAAGTGAATGTTTTTTTTATTGCCTTGGTTTGCCTTTACATGCACTTTGATGCTTGTAAAACACTAAATGTTAACTAAAAAGTCCTATCTTATGCCATAAATCCGAAATTCATTTTAATGTAGATAAAAAGGCAGAAAAGAAAACAAATTACATAAATAAGTAAATCAATGAAAACATATAGATATCAACTATTGGTACTGTTATTTTAAAAAACAGCCCAAATAATTATTTAAAATAATACGTTGAAAATACATTTCTATTTATACACGTAATAATTATAATCAAGATATCAGTCAAGTGAATTGGTAAGCTGTGTTAAAGTGATGATGGGAGGATAGAGTAACAGTCGATGCCATCAGAAAAGTCCTTGAGATTGATGTCCAAAGAGAAAGTACATTAACATACCTTATCCAGTCTTTATTTCATTGTGACATTTATTCATTCATGATGTCAATATGCATGTGTTTATGGGTGCCATTTTTTTCACTTCATTACTTTGTTGAAAAAGACCACTGCAAACTAAAGTTAAACTACACATCAGATAGACTTGACAGGCTCCCTGGAGACAGTCATTTCTGATTTTGCTTATCTGGTAAATGTTCAGGAAAAGGTCCATTTCCCGGTCCCCCACAAGCACTGCCTGCTGTCTGATACTTTATCAGTTATTGGTTTCACACTTTATCAGGCTTCTGAGATTTAACCCCCCCCCCCCACACACACACACACACACACACACACACACACACACAACAAGATTTGAAATTGAGCAGATGATTGTATTGACGTCAGCACACATATACATACTCAGCAGACTTACATACCTGCATGCACTATTTTTTACTGTGCAAAATGCCCTATAATGAAGTCAAGAACCCTTCCTTTACACACAAAAAAAACCTGACATATAATATGAATGTTCTCTGGACACATAAGCCAAGACACACATGTCTTCTTCAAGGAGGACACACTCTCGGGGCGTCTCGCATGAGCAAGCACAGAGGGAAGCGAGATGAACATAGGCTGCCACTGCTGTAACCAATCATGGCAGCCACTTATCCTGCTCGTTCCCCCCCAACAGCAAAATTATTTTGGAGTCATAGAATTTACACATCTTTCCCAGAAGAGGATAAGAATTTGAATGTAGGAAGAAAGGCTGCTTGGACAGAGCACCTAGGAGAGACGGTTGCACAGAATAGAAAGAATACACTATGGTTATTAATTGAAATACATTTTTCACAATGTAAAAACATGTGAGTAATGATCAGTGGTACATTAAGGCTCAGCTGATGAATAGAAAAGCCATAAGAGCTTGTCGATTCGCAATATGTCCATTCACACAAAGCTCTCACTCTGTCGCACCTTCCTCCTGTCACTCACACAAAGCATGCTGGGAGGCATGGTTTCCAGGGCAACCGAGAGGCACCTTTCCTTGACGACAGTTCACAACGCAGAGAAGGAGGACATTAGCTTGCACCTCAGGTGTGGCAACATCGGTGCCTATAGCTCGACCATGAGCAGAACAAAGCTGCTGTGACCACTTTGGTGGAGAGGAAAACACATAGAGCAGCGGGGAAATGGAAGTGAGTGAAAATGACAGCCGAGCAAACATGTGGATGAAACGGCAGATGAAATGGGAACTGACATTACCAACAAGCAATTGCTCCTTGGTGAACTTTGCGGTTTCTGGTTTAACAGCTAGTTAGGATCCTCCAGAGCTCGCTGTGAAAGAGGACCTACAGGGAGTCAAAACAGCTCTCTGGGTATCTCCTTGCGGTGATAAATGAACTAAGCTGCTTCACACTTATAGTGTGAATTAAAATTTCACACACACATTCTCCCTCAAAAGACACTCAAACACTGTCCTAAATATGCAATGACACACTTCTATATCCCCCTACAGGCTCCAAAATACATTTTCAAAGAAACTCTCAATCTGCTTAACACATTTTACACACCACACACACACGGCCATAGCTGCACACACAGATGTGCACAAAAGGACATATTCAGACCCAGAGCACACAGATCAATGAAAGAAATGGGGAGACTTTGTTATATCGTGTTACTCCTAGTGAAGGCCAAACCATGACATTCATGAAGAGACAGAAGCAGGGATGGGTGTGTCGAGTGTGCTGGAAACACACCGGATTCACAGAGAAGACAAAACACACTTACTCTCACATCTCAAAAGAAACACACAAGTGAAGGGAGAGCAAGCGAGTGAAGAAAATAGGCGTGTGTGTGCGAGTGAGAAGGATACTGAGTGCATAGAGAATTGAGTGCAGTTAGTAGTGTTTCCCCCTCGGCTGAGGCATTAACAAGCCTATAATGGACCCTCTTAAAAAGCCGACTAGGATCTCCTCCAAAACTAACTGATTTAGAGTGGCCAGGGCCCCCATGGGCAGTGGCCAAGTCCCCCTCTGTCCCTCCCCAGCACAGCCATAGCCAGCCCCGGTGGCAGGCGGCACAGACACACATTGTGTTTGTCTACTGAACCACAAGCAATAGCAGTTTATAACACAATAAAACACCATGAGGAGGCATTAATTGGATATAATAGCCAGAGAATGATTTAGATGATTTAACACCTTTTTTCCAAGACAAGTACATAAAAGAGGGAGAAAAAAGGAAGAGGGGAATAAAAGGGAATTAGAAATGGACTTACACACTGCTTCCGACTTCAAATGTCTACAGACGGTGACACAAATACGGTACACAAATGCACATGTAAACACAAATCCACCTGTATAGTGTTTATCATTAATGTAAAGCTAACTATACCTTATTGAGACTTGAGATAAGACAAATCTAATTTAAGTTTATAAACTATAGGCAAATTATGCTTGTGGTATGTTAGAGTGCAATAATGGAGTCTGAAGTGAATGATCATTAAATCAAAAAATGTAATAACAGCATGTTGCATTGAAATTCAAACCAGTGTAATATATATATTTATCTAATTTAGTAACCCCTTGAACTCATGACAATAATCAGTCCATCACACATGAAGATGATGCTGATAAGATATGACAAGCTAGCTGGTAGAAAAAAACACACCCACGTAACCTCTTTATCAAACATCAATGTTTCAAAAGCAGCGTTTTATTGACAATATGAGACTCTGGAAAATAACGGACTTGGGCTTCTTGCAGTAAATTATCCTTGAGACGCGCTCGCTAACCCTTCAAGATATTCCGTCACCTTATCTCCTCCTCACCTCCCTGTCTGTCCCCTCCACACGGAGCTGAAAGGGAGCTCGGCCTTGCATGTATGTACATAATTGGCACTTTACTGTCATATCAAATTCATATCAGCGCAGGGTCTTGGGCTGGGAAGAACAATGAGGGCCAGACAAAAGCGTGGCTCGGTGCTCTGAGAGTCGCCCTGATAACCGCAGCATAGGCCGGTCAATAAAACCAATCATCTCTAATCTTCTTATGGGGGACTAAACAGTTCCCCCAGATACTCCACAATGCCCACTAGACACAATGCACGCCACACTGTACCAATATACGGGCCGCACCAACAGGGAGGAAAACAATGGCTGATCCATCACCTCGGTGTACGACCTCATCAACCTTATCTCACGCTGCATTAATGTCATCCAAACATATTGAGTTCTAGAGGATATGAACTTAAGGGATGTATAGTAACATTTAGAAGACTGTTTAATATAGGATGTGATGTAGTTTTTGAAAATGTCATTTCTGTAAATAATGTTTCAAGCTGCGAATTTTTACAATGAATCTAAAAATGGCTGTGTGTATTGGACTTGCAAAACAATTGATTACCCGTCAGTTTATTTTGGAGCTGAAGAGTTTTGAGGATAAAATCCATTACCACATTTTCTGAAGGCTGCACCCTCACATTGTCTGCCCTTGGTTACAGTGATGAAGAACGGTGTACAGAAACATCTCCAGGCCCCCATTCCGCTGTTTCTCTGGATGCATCTCCCACAATACACAACAGAGATGATTGAAGGTCAGAACCATCATTTTTTAGCATTTGGCTTTAAACCATCACATACAGAACCACCGCTGTACATTTCAATATAACAGCAATTCCTAAATGTCTATAATCTTGCCGTTTAAACATAAATACACACAAAAAAAATGATGCAATAAATTATATGTGTTTGATCACATTTCCATAATGATCCTCTGTCAGGCCGTGGAGTTGCCCCAGACTTGAATACAGCTGTATGCAAAACCTCTCTGAAGCTCCAACGCCCAAACCTCTCGACTGAGGCCTACCCAATCTGCAAAAAAAAAAAAAAGGTGGGGGATGGGAGAGGTCACCGGGGTGAGGCTATATGGCTAGTGTAGCACATCCATTAAAAAAAAAAAAAAAGATGTATGTAATTTCATATGTTCTGCAAAGCCCAGAATATAAGTTATACAGGGAAGAAGAAAGATTTTCAAAAACACGAATGAAAAAAAACAAATCAACATAAATGGAGGCAAAAATTATAAAAGAATTATAACCCTTTATTGTTTATTTACAATTTGTCATATTTTAATGTACCATATAATGGATGATTACCTACTTGCTCCATTTATCCGTGTCCTTTCTTCCTCAATCTTCCTCTCTCCTCCGCTCACTCTCTAATGATGTTTGGCTGAGGTGCGGGTTAATTGCAGGGTTAACTGACGGCGTGGAGGAACGGTGTACTGTGAATTTGAGACGAAAGCGAGGTTTAGTCACAGTGTTTGGATGGGAAAAGGCTGTGCATAAGATTTTATTTAATTATTGCAAGTTTTCATGCAGTGTGTGTTTGCGTGTGGTAGAGCCAGAAAGGGTAAAAGAAGGACTTTGTGCTACTCCACATGCACTTATAAAACAGCATCAGCTGGACATGAATGAGCGGCAGTAAGAGCAGCGCTTTGAAGGGAGGTTAAACGTGCGCCTTTGTTTTCATGTGAACGGCTGACATGCAGGATTTGTGTAAAAGTCACCTCAGCAGTGGTGTCACCTCTGCTCTCTGTCTCAGTGAAATACAGAAAAAAAACGGTTTGCTGGCAATATATTACACTCATTTGACTTGATTTACAACAGTTAGCAATGAATATCTAGGCAGTTATTCAGTGCATCCTGTTAGGGAGTATTTCTGTTCGACCTAGCTGCTCGGACTGGAGTACATGACTTCAGTATGTACAGACCAGACTGGGGTCAGTTTTTGACTTCTTATAAATCAACTGTGCCGTTCATTCACACAACTGTCAATACACACATGAACAATATGTGTTATCTGCAGCACAACTCCAATCTAAATCTTCATACAACAATTAATTCCAGGAGGTATCGATTTGTGCCTTCAACCTATTGTCAGTGAATACACACATATTCAGATCAAATATGCATACATACCAACTCACAAACAATTATGAAGAGTCATACACAGATCTGAGTCGAAACAATCTTTCAAACGTACAATAGACATGCAGAAACAGACAAGATAATGACCCTTTTCTACTGGCTGCGTCACAAACAAATCAATGCAAACACCTCATGACATTTATCAGAGTGAGTCAAGGACCTCCACATTAGTGCTGATGTTTACCTTGCTGGTCAAGTGGCTCAACATTATTGATATTTTAGTCCACAAGCAAAGGACAGAAGTCACTCGTCTTTGCAACATCCAAATTAGCAATTGCTAAAGATCCTGTGTATGGAATAATAATTTCAGGAATTGTGCTTTTGGGTTTAAAAACTGCCTGTGTGAATGCGAATGTGTTTGTGAGTCCATGATTGGAAGAGGTGTGTGTGTGTGTGTGTGTGTGTGTGTGTGTGTGTGTGTGTGTGTGTGTGTGTGTGTGTGTGTGTGTGTGTGTGTGTGTGTGTGTGTGTGTGTGTGTGTGTACATTTTGAAGTGACAGTATACTGTATCTCTGAACCATTGTGCAGTGCATTTTTTCTCATTGTGAAACGATGAACTGTGACATCTAGGATTTCAGGTTTTCTGATTCGTGAGGCTAACATACAAACACAGTGTTTTCCTCAACGCAAAAATAATACTTTAAGAACTACTTTGATCTCATGACGCACACGCATTTCATTCTTTGCATTTAAATGTGTGAGGGTGTGACTTAATGTGAGTATGTATACATTGTTTTAATGTTTTATCACTTGAATGTAGCTTTTTGCAAGGTGTGAAAATTATATTGTACTAAATGAAATTGCAATACTAAAATGTCTTACTGTACAAAAATCTGAAAGGTTAAAATAAATAATTACTACCTAAAAAGTTGTGTGATATTGCTGCATCAATCAAAGCTTACCTGTGACCATGTGGACCACATAGGCTTTACTTAAGAAATATATAAATTATGGTAAGAGCATGTTTAACACATTGTATCCAACGTACAGTAAAGTTTTCCTCAAACTTTCCAACTCACTGTGCTTACTGTGTCTGCAAAATGTGTGTACAGGACTTGGTAATAGCATATTTGCATGGTTTAATATAGGCTAGTGTTTGTTATATCTTGCCATATATTACCATTTCTCCTTGGAGGGGCCCCTTGCATTCAAATCAGCGGCCGGCTGCCTGATCGTAGAGGACAGCTTACTAGGCCCCTTGAATTGTTCACCAGGAACAATGGATTCCTTTGTCAACGTGTTTCTCTTTCTCTCCCTGGACAATACTGGAGGGTCCTTCTGGCTCTTTGCACTTAAGAAATGTTTGCAAAATTACACCTCTTTATATGCCTCTCAAAACAAGTAGCAGTAGCCAGTATAAAAGTGTGGGCGGTTTAGGGGAGAAAATGCACCGGAGATTCCTTCCTTTTCTCTTTGATAAACTTCAGTCAATGTTTTAAAGGTAATTTCCTGCATTTAAGAATGGCTTGCCAATACCTTTTTTCCCTGGGGCTCTTCACTAATTCAAAAATGTTTCAAGCCTGTTAATTTGCAAGTAATGCTAACTATAAAAAGGGGGGGGGAAATTGCATCAACAAAACATGCATATTTTATAAGCACTACATGAAGAAAAATCTGACTAATAAAAACTTTAAAAAATATCTAAGATGTTAAAATAACATTTTAAAAATGTATACCATTAATGCATTGATCTCTCAAACTTTTCTGATCACGTGGTGATTGTGAATTATTATCAGAGTGTGTTTGCTGTCCTGTTTTAAACTATAAACTGTGTATCTGCATAACGAGCTTATAGCGCGGTGCTGCCCACCGGGCCGCAGCGCTGACCTCTCCCTCGTCCCGATGAATGGGCCCATAAGCAGATACCCAGCTGTGCCTAGTCGGGCCTTCAACAGCATTTCGGAAATCGGTATGATTTCCCTGGGAAAGTAGACTCTCCACACCGGGACATTTTCTCGAATAATATACATCGTTTTTTTCCTTTTTTTAAAAATTATTATTATTATTTTGTGTTGTTGTATAATTATTTGTAGGCTATGTTCAAATCAAGTATCCAAATTGATTCAGACAGGATTATTTTTCATAAATACTTGACAGAGCGAGCGAACTGAAATGAGTTGAGATGTTGATGTTTTTTTTGTGTTTACAGTATGCACCAGCAGTAGCACTATATATAAAAAAATGTAAACGTTATAAAGACACGGATTCAAATTCTTCTTCTAGTTTTCTAATGGTTTGGTCATTTTTAAGCGACATTTTCTGTGAATGTTTTTTTATTATAAAGGGCAAATGTACCGCTATGTTTTTAAATGTATTGCTTTAAATTAACTACTTATACAGCACATCCATCGTGTGATTTCCCCTGATATTTGTTTAATGTACGGAGTCCTGTATGAGTCTCACCCTGCAGCTTACCTTTCTATGTGCACCATGTTTCTAGTCAGATGTTTGCGCTAACTTTGCGTTGTTGCGCATTTTTTTTGGCACACCGAAAGAAATGTTTTTCGCATGCTACTTCACCTGACCTTATTTTTTAAACCGTCAGCCAAGCTTCACCTGTAGTAAAGAAGGACCGAGGCTTGCATAGATATTTGGCTAAAAATATATACAATAACAACATTTATATATTTTTTACATATTTTGAAACGCTTTCTGTGATATTGAACATTAAACTACACTGTGGCACGTTCCTTAAAGTAATTCAAACGCCCAGGAATATTTTCCAAGCGTACCTCTAAAGACCAGGGTCCGCAGCCCGCACAACTGGGGCCGACTCTCCTCTCTCTTTTGTTGGGGCTATTGTGGGGGGCTGTGTGTTGGGATTGGGGGTGTAATGAGGGGGCTGCGACCCCCCGATGGGGGTGCATTTGCTGTCCAAAGACCGTTAGACAGTGGCTGAATGAATGGGGCCTGAATGTCATTGTAATGCACAGGGACAACTCCCCCTTCATTCAGCTTAAGATGTGGAGGCCGCTCAGCTCGGCAGAGGGAGAAAAGGCTCCCGCAATTCAATTCCCAAGCTCGCTCTCTCTCTCTCTCTGCTTCATCCTGCATGTGGAGACACACGGGATCTATTTTCACTAAAGTTAGGCGTTTTGCCGCTGCGTTTTTTTGCCCAGATGAAGGCCTGCGGTTGCACAAAATGGAAGGAAGATGTGATGGAGCCACAGTCAGGTGCATAGATGGAGGATACCCGCAACGACGAGAGTAAGACAAAACAAAGGATTTTGAGTCCAAGCCAGCGTGGATTTATCAGTATAGGCTATATTTGGATTGAGGACGCTTCTCCTGTAGCAGGTGGCCGCTCTGCAGGCTGGGTTATTACAGTTTCCTCATCTTTGTCAACGGGGAACCAATAGACCAATAGGCCTAACAAATGACTTGCATTAGTCAATTGACTTGCATTCATGTAAATGCAGGACGCTCGTTTTGAGATGTAGATTGCGACAAAGGCTATAATGAGACAATAGGCACGCCTGTTAAAATAGTTAATAATTGCATTTGTTTGAAAAACAGCACATTTGCGATTCTATAGGCTCAGTTATCGAGAGTGAAGGGCAGCGGTTTCATCCTAAACACCGCTGACGGTCCCTCCTCTCCATTTCTTTGTTCAGCCAACAGTGGGAGGTAGGCACAAGAAGGAGGGAGAAATGTTTGAAAACCCAGTGACATTTTCTTCCGGTACAGAAATCGATATATATATTCCTGTGGGATTTTATTGAAATGGCATTAAAATGCATTTTTAGAATATATTTAGATTTATTATAACTTAACTTTTCAAGTAAAATATAAAATGTAGGTTAAATTACGATGGGTGGCTGGAAACTGCAGGCCCACATTTGGGTCTACTTGCAGAAACATATTTTTGAAGTATACATTTAAATTAACATATTTGAATCATAATTTGAAATGATTTGAAACCAAAATGGGTATTTGAACCCAGACAGGGAAACCCCAAATACTTGCTTTGCCAATTTCTGAAAAATAAATACAGAAATGCATTGGTAAGAGATAATAAATATACAGGCCGGATATAGGTCATAGCACTAACACCTTAAGTTAACACTTTTAAAAGCAGGTAAATTACTTTGTTAGTCAGATCCCACAAGGGGATTCAAATAAACTATATTTATTAAAACCAATCATATAATAAAACTATAAGGAATTCTCTCCAACAGTGAAGCTGCATGCTATACACTACAGAATGTACACATACAGTTCATACTGTGTAGCTTAAAAATGCACCACATTAATAGTATATTTCCATCTTGCGCTTTTACTCAAAATATGTAATGATGCACACTACAGCAGCATATGGCTTTAGCCCTGACCATCTGGGATCACAGGCCTCAGAAGACTACAGTCACTAATCTTTAGATCCCTGTCAATTTAGATGTTGCAGAAATGCAGAAAGCTGAGCTGTTAAGGGCCTGTTTGCACCAGTGGTGTTGCGAAGAGTTAAAACATTTACAACAACCAAATGAAAAAACGTTGGTAAATATGCAATAGAATTTATTCACCTTGTGGGCACCTTTACTCCTTGGTACAATTTCAGCGTAAAGGCCAATGGCTATGCCTTGTGTTTGTGTCACAATGGTCACAAAGTGCAGGTCACAGTTTAACCTGTCCACCCTTTATTTACCACATGCCTGCAACATTTGTAGCAGCAATAAGCTCATGCACCTGCCAAGGCAAAACCTTCAAGGTGTTCATATTCGGTTGCATATAAGTGACAGTGGAACAGCAATAAGTGTGGTTAAATTGCATGCGATATTGTATTTGTTAGTAAATGGCAACCGGCTAAAACCGTTATCTGTAAACAGTAGTCTGGCCTGGTGCATGCATGCATGACGCGCTGCAGAAAGTCAGGCCGGTGGTTTCAAGGACATTTGAGGCTGATGAGGATTTGGTTTTAATGGGGGGAGGTGAGGAGAAGAAGAGGGGGGGGGGGGGGGGGCTTGGGCCCCGGGCCATGACGTCATTGTGCGCCCATGTAATCCTTTGCGCTGAAGCCCAATCAGCAGAGACTCGCAATTGTCTAGGATGGGAAGAGAGGGGCGCTCTAATCCGGGAGACAGTGGATCACACAGCCTGAAAGAGAGAGAGCAGAGCGAGAGAGGCGGCATGCATCCAGGGCTGGATTGTGCCCGAAATGGGTCAGATTAAAAAGAAGGAACCCACTGGCTTTTGGTGGAGAGAGGACCTTCCGAAGACGAAGAAACCATTTTTTTCCCTCTCACCTCAAGCACGAGAAATCAGCCTCCCGACTAAACGAGCTTTAGGGATACGCTAGAGAGCTGTGTGGCGCATAGAAGAACGACTAGCATTTTGTTTCTCCAGATGTGCAGTAGCCTAATGTAAAATATGTAGTTTGTCAGCTGCATTAGAGGAGAGGAGAGAAGAGGCATCCCGCGTTTTGTCCGAGGGCGTTGATCGTGGACATTTCGGGGAACTGCATTCAAGCCAAGTTAAATGGAAAATACAGTACTCTTCGCAGTGGGATGTATGACTTCAAAGAAATAGCTTTGTGACGTTCTGCCATCGCTGCTTTCTTCTCTTTTCACTGTTGTCTTGGTGTTTCAGGTCAGGCTAATGTTGAAAATTGAGATGTTTTAAGAAAGGACAAAGCGAGAGCCTGTGTAGCTTCAGCTGTCATTCTGTGCCAGGTAACCTGCTGAGAGATGCGTAAAAGACGCACAACCACAGAATTACAGTGCTATGCTTACAACAGGGTTCTTTTTTAAAAAAAGCTTTGCTTCCCATACTTCGATTGTGGGCTGTAGGCTGATTGGTTTTAACGCAGCCGTGGCGCAGTGATATCAATAATTATTTTCGATTAACCAAAGAGGCGCAGGGGAAGAATGTGGTCGCGCGCATTTCTACTGGTGTAGGGTATAAATCGGCTTTAGATTGAAATGTCTACATGCGTGTGTGGGCACAAATGTGTTGCAAAATCGGCTTTAGATTTGTGTACACCAGTGTGTGAGCATGACTGAGCGCGCGTGCGCAAAGACACTGTACTTAAATTGCAGCCATACAGCGTTGTGTGTGTGTGTGTGTGTGTGTGTGTGTGTGTGTGTGTGTGTGTGTGTGTCCTCGGTGGCATATGCTGCAGGTTTGAGCGCGTGCAGTCAGGAAGGGTTGGAGGCTCTGGCTTCACTCTGCAGCCATCAGCAGGCTGAGGATGGGGATTCTTCAAGGGTTGTCACTCTGCGTGTTCACAGCGGACCTTGATTTAATGTCCATACAATTAAGGCACGCGGTGAATGCCAAGAGAGGAATCTACAGCTTCACGTTTTTAACTCCTTTATCAGCAGCATCAGTAGTTTACTACTCTGACCCTCAATGTTGCAGAAACAGGCCTGGCTGCAACCAGCAGCAGGATAAAGCTGACTGCTGTATTGTCACCCATGTGTGTGTGTGTGTGTGTGTGTGTGTGTGTGTGTGTGTGTGTGTGTGTGTGTGTGTGTGTGTGTGTGTGTGTGTGTGTGGTTTCTGTACTGGGTGAGCGCAATGCGTACTTTGATATGATATTACAGCATGTACCAGGTTACCGTTAGCTCAATTTACCATCTCGTATTTAGTCAGAAATGATTGTTTTTAAATGTTTTATCCAAACAGTGTAAAACGCCTCCCACAGAAAACGATGAAGGTTTGCGAAAACAATTGTACTTTCGCCAAATGGGGTCAATGGCCATATGGGGTTTAACACATCTTTCGGCAGTCGCTTACATTTTGAATTGACTATTTTTTGTAACGATTTTAACCCGGCGAAATGTTTGCTTTATTTTAAGAACGTTTCATATCTTCGGAGTAAACATCTGTTTATGGTCATGCACGAGGTCAAAACATTTATCATTGGGATAGTAATATGAAATATAATCAATATTCATGCTACTAAAGCAAATAAGACAGGCAAAGTGCGATGACTGAAATATCTTCATTAATGCATTGATGCTAAATCCTCAGGCTGTGCGCAGTCCCTCTAGTAGTCTATTAAAATCCCATTATGGAAGTTTAAATATTTTACAAAACGTGACAGAGGTCAACATCAGTTGAGTATCAGTTATAATAAATTATGTTATCAGCTAAAGTAGGCCAACAGTCTACCACACCTTCACAGTGTGGCTCCAACCTCAGGCCTTCACACTGACGGTGCCTGCAGTGTTTAGTCTGAAGCAGTCAACGTATAGACATGTCAGTGATTCAATGCCACCTACAGGCGTCCTTCTGACACCGCGTGTTAGAAGCAGTAGCCCAGTAAAGGCCGTAGGACTCCAAATAAGATTAAATAAACCATAAAAGGTAATCAATAGATGCAGGCTTTCATTTTAGTTATTTAGTCAACACTAAAATAGAATTTTCCATCAAATACTGGTTAAATGAAACTTAGAGCATTTTGGTTTTCAACCAGTTTTCAAATCGTATTTTGAGAAAGTACCAATAAACTAAATATAATCAAATGAATCAGAAATTGGAGAAGGAAAGAGTACTATTTTTGCATTCTTTCACTGAGTGCATTAAAAGTTAGTTATTGTCAATGCAAATGTAACTTGAACATGTTCTCCCATATTTAAAGTGCAAATGGACCTTTTATAAATAACCTAATTTAATGGATTGTAAATCAAGAATTAAATTTAGCAAAATACAAACATTATTATAGGGTCTTTGTAAGTCATATCTATGCTTTACACCGTTTTTTCTCCAGATTGATATGATACTGCAGCAGAGAGCCTGAATGTGATTGTGTTTATTTTGTGGGAAATAAGTTTAATGCATGCTTGACTTTGTAATGATTTGACACCAAATAAAGCTTGAGCTGCACTGAGTTTTCTGCTTGTGATTCTCCTGTGATTATTTGATGTTTACATGTCCTTTTCACCATAAATGAAGTATTTGCAGAACTACATGTGTTAATTATTCTCACAAATTGAAAATTAAAATTGTTTAAATGCTATGAGGAAGACTTGTAGCAGGTATGACAAACTTGTGATCAAAGAGGACATACTCTTTAGGAAGTATATGAACCATGGTCAGTCTATTTTTAGTTTACACACATATATGTTCAAAACAGAAAAAAAACTCCACCACCATTTTATATAGTACCACCTTCAGTGTTTTTACACCAGAGTTTCCTTAACTTCATTAGGTGACTTGAACATCCCACTAGCAGGTCCCCCAAATCAGGAAATCAGCACCATGGAGAGCTCCTGCCAAGGAAAGAAAAGGAAATCTTATGAAAAGCGTTTAAACACGCATATTTCTATGTAAACCTTAAAACTAAAACTATTATAATTCAATGTCTAAAACCTGGGCATCTCAAGTTAAATACCCAGATAAATATGTACGTGATTTAAAACTAAATCCTGTTTGTTAATTTGAAAAAACTAAATGTTAAATCGTATATGAGCTAATGTGGACATACACATTTATACTAATGTAAATACCGTATGCTATCCCAGGGAGCTTCCCATTGTACGCTCCATCATATTCTGTTGAAGACCTCTGCAGCTTGGAAACAGAGATCTGCTTTGATAACAGTATTTACAGATATAAAGTCAAGCGTCATAACATGATGAAAAAAGACAACAGTAAGAAACCATTCCAGCTGAGAAAAACCTTTTAGTGACATTTAAGCGCTGGGGTTTCCCGACAGAGCTCCCTCTCTTTGTATAAGGTCACTATAGGTGGCTGTTGACTCACCAACAGAGAATTCACGAGATCAAGACAAAGTCATTTCTAAATGGACAGTTTATTAAGGCTCAATTTCTTCTAAAAAGGAAAACCAAGATAGATCTTTTGAACAAGTTATGCCCACTACAACTGTGGTCTATAAGATAATCAATGGATATTTAAAATGTCATTTCATTAATCCTTTTGTGGTGTTATACATATACTTTTGCTAACCTGACATCCCTCTTTTGCAACACACATCTTCTGACATTAACATGCACTCTAGCCCTGGACTATAAACACAACCACAAGCTTCCTGAGGCAAAGGCAGCTGCGACTCGATGGCATCCTTTAGCTTCTCACCCTGACTCTACGCTGGTTAGAGAGCGGTGTCGGTGAAGGCAGACATGTGAAAGGGCGTTCACCGTATTGCTTGGATCAACCTAGCTATTGATTAATGCAAAGGAGAAAGGGAAAAGGGATCTTGTTAGAAGTCAGTTACCTAGATTAAACAGGCCATGTAAATTAAATACAATGCAGATTCTCAGCTGGAAATACAGCTGTGAAGCATACGATTCCTACACACATTCGAGTGACCTCAGCAAGAGCTTCTGTCATCTCAATGTCATAACGGGGTTAATTTCTGACAGAATTAGAATAAATCATACACATCGTCTAACATAATCTGAAGACCAAACATTTTACGGTGAAAGATCGTATAGGCCTGTCAATATTACGTTTTTCAGGTCAGAGTTGTAAAATGGGATCGTTATATTTGATCAGGTTACTATGAGGCAAAATGGAGTCTAACACAAATACAGTGAAAGCCCAAAAGATCCCAGAACATGGAGAGCTTTCTATTAGGAGAACCCCTCTCTGCAGCTCGGTAACCTCACAAGCCACAGAATACTGAACAGATTCAGGAGGGAGAGAGGACCTGCTGGTATCAAATACTCACTGAAAACTCGTTCTGGCTTTGAATGCTCGGAAATGACTGACAAGGAAAGGGGGAGACCCTGGTTCTACAAAGGACCGTTTACAAACACCACTGACCTTACAGACGAGCTGCAGGTTGGATATTAGTTAAGAAATATCTAGCAGACCTTTTATATTGCAGCTTGCCTTGCATGGGCACACACATGTATTAGTGACTGGGATGTTTTTTTAATAACCAATTTTTTTTTCTGTTGACATACCTGAAAGTACTCAATGGTTTCAGTCTTGAACAAACTAGTTTAGCAACAACCAAAAAACACACAGAAACCACATTTCATTCTTATTTTTTTCTTACTCGATAGTAAATCAGTTACATTAATTTTTAGGTTATACATTTTTAGGCTTTCTCCATGAATATATAGGCTCCTACGTTAAAGCTTAGCATTACGACCAACATGATAGACTTAGCAAAACCAAATTTGAGGAAAAGAAACAGAGGATTAAGACAGAATGATGGTGAATGGACAAACATGTGTACCCTCCCCCCATTTGGGAAACAAAAAAGCAACAATTAATTCAATGTAGCAGTTACATCATTACATAATTCTGATTATAAAACAAATTTAAAATGGTGGGTGCGACAATTCTCTCAGACTGGGTTGCGTACACAAGCAGAATCTCCTGACGAAACATACAAAAGACCCCTTCAAGACAAACATCAAAAAGACAGCGAAGCAGAGGGGTGTGAGGGATGTCAATAGTACAATTTTTGACTAAAATGGTGAGTTCTGGTTGTGGAGGACACATCCATTATTTCTTTATCCCAGAGGCCTTAGCAATTCCTCCTTCAGAAATGTTTCGAGTCCTGTGTGACTTCACACTATCCCTGATTTCTCCAGCAGTGTCACTGTTTGAGCAGTTCTTTTGAAAAGTCACCAATAATTAGAAAAAAAAAACATTAAGGCTCCAGAAAACAGGTTTCTGAAATGAAAATTGTCAGTAGTAAGCCAAAAAATAGAGATTTTGTCGATTTGAATGAAAAATAGATAAACCATTGAAGTTGTTAAATCGAACAGCTCCAAGTCTGACATGGCCTTTGGGATCCTCCAACCCTGTTGGCACAGTTAAACCGCTGAAGCATGGCAATGCCGCCCCCAAATGGACAAATAGGGGCAGGACACATCGGTTCCTGATTGTACTGAAATATAAAGTGGCAGATTTTTCTCCATGGTGCAGTCAAACCCTGATTCGATTGGAAAGAGCTGGGGGTCGGGGCCGGAGAGAGAAAAAACCAGTCTGGTGAGAGAATAGTACGAGATGGAACGGGAAGAAAAAATATTTCTTTAAAAAAAAAGCCTGAACTAAAGAGTGAGGTGGTGGCTAGGTATTACAATAAATCAGCGTGTTATCCCTGCACAAGAAGTGGGTGGTACATGGGGCAAAAAAAAAGCACAAGTCTCGACAATGGCAGAGATTCACCAGAATTAAATAGAAAAAAATGAAGGGCTTGGTTGCATTTCATATTCTTCTGTCTCTTAAATCAAAAGTCCTAGTGTAACTGTTGATCAAGCCAAGGATAAATGTCTTCTATTGTTTATTCCTGTTTTGGCGCTCCTGTTTAAAAAAAACAAACAAACAGAAAAAACAAAACAATATTAAACATTCAAACGTCACACACCAGGACAGCAAGCTGCAGGACATTTTGATAAGGTCTGGATTTAAGTATTAAAGTGTTGATAAAAACGTATATTTCATCCTTAGCGATTGAACAACTCAGTCAAGCACAATTAATAATAACTTTCTGAAAAAAAATGTTTAATGACAAGTTCTTACCTGATCCAACCGAGAGCGGTTGGGTATAGGAGAAGGTTCAAAAGTCTGTCGAGAAGAGCGAGAGGAAGAACAAAAATAGAGAAACATACAATTATTCTTTCAGAAACAAAACAGTATAGAAAGTCTATCTAATAATAGATAATGTTTTTCTTATCAATGGTGTAGAATGTGTATTTTTGATATATTTAAGGTTAACACAGTAAGATTACTGTGCCCACCTTGCGCACCTCCTCCTCCTCCTCCTGCCTCTTCTCATAATGGGAGAAGTCATCAAAGATGGAGGTGGTGTGTTTGTAGGTGGCGATGATCTTGAGCACCTGCTTCGCTTTCTCTAGAGGAACCTCCTGGGTGTCGCGGGAGTTGGTCACTGGCTTGTTGTCGTTGTTCTCCAGACGAATGTGGCGTAGCTGGCTATTAGGCACGTCCTTAACAAACAACCAGTCCACGTCAAACTTGCCCTTCCACTTGTCCTGTGCCCAAACACCAGCACTGGTGCCATAGTCCACTGGTGACCGCATCTCTGCCACACCGCAGAAATGACCACTGCCATTGACACTGAACAGAAGGTACACGGGGCCTTTAGCATTCATGGCCCGGAAGGCTGAGTCCAGCCGCTTGTTGCCGTGCTCCGTGCTGCACCAGATGGAGTACTTGATGGAGCGATGGATATCATCCTCGGAGTAGCTCTTAATGATGAAAACACGTCCGTTCTTCAGGTTCCATTCAAAGTCCTTCGGGTTGTAGCTGTGGTTGGCACGCAGTTTATCCAGCACTGGGTGGGACTCTCCACCAGGTCCCTGGCTGGCGCAAGTTGGAGGACCACCGTGCCCACCACCAACCATACCCATCACACCACTACCATCATGGCCAGGGCCACCCTGCCCGTAGGCTTGGTTACGGTTGCGTGGGGCAACCCAACGGGTTTGGGGTTGTGGGGGCTGGGTGTGGTTTTGGTAGGGCTGGGGTGGTGGCTGATGGTGCTGGTGATGGTGGTGCTGTAAGGTCATAGGCTGCATCTGGGGCTGCACCATAGACTGGGGAGGGTGGTGCATGGGTCCTTGCTGCATGTGGCCCTGAGGCTGCATGCCATGAGGCATGCCAAGAGGCTGCTGCTGCTGCAGGGGAGCTGTGGCTACTTTAGTCACCGGGCCCTTCTCCCAGGTCCCGATGTTCATGTTGTGTTTGATGGGTGGAGGGGGAAGAGCTCCTCCTGGACTTTGCATCCCTGGCTTCACCTTTGCTTTCAGCTGCTGCGGCTTGGCGGGCTTGCTGGCAATGGCTGCCCAGGAGGTTGGTTTAGGTGGTGGCATTCCAATAGGTGTGGCCCCGTTCCCTGTTGCTGCCACTACAGGACCACCGATCACAGATCCAACAGCCTTGACCCCTGAGCCCTGGCCAGTGACATCCCCTCCGATCTTCAAGCCAATCATACCTTGCTCCAGACTGTTCATACCGGGGGCTTTGTTGAGGGTGTCACTGTGAAAGCCTGTCTGACCATCAGGCACCAGGGTGCCCCCCAGAGAGCTGGGGGGGTAGCTGTAGCTTCCTCCATAGGCTGAACTCTGAGTCTGCTGGCCCTGGGAGCCACTTGTGCCCCAAGCAGAGAAGGCAGGATTTTCAGGGAAAAAATTAAACCTATGGGGGTAGATGCTGCTTCCCAGGCCACCCGGCTGGCCAAAAACCGTGTCAGGCATGAAGTGATGGTCTCCATTACTCAAGGCTCCATAGGGGGTGAGATACGGAATAGGGGGGTCCCCACCTGTAGACCAGGGAGCTTCACTGAGGGGATACGGAAATCCAATGGAGGGGGCGTAGTAGCTGGACAGGTAGGGGTCGGTGATGGACTGGTAGCTGTTGTTCTGGATGAATAAAGGTCAGCAAAGCCACAACATTAGAAGGCAACTTAAGAGATATATTTTAAATCAGATCCATTACAGAAATAAAACTATTTTCACTGTGAAAAACTAACATGTGATATTGGATATGTAAGAAAAAACAATAATATTTTCTTAGTTTTCAAAAGATAGTGATTTTGTGTTTTACCTGAGTTGACTGACCAGTGAGGTACGGCTCAAAGTCATTGTCATGGACATTCTCCTTTTGATGCAGTGAACCATTTTGCACTGCAAAAACAAGACAACATTACATTAATGTACATTTAAATACACATTTTCAGTTTAAGATATAGATTTGTTTTAGATTTTAGTTAACCTATATTTAACTATCTACGACCAGTTGAGTTGACGCAAACTTAGTCTGTTTTCGATAAAGTTGTGACGGTTTTGAAATAGTTCAAATTAGGGCTGCACCGATACATCGGCAAATCAATATTTACTGCCATCGGCACATCGGCAAATAAGGTGACATTCACCGATGCTTTTGTTCTTTTTTCCTGCGTTCCGTCATAACATGTGCGGCATCCGTAGTCCATTTATATAAAAAAACATTAACTAAAGAAAACAAAAACACAACATGTCGGCTGTTTGGGACTATTTCCCTGTTTCACTCAGAGAACCGCGATTTACTTATGCAGATTAACTACATTATTCCAAAGTTTACAGTAACTTTGAATAATAACACAGGAATAATAACGGAGCGCTCTTTTTTCCTCTCTCCCTATCTCCCGCTCCTGACAGCCCGTCCGTCTCATGCAGCTCGCTGATCCAGTAATGAGTGATCCGACAGTAAAGAGTAAATATATTTATAACCAGTTTAGGTATATTCAGAGGTAGATAAAATAGCTAAGTGTGATAAGTCTAATTCTCAACGTGTGTTTTGCTCCGCTCGATGGTCCCCTCACAGCGGGCAGAGCTGCAGGTGACCTGGGGAAGCTGCGTACTTTTTAAACAGCGTACTATGATGTTGTAATAACAAAATTGCTCAGCTTTTGAAACTGAAACCATTTTGAGAGTCTTTTTTTTCTGGCAGAGAGTGGTATAACAACAGTGGAAATGAAGTAAATGACAACATCGGCAAAATTGTTATTCTTAACATCGGCATCGGCCAAGAAATTTGGCATCAGTGCATCTCCAGTTAAAATGATTATGCTGTGTAACAGCACACAATGCATTTGAGGTTAAACGCTTGGGGGGGGGGGGATACTCATCTATCTAATGAGCAATTCACAGATAAGGTTTTCAAATCCGTCAGCCCCTCTATGTCCATGTGTTCTTGAAAAAATTGCAATCCCTCAGCCATGTCAAGCAAAGCTTATTGTGGGGGTGAATCAGTCTGTGGCCTGCTGCCAGCCAGGCCTGCAGGTGAAGCGAAGTCAAGACCTGCCTGTCACCCACATCCTCCACTAACTATAGTAAATCAAAGATGACTTGAACATCATAAAAAACAATCACAAGGCCATAACAGCACTGTTACAGCACTGCAAATGCTGACGTTAGTGAGGAAGGAACAACAATGAATTACTATTAAAATATTATGTACAGCTGGGGTTGTTGGTGGCATTGATGGAAGAGTGAGACTGTACAAATGTAGAAGGAGCTCAATCCTGTAGCTCTGCAGGGCAGGAATTAAGACAGAACAAATATTTTGGGGAATATAATTCAAATATCCTGAAAAAAGGATGGACAGTGGCAAGGTATATTATGCTGGAAATGTCCACTACAGCTTAGCTGACTACAAGCTTCATGTTGGTGCAATACCAAATAACAAACCTTTTACTCACAACTCTCAATACACATGGGTTAAGCGTGGTATACTAAAACAGCAGATTAAAGACTGCATCGCAATTGTAAGGAAAACTGAGCACAAGCATCATGGTAAATTATTACATTTATATAGTACCTTTCTGCCTTACCAGATTATGTCTACCAATCACACACACATTAATAAACCAATGGTGGCGGAGATGCCATGATAGACACTGGCCTGGGCCCTACGGAGAAACCTGGGGTGCATTGTCTTGCTAAAGGACACTTGGAAATGCAAGGCAGGAGGAGCCAAAACATGAATTTTGGTAAACAAAGAAAATAATTCCCCTAAAAGCCATCAGACCTTTGACATAGCAGATGTCGTCTTCCAACGAGTCTCACAGTATGTTGCCTAAAATAATCAAACCCCTGATCCTGATATTGTTAATATCACACTACAGTGATGCAAAACGTATTACCTATACAGTCAGAAAATGTATCTGCTTTAATGTCTCATGAATAACCAATGAACAGATTATACAAAATTAAAACTACAGTAGGTAATGTGTGTTAGAAACATGTTATCATTGAAATACTTTTAACTAACAGACCACAATCAATAACTAAGATTTCTGACCAAAAAAAACAAAAATCAAATGGTATCTGTTGCTGTCAAAATCTGTCCTAGCGTCATCAGTGTAGTTACTTTCTAGCTAGACTTTGTGACTTTTGGATTCTCCCATTAGAATAGAGTTGGCAAAATTAAAATTAAGCTGTTTTGTTGGCTTTGCCAGTACCTCTACAAGCTTCTCTAGCTATCATACTACCATAAACAATTTCATTTTTAGAATAATTTGTGCCAGGACATTATATCCACTTGTGTTCCAAAAGTATTAGTCTTGACAGTAGAGTGAATCAGAGACGGCTAAAAACTCCACATAATGCTGGTGTACTGTATGTAATGCTGATTTAGTCAGGGAAGGTGTACCCCGACCACAACTTACCTTTAGATGCTTGTCCCTTTGATCTCTGCGTCAATGTAGGATGATAAAAAGAAAAAAAGGAATAATGGTTAATTTAATTCAATTGAGATTTTCCACACATATGTGCAGCTGCTAATGTTAACAATGAATTAGAATCAAAATATGAATATTTTGACTACTTCACGAAGAAATGCAATTATATTAACCTATGGTTACTGTTCAGTTAAAGCTTAAGATACCTTCTATTTGCTACAGCAGTTAAAAGCCATATTTGGTTTGCAACTTTGGTCAAATCACGCTCAACTTTGCTAGCTATCGTACCTAATGCTAGCCCTTTTAAAATGGCCTTTTAGACGTCAATAGCACAAATGCAGCTTTTAACTTAAGTTAGCTGGAAAACTCTTGAAACGATACCAGTGATTGTACCACCTTCAATAAAAAAGTTAAAGATTCTCTGAATGAGTTACGTTAGCTTGAACCCGTTTCATTATGTTAACCATGGCTTTAGGTTTTTCTGCCATAGGGGCTGAGTTTTTTCCAGCTACATTGGCATTTAAAACACTTGGTCAAAGTAAAAGATGCGTTTATGTGCTAACACATAAGTTAATGTCATTATTCTCCCGTGTGTATCAAATACATTTAACCTTTTAACGGAATGTAGCTAACCAGCTAGCTACATGCACCGGCCAACGTTTGTGGCTAAGCTAGCACTTCCGAGCGATAGCCATATCCCAGTAAATCGTTAGCGTGTAGCTAGCTTGAAAGCTTTTTTACAGGCAAAGTACATCGTTCTTCCTACCTGAGGGTCAATGCTTGTGGCAGACATAATTCATTAAGCAAGTCCCTGGATTCTCACAGAGCCTGCGCTTGTGACTGGATTTCAAGCCCCGTGATTTAGGAAGCAAGTTCACAGCTCAGTTACAGTTAGCTCCGTGGCTAGCTGTGCCGCTTAGCGTGTGGCTAGCAGTTGTAGCGCAGGCTCAGCTGTATATTTTCCGCTGTGTGCTCGTATCCCAACTTCCACACTTCAAGTCTGTCGCCCCGGAGACTTGTGTCCAAAAAGCAGTCACGTCCTGTTACTGGTTTTCAAGTACACGTTATGTATCGCTGATTGGAGCTTTCAGAGCTTGGATATTTCTGCCCTCTATCGTCTTTTACTTTGTCTTTATTATTCCAGAGAGAGAGAGCCCTCCTCAGTTACGTTAAGCCCTGTACACTTCCCCAATGGCTGCTCCTCCATCCGGGCGTTGAGCCGCCGCTGCAGTTCACGTCTCTCCCCGCCGGGTGGCAAAAGTTTGAAGCATTCTTTCTGTTACTCTCTGTGATCAGTGGTGTAAAGTAACTAAGTATATTTATTCAAGTACTGTACTTGAGTACACCTTTGAGATACTAGTTTATTACTTGAGTATTTCAATTTTGTTCTACTTTGTATTTCTACTCCACTACACAACAGAGGTTAATAGTATACTTTACTCTATTTATACTGCATTTATTTTTTACCTTTAGTTACTTTGCAGGTTTGGATTAGATATATGCAATATAATAAACACTTTAATAAGACTTAAATTACACCTGGAGTAAATCCCTAAGCTACCCTGGATCATACACAGTAATTTAACAAAGCTGCACATTTACAAGCGGTGATAAACACATTAATGCATCAATAATCATCATAAAACATAACATTTATAGTATTCTGAAATGGTAATATGTAATGCTAATACTTTTCTCCTTTTACATGTACTTGTCCCAGAGTATTCCTACACTCTGGTATTTCTACTTTTACTCAAGAACAAGATATGAGTTCTTCTTCCAGATCTGTCTGTGAATAAGATAATACAGAAATAATGAAAATAAACCCTGCAGACAAACATGACTAGTAAATTAGAATGGTTTTTCTTTACTTAATACTGATATTCGTGGTCTTTTCTGCAATCTCTGTGGGTGCAATGACGCCTGGGGTACTATCATCAGACTTTGTTTTTTTTCTACAGGGCCTCTAAAGCTGATGCGTTTTAACCCAGCACAGTGCTCATGTGAGACTTACTGGAATGTAAAATGACACAAGGTAGGAAAAGGACAAAGTAAACTTAAGCATTGCAAGATGTGGTAGCACTCAAATACATTTCCTCCCTTTTGAACATTGGCACACATATGATCTTATTCAAATCCTTCATCAAACTGTCATATTGTGCATACATACTTCTTATAGTTTGCTATTTCAAAGTATCTGGTTCATTTTTGTATAATTTACAATTTATTTATGTATTTTGACCGTTGCAGTACTTTGCCTGTAGTGGTGGTTCCTCTTAATGTGCCCCTAAAACCAAAGCACATTCTTTGCTTTTTGGCAAGTGACGCAACAGAGACAGAAGAAATTCATGCATAACAACCCAGGCTACATTCTAGTATTTATACTGGACATTTCGATTTAGTATCCTACTTACAGGGTTGAATCTTCTAACTGATAACTCTTTTGTCATGTTATTTTTTCGTCATGTCTAGTAGTGTATCGTGAACTCATTTGGTTCTAGCTCTCATTAAATGACTGTAGTTATTACTTTCTGTTACCACTAGGAGGCAGCAAAGATGAACCCACCATCCCTTTAAACTCTGCCAAAGGTCAAACCTAATGTTTACAGGTACTCATTTCCTGAATTTTCGATTCATAATATTGACAGTATTAAAGCAGATAATTCCCCATCTTGTGTTTTGTTTTTACTCATATCTGGCTATTTCAAGTGCTATCCTAAAAATGCAAAAATATTTTGCCAACAGTATTCAATATAGACTTAAAACGTTATTTTGCATGTCTTCTAAAAAGCTTTCTACATGACAACAAATCACAAAAAATTGTTAAATGGGTGCAACCAAACCCTGTATGGTTATGTAGATTGAGAAACAAGTATGACCACACAGCTTATTATTTTATCTGTTTAACTACTTAACACCTTAATCCTCACTTATTCATACAAACTCAGGAGCAAAGGATGTCTACTTCCTGTAGGTCATTGAGGACACAACCAACGATCCATTGTAGACAATAATATTCAACACCTAAGAATAAACAGGACAACCAGCAAATTTGTGATTCAGTTGTAAAAGTTATAGGTTTCTGTCATTGAGTTGTAGGCTCTAAAATAACACCTTGTGCTTAATATCATTTTAAATAAAAGCATAGTAACATCCCTTTTAATATTCATGTTAGTTGTAAGGCTATAGTATTCTTCTGAAATGCTTAACATCTTTTTTTCCTACGAGGCGGAGCCCCATGGCATGTTCACGCTTTCATCTATTCAAGGGTCAATGAGCATACATTCTGGCATTTAGTGGCTTTTCTGGAAAGCAGTCTCCTGTAGGCCGCTGTGCAGGCCCCCGCAGCTGATCATATTATTTCAGCTGTTGTGCTACACCCACCTTCAGTGCAGGCACCACTATGGACCGCAATAGGAATGACTGGCACAGGACAAGAAGAGAAAGTGAAACCTACATGCAACAGAATGACGGGTGACAGGAGTACTACACTGCACATCCTGGAGGAGCCTCAGATGCGGAGAGAAGGGGAGAGACTTCGAACTTTTCAGAACTGGCCAGCAGATGCGCCTGTCACATCTGGAGAGCTGGCCAAGGCGGGCTTTTTCTTTATAGGCCCCGGAGATAAAGTCCAATGTTTCTGCTGTGGAGGGATTTTAAGATGTTGGGTACATGGGGACTGCCCGGCCGAAGAGCACAACAGGCATTTCCCCACTTGCAGTTTCATACTGGGTCGATCTGTGGGGAATATTGCTCTCCAACTCGGATCCTCTGACTCCGTGGATGGCCAACTTTTGAGCCAACTCCAGAGGATGACTATCGATGAACAGGGCACAGCTGGACAGGCGGTGTACCCAGAGATGGAGGCGGAGGATTCCCGGCACACTACTTTCCACAACTGGCCCACAGATGCTTCAGTCCAGCCAGATATTCTTGCCAGAGCAGGGTTCTTCTACACAGGTACACTATTGTTTCACTTTCACCTTAAATAAAAGTATATCATACTTCTTTAATGTCTTAACATTTACCAACATTTGAGTGTCCATGAGAACATTTGAGTGAAAGATTCAGCGTTGTCCTAGTCACTGCTAGAGCGACCTCTCTTTGTGAGAGAGTTCATGATACAATTGTCCTGCTGAGTCATGATGTTGTGGACAGAACAAGCTGGACAGAGCTGGGGCTACTAAAGAAGTATGGCTTCCACAGCTTCAGGCCACACATAGAGTGGGCACAATATTGTGAAAACCCTTCCAAAAATAATACAATAAAATAGAGAAACCCTAAAATGAATTGTGCTTTTGTGAAGCTCATATTGTTTATTTTGCAACTGTCAAAGAGGAGATAATTCCCCTTTATTGTCACATTATAGGTTTCATTTTTTGAAAGACATTGCTTCCTTTAACAATCTGAAGTATATAGCCATTTTCTTGTTAATTTTAGACTAAAGGAGTGTAAAGAGATGGTCTGTGTTAAATTGTATAGGTAGTGCCATTACACTCCTCTCACTGCAATGCTGTTTACCCTAACAGGCCACGGGGACAATGTGAAATGCTTCTACTGTGATGGAGGGCTGAGGAACTGGGAGGCAGGAGACGACCCCTGGCAGGAGCATGCCAAGTGGTTCCCACGGTAACAGAAGGATTTATAACAGATAAAAACATCAGTTCAATGCATTACTTTCCAATCTTTGCACTGGCAAATGAAAATGTTTTCTCAATATAAACGCACAGTTTCACGGTTTGGTTTTGTGTTCTGCATTTATGCTTTAGCAGATTATAAAACAGCATTTTTATATTTCTCAGATGTGAGTTTTTAATCCAGGCAAGAGGGCGGGAGTATATCAGCAACATACAGGATGCTCATTTCCATCTGGGTGAGACTGTGGTGAGAGCTTTCGTCCCTCCTATCTGTTCAGAATAAAGTCTGGTAGAGCAGACATTATAAACACACATTGATAAATGTCATTTTTTTTGTCATTCCTGACTTTGACTGTCAATCACTAATGAACAAAAAAAAAAACATGGTCACTTTTCTAGGTTGGATCACAGACTCCCACAGGCAGAGATATTGGATCCAGAAATGGTAAGTCATATGACATAAAAAAAGCAGGGAGTGCTTGGTATTTACCAATAATTTATATTCCCACCAAGCAGACCTGGATAACAAGAATGGAGCTTTGATGCCTATAATTATCTTTGTGCAGCCAGTGGTGCAAAGAATCAAAGTCTCAACATCAACTATTGCTTGTTCACACAAAAGAGTATAGAGTAAACATTGATAGGAGCATTGCAGGTTGTGCAAGCAGAAAAAATAAATGCTGCTACTAGTTGATTCAATTATCCTGGCACAAGGTTGATCAAAGAAGGTTGACAAAGCATACATACACCACAGCACTACTTAAAATCTTTAATTAGACTCTCACCCTTTGAAATAAAGTTGGTCCATTACTTTTCTTTGAGAGGCTGCTGCAAATGAAATAACTGCAGCTGATGTTTGCTATATGATTGCAGTATATGGAAACTATCTGTAGCCTGTGGTTGCAGGACAGGCATTACAAGATAATTATTCCATTCAATGCAGGATGACAATTGTGATCTATTACAGCATGTGTCCAAACGTATTAAAAGGTATGTTGTTAAAGTACAAGTAGATGCACAACTTGTCATTAGATTTTTTATTGCCCCTTGCAAATGTCCCTAGAGTTAATGAAACATGGAGTGGATATGTAGATGTTTTTTCCTCTGTAGCTGGTCACTGCTTGTGTCTTCCTCACCTCTTTCCCCCCTCTCATGTCCCAGATGTGGTCGGGGGTCTTGGAGCGTCCTCTGCCATGCTCTCTCCTGTGGTGCAGACTGTGCTGCAGATGGGCTTTGAAGCCAGCTTGGTGGAGAGTTTGGTGCAGACCAAGTACCTTTTGTCAGGTCAGCACTACACCTCTGTGTCTGACCTGGTCACTGACGTACTGCAGGCAGAGCAGGAGGACAGACAGAGGGGACAACAGAGCAGAGGTAACAGTCAGTGGAAAGACACAAGCACATATACTCAAGTATGGTAGTTAAGTATATCTGTGGTACTTTACTTGAGTATTTCCATTTTATGCAACTTTATTTTACTTGTACATTCATTTGTTAATTAAATATATTTAACATGACCTAAAATAGAGAACATTGTTAAACATTAAACCCGTGGTTTTGTGGCTTCTGATCCCTAACCAGATAACTTTTTGGTTAAGGCTGTTGTCATGAGTCTTAAGTAGTTGGATTTCCTTTTGATACTTTTTTCTTAATGATGCTTTTCTTATTGCAAGACTGTAGCTTATGCTTAAGTATTTTTACAATGATATATTGTTACTTTTATCCAAATAAAGGATCTTAATACATGTGGGAGCACTGTCACCTTCAAATACAATCTGCCAATTAGCTTTTTGACTAGTTTTATATAAGCAATAACATGACGTAAACATCAATGTGACCATGGACTGTTTTCTCTTTCACATTTTTGTCCTTCAGAGACAGAAACTGTGCAGGGGTCCAGTGCTGGAATTGTTAGGACACAAACACGCGTCAGAGAGCAAGGTCAGAGGTCAATGTCTAAGGCTGTATGATTTGCAGGAAAATTCGGAACTTTTAACACTTTTCAATACATTGCTGCCACATGATTGCTCTGCAGATGCAACACCTGGCTTGTGAGTAGTATGTGTGTAATGTAAAGCTCATCTGACTATCTGTTTTATGGTTTCTCTAACAGTAAAGGACCCAAGCCCCGAGGAGCTGCTGAGGCAACTGCAGGAGGAGCGGACCTGTAAAGTGTGCATGGACAAACTGGTGTCCATCGTCTTCATCCCCTGTGGTCATTTGGTGGTGTGCGGGGATTGCGCTACCAGCTTGCGTCACTGCCCAATCTGCAGAGCTGTGATTAGAGGCAGCGTTCGTGCTTTCATGTCCTAACGCTGTAGTGATAAAATGCTGTTTCACAGGTGTTGCACGAGTGGTCGAAATGTGTATTAATTTGACCTACTACTGATAAAAAAGGATTATTTCCAGTTGCTTGTCAGAGTTTGCAGATTGTTTTCTATAATAAACATTTAAAGCTGTTCAATATGAGTATATGTGTTTGTGTTATTATTTACAGTAAGAGGGCACGTTTGAAATGCACAACACATCTACTGAATGACACACAATATCCTTAAAAGAGCACATTCTTTTATTAACAAACACCTATTTACATGAGCACAAAGCACAGTTCTGGATAAATAGGATTACACAATCAGGTCACATGGGGTGTGGCATCACAGGACACAAAATAGAAGAGAGAAACAAAAAAAGATCTTTCCACTTCATATACAAAGAAAAAGAATTATCTACAAACAGGTGGAAACGTTTTCAGTGGAGACTAGTACATACACACAAACCCATACCAGGTTTCAACTAATTCCAGTCACCAGGGTTTAGGAAGAGGCTGTATTGCACTGAGAGGAAGACTAGTTTTTACATAGTAGCATGTACTACTAATACTGATTATGTTACAATATGAGGTGCTTTGTGTTTTCACTAACCCACACACCACCAGCCTACCAGGGGGGTGTAAACCTTAAAGACATATACCAGACATGAATTATTGCATCTTGCCAATAGAAGGGTGACCAATCAAATCAAGTTAGGCCACTCATCAGTCTGAAATTAGCTGGCAGAAGAGGTAAGATGATTTTTTAAGAATCACAACAGTTTGTGGACTGTCATCTGGCAGTGAAACACATCTAATATGACAGAGGAATTTGAAACATAGCAAGATATTTTTAGGTGCTGACAAAAAAAAAAAAACACTGACAACAGAATGAACTCCTTTGTTCAGAAATCTTTTGCTTCCCCCCCAAAATGCTAAGACAAAACATTTCAAACATAGCACCAAGAAAAATTGAAATCTGACAAAAAGGTTTTGCATTTTAATGTGGTAGGCAACAAATGATCTTGACCTGAATGTAAAGAAAAAGTGTAACACTAAAACAAGTAGGGTCGAGAATCACCTCCTCCGATATGACAATTACAAACATTTTTATAAAATACTATTGTAAAATGAACTGTAATCTGCAGACAAAAAATGATAATTCCCAAGACAAAACATGTAGATTTTTGGACCCTGTAGCAGAAACGCAGCAGCCTTGCAACTTGCACATGACCTCTTTGAACAGCAGAGAGCAGTAGTGATTCACACAGCCAGTAAGGCAACAGGGATCCAACATTTCTTCCAAAAGATCTGCTATTAACAACAAAAAGTGCTACCAATAAGTATAGTAGTTATGACCCACATTTGCCTAAATATAAATGTGTTACATAGCTTGGTCAGAATAAAATTAACATGAGTAGGAAACTACTCAGCAGAATCTTCCAGTTGCTATTTAACCAGCGTATATAAAGCCAGTTTAAGACATCAGTTTTGCTATTTTGTCATTACTTAATATGTTATACACATACTTACAATACAAACCCTGTAAAAAACATGCTATAAAACAATCACAAATGTGCTATCACCATTGAGAATCATCACTGTTCAACTAACAGGCCATACCCATTCAAATCATCATTCTATTATGCAATATGAGAAGTAAAAGCATTTCTATTGTTTCCTTAAAGTTAAAATATGTTGTGTTACCTTTTCTTGACTGTCTGTCAGCCGCCGGAAGTGGCGATAGATAGAGAAGAAGCAAAGTGAAAACAAAGCTTTCTTTTAACACCTGTCTGTTGGTGAAAACAGTCACAACAGTAAGACTCCAGAAATAAAAGTAAGACTCACATGCCCTTCCTTGTGTTTGAATATATCTTAAATGCTAACGCTCTTTTGCATTCATGACAGTTCACATTTCAAACTCTAAATCCCCCAAATCTTCCCCCTGTCTTGTTTCATTATTTACATTTTCTATTTTTGACAGATGACCCAGTAGGCTTGGTGCTTTTGTTCCCTTCCCTCCCTCTACCTCTGCACTCCCCTGCCTCTTCCTGCTTTGCTTGTGTATTTATGCACACAGATCCTGGCCTAAAGTAAACAGGCAGGGCACAATGGCTCATTCCATGGGCTCCACTGTAATTCAGCCCTCCGGCCAAGATCTGAGCCAAACCAGCAGTAACATGCTAAATCACTGAGTCCTCTAAGACACACTACCACAGTATGGGAATTCTGGACAGTCTCTGATTACACACATAATGTATTTATATGCTCTATACAGTCTTGGGGAGTATTAGACCACTATAGGAAGGTCACAGAACCTCAGCAGAGAACTCAGCACACAGAATATGATTGATACTTCCCAAAATTACAAAATATGAGGCTTTGTTTCAGTGAAATCCCTCCTTTCCCGTAACCCGCCATCCATCCCTGGAAAACAATAGAGCCTCGCTGAGAATTGTTGGTTTTTCTGGGCAGTAGACCAGTAAATAACATGTTTTAAGAACCAAAATGAAGAAAGGGGAGGAATGTCTGGTTTGACCGAGTGAACTGGGATGTTTGTGTCACAACAGCCATTTTGTCTCCGTGGGAATTTGCTGTGTCACCTCCCCGCTGGACGCTCTCTTATTTACGGAGACCTGCAGGGAACAGAAACATGGGAAAAAAATAAGAAATAAGCGGGTGTTTGGACACACACACACACACACACACACACACACACACACACACACACACACACACACACACACACACACACACACACACACACACACACACACACACACACACACACACACACACACACACACACACACACACACACACACACACACACACATCCTGGATATACCTCCCAGTAGATTGGGGGAGAAGAAAACGTCCTCTCTCCCATTACAGACGGAGCTGATTAAACTGTCAAGAAGCTAATAAAATATTCATGTCATGTGGGAAGAGAATTATTACATGACTTCCCAGACTTATTGTTATTAAGTTCTTTGCATAACTTAATTGCGAAATCCAATTTTTGACAGCTTTTTGTGTGTTTTTCTCCATATGCTTTTTTCCAGTTACAGCCTGCGGTGTGGTGTCACACGTGCTTCAAACACACACACACACACACACACACACACACAAACACACAATGGTGTCATGTGAGGCCTTCATATTTCCAACAGCCTTCTGACAGGATGTAGCATGTTTCAGAAAGACATTTACGCCCCTGACAGCTCCAGAGCCATCAGTGCTAGTCAGTGTTGTGTTTTAAACTCCTGAATCCTGATCAAACATTAACAGAGCTCTGGAACAAGAGAGAGAGCTGGCCTTGAGTTGAAATTAGTTGTTCTGATTAATGACAGTTTTTGGGGATGTAAACTTGAAGAGGAATAAATAACAAGCAGGCAACAAATAGGTAACACCCAAATTGTATGTGGCTCCAAAAGGCAACGGATAATGTTAATATTCACACGTCCCCTCTTACAGGCACATTTTAAAACCAGAGACACACACATATGGTGGCATGACATACTTACAGGTACATTGGCTTTAAGAGGAGATGAGATGGTTTCTCATTGACATGGTAGAGTGGGAATGGGTCAAATCCACCAATAAAATCAACTGAAAACAAAGGATTAAACATATAAATTATGGAGTAAATCAAAAGACAGATGATAACAAAAAAAGACACTGACAAATAAAAAGACAGGCATGATGAAAAAATGATAAAAGCACACAGCTGAGTGAGAAATGAAATGAGATGCAGTGGGAACAGCTGTAATGTAGGGATGTTGAAAGGCAGGCAGCTTGCCAAGAGCAGTACAAGTCTTTTTTTAGTTTTAAATAACTTTTTTAATCTGTGCGTCTGCCTGGGCCTATGACGAAGCTCGGGAACAGGTAAAAGCTGGCCAGCTGTCAAAGTAGCCAAAGCCTTTTTATCGCTCAGAAACAGAGGTGACCTTCAGCCAGCGACCCAACGCTCAAGCCTTTCTGTTTATTTTCTCACTTAGGAGTTCAGACTTTAGGCCATGTGCAGATGAGCACACCAGTGTTATGTCATTTGGGAGAAAGACAGGGACATGCTGGTAACCAGAGTGCAGTGTATTTTTGCACAGATGCAGAGAGATATTTTTGAGATGAAGGAAAAGGCTAGCGGCTCTTGAGGGGACACAAAGGCTGAGAGAGGGGAGAGAGGGGAGAAAGAGAGGGGAGGACGGGGTGCGTCACGCTTGTCGATCTGACTGACAGGGGGCCAAAGAGATTACGTTGGAGGAGCACATGTGAAAGATGCCAGAATGTCCAGGAGCAGTGGACACCATGTGGGGAAGGAGAGGAGAAACTGAGATTGAAACTGATTCAGTGGAAAAAAGACAACAAACAAATAGCAGATCCTATTTTCAGAGCAGTGGTTTCCAACCTTTTTTCTTAACTAAGTTACTGAAGACCCCTTACTTATGGACATATTTCATGGATATTTCCTTTAATATACAATGCATAACAATAACAGTACAGAGCAACCGATAAACTGTACATTTAATCAAAAATAGTGAACATAGCAACTGCAGGTCATTAGTTTGAAATGACTGATTTGGATGGATTTTGATATTATTTGACTTTAAATCGAACATTGTTTACCTTGCCTATTTTCTTTAATACAAATTCAATGTTTTTTTTCTCTTTGACGATAGGCCTATGTCACATTACCTCCTAATCTGTCAAAACGGTGTACTTGTACTGCAGGAAGAGGCTGTTAAGCAGATGGTGAGGGATGCTCTGTGATTTAAGCTCGAGTTTAGTCTTCACCGTGCCCTTATCCCGTGAGATTTGAAAACAATGATTCAAACTTTAGTTTTCACCACAGTAGTTATCACAAAAAAATCAAGAAGGCTGTGCAACCCGTTTCATGTAGGGAAACGGTTTGAGCAGAAAAAAAAAAAAAAAAAGGCAGATCTGTTTTTTTCTGGGAACCAACATCTATATGGGAGGGTCACAGGCCAGCTATGGAAACTGTAAGGCCAGATCAGTTCAATCCTGATATGAGGAGGCAGGGTGGTCTGCTGAATACTGATAGGTCGGCAGGATGAGTGCAGATTGGCACAGGGTACTGTGGGGGGGGGCGCTGTCCCTTTCCTTTGACCCTGCCCTGGTTTCCTGGGATTCTCAGTTTCATCTGCACACCACACACACAGACCTGTTCCCTTCTCTTTTCTATGCCAGTGATTTTCTCATTAGAAGCAGGTGGGGACCCATTCCCTGCCACGATAAGCTGTGCTGAGGAATACAGCTAGATGATAATGATGGTAGCCATTTCTAGACACAGCAGCTAGTTCTTGGGTTCAGAGTGAAATATCAAGGAAAATTTTGGAGGCATTGCTGTAAAAGTGGGATAAAAATGCAATGTCTCTAGAGGATGAATTGTAATGACTAACAACACAAACCGATCAAACTGCACATGACAGGATACCTTTACATTTAAAAGCCATAATGTTGCCATGTGTCTTGTGCAGCATTCACAGGAATAATGGTATACTTAGCATCGGATATCACCACCTATCTACCATCCTTCAATTTAAGAGGCATTACAATTTGAGAGGTATGTATGTGTATGCTAGATGATATGCACTGGGTTCTTGCTTTGGATAATTTGCAGACAGAGTTGTTATTCATTGGTTTTATCTGACATTTGAACATTTCATTGTTTTTATTGCCTTTCTTCTTGGCAGACTGATTTGTTGTTGTCGTTATGCTAATGTTTTTAGTGCTGCATCTTCCCAGATATGTCAGCTGGTTAGATTTTTCATCACTTTATTTTTTACTGTGCATGCTATCATATATTGTATATCTTTCCAGTCATATAAATGAGAATTTGGTGCATTGCTGTAATGGAGCTTAATGCTCCCAGTCAATTTCCCCCTGAATAAACATGATGGCTAAGAATCTGAGCCTCAACAGGTGCCTTTAAGTGCCACTATACTTGCTCTTGCTCTAATAGATATCAAATCTGTCAAATCGTTAGTTTTTGCCCCTTGTTGAAAGCCTGATATATAACCCTGTGCACCATCCGTCTTACATACTCTATAGTGTACGTCAGTCTGAAAATTGCCGTAGAATCTTTACCCCTTTAATTATTACACACATTCGTCCAGCTCTGACGTTCAGGGGTATCTTCGAAGCAGCTCTCTCAACCATGGAGGTCTAAAAATCTGTATTTGTCCTCAAGAGGCAAAACTGAGCCTTCTTCATGCTTGCTCTCAGCAAAAATCCCTGCTTAGATAAAATAGTTGAAAACTGCATATAGACTGTTCATCGTTGTCGATGGGTGGTTCAAACACTTGTGGATGGAAGTTTTAAAACATTATCAGAAAACACCATTAAAAAACAAAACTTTCCATGTTGAAACGTGTATTTGAATTGCCCCTCTGGTATGGATAATGGCCATGGAAACAGTTATTGGCAGCCAATGAGTGCATGTCATCCTGTTATACGATCAGAGGGGCAAGCTCTGTTTTTTCCATGCAGAGGGAGCTAGCTGATTTTTAATTGTGTGAATACACACACGATATATAAGGTATGTAGGTCAACAGTAAAGGTACTGTATGATGTGCCCCTACACAAGCATGGAGTTATGTAATGCGATTATGTTTCAGGTCAAGTGGTTGAAATCAGGGGATCTGTACTGAGCCGTGGAATACAGGAGAATTTGGCATCTCCCAAAGTGAGTGTGGGTTTGAAGGGCTGGCGAGCTGACCGTGAAACGAAACACAGGCACCGATATAAAGGGAAAAAGACCAAAAAGGAAAAACAGGGTTGGTGAGGATAAAAGTGCAGCATGTTAGATACAGAGAGAAAAACAAGGAGAGACATGGACAGAGATAAAGGGCAGACAGATAGTTCAAGGCTTGTCTGCAACGCTGGCAGAGGTGAGTTAAAAGCCTCTCTCAGGCTGAATTCACACCAAAGCGGCCGATGAGGCGATTGCCCGCAGGGTTGTTCAGCAGTGTTGGGTTGTATACGGCCATTTTGTGTTACTTTATGTTTGGAACTTTGACCTCCCAGTTTAGCCCAAGTACACTTTATATCAGACAGTTAATGTTTTCGGGTCAAAGTGTTCTTATGATCTCGGCATTTCCAAAAGCACTTTACGGCATCTTCTTTCATTTTACAGCGGATAGACACAAAAAGACAGAGGGACTGTGCCTTGTGCTGGAGCTTTGTGAAGGAAACACATTATCAATGCTACCCATGGCAGTGAGAGGAACGGAAGTTTACTGTATTATCTCACTGACTCACTTCTTACCCGTTTTTTCCAGAATACCACACCCAAATGTATAAGCGGACGAGCCGGACTGCCTGATTTTCTGTAAATGCTCTCTCTCTCTCTCGCTCTCTCTCTCTCTCTCTCTCTCTCTCCAATATTTAAAGGCGCTCCTTATAGTTGGCTCAACTCTGCAGTACTACATTTCTGTCCTCACACACCATTACACAGCCAAAACGGCTATCCAGGCTACTCATTTACTTAGACCAGTTTAGAGTGTTATGCTTTGTGATTTTGCAGATGATGACTCCCAGTATGTTTGAGTGAGAGTGTATTTAAAGTTTATCATCCATGCAAAGAGGAGAAAGATTTCAGGCAACAATAGACCAGGAGAGTCTTGTTTTATTTTTTTTAATTAGGCTTGGATCAGAACCTTAATAACACAACTACAAAAAATACTGGCTCTGTTTATTGTTTTTGCATCTTTAGTGACAGGTGTGTTTGTTAAACCCTCATTATTTGTGCGTTGGTCATTGCAACAGCCAACTTCCTTTTTGTTACAATGTCCAACACGCTTTCACTCTATTCTAAAAATGCATCTCCAAGCATGCACTTATCCAGTCATCATGCCCATTACTACAGTATAGACCTTGATTCAATATTTATAAAGACAAGCAGACTTAAATGTGTTTATAACTATGCTGTTTCATAACTGAAAATACACTCCCAAAATAATTGGACATAGTGGTGAAAACAAAACAGTACATACAAGGTCAAACATATTGTTACCCAGAGTAAATCTCAATATTGAAACACAACAAGGACAGCTGGACACTTTGTGTTAGCTATACTTTAAACTCTAGCCAACCAAAATGCAGATTAAAGGCTCTGTACACCAAAGCAGGTGTTTTCAATTACATCTCCCAGATTGGAACAAGCTCTGTGTACTAACAAGTGCCACAACACTGATAGTGTCGATCAAGCCCAGTGTGTGTGTAAGCCCTAATCAGGACTTTTAAACAATGTTTTATTTCAAAACCATGTCAACCAGCACAATACAATTATATGACATATATTGTGAAATATTACACATTTTTTTCAAGAATATCTCTAAAAAACCTGCAGTTTCAAATGTGACCAGCAGTTTTTTAGAATTGACGCCTTTTGAATTCAATTCAATTGTTTCTTTTCATTGTCTTTTAATTCAAAAAGCAATGCGTTGTATTTTATGCTGAAAGCTGCAGGAAGGCCAATTTGATTTGTTTACTGTTAGTAAGTAAACTAGTTTGGTTGTTTATTATTTAGCAAGTTGGGAATCATATGGTTCTATTTCTCATCTTTTATTTAAAAGTCTGTGAATCCCTTTTAGCCGAGGTATTAAAGAAACGGTATTTGAATACAGCTATGGATAATTTATCACCAGACATTTTGACTTGCCATAGTCCCACTCATATGTCTTACGAAGTCATGTCTGTGTGAGACAGTGTGAGCTAGCCAACAGGCACAATACGAGGACCCTAAAACCTAAACTTTGAAATGCGGTACAGCAATCACTTATTTAGTTATTTATCCCTGTGCTTTTTACATTGTGGCTGGTCAAAAAACAAGCTATTCATGATTTTAGGTTATTTTTTGTTTAACATAATGTTTTAACCGGGCTCTTTTAATATATGTTTTAAAGGTGTTAAAATAAAACAGGGTTGGACTTTTTATTAATTCTTTGACCTTTTCACTCTTTTTACAACCTGAGGATAAGCTGCCACCAAAACATCCATGCACCCTCTGGTGTGTCTGTCTGCTCCGGAGGATTTTCTGGGGATGTGACTCAGCACAGAGGGCGGCCGCATAATTAGCAGACATGCTAAAGCAAGCTTATCCCGACGCTAGGCTTCTAACTCCATGACCTACTTTACAAAGAGGATTTTCCCCACCACTCCCTCTGTCGGTGTGTCTGCTCACCACGATAACTCTGTGTAACAAATTCACACACACAAATACACAACAGACCCACACAGCAACAATAAGTCAGTCACGCACAGTCAGCTAAACACACACACAAATGCACGCTGTATATATATATATAACTACACATAAGCACAGAGAGAAGTTAAAATAGGGGAGCGAACAGGAATGCACACACACATAGAGATGATGGTATATGATGCTTTTCATTCTGCCCATGGTGTCATATTGGCTTCTTGCGAGAGTGTGTGTGTGCACGAGTGTGTGTTTTATTCCATTATTCTTTACGCAAGCTTGAGCACTCAAATCTAACCCACCTGTCTCCCTAGAGAGTGAGAGAGTGCTTGGTGTGAGAAGAATTCCTGTTTTATCTCCTTATTCATGAAAAGCTCATCTTGTCTTGTGTTGTTTATTCCTGCATTTTGCCCCTTCTCCTTTCCCCCTCCTTGGCTCACTCCTGAAAACACCTCCCTCAGCTCCCCTCCACACACCTCTTCCTGTCTTTCCCTCTCTCTTTCCCCTCTTTCTTTCCCTCCTGAGCATTCATCCAACCATTCTTCTCTTGGTGAGGGGCAATCAACTGTGGAAGTTATTGACCAGCAAGCACTTAATGAGGTTGATAAAACGAGGGACCAGAGACCTCTTACTTTTTACAAGCACACCTCATTAAAGCTCGAAATACCAGAGATGGTGGAAAGAGACAGAGAGGAAAGGGAGAGAGCGAAAGATATCTAAAACACACTAAAATTGGATTCTCATGCATGATAATTCCAACTTACTGTGGAGAAACCGAGAACTGGGATAAAGCCTACGAGGGAGAAGTAAAGAGACGGAAAAGTTCTGAGTAGGAGGAGAGGTGCTGAGGCAGCCAGGGAGCTCAATGCAGAACATTTCTTTAATCTACACATCAAATGAGAGTGGGAAAATGAGAGCGGCAGAGCGCTTTAGCTGGTTCCTGTGTGTGTCTTTGCACCTGTGTCTGACAAATGTGTGTGTATGTGTGTGGGCATGTAGTCAAAGGGCTTATTATAAATAACAAAGAGCTAGCAGTTGGAAAGCAATGTAGCAGAGATTTACTCCAGCACAGACTGGATTAGAGAAAAACCGACAGATAATTAAAACCAATAAAATTCCCACCATGTTCTCACCCCAGGCTTTTATTTTAACCCAACGTTTCCTTATTTCTGTTTGGTTATTTTTTTTATCTCTGCTTCAGTGTGAATGATTGTCAGTTTAAACAAACACAATCTGTTCCAGACATTGGAAGTGCAAAGCTCAAATGTTGCACAAGACAAAAGGATAAGTCATTATGGAGAAAGTCTTTTTTATTTTAGTTGCCTCGACTCGCATGCTGAAATGGTATTGCCCTCCAGGGATTACTTAGGGGTGACTGGTGATTAAGTGGTACTGCCCAGAGCTGGGGGTGGTGATGCTAACCACTCACAGCCAGTGAATCTCTGGTATGTGACCACCAAAGAACTTCCATACCACTCGTCTACAGGAACACACACAGAAACCACATCCCAAGTCCCCCAAATTACAAGAGTCTGCTGTTTAAGATACAATTAGTGCATGTACTGCTTTGTGCATTACGCTGTGTTCAAACTAAATTGGAGTTTGAGTGTCTTTTTAAAAGGGATTGACATGATTACAGCCCAGCTCAGGAGACTTCATAGTTAGTATTCTAACAAACACGTACAGTATGTGCCTGAGAAACTCCATTTAATCTTAGCTAATCCTCACAGAGAGCATATACATTCATCCATTTGGTTTCAAAGCACTGATGAAAAGGGTCTAAAGGCAGATTCTCAGGCATGTGGACATCGCTATGCGTATTGGAGAGTTACTGCGGTGCTAATCCGATATTTATGACTGCAACTAACCCCTAGATCGAATGTTTCCTGCCCTCTGATTGGCTAACCTCCAGCAGGACCCCTGACCTGCTGCCTATGAGGTCACAGCAGCTGAGTCATTTATCACAAGTGTCTATCTAAGGTTTCCCCTTCTCTTATGACTAACTTCACGACCCCCTGTTGTCTTTTCCCACACCCTTTACACCTTAAGCATGACAGGGAAAGAATAAGAGTCAACTCCCGCCCTCATGTGACTCCATCTTAAAGGTTTAATGCAGACCAACTAACGCCGACACTGACATGAAATACAGTACTGAAAACACTGAGCAACCTCAGAATAAGGATGTTCATGTTTGATTAGCTGCAAGACAGACAGGCACAAGGAAGGAAGATGTGTTTATGAACAAGAGAGTGGGGGAGGTGCAGTCCGGCGGTATAAAAAACAGCTACCCTGAAAGGCGTCAGACAGCTGGAGCGACAAACAAGGGGGCACATAGAGAGAAGAAAGTGAGAAAAGTGAAAGCCAGAGTACATTAAAGGAGGTCTACAACAACAGCCAGGACCACACAGACCGAGGAGGAGGAGGAGAGAAGAGGCGACGACAGGATATGTTGAAAGAGAAAGGAAAGAATGGGCTGAAGGAGGTGTGGAGAGGGAACACATGGCTGCTTCGTTCTTGAGAAAGGGGGAGAGAGAGAGGGTACAGATGGCGGGGGGAGGAGAGGAGGGAGACCTGAAGAGGTGGTAGTGTTGGGTGGGATAGGAAGTGAGGGAGATGTAGCCCTGTTCTCCCCAATGCGATGTTTTCATCTCATCAGTGTAAGCAGGTCTGATTGTTATTGTAAGTCGCTTTGGATAAAGGCGTCAGCTGAAATGAAATGTAATGTACTGCGACGATTCATTAATTGTTGCAATGATCTGTTTCACGAATGTGTGTGTGTGTGTGTGTGTGTGTGTGTGTGTGTGTGTGTGTGTGTGTGTGTGTGTGTGTGTGTGTGTGTGTGTGTGTGTGTGTGTTAGGGTGGAGTAAAGCAACTCACAGCTGTCCTCCTCCTCGGTGATAGCGCTGACAACATAACAGGCGTACACGAAGCCCAGGAGCTGTGAACACACAAGCAAACAAAGAGGGGTTAGACTCCGCCGAGCTGACAGTGTGCAGTTGATAAACAGCTGTGTGTTTGCTTTGAAAGACAACAAGATGATACAGAACATCTAAAATGAAAAAAAAAAAAAAGGATGAAGCCTCAACTTGAGAAATGGTGGCTTTGTGTGTGTTAGGGTTTCCTCAAGGGTAACAAGAAAACTATTTTACAGGTCCCAGCATCTCAAATGTTTACATTGTCAATATAAAATGAATCTCTTTTGGTTTTGGACTGTTAGTCAGACAAAACATGACATATGCAACATGTATAAGACACATTCAGGATATCTGGGATGGACATTCTTCATTGTTTTCAGACTGAATAATCTTTAAAAGTAATAAGCAGGTTAATTAAACAAGAACATAATTACATAATCAACACCTGTATACAATGGATCCAATAACTATGAGTAATGTGAAAGTGGTTGTTTATAGTGAGGGACCCCCAGAGAATTTTCACGTGACTCAAGAGCCTTATTGCAACTTTTAGCTCATTGTTTTGTTTTTTACGCCCCACACCGTCGCTGTTTTGGTTCAGGCACATTGCTTTTATCAGTGTTAATTTGTCCACAGCAGGCAGCAAAAAAAAACGGTTTGAAAACCCGCCATATGCTATCTGCTAAGCACCACACAACAGAGACACAAAGTTAAAGACTAACTAGTGTACATAGAGATACAAGAGCCATACATTTCTACATCACTCAGGAGTTTGTTAAGATGAAAAACAGATCCAAAAGCTGCACGAGTCTCACAACTGTTTGCTGAAATTTCATCAGAACATATTAAAATGTTACCTTTTGGCTATGTTGTTTTCACAGCTTCATAGTGTAATAGCAAGTGTTGGCTTACAAAAACAGGACTTCTCGAGTGTACATAAAGTAGTAGATATCCACAAACACTTCAAAAAGCAAAAAAGCTGAGTGGGTGCATATGACTGTACGTTGAGGCTCGTGCGAGGAAGCAGTGCTGAGAATAGCCTGTGGAACTAGCAGATGGCTGTCTGAGAAACCATCACAGTGAGAGACAGACACCGAGAGACACTCTCTCTCCACCCAGCCATCCATCCATCACTTGGCACTCTGCCATGCCAATTAAAACAGCATCGGGCACACTGCCCTCCTCGCACACTGGGTACACAAACACAAAACCCAAGAGGGGACTGATTGTCTGTGATGGTGGTTATTTATATAACATTCATTCAAACTATATCTTAACTTAGCCTATGTATTTATAAGAGGGACAAAGATGAAGTACAGTTTGCAGGACTTTCATTTCATCTCATTTGGGGTTTATTCCCGTTATTCATGAGTATTATATATGGGCTTGATTGAAGTTCCTCCAGATGTAGATTAAATGTTTTATTTATGAATGAAACGCAGGTGTGGTGTCTAGTAGAAGAGGGAGTTGGTCTGCCTCTGTGTGGATTAGATAAAATACACACAACTCTCTCTGATTATTTCTCACTCAGTTTTCTCTCTCTAGTATGTAATTGCTGGTCTCACCCCTACCATTACAGTGGCGGTGAAATGGAGGTGAATTAGCATATGTAAAAAGCCAGTGTCAAACACAAGATGGTGTTAACAGCAGGGTGCACACCCAGTTTTCAACGTTATTGTGTATGTGTGTGTTGTTGTTTTTGGTAGTGTGTGCTGGTAGACGTTAATATCTATGCATGATTGCAGTTCTGTTTGGATTTGGGGCTCTGATCAGTGATATGGTATGGGATTGAGTCAAAGCCAATATGTTTCAGCAGAGGATGGTTGAGACTGAAAGAAGCAAGGAATTGTTGTGAAGTATATAAACAGATGGCTGCTGAAATGAATAGAAAACCCAATAGTAATTGTTTTAGTAAGGTGAGCTGCCATTACAGCTTCAGTGTGGCTTGTCATAAATGTTTTAAAACTCCATTCACATAAGCACTGTAACTCTTAAATTATCATTTAATTAGTAAATGAAAGATAAATACATTACCCATAGAAGCTGTGAGAGAGTGAAAATACAATTTAAACGGTGTATAAACCCCGTCTTTATCGTGCATAATGTACGACTGAGCACCTAGGAGAGCAAGTGACCGGGTTTATGATGTTTTCATCGCAACTGGCTTGAAACTGGGAGAAACCAAACATCCAAGGGTGAAAATGCCAGGGAGACAACAACAACATGTCTAACTAGAACACAATGAGATTCGGGAACATCTGTACTTAAGGATCGACAATGAAATCATCGGACTAAGTCATTAAACGTTGGGAGACTTGGTTGTTTAATAGCTAATTATAATCTGGGTATATGACTGTCTTGTGCCACCCTTATGCTAAACCAAGGAGTATTTAAGTAGGTGAGAAAGATCGACATTTACAATCTTGAGTTGTGTGCTACACGTTTGAAAAGGAAACCTTGGATAATTTTGGCTTTATTCTGTGTCTACATGATAAACAGAGACCAAAATATATCTTATAATTTGGGGTTGTGTTGGAAAACACTGTATTAGGCCATTTAACAAACAATAAAAGAAGCCCTGCGGAAAAACACGGCGCCCTCATTTATTTCAATGAGACCACTTTCTTGGACGCAGCGAGAGTGCAGATGCACACCAGTCCAAGGGAAATATGCAGGATCATCCAAAAAGGAAAAAACTTAGCCTGACTGCACCCTCATACATAGCAGTTAAGAATAGACAGATGCAAAACACTAGATATAAATACCCTTAATTAGTGAATGCTAAACCTTATCACTGCTCAGTTAGGGCAAATTACCATCATATCTCACTCCGTGTGAGTCCAACTCCAGGCAGCCTGGACACTGCATGGAGTTGGACAATAATATATCTGCTCATATCTGCAGTCCCGACATGGGCTGATCCTAAGCCCTTCTGGCTTCTAGTTTTCTATAGCGTTGGTACATTTTATTTGATGCGTAGAGCTGGTAGGATCAGAAGTGAACACTTGGCGGCTTTTTGCTGGAGGCATTTCAGTCCTCAGCCAAAAAAGGTCAGTGTCCCCAATAACAAGTGACACTTCCACTTACATATCCTTGCATATTAAATAATCGTGCTCATAAATCTTCCTCGCACCCCCTCCTACACACACAGTCCCCGGCTTTCTTCTTTGACTTCCCTACGTCACTTCTGGAGTTCAGGGATCATTATGGAGATTGATGTCAAATTAATTAAGCTCTTAGAGTCCTCACATGTCCTCTGAGGTTTTATGTCAGTCTGCCTATGAGGACGTGCCATACTTAAGTCAACTCATTTTGCTGCCAATCATTTTTCCATTTGCACTCTGCACTTTTGTGTTTAAGTTAGTCAATTTTTAAACACAGGTCTCTACATCACTGTCACTTCACAATCTTCAAATCCTACTATTTTAGCCTTTCTCTTCACCTATCTATGTGTCCTTTTTTCATTGCTTGTGTGGCCTTTCTGTTCGTTACTTCTGGAAGTTTTTGAGTAGTTTATAATTATCTGGACATCTAACAGAAGGAAGCAAGACGGCAGAAAACCAGGCACCAAAGGTTCAGCTCAAGATGTGGGAATACATCAAAAGCAAAAGCTGTCCTCCGGTGGGCCTTCATTTACTATTTTCTTTGTTGGATAGGAAATATTGGACAAGTTGTTGATAGTTCAGCACTATCTTTGTTCCTTCTTGCAGATAATGAGGGCAACAAGAAGTTCAAGGAAGAAAAGATGTCAGGAGAAGAAGGCCAGCTTCTGAGCTAAAAGGGAAGGTTTCTTGTATTTGCATAAGCTAATGAAGGTCAGGTGTATTCTGAATGTGCGAGTGGAGGAACACATTGCCAATTTTGACACTTTACTCATAAACATCCGTCTACTAGACATGTATTTAACTATTCAAAGCTTGCATTCACCTCATTACAAGGAACAATGAGTCATGATTATAGTCAATTATTTGGATATCTATGATGACCGTTTTCAACAAGCAAAATCACAGCTGTAGCTACTTTGAGCTAGATGCTAATGTGTTAATGCTAACATGCCTCCAATGACAATGTAACATGGTTATATGAAGCTTGTACAGTTGTTTGAGTATTTCATATAAGGAAATATGTTCCAATTAATTTAGTAGATAGTGTTTCTCTATAGGGTCAAAAAGTCTCTAAGATTCTCCTTTTCATTTCATGTGAGACAATTACATGGCAACACATTTCACACTTACAGATAACTGAATAGGATTTATTGTTCTCTGTTTTGGGCTGAAGTTAATTAAATGTTAATATATATATATATATATTTTTTAACAAAAAGGTAAGAGGAGGAGCAGAAAGGGAGAGGGAGATGGGGGTGGTTCAGATGTTTTGTAGGCTAATTACACAAGACTTTCTGTCTGACAAAAAGGCACAGGCTTTGCAGCAGGAAATTAGATGTGTGTGTGTGTGTGTGTGTGTGTGTGTGTGTGTGTGTGTGTGTGTGTGTGTGTGTGTGTGTGTGTGTGTGTGTGTGTGTGTGTGTGTGTGTGTGTGTGTGTGTGTGTGCAGCTGCATGTTTAATGACAAAACATGGTGAGATGGGTACATCAGAGACCACATCCACCTGTTCTTTTCCACACACACACCTATACCGCTTACAAGACCACATGGGGTTGTTGAGAGCACTGATTTGCATCTTGCACATCAAACAATTGCAAATAACAGCAAGCTGATGTATAAACCCGACACATAGACACAAGAGCTTGCCCTTTCAGAAATGAACGCTATACCAACAAAGAAAAGACTGCTTGTATGTCACATTCAGCCCCATATAGAAGACCGGACTCAGTGATGGGGAGAAAAACGAGGCTGATCTTGACCAACAAAAGGAAAGGACACACTGTGACACAAGCAGTCAAATAAAACAACAGATACACACTTAAAAAAGCGAAAAGGAAACCAAACATGCCGCTAGGGAAGGTTTATTTCTTTAATGTTGTTTATTTTTAACTAACAAGTTCTCCTCTTTTCCCTGTTGTACTTCTTGCCAACTCTCAGAAGTTTAAGAAGACTAAATATTAGGGTAAAATTAATCTGAAGAAAATCCATTGCCCCACAAAACAGATTAACAATTAAAGCTCTAGGCGGAGACAGCCTTTGAAGTATAATGGCAGGCAGTCATGTTTTTATGATGTACTGCGAGTAGCCCTTCACAATATTCAGTGGCACTGTTGGATACTCATTTTCTCCTCTGGTCTTCAGGTCTTTCTCTTCTCCTCCCCATTTTTAGCAACAGCCAGCAGACCTAAAACTGCTTCAACGATCTCTTAATCCTGGGATCTTTATAATCCTTTGAGGCAGTTGCTGTATATAGCAGTAACAATTCAGTGTCAGCGCTGCCATATTGCAGAGTTGCTTAATGCTTTTATTATGCTAGACAATGCATGGTCATTTCGGGTCTGGCTAAATTACTGCACTTCAAATAGAAGCACATCAAATATCTCTCCAGTTGGCTCCCCATGCAGCACTCCAAAAACCCATATTCCCCACAGTGGTGATGGTTGTTTAACATGAGAGTTTCAAAAACATAGCATGCACTAATGGACTTATCAAACAGAGCACCCTGTCCTTTTGGATGAGTGCGGGGGTGAGTGGGGTGGCCATGCTGTTTTCATGCTGCTGAACTGAGTGAACCTGAACAGCCACAAAACACACACCCGACCCTTTAGGCAAGCACCGCCTCGAGCGCTAATCACAGGGGTCTGCCCGCGCCAAGCCTGCTCAGGGGACCTTTTTTAATCAACCATGGGCTCTTATTTGTCCCCCACCATGGCGTTTCACAAGCTGCACTTTAACACATACTGACATGAGAGACTCATCTAAGATCCCCCCCAAAAAATGAGAGAAGGAGAAAAAGTGACAGAGTGAGAAATGCAGGAATAGGAAAAAGTGCATTGTCATTTCTGTCATTGTGTGAGAGTTTGATTGACATGAAGGTCAAACAGAATGAGATCTGGACAGGAAAGAAGACCGGAAGAAAACTACAGAAAAAAAGAGCAAATGAGCAATAGAGCGAGAGAATGACGCAGTTCCTGCCATTATCGACTTCCACACAATCATCCCAATTCAGGTTCTTAGGGAATAAAGGCACCAGATAAAAGGAATTGCCTTTGGCAGCAATAACCTACACTAAATAATCAGATATCAGTGTGTGTTAGTGTGTGTGTGTGTGCATTTTATTAGAGGCTCAGAAGCTCTGACAGCCCCTTGACATCTCTCACTGCTCCCTTTTGTATGTAAGAGTTAAGTCTACAGATGTTAACTGAATTTCACATCTTACACCATTTTTCTTTTCCTTCTCTCTCGTACCATTCTTCCCATCTACCTTCCACCTCAACGGAGATGTTATCACAGACTTGACTGTTTTATTTAACAGCCGAGACGGTGCACAGGAGCAAAAATGAGGACAGGATAATGGGAGGCTAGAAAGGGATGTGTGTGGCTTTATGTTCTGACTTCACTGACAGGGAAATCTGTCTTTACCGTGGCAGTAAAAGAAAACCAAAGTCATGCAATAATAACAATATTTACTGTAGGATGGGTGGGTGAGTTGGGTTTCAGAGAAGGCAACAAAGAAGAGCAGAGATGGGGCAAAAATATTCCCCTCCGTGATGAATTATACATTATCCCAGTTTGAAAGGGTTTCCTCCACTTGCAGCTGATATTTTAAACCAGTAAGACACTTTTGGACTCCACTGAATGTAGCCTGAAGCGGCATTATCAACACTGGCTGACTTTACCAAAACTTCACTTCTGAATGATTTCCTTCTCGCTCATGATGAATCAGAGCAGATATTTGACAGTGATGGCTCTACTACAGGCCAATGGATTCACATCTTTCATCCTAATGAAACATGTTCCTTGGAGCCAGAACTAAATATTTAATGGCCTCCCACTGCAACCTTGAAACCCCCCTGACAAAGACAAAGGGAAATCCCACTTTTTCGCCTGATTCGTTTCATTCACTCCCTCAACTTCCTCTTTGTGTCTGGCCCTCTGTTTTAACTTCACACACCAGATGGTTTATAACACAGAACCATCTGAGTAGTCGTCATTGGAAACTCTAAGGAAAAGGGCAGGCTCTTGCAAAGAGATACTTGGCAGGTGATTTGATGAACCATCTGTCAATCAAATTATTGGCAGAGCCAGTGAGGAGAGGAGCAGACCATCTTTTACGTGAGGACAAGCCTTCAGTGCCCTTCTCTGTTCTTTCGAAGAGGAAAGAATCCATATATAACTGATACTATTGCGACATCGTCTCACAAGTTGCATCACACACAACTTAACTACAACCTTAACTGCCAGTGGCTTCTCACAGGACACCCATTGCTTTAAACAGCTGGTGGTTCGGACACAAACAAATTATTCGAAGCCTGACAAGATGAATTTTTTATTACGGTATATCTTGAAATATTGGGATAATTCACCTGCCATGCAAGGTAACCTCTGTTCCGTCAGAGAGGAATAAGGAGAAACCAAAACAAAAGTAGACATCTCCAAGGACTCTATTCTCCTAGCAGTGTTAGCCTGAGATGAAAGTGAGGGTACAAGGCGCATGATGCCATTAGTGACACATGGGACTGTAGTACCAATTTGCCTTTTCATCACGGGAACAGTTGGAGTTGGTATTGCATGCTTGGTTGAACAACACCATGTAAAAATGCGGGCCTAAAAAGTGTTGCCATCTCTTGTCTATGAGAGGCAAGGAGTAAACCAATATAGTGCCTACAGTGGAGGGACTAATGATGTTCAGTGAGAGGCTATAAAGTGAGGTCAGCCATTTTATTACCTTCCTCCATGGGGGTGATGGGATGGATGGTACAGCGCTTCTTAACACTGGGTCCCTCTTCTAGTCTCTTTTCTATTCCATTTTGAAGTAAACTGCATTCAATGTGCTTTCTCAGATGTATGTAAATTAAGATTCAAGACTAAGAATGAAAACAAACTGGACTCTAAAACCCACTGAAGGCTGATAAAGCTGAGTTAGTGCCCTCTTCCTCTAGATCTCCCGCTGCCATCATGTATTGGAAGAGTGGACTTGTTTATGTACATTGCAATGGAGTCAAAGTTTGGGAAGTCAATGCTTCTGTGAGTAAATGTTTGTACTGTTCATGTCTGAACCCAGGTACCCGCTGTGCTGGCAAATAAGAAAGTCCTGGCCCCTGTTCAATATGAGGTTTAGTTAGTCATACATGAGTGTGTGTTAATGTGTATGCTGGCAGGATGTGTGTTTCTGGTGTATTCATCCAGTGTTGTACGGAGAGGACAATAACAGTCCTTTCAGTGTTTGAATAACCTGTTAGCAGTTGGCAGGTCTGAACCTCAGCCAGACAAAACAACAGATCAATTTTTCATTCAGTGACCGGGGCAAAGGAAGGGAGGCTGTGACAGAGAAAATAACAGGTTGCTGTAGAAGTTTACTGAGGAAATAGCTTGAGGCGAAAACCAAAACATCACCTTTATTCCTATCATGTTCACCTTTCACGTACATAAATCCCATAAGGAATTAAGACTCCTGGTCTAAAAAGCGTATTATGATGACTTCCTGTGACACGACATGTCCCCACATGTGAATGTGTGTCACATAACCAACTTGTACTCACGGCAATGAGAATCTGTGCGCCGCTATGCATGACCTCGATGTACTGGTAGTCCATGAGGCAGCCCATGACAGTGATGTAGGAGTGGCTCTCCGTGGTGCGAACCCCTGGAGCCTGAGGCATCTCTCTCCTCACACAGCCCGGCCCGTGTTCGCTCCACCAGGAGTGATGTGCTGAGATGTTGAATGTCAGCAGGTCACTGTCCTGAAAGGAGAAAAAACAATACTTTCTTTGCATGGAGTCTATGCACAACTTATGATGTTCATTTATTCTTTATGAGAAAAACAAGGCTGAATCACAGGTGATTTTGTACAAGAGGTATGGGTCTTATCTCAGGAAACTTGCAGTGGTGTTAGTATTCTGTGTCTGTCACAGCTACAAGCTCAAGTCAGCAGGTCAGCATGCTAAAATACTCAAAAAGGCAACGTTGAAATGCTGATGTTAAGCAGTTATAAAGTTCCTAAGCCTGATGGAATTTTCCAAGTCCCTTCAATACTAACTAACATTTATCTGAAAATTAAATATAGACCCCAGGGAAGCACTAGAGCATAGTTCACGCGGACCGCGGTTCGGGTCCAGACCCTGACGCCGACCTATACGGACCCGGACCTATAATCAATACATTGATAAGGGATTTTCATTTTGACGGTGCAATTCTATTTTAACCGGCGCCGACAGGGGGTGAAAGAGATGAGTGAGTGAAACAGGGAGATAAACACAAGAAGTACAGACAAGTTAGCAGGAGAGAGAGAAGACGGAGAGAAGAGTGAGTGAAGCGACGAGTTAGCAGGCGACAGAGAGAAAAGGCGGAGAGAAGAGTGAGGGGAGAGACGAGTTAGCAGGAGAGAGAGAGATAAAGCAGTGAGTGGAGCACATGTACTGTATGTATGTATGTATGAGAATGGCCCTGACACCATTTCAGCCCTGAAAATCCTGGCCGGACAGGCTAGAGCTCAGTTCTCTCACTGAACAAAAGAAAGTCTGTGAGGGAGTGGAATATAAGAGGGAAAGAAAGACAAACCTTAAAACTGTTCAATTGTTATGATGTGTTCGGACTGATATGTTCTATAATTGGCTGAAACTGTTAAGTCAAGATGTGAAACAGTTAACAAAGAAAAAGGGAAACTCAAGCTGCTGCATGCTGTATGCTGCTGCACCTTATTACATTTGACTAAAAATTAAGCACTTTTAAGATGCACACATTTTTAAAAGCTATTTTATTTGTTTTCTCAATTTTATTTTTTTTCTAACTGGACCTTGTTGAACTTTAGTTGAATACCCCTGCCCTAGAGGATAGCTCAGGAAATCAACGTCAGCAATCATCTTTTTGGGATCATGAGTTTCAAAAATGTCATGGCAATACATCCAAATGTTTTCAGTCTCGATATGTGGTGAACTGACCCATTTTGACCTTTCTAGAGACTTGCTGCTAGCATGGATAAAAAACATTATACAACTTACCACATGCTGCATCAAGCCAGCTTTGGTTTGGATTGGATTCTTTTCTGGATATTTGTTTGTTGCCCTAAAACATCAAAATGTAATTCAAAACAGCTGTGTCTTTCCAAGAACAATGCACTTTTTAATGAAAATCTAGAGAAACTAGTACTTACTAGTGAATAAATAATTGCTTTTTAGAAATGTTGACAGTGTGTTTGGTGGTTCATCCAGAGTAACAGTGACAGGAAATAAATGTTTCTGTTGAGTATTTTTAAATGGGATTTTTTATAAAGTGCTTTGAGTCCTACAGGTAAAACTTCATTCACCTCCATCGTATTGGGGTGAGGAATTAACTCTCAGAACCAGGGCAAAGAACCTAAAAATATCTGTAGGGCTAGACAGCATTAGAGGTATGAGTATAATATAATGTAATATATGTATTTTTTTATAATTTGGGTGCCCTTTTAATAGTCTGAGTGTAGATTGACAGCACATATGACATGCCTGAAACCCACGGGGCACAGGTTACGAGGACACAAATCTTTGTCTGACTGAGCCAACAGACTTTTCAGAGGAAACTTTCATAACTTCTGAAAGTGCACCAAACGAGTACTGCAGCTTTTAAATCTAGCATTTTATTCATGTAGCCCTTGTACACCCAGGTGATGTTTAATCTGTACAGAGCCATATGAGCCCACGCATACAGACGTACGGACGCTCACACCAATCGATACCTCAATACAGCAATCTAACCCCGCATCTGCCCCCCGGTGACGAGACATGCATTATTAACGGAGCTGAGCGCTGTCAGGAAACATCTCTGATTCCTATCAACCCCCACTCACATTAACATGTAAACCTCGACAACACAAACTTATCGCCCGTATCAACAGCTGTCAACAACAGATCTCTGAAGACAGTGGGACAGAACTGCAACAGGAGTCATGAACAATATTAAAAAGAAGCCATTGTATATTATCCATGATTTGTTCATGTTGATTATTCCTCGTCTCACATTTCCCGTTTCTTTCTCACAGAGTCACAAAAACAAGGGCAGCTGAAGGTCAATACGTAGAATTGTGAAGACTAATGACTTGACAGATGCCATTGATTGAGCCTGCGAGCTAGGGAAACCATCTCTATCCTAGCTGTAGCTGCGCTCACAACTGCAGGACATTAAAGTCAATATTGAAGCTTTTGGCAACTGACTGTCAGAAGTAGTATTGTTATGCTCCCATGCACCCTGAAGCACAAATCAATCCCTCTTCATCACAGATTCAAGGTTAGTCTGCTTATCCTGCTCAAACTACTTTCTTTAATAAAGTCAGGATATATTTAGAGACAATCCTATTACTGGAATCATTAGAGACATTAGGTGGTCTATAAAGTTCAAGATCAAATAATAAAAATCTTATTTCTCATGATTTATTATTTCTGAAATAAAGAGAAGAGAGTTTATGTCCATGTGATCACATAAGGGAGCAAACCTGAGGCTTGTAGACTATTCAGGCTCTGACGAGGGTCTCATACTTTATATAAAAGGTGTGCATGCTAATTGATTCATACACTGAATCAAGAGAGACTGTGTTGAGGGTGGTTTGCATGACTCAAATACAGACTTCAGTTACTTTGTGTGTAGGGTGTAAGAAAGAGAGAGAAGGCAAGAAGCCCACAGCGGCGGATTAATCTGTTCTTCAGGTTGAAAGAACAACTGATAAATGAAAACCAGGCAGTGCTGATAAAACTGACCACTGAGCTGCCTTTCAAATTCCCACTTTATGTTCATGAAGTTTTTACATAAACACATGTAATTGATAGTGCGATCAACTTTATAGGCAATCTATATAAGCGATTACAGCGATAAAAGTACTGTCGGACCATTTGATTAATTACATTAGAGGAGAGATTCACTCACCCAAAAACAATAAAAAAGTTACACACACAGTTATTAAGATGATTTAAATCAAGACCAAAGAGATGCATCGGCTAACAGACAACTTCCATAGAGCCCAGCCTCTAGCTTGACTCCAAATCTGAATATATAAAAAGAAAGTCATGCCAGAGAGATAACATGTTTTCTATTTGAGTAAGTCACTATTGTTGGGTAAATAATGATATACTGATATCAGAAGAGAGAGATGTTTTTATAAAATATTCCTTATAATTACTTATAAAACATTTTTTGGAAACAGCTCAGTCTGGAGTGTGACAGAAGCAGATTCTATTTCAGACAGCTTAGTGCTGACATCCATAGACTGTGTGTCTACGGTCACTGTGTGCAGAGTGTGAGATGTAATGAATAAAAAGAGAAGTGCTAAAGGCCTGGGGACTGTTTAAAACAGAGGTGTAGAGTAGCAGGGGTCTGTCTCTCAGTCTGTCCTGCACGGTGGGGGAGGGGATGAGGGATCAATAGGAGGTGACAGAGCATGTGGCATATGACTCCAACAACCTACCCCCTTACTTCCAGGGCCTGGTCACCTTTACACACTCAAACACACCCTCAAGAACAGTCCTGTCAACATCTGTCAAGGCTAGCTGAACAGAATTCGCTGACTTGGTTTTATGACAACCTATGTTGGGGACCTCTCAGAAAGCTATGTGCCAAGTTTGTTCGTGCATGTTTAGCTGGGGTGTGGGTGTGTGTGTGTGCGATCCATTAGCCAGCTCTTCTCCTGGCCACCATATGCAGAGCTGGGAGCCCAGGCTGGCTCCATCTGTCGGGTTAATGCCCAGCCGCAGCCCCAAGCAGCTGGCCCCTACAAGCCTCATTATTGTAGCATGCAGGAGAACACACAACAAACTCACACATGTAGTGGACACACAGACATATGCAGTGAGAGACAGACACACTTGACGGTCTATCACACAATGACAAAGTCACCAGAGCTTGGGAAGGTGTGTCTGAAATTCATTTTCTGAACGTTGCCTACATGAATTCATTATTCACAATGGTCAGGCAGGCATTCGAGCCAGATAAACATCAATACCCAGAAAACAAGAGGAGGAGGGTTGGGGGAGTGAAGGGTAGAGGAAGGGAGTATGCTACAATTAAACAGGCAAGGTAGGAAACTTGCAAAATTTGCAGAACAAATTTTAAAAAGATCAAAGAAGCAGTGAGCAGAGGGGAAAAAGGGAGAAGACAAGATGTCAGGAGGATACATTTACAGGTTGAGAGGTGACCACCCAAACACTTCTCTTTGTCTGGATAAATATGCATCTAATCTGCACTCGGGAACCACAGGGGATCTCTAAAGATTTAAGAGAGTGTATGTGTGTGCGTGGTGGCTTGGGACGGAGGATTTTTTCACAGATTATATACCTATTAAGCTGTAAGCTTCCACTTGAAACTCAACAGGGGGGTAACCATCCTGCTGTCAGCAGAGATGCAGCACACAAACATTAAAGAAAGAGAAACGTTCTTCAGGGCCAAATAATGCTCTGTAGCGCCGTTGTTTGTGTCTATGGCACAGATTCCTAAAGCTCAGGGAGTGATTTATAGTTCAGCGTAGGATGCATACTAGATGGCTGTGTTGCTCAGTCATTATATACCACAAGCAATCATGTTTACTTGGGCTGCATTTGCTGCTCTCACGCGGGCGTTCAGGCTTGACATAGGCAAAAAGCACCTGCAGCATATCTAATCATAGCTGATGTTCAGCACTGATAAACCTCAAGAATGTTTCATTTATGCTATGCTATTTCACAACAACAATTCAAAGCAGATATGTCTATTGTCATAAAAGACATTGGCACAGGCTCAGAATTAAAGCTGAATCATTTCTCGGAAAAACAGCTCAGATGGCTTTTTCGAAGCAAAAACAAAAAAAGGATTGATGGGTTTTTTTCCCAGACAACCATCAATGCCCTCACCTGTCTTCTAGTAGTCAGATTAACTCACGAGAAGATAATTATAGTATATCTATACCTGTAAAAGTTAGCTTAACTGTTGGATGTTGTTACTTGACAGGTATTTTGTAAAGGATACCTTCTCAATCAATGGTGTCAAAAACTGTCCTGATCTAGACTAATATGCTGGTTGACTCGGCTATGAAGGACATTCCCAATGCTTCCAAATAAGAAACATAAAAGGTGTGTCATATAAACCAGGCTTCACTCCCCCACCAGCCTGAAACTGTAACCTCAGAAAGAACATTCATCACAGTACAGACAAAGCCACCCCACTTGGCGGAGAGAGGCACAAGGAACGATTTGGAGAAAACAGCAGAAGGAAATTTCTCACCTTGGACAGGCCGCCTACGTCCAGGTAGAAGCAGATGATGAAGACGTTCCAGGCCACCCACAGAGCAGCCCATACTGTGTACTGCAGGGCAGAGACACAGACAGATTAGCCACATAGAAACTACATGAACTAAACAAAGCAGGATGTGAAAGATGATTAAAAAAGATGGCAGGTAACCCCTTAAGCAAGTCAAGTCATTGGACAGCAACCTATCCCACACATACACACATTCTCAAATGTATTTATACACACCCATACTTTGCAAACACTGCACACCCAGATACTTTTATTTATTTTATTAAAAAGGTGCCAGTAAATTCAGCCAGTTTATTTGAGCCCTGAGGGAGCATCACACATTTTTACTGCTCAGACTGAATTAAGGTTACGACTTTATAAAATTGTACAGTCAGAAAGCCAACCGATGACAGACATGGAGTGTGTTAACTGAAACTGTGTAAAAGACTCATTATTGTGAAGGTTGTGAAATCCTATGACTCACGATTAATCCCTATGTTTAAAATGTCAGAAGTGTCAGCGGAAGAGTGGAGGGCAAAAGAAGCGTTTCGTAAAAACATACATGTTGGATCATGAAACCCCTTAGCTTGCTCTCCCTTTTTCCACTTGACGTGAAACAATAGTTCTGCTGTCCCTCCTTCCTGTCCTCCATTCCATTCCTGCTTCCTCGGTTTCTTCATTGTTTTCCTGTGTGGCTCTCGCTTATCCATCTACATCTCCCCTGTCTCTCTTTATTTTCCTCGTATCTCTTTTTCCCTCCCCTAATCATTTCCTGTCATTACTAGCACCATCTGTGCCTACACTTATGCTACTCAAAATAGGCTTTTAAAGTGTACGGTTTGGTTTAATACAAAAATAAAGTGCTTAAAAGAACATTTATGTAGCATGTAAGTGTTGCTTGTTATACCAAAAGCAGTGAAACCAAAGGCAACACATGCTTTGCACCGTGTTTCAAAGAATGACCTTCTCTGTCCAAAAACTCGACGGAGAATAAATCTGATGAGCTACTTAGCCCCCCCCCAACACAGCCACCCCCTTTAATTATCCCTAATTACCGCGGGATTAGAGTGATTTAAGGGTGTCACACAATGCACAAGAGAGTGCTGCACACTTTGCAATTAAAGAGGAAATGCAACAACATGTCCAATCAAATTCAAAAGCAGAGGACTAAGGCAAAGCGAAGTGACACTGCTTAACTAAAACCCAGAGGAACAGGATTATGTGACAGACTGTACAGAGTTTCACAAGAACCCCTACTCTTCATTCAAGTACTCACCACCACAATGTAGCGCGGCCGGTACTGGATGGTGCCAAAGAGGCCAAGGATGACCATGATGATGTGGAAGAAGTTGGCAAGGATTGGGGCCCATTGGTAACCCAGGAAGTCAAAGACCTGTCTTTCTAAACCCAAGATCTAAAGGAGGAGAAAAAGAGAAAGAACAAATGTTAAATCAGGTTGGTTTATCATGGAAGCAAAGTGACTCTCCAGCTGCGACAGTGGACTTCTGGGCTTGCCAAAGATACACAATCAAAGAAAAATACACACACGCAACATGGATGTATATAGATTTAGTCACTTTACAGCAATTGGTCAAAAATCATATATAGCGCAAGCGTAAAGGAAAAGCTTGAGTGTTTTCGGCCTCCAACTGTGGGAGCGCCGGAGGTGAACACTGGAAGTTTTGTAAAATAAACAATGACGGATTTATCGATTCAACCCCTGCTGAGCTAAAAAGCTGCTCACTATTTCCACCCTTCCTGCCAATGGCCTCCAGGAATGAGAATGCTCTGGGAACTTTATCAGAGGTGAGGGCCTTTCTTAATAGTACCACTGCAGTGAGCTTACACGCTTCATGAAATATGTGCATGCAAACAACGTGTTTACATGCACACTCGCATGCATTAGCAGAGTAAAACCCTCTACAATGAAAAGAGAAATTCTACAGAATTCCCAATTCAGGCTCACCCTTATCCGCACAGAGGTTACAGGCCAATTATTTTAAATGTATTAATTAATGTAGGAGTTTTTTCTATCACCCTTCCCTTTACCTGAGCCCTGTGTGTGCAACATTTCACGCAACAAAACAAAGCAATTTTAATCTTTAAGACTGTGAGTCTCTATTTGCATCAACTCAATTAGCATGCTATTTGGGGGAAAAAAAGGGGAGAGGGGGGTGAACCATTTAATTAGATTTCCATTGCCAAACCAATTCCATTCCCAGTGTGTGTGTGTGTGTGTGTGTGTGTGTGTGTGTGTGTGTGTGTGTGTGTGTGTGTGTGTGTGTGTGTGTGTGTTTCTCAAGCAACGATGTGTTTTGTTGTGTGTCGACATGTCATTTCCAGCCAAGCGCGTGAAGATGGATGAGGGAGGGACGAATCTCGTCTCTGCCGCACTGATAGGAACACACCATCGAGCACATTCACACAAACGGCATGCACAAGCTCGGCTGCTCTTCCTAATGTAATGGAAATGTTACCAGCAACCCAATGAGACGTTGTGACAGGCAGGGGAGGGAGATGATCAAATACTGAATGATAATTAAAAATGAACACTCTTGCTCACAGGGGGCGAGGGTGATAACTCCACAGACAGGGTGTGAAGCGACAGAGGTTGTGGTGAGTGAACTGCAACCTGCACCAAGGAATATCATCCCAAAGTCAAGGAAGGGCTCAGCAATTTGAAGATAAAGGCTTCACTCTAATGGGAGGAGGGGAAAAAAAAGACAACAAAAACAGCCAGGAAACAAAATTAAGATGGATGGGGAGACCATTATGAACAAAGATGGTAAACAGATAAATGGAGAGATGCGAGAAAAAGCAAAGTAAACCACGAAGGACATGTGCTAACATAGAACTGAGCTCCCTCCCACTTAATAACCTCTCTTTATCCCATGGATAGAGGGCAGAGGGAAATGAATTAATTCAAAGAAGTCAAGCATCATGTGGTCAGCTCTAGGAGGACATCAGCAAAGATGAGGTGCAGTTACATTTGTTGGCCTTTTGGAAGAGACAACCTTTGAGAATTTGATAAACAGCTTTGGCTTTTAGACATATGGCTGGGAAAACAGGGATAGTTATATAACTGATAAAGGAAGCCCAAAAGGTGCCATTATGTTTAACCATAACTGCTTTTAGAATTGTCAAAAAGCTTTGGATACCCAGCTCCCCAAAAATGTTCCAATTGTAGCTTTATACTTGTAGTTTGGGTGGATTTTTTTGCCCATGTTAGAGATAATTCAGCTAAGCTATCAGAATGTCCTCTGGTAATATTGGTGGGAAATATAACTATCCAAAAGCTCTGCAAAATCTGTAAAGCTTTTAATCCATTTGGCTGGATATAGCCATGACCTTTGGTTTACCACCTGGTACCATTTTTCATTTCTTTGCCATAATGGAAAGACATTTTAGTGGAAAAGCTCATTGAGACTTCCTCTTACACCTATACAGCCTATTCAAATTAGATTAAATTATTTATGCTAACTGTAATATATTTTGTCACCCTCCCTGCTATTTTAGTCCAACACCACACACTACTAACCATGATTCAAACATTACATGAACACACATTTTCCGTGTGCAAACATGAATTCCTATGTGGACTGCTGCCCCAGTTCAGGGCAATAGTTATGCTAATGAGCATGGACCTTCTACTACCCATCCACACACATACTTTAGATTCCCTGATGTATTCATTACACACGGCCATGGACCCTTCCCTGAAATATTTCCACCAGTCATTCAATCAAATAAGTGTATAGGTATGAGAGACCGGCATGTGGGAGTGTGTATGTGTGCATGCTCCACTGAGATGCTGTAGTAAGCCTATCACGTTCACTGCTAACTCAATAATCCACCAAGATGACAACAATCAATCAAGAATAGAAAGGCCTCTGCTCACCCAGACACACATACGGGCGCTCACACACGCGCACAATCACACAAACCCATGTGGCACAATTAGCCCACAATTCATAGGAAGCAGGTTACAGGAGAGTGGGGTAGAATTTGATCAAAAGATACCAATGCTCTTCCAGGAATAGAGTGCCGGCTACATAACGGCCCGTAAAAGCCTCCCACCGACCTCCCGCAGCACAAATGACTCCCTCTTGGGTGACGGAATCTCTTAGTGTGTATTTTGGTTTTGTGTGTGTGTATGTGGAGAAGCATGTTGCCCGCACATACCACTCCTCCCACCATAAATACTAAGCAATTAGAGGGTGGTAGGACAGCAGGATGCAACAAGCCCCTCTCTCATCTCCACTACTGCCCATCCTTTGTTGTTCTGTTCTCTTCTCTCTTTTCCCTTTTTATTTACCATTAATTATTCTGTCCTATAGCCATCTAAAACAACAAGGATTGCTGACCTGAATTGTGCTGCTACTGATGGTTTTAGCATGTATATTTTTTCAGTTTCTAGAAAGTGCCCAGGAACAGCATTAGGCTTTAAAGCATTGTGCCCTACCATTACTACAAAATCATAAATACAACTTTCCTGTCAATCATTTGACGCCATTTTGGCCCCAAAAATGTTCCCCATTGAAGGTTGGGGGGAAACAGCGGGAAATCAGCAGGTTTTTCTGTTTTTTGAGGATATCAACTTCCAAGCATGAACAACTATACAACCCTTTTTTAAGCATTACATCCAAACAGTTGTAAAATACACTAATAGTCAAAGTCAATCGTCTTACCTGGAATAAGGAGCTGTTGCTATGTAAAAATGACAGAGAAGTTGGGAGACAGGTTAAAGTGCACTTTGCTTTATGGGCCATACAGATTCAAGTAAATATACACCAGGCGCTCAAAGTTTTTTGGCTTAATGCTCTACTGAGCAACTTTCCTATGAATGAACTGGGTCTCTAACCCTGTATCCAGTTCTGTAAATACATCCACAGTTCCTTGAGGCATGTGCATAAACAAGCAGACATACACTAAGAGAGATAAAGGACTCAGGAGTAGACAGCCGTAAATTATAATCCCTTCTTTCCTTAACACCTGAATCGAGTCCAAAACATTTCAATCATCCCAACCTTCTTTATCATGACATGAAGAAGAAGTGACGTGAAGAGAGTCACACATGTAAGGGTGATGAGCAGATTAGGATGAACGTTTCCCAGAGGAAAAACACGTTTGATCCACATCATTTGATAGCTCATTAAGAGCCGCATGCATGCTCAAGATAAGTGTCTGAAATGCATGAAAAAGAGTAAGCTTTGCCTAAGCCTCCAACTGGGACTTCAAGTAGAGACCAAAACACGTAGCAGAGTGGCTCTGACAGTTTATTATTAATGCCTCGACTGTGTTGTCACAAGTAAGTGATATGCAGTAGTGGGACACACTGCTGTCGAGGTGTTAAGACAAGATGACACTGCCCCACAGCGAGAGGATGGATGTGACTGGTGACCCTCTCATTTTCGCAGCTCTTCACCTTAGCCTGCAGATACTATAAATCACATCTTTGTTTATCTCTATGTGTGCACGTCGTCTGTGAAATCTCCTCTGATAACATGTTACTGAATGTGTCATCAGTATCTGTGATTTAAAAAGGATGTCTGTGTGCAATGCGTGCGTGTATGACTTTAGGGCTGCATGAGTCAGTCTCCTTTACATTGAAGCATATAACTGACTCACAGTCAGGCAGAAGGACGACATTGAGGAGGAGATGAGGGTTGAATTACTACCACCACTTCATCTCCTGTTTTCGTATCTCAATGGACTCGCTAATGGGTCGTTTTTACTTAGAAGCATTAGCCAATGAGGCCAAGCCTGATAAAATGAAATGATTCAGGAGGTTCAATTTGCATTCAATATCCCAATTACCATTCCTGTTTCATATGCGTCTGCACCCGGCAAACACACTTTACTGCCTGCTGGATGTCACTGGGAGTGACTGCAATGGCACATTATAAAAAAGCCATCCAGACTGATTCATGGCTTGCCATTTTTACTGTCTTTATCTTCATATAGCTTTGACATAGCACTGTTTGGATTTTCCACAGGTATATTGAAATTACTTGGCAGTAACTCCATTTCTATGAGTACTTGTGAGTCCTGTAAATGAGTGGTTTCAAAATCAGCTGTTACGAGCCCCCCAGGGGACCGCAACAACACGTCTAAGAGGTCGGCAGATGGTTAACAGGAGAGAAATCAGAAAATATCTGTGCTACACAAACTAGTAATATTTCCCAGTTACCTCTTTGCATATTTTGCATGGCACTTATTAGGGCTCTCAGAAGAATTGAAATAACAAAAAAGAAGAGGAACAAAATGAAAATCAAGACAAACTGGTGAAAATCTATAAAAATATCTTTACAGGTTTATTCTGATCAAAGGTACAAAGACCTTACTGGGTCAGCGACTAAGAGAGGGTCGAAACTACATTTAGTCTACTTAAGACACATTTTACTGCCACAACTCTTTACCAGAGTGGACCAGAATGGATCAGAGTAGGAAATGAGTTTCCTAGGTTAAAAATATATTCAATTACAACCAGTTTTTCATTGGATTCACAGATATTAAATTGATCACACACACACACACACACACACACACACACACACACACACACACACACACACACACACACACACACACACACACACACACACACACACACACACACACACACACACACACACACACACACACACACACACACACACACACACACACACACACACACACACACACACACACACTCTGAGGCAAGTCTATTCCGAGACACAACCTGTGTTATATTGCAAATCTAAATTAGGAGAAAGACAGTCCCAGAGACAAGCCATGAATAAGAGGCTGGCAGGTATTTCTTTCATAAATTAAATCTGTCACACTTGACCTGGCTTGTCTTTACCCTGTGACTCCCAGCAGGCAGTAAAGTACTTCTCCAAAACTTTCTGCAATCCAATTTTTCACCTCTCGCCTGGGTAAAGTCATTATAGTCTGGTGCCTGCCCGGTCCTTGTGTAACTAATGGTGCCAATCTCAGTGTGTGTGATGGGGTGTGTGTGTGTGGCTTTCTGGATACATGAAGGGTTGGATAGATAGATAGCCGTTGGTGGTGCTTGGTCTAGCAGAGCTGAGACAGGGATTAAGAGGTAGGGTGCCTTCATAAGCCACTTTCTTCTTGACTGTTTGAAATATGGTCTGCACAGTGAAACACACAGCAGCTAGTCCCTTTGTACATCACTAAGTATCACTTGTTTCAAGAAGTAGAGCTAAAAAGACACGGAGTAGAGTGCTCATTGCAGCTCTGGGTTTTGCTAAGTAGCTATTAAGAACCTACAAAGCAAAGAGCTCTTTGTTTAAGATGAAATACGTTAAACTTATAGCGCTCTTAGTGCTAATAACATGCTAATCTCTCAGAGCTATTTGGAACACACAATGCACATCCATTCTTCTGAAAGAAACATATTGAAAGCCAGTGCTCTGAACTGTGTCCCTCTGGACAGACACAATCTACTTTAAAACTTTTCAATTTGTTTCGAGTTGCAAAAGGTTTTCTGTTACTGTTGCTCACTTTAAGATAAAAGCATCTTCTGGACTGGACCCATGGTGGTGGCCCATATTCAGTTCACTTCAATACAGTTGAGGGCATCTGAGCTTAATTTGAGCTTTATCAGTTCTTAAATAAAGCTCTCCTTTCTTTGTATACAGTCCATGATAAGACCCGTTGAGAGTCCTTGCCCCGTCTGATCTAATAGTAAAAGTTGTTCCACTTTAAGAAACTCTGACCTCCTTTCTGTGTCTTCATCTGCTAGCCAGTTTACTCACCCTTAACTTATCTCTTATTCCCCATTAACACGCTTTACTTTCAACAACCGTTTCTTTCATTGGTTCATTGATGACATCACTGACTGTTTCCTAATAATACAATAATAATAATAATAACAATAATAAAATGACGATGAAATAGGCCTCCTGAGTACCAAAATACACACAACAACACTATAAAAGATTGTGACACAAGAACAGTCTTACACAGACATATAGAATAGAAATACGAGATTATATGAATTTTAAATAATCCCCTTCATACATTGACAAATGTACAAAGTACACACATCCTTCCACTGTCTATTAACTACATGATCTCTGTTTGTGTTAACAGTTCAGAAAGGATGACTTTGAGTCAGTATGTAGAAGCGCATTCCTTGAATTCATATAGAGACGACATTAAGTATTGTGTGTATGTTATTCATAGCTAAGCTTTTGCCTGAGGAAAGATAACATGCTTATAAGTTGACAACCTGTCACATGTCTAAACACTTTCATGCTTACTTTCTCAATAACAGCAGCATACACAAATCTGACTAAACAGCATTTGAGACTTTATGGGTAAGGAAGGTTCACTGAGATCCCAAATTCATACACAGCGACAGCAAACATCCTTCCTCACATGGTTGAATCGGTTGTAAACAGTCAGTCTATTTTCCTTCCTTTATTTATTTTCCTACACCTACCAGCAGCCAGCATTTCTTTTGAAGTTGATCTGCAAAGGTGGCAGCAATGTTAGGATTATTAGAGGCACTCATTTAGTCCTGACTGTATCAACAGAGAAATGCAGGAGCACTGGCTGTTATGATTTCAGCGTCAACCCAAAGGATTAATGTCATTTGTGGGGTTTGGTCTCCTTTTTTTGTGGTTCCAAATTCCTTGTTTGCTGTTGATGAGACATCAAACTGCAACACACTCTCACACACAGATACTTAGATTTCTCAGAGGAGATGAAGGAAGAAAAGAGCGGACAAGAATACAGCCTGGATAAAACCCAAACACACGAACAATGGATAGGATGGAAGGGATAGTGACGCAATAAGAGCAGCTTAAATCAGCCAATCCTCTCTCCCCTTTCTGCCTCCCAATGTCCCAGATCCAACAAAAACTGTTTAGGTTTCGCCCCAATTAACAAGTAGGCTATTTAGCTTTGACTGCAAAAATTCTCATCAAGAATACGTAGTCAAGACCAGCAAACAGCTGTCAGCAGCTTGTACCCTCCAGCTCTACTTTCCATAATTGAGTCAGTAATGTAGCTGTTTTCATCATAATTCCATCACTCTTAATCTTTCATCCACCAGTAGAAGAGAACGTGTGCATCCCTGCTGTCAGACCGTTTGATGACACAACATAATTAGAGCAAATACATCAGTGAAGTTATCAGCAGCTTGTAAAACAAGAACAGAATTGCCAAAAACAGTGATGGGGGGCTTTGAGTGAGATGAATATGCTTTGCAGCCATTCAACTGAATGTGATCTGTCAAGATAGTCATCCCAGCTGTGGTGCTCCCAAAGCAATTTATTCGATGCCACACTATAACAAATGACACCGCTGGAACCGTTGGAATGGAAAGAAAGAAATGGGCTTGCAAATAGTTCTGGTTTTATCTCCATTATAGCTTAATATTGCAGTGTCATTGAAGTGGAACACACACAGGCACGCTCACACAAGCCACTGCGTGCATGGGTACAGGCACACACCCTCACATTTGCCAGCCCAAGGTTTTTCACTATAGCCACATAATTAATGGTCTGTTAAATTGAAGACATTAAAATGGCGAGCAGTTGTAAAAGGGCACCAGGGACAAAGAGGGGATGGTTGTCCGAAGAAGACACATATTATTATAAACCAACATGCACACACGCAGCAAGGGCACTGACTCCCAACTCCAGGGTAGGTTGAGAAACAACAGGAAAGTCACCACCTATCCTCAATTAGCATACAACCTGGCTGTGTAATCCGTGATAAAACAAACAAGGAAAGACATAGAAAAAGTATAAATTCAGCACATTTAGATACAGTTAGTGCCGCGTAAACCACTCAGCTTTATCTGACTGGTTGCCATGTTGCATTTTGGGTGGGTCGTTTTTGTGGTGAGGTTAAAGGCTATGTATGTAAGTAGAGCTATCTTTGGACTGACAGTTGTCCCGAGAGCAGGATGTGAATTGAGCTCCATGCAGTATTCAGCCCCCCCCCCCCCCGGGGCCCTCAACCAGCACTCGTCTCTCTCCCCAGCACGCTATCTTAAATTTGCATCATACATTCTCACGTCTCCTTTTGACAGGTTATTTTTTGTATCTCCTCAGGGCTCTTTAGCATCGTATTGTATACATAAAGGTTTCCTTGGTAACAGTGCACCAAAAAGAAGGGAGGTAGACACCGAGAAAATGAAAAAAGAGGGAGAGGAAAGCTCAACATTGAGATCTCAGGTCTCCAGGGTCATGCTCATAATTGGCCCAGAGTGAGAGGTCGAAACATCTCCCATCCCCCTTTTCTCTCTCTATACTTCCCACCTTTCCATCTGCATCTCCCCTAAATCTCCAGTGGCTCTGGCCCTGCTGATAAATCAGTTGCTAATCAATAATTCAAACATATTCTCAGCAGGGGGAGAAAAAGGGAGAATAAGATGTCTGGAATAAAAGAGAAATAAAAGATAAGACAAAGCCCTGTTGTGTTTTAACGGAGAATACACGTTAGGGGCGGGGTACGAACGTTCATTACACATTCAAGCCGTGTCTCTCCTCCCTGAGCACCCAGGTTGCATTGGGTCTCAGGTGAGATGATGCCATAGTTGGGGGAGCTCCAAAAGTCAGAGCTGTGAGTTTGAATTTATCATGCTGTCACCTTGCCTTAGTGACCTACAGTGTACATAAACACATTATTTTAAACACTTCAGGCTGTTGTTTAATCAACTTCTGTTGATTAGGCTGCTACCTGTGGCTAAGGCAGGAACTGTCTGCTGTGGATCAGAGCTTTTCAGGCATGGCAATCAAGACAGTCTAGGTCAAGACCACAATCAGAGCTGAACACCAGGGGCCATTTGACAGCACAAGCAGAGCACTCAGACACACACACCCGTAGTACTTAATTATGTCGACCTGCATGACCTTCAAAAAGAAAAGAATAAGAGCCCAGAGACAATGTAAGACGGGGTTAAGACCTTCATTTCTGAAATCAAACAAGCTATTTGAGCTGTGGCCCATGATCACATACTGTTCGAGCATTCTGAACTCCATCCACCCCTTTCACAACATCGCCAGAAAGTAAACAAAAATCCCGGGACATGAATGCTTTTTTAAAATTGACTAAACTAAAACATTTACTTTCTTTTAAAGGTAAGTTACTTTTATATATTGAACTAAAATGCAGAGCCATGTTCGGCTGGCATCTGAGCAGCAGCCATTATTCAATGGTCATGTATTTTACATTTTTACAGTAACCTGTTATTGATTAATCTAACGAGGTCCTAATGACAAGTCACTCAATTTTCTACCAATGGCCATGTCCTTCCAAATCCTGCTGAACCATTTCAGCTAGCACATTTTAAATAATTATACAAACTACTGAGACGATGCCCTGAGGACCTATAGTAATATATGTGGCTTTGATTCTAGGAAATAACTTGGCTTGTATTAATTAAAATAGACTAGCAGACTAGCACTCCAGATGGGCCTTTTATAGATGACTAGATCAGATTTGAAATGTATTGTTTTATTTAATGATTTCTACATTCATCAATGTGTCAATCTGAATGTCAATGTGAAAACTTTATTTAAACCCTAGCACATACTGGTACAGCTCCATTTAAATGCGCTTCTCAAATAAAAAAGAAATGGCTAAGAAGTTGACAAACAAATGCTGCTGGTTTCTGTTTGCATTTGGTGAACACACCTGGTACAGCAAGCTGTGTCGAACACACACAGACACCACATTCTGTATGTGCATAGATAACATACTATCTTATTCTGCCGCCATTTGTGCCAGTTAAAGCAAATAGTGAAAAAAGAAATAAAGTGCTTAGGATCAAAATGATCCAGAGAAGCTTATTGAGAACCTAATAGCCAGGGAGGCAAAGCGAGAGTGAAGAAACTGAAAGATAAAAGAGCCGCGACCATCCACTCTATTCTTGCTGGCCTATCTCCTCCATCAACCTGGCAGTGCCAAGGAAATACAGTTCATTATCATTGATCACACTCGACTCTGCGCTCACACAGATGCTTTAAAGAAGTTACACACACACACTCGACCAAACACCCACCAAAAGAGACACCCTAAACAGATGTCGGTAGCATCTGTAACTTCTAAAATTGAAATCTTCTAGCTCTTGCCAAGAACGGCTTTCATATCTCACATGTTACAAGGTTTATATCTGCTCACAAGGGAGCCCGCAAGAAAGAACAGGATTATACAGCAGCAGTAACCCCCGCACCCAGGTCTACTGGCCTACAGTGTTTTATTGCCATGCAATTTGCCTCAGCTGCTGTAGTTATTTTTAATTAAGGCTGTGTGATGCATTACTATCAAAGTTATGGGCCAAGACCTTGTGTATGTGTGTGTCTGTCAGCCCACATGCACATGTCAATTGACGAAGTGGGAGAGGAGAACGCTGAGAGACACCCAGCATCTCTAGACTCATGAATATTCAACAGGAAATTTGAATGTTAGTGCTTCCATAAAGCAAATGTGTTAGCAGTAAAAGCAGAGAGGAAGAAAAAACAGCTGAAATCCTTTGTCATGTGTGGGAGTTGACGTGATGCCTGCCAAAGGATAATGTCACGCCTTAAGAGATAACACTTTTCAGGAGGAGGCGCTCTGCTTTTCTGCTCAAACTTTCTTGGAAGCACTTTGGTTGAACTTGGTCTTCTTTGAAAACTTCACTACAAAAGATGGTATATTCTCTAGCTATGTCATCAAAAGAGTAAAGCGGGCAGTGTGATGCAAGATTTTACCCACATACACACTCACACTGTGGTTGTGGGTAGTCTGAATCAGTCTGAGTTTTTAAAAGAGTGGGGATGAGGTAAAAGTTGCAAATATCGTCTGTCTCTCGATCCCTTTAATAAAGCACTAGGGTGATGATATAATTAGACTACACAGCACAAAGGAAAAGATTCATTGTCACAATAGGAAAACAGCGTTCTTATTATTTCCTGTGATCAAAAAACCTTTCTTTACATCTCTTTCCTGCATTTCTGTCTTCATGTCAAACATGACAAAACTCCTCCTCCTCCCCTCATACAAAGGCTGTAATCTTTCCCCAACACTAGACCCACTAACCTATAACTCACAGGTCAGAGTGTGCAGCTGTGTCTGTGTGTGAAGAGGCGTGCATAAAATAGTGTCTGTGTCTCTGTGAGGTTGCATCCGTCAGGGCTGCCGGCGTAGTTAAGGCCAGGCATTTTCAGGGTCAATGTTCAGTTCTGAGCTCATTACCCTTGTTCAGAGTGATTATTGGTACATGCGCTTGGGTCCCTGTCTGTCCTTTCCTGCAAAACCACTATGACCAACGAAGAGGCCTCCATCATAAATCACAAACTGTGAACTGTGTTGCTGCATTAACCATCAGCTCCATCCAGAACATGGTCCCTCACGGCCAGTTGCTGACAATCACAATATGTCTGGACCAGGTCCCGTGTCTGACCCATCGAAATGCCTCCGTGCCAGGTCAGCTCTCGGTCAGCTCTTCAAACAACCAACCCGTTGAGACAAAAAACAAGCTTGCATGTGTCTCGGAGTACAAACAAATCATTAGACAGACAAGGCTTCCTGCCAACGCTTGCCATTCTCTGGGGCTGATCGGGGTTCTGACAATGATCCAGCCTTACTGTCTGGACTAGTTAGGCTGCAGCAGGAAGAGGGAACAGAGGCATTTTGATCAATACAGGCTCATTATCTGTTGCCTTCTGTCCCATAGAGATGAGTCCCACCGCTAGGCCTGTTGATGAGGAAAGCATACCACAATTCAATTAGGGGATGGCCGAGATGCCAAAAGAGGTTTGATCAAAGCACTCTGCCTTGCTAATTAGCACACACAGCGGTTCACAGGGGCTATTTTTACATCTGAGGAGCAGAGTATGTTGTTTTGTTAATGGTAGTTTTACCCTGTAATGGACTGGGAATAACCTGGCTCATTGTCAATGCATAGGTTTCAGCCAAGGGACGGACAGGGGGCCCCTTGAGTTGCTCCACACAAATGCGCACATGTATATTCATGTACACACGCACACTCACGCGCACATAAACACACACCGCTAGGACGTGATGACCTTTCCAAAGGTTATGCAGGGTTTAATGCAACCCCTTTTTGCAGGTTAAACTCCTCAGGGGTGTGCAGGTGTGTATGTGTGTGTTTGTTCAGACAGGAAGTGTCAGGTCATACAGAATAAGTCCCAGGGGAAAATAAAGCTGTTTCCAGGAGTCTTCAGGGACTTTTTAGGCAGCCCACTGACAGCTTTATAAACCTCTTAACAAATGGCCAACCTCCTTCTCTCTAATGAGGCAAAGAGGTCGAAAGGGAAGAGAAAACAGGTGTGTCCCTCAAGGTGGGTTGAAGCGCCTGGTGTATGTGTGTGTTTCATCAGAGAGACACACCATTTTAACAAGGGAGCAGTTCTGATGCCATTGTGACCTAAGCCATACAGTACAGTCACAATCAGAATGTCAAAGTTTACTTTCCCTGACTATTGAATGAATTTACAGAGCTGAAATCTGATAGATGCACAGGCACAAATACACCACAGCACCTCAACATCAACTTTGAACATGAGGTGGGAAAAGGTCAGCAGGAAACTACAGCCAGAGGTGGTCAAATGATAGAAGGACAGCACTGCTTGTCTTTGTCATTTCCTTCTGAAAAAGCATCAAAACATTATTTTTTGTGTATGATCTTGAGATGGAATTAAGTAACTCTCAGCGAGAATTCCGAAGGGGTTGTGAGATGTTGGCTTAAGGGAATTCAGTATTATTAAACGGGAGTGGCTGGGGTGAGTCGTTTCTTTTTCAGACAGTTATGACTGATACAGACAGCCCTCTTCCTAAGAAACGCTTCCCTTTTGTTATGTCTTCCATTTTTCTTAATTTCTGGGTTTACTCATGCAATACACAATACATCAGAACTTTCCCATTTGTCTTTTTGTCTGGAGAAGATTTTATTGCTCCCTTAGCTGTTGAAAGCGACATTTACTCTAGGGGTTATGGTGTGAGTAAGCTCAGTTTTAATACCACCATAAATAACATTGTCACACCCTGTCAAGTAAACTCTACTCAGGGATAGTGGCAGAGGCAGACTGGCCTGTGGAAAACGTGAAAGCATCATCTGAGACTGCACAGCTACCATCAGTAAAATGTCACAATCCACACTTCACTGATCAGAAACTGAAATGCTTTGTGGATCAACACCCCCATAATACAGCCGGTTTGAGGTCTTGTTGAACATATTCCTTAGATAGTAAATTCAGAGAGGTGATTTATTTATAAGCAGATTTTGTAGATGTTTTACATCACGAGGCGGCAGCCACTCAGAATATAAATCTGAAACGCAGACAAGGGGTTTGAATAATTAGCTTACGCCTCACAGAACTACATGATGGTGACTTAGGGTATTTGAGTTTTAAAGGTGGGTACCATTACAATATTTAAAAGAGCAAATCCTTATATTTGATGATGCCATTCATCATGCATCACAAAGCATATACCCCCATACTGTGCCACTACTTAAGTGCAGAGTTATACTAACATCAACAGCACCATGTGTTTTCTGTCACAACAGTGGATATATCGGTATAATAGAACATTTTTTTTAAAAGGAGCCTTCTTCTAATGTGCGTCTTGTAACTAAAGTGAGTAACAGAACTTTAAACTGTAGTCAGGTTTTTAAAATATGTCCTGCTATCAGTTTTCAACATATGATACTCTGAGTTTAATGACAACGTGGGCCACCACTTCACAGTTAAAAGACAGAGATTTCATTGTGGTAGCCTATGTTATCATTAAACACATTTGACGGTAACACTTAAGTTAAAACTTGAGAAGAAGTGTGGTTCAACTCACCAGCTGTAAAGTGCAGAAAAAGATAAGAGTGCATCGTCCGCTGCAGCAGCCCATTGTGTCAGCGGTGAAAACGTGACTCTGTTTGAGTAGAAAATGACTTGGAAGCGGGTCGGAGAAGCTCTCAATGTGCCGACCTGACTCAGTCCAGATCCAGGCACCGGTGTCCCATACTCCTCCGGTATTCCGTTATTTCTATGCTGAGCCCAAAACACGCGGCAGATTCGCCCTGACTGCTCCGGGTCTGTTTGTTTTCCTCAGCTCCTGCCGGACGGCCGCACTTGAGGTGACTGGCTGGGTGGTTAGTTGCGAGCCGGTGTGTGAGGGGAGGAGGCTCAGGGGGTGGGGTGGGGTGGGAGGTGGTGCTGGGGTAGCCAGCGGAGGGGCGTCAACTGGTCCTGCATGCTGCCAGCCATGGTGCGTCAGGAGAGAAAGTGCGCGCCTCTTAATTCAAAAATATTTAAACAAGAGGCAATCAATTAATTTCCATGGAGACCTAATGCATATCTATTAAGCCTATTTAAAATGCTTGATTACACAAATAAAGCAATTAAGCCAATTTAATTTGTGTGTGGGGGCACGTTAACGAAGCACACTAGGCCTACTGTTTTTTTAAACTAATGTCTCTGTCCCATTTAGGTTAATTTATTTATTTATTGAGCGTTTTTGAGCCCGTGTGCAGAGGGAAGATCACACACAGTGTACTCCAGGGACACCGGGTTAAATCAGCTGCTGCTATGATGTTGCTGCTGATGGAGCACAGGCGCCATCTTGTGACTATATGATAAGACGCACCCTGTCAAGTTCAGCACTGCACCTCTCGCTGTATACAGGGTCATTATTCAAAATGGAAGCCAATTTGTTATCACTTCTGTGATTTCCAAGACAACTCTCTCTTCCTAAATAGTTGGTCACAATTTAAAGGGTTTTAACAGTGTCCACAATATTTAATTAACCATTTAAACTTCTTTCAGGTCCAAAGGATCTTGGGGACTTCTCTAAACTTTTGATCTTAATTAGGTACTTTTCTGGTTAGCTAAATCATTTCTTGATGAGTTTCTTTATAAGTAGGCTAATTCCCTCTTTTTAAGCAAAAATCATCTTCTCAGCACACACTTTTTGTATGAATCTCAATTTGCATCTTGGGTGCCCACTGCTTGGTATGTTTTATATTGTAAAACAACATCTTGAAAGTAACACAGTCACCCTCTTCCTCTTGGAGTGCATGGAGGCAGGTCCCTCCTCTCTTTCTCTCACACCAGCTTGATAAATCTTTTACGCTTCTGCGGGCTGAGTGAGGGAACACTTCACATCTCATTTCATCACACACTCCTCCGCTGTGCTCCTTTAAAGCAGCGCTACTCTCCTCTCTCCTCTCCTCTTTCCGTCTTCTCTCATTTCCTCTCCTCCACTCCTCTCTGCTCGGCCGTCCAACACCGCCTTGCCCACCTGCGTCCAACCAGGCCCAGGAGGAGCTCCTCCCCACCATTTCCAAAAATAACCGCGGGGTATTAATGGAAGCCGACTAGAAAGCACGAATTTGGCTTTTTTCAGGCTGCTCTTTCATCATGAGAGCTAACAGTCTGAAAACATCGTGATTCATTTGAAGTAGCTTGCAGATCATCCCCCAACTACATCTGTTTGATACTTTGTCTGTGCTCCACTACTTTAACTCCTGTCACAATTTCTTTTAGACAAGCATTCTTAGGTTTTTTACTCTATTGTGTTATGTAATCTTTGCCCAATCAGCATCCTACAGTATTATTACACGTTGAAGGCTACACGAAGGCTACTACGACTGTGCTTATGACTTTTAAAAATGTGTACCTTTTGGAGACTTGTAAGCTAAAATGTTGCTAATGGAAAGCTTTAAATTGACAGGCTTTCTGTGGAGCTTTTTAACCATACTATACCTTTTCCATCAGCAGGTGGAGTTTGCTCAGGTATGGGCTCAAGGTCTACTCGCTTCCTATAAACCAACACAAAAGAAGTCAATACAAATTGCTTGCATGTCAAGAATGATGACCATTTCCAAAGGCCAAATAATCAATTAAACACTCAGAAAAAAAAGCTCTGTGGAATTTAAAGTTGGGGTTGTTTTTTATCAATGTATTATTTTCAATTTTATGAAAAAACATTTAACCATTAATTCTGTTTGTGATAAACAAACTGTTGATCTTGAAACACACGCATAAGATAATGTTCTGTCAGTTTAAACAGAGTTTGGATGAATAACATGAGATTGTAAGGATGGGCACACCAGCGGGTCGAACAGGACTATTGTTTGTGTGTAGTCAGTGGCAATAACCAATTTGTATGTAATGGATGTCATGTTTCACTGATACACATTAAACCATTAAGTGCAATAGCTGCTAGTAGAAAGTGACTGTCCTGAACATCTTGCAAGCATGAAGCTCACTCATTCGCAACTGCATTTCTTATGAGAACATGTTTTCTAAATGTGTGTCGTAAAAATGTCTGTGCGTGTGTATATGGATGGGTGGGTGGGGGTGAGTGAGACTCAGAGAGAAAAGCCAATGCTGAAATAAGGTCACTGTTATACTTCTATTAGAAGCCTTGATGGAAGTTCTCCTTGTGTTCCAGTTTTTGCCCAACACCTCCTTATCGACTCACTGCGAGTGTGTGTGTACATGTATATGTGCATGTGTGTGTGTGTGTGTGTGTGTGTGTGTGTGTGTGTGTGTGTGTGTGTGTGTGTGTGTGTGTGTGTGTGTGTGTGTGTGTGTGTGTGTGTGTGTGTGTGTGTGTGTGTGTCTAGGCCACTTCTTTCATGACAAGTGTGTCCAGGCCCAGGGGCTGCTGTTCTCCACAAAGACACTAATGTGAAGTGACAGGACAGCCAGTGGTGAGCTGCTCTGAGGGGACCTGCATTGTAGCAGAGACCCAAGAGTCCGACTAGTAGGTGGACAACAATAGAGCAAAGACCTCAAAAGGACAAGCCTTTATTGCTCTCTGAAAGCGTCTTAGGCTGTCGCTTCTAGTTCCCACTCTCTCTGCCTTTCTCTCCGTTTCTCTTATTCCTTCTCTGTTTCTCTTGTCACACTTTTTGGCGCTCAAACATCGCAGCGAAAATGCCTCATGCAGACACTGTCTGTTTCCCTATTATTTTACAGCCAATTCCTCATGTTGTGAGGCTGACGAAGACATTACAGCAAACTAGATTGTATATTTTCTTACACTCGCAGCATACAGAATGACTCTCCCAAATAATTGCAGTGAAACAGTAGTTTGCTTACACCACAGGCTTACGAAAGATGCCATTACTCATGCTGAAATATTGTGTCACCTAGGGAGCTGCTGTGCAACAAGGAAAACATCAAATATTTGGCATTGGTGCACCTAATACCTACTGTGATAAATAATACATCATAACCTTAAATCAGCTAAATGAGCTGCTCCCTTCAGCTCTAAAGGATATTTATCAACACAAACTTCCCTACATACTGGAGCTGCACATTGCAGCTACCACCAGCTGTCCCACAAGCATATGAATGCTTTCCTTATTTAGTCCCTTGCTCATAAAAGTTTAAGATTACGCATATGCCCTTGGAGGCAGAGTCTCGTCTGATTTTTATTAAGTATTTTGCCATGAAGAAAATCCTAGACTTGATGAAGAATAAATACAGAGGCTATTATGAGGAGCATGTTAATAATTAATAATGGGACTATGCCTTGTTGAAGAAATACTGGTCCCTAGAATCGCTTTTGAACAGTTGATGTTATTCTGACGCTGGCCGCTTGGAGGCACTCGCCTATGAGGTCAGGTTTATTGAATGGTTCCTTTACTGCTACATCAAGCTAGACATAATCTTCGAAAATACAGGATCCAAGGTAGGTTTCCTTCAAAGTAAAAGCATATAGTTCCTTGGATTTGTTCCCCCATTACTGTATCTGACAATTGAAAGGCCTACCGTAAACACTGGTTTATATACAGTCTGATCTAGATAGAAGATGCACACGTTGGATAGGACAATTAACAATGAAATCAGAAACTCTCTTGGGCAGGACCATGTATCTGTCTTGCTTTATCCACATAAGGTGAGGAAGTAGACTTTAATTATGTGTAGGACTATAAGACCACTGATGTACTCTTTTGTTGTTTGGTTTAAAATTGGCCTACTAGTGGACGTAATGCTGATGTGTTAAACTGTTTTCGGCAATATGTTTTATTATGTACAAATAACGATATGCATTTCGAAAAGGCTCAACCTTAACCAATAGTGGGTGCAAATAATTAATTAAATAAGCTAGGCCTAAGCTAGGGTGGCTATGCACACTTAAACACATTAGCATAGCTTATAACAACGAAGCATACCCGTGGTGTCCTTTTTATATGGGACATGTTAAATGTAAGTCCAGTTTTCACCTGCGAAGTTATAAGAAACCTACAACATACGTCTGGTTCTTTTAGGCTAAATGTTTATGTTTATATCGTGCCTTGTGTTCCTGGCAACACTGACTAGAGCTAAATGAAACCGAGTGTGATTGCATTGATGGTCTATAAATAACTTTGCGTGATTTATTAGGCTTCATATACAAATTATGAAGTATATAAACACTCACTTGTTATTTTTTAATATATTGATATAATTCATCAGCATGTATCCCCTCTCTGAAAGTGGCCTAAAGTGTGTATGGTACACAACCCTACACATTGCAAGGAACTTACGCAATAAAAATATTTGAAATATATAGCATTTTTTCTTCATGTGTTCAAAATGATAAGTTAATTGATTCAATGATATTTGGGAAATTTGACAAATTGAGATTAGTAGAACATCCAGAAAACTATTAAAACTTTTTTGAATTACATGTATTTTTTTATGCTATTTTGGACATTTCCAGTGGACTATTCAGTTTTAATCGTTTTATTTTATCCACACTTCATTAATATTATTTTATTTGTTAGTGATTGTTTTATTTTTGAAAGAAATACCGGAAATCGATGTGTTTATTCTTTTAGTATTGACAGTTGTTTCAGTCACATGGTGCTGCCTTACCGAGAGCTGATGGAGCCAGATGAGAAAGGCAGGAGGCGAGCCCCTCCGGTTGCGCGTCAGCATCCCCTCAAATAGGAATCCGCTGCTGTCACTTCTGCTCTAGATACTGAGAGACGGGCGACTGTTACCCTGAAACAACTATCTGAAGGCGAATTTAACTTGACATGCAGCTGTTTTTGCATGTGATGCCAAAGAAGAAGAGTCAAGGGAGGCTGTGAGAAGGCTGCTGCTTCGCTAAGAATGATAGTGAGGATCCAGGCGTGCTGTCCCAGGAGAACTCATCTGAAGAGCTGGCCTCGAGAGACCGGGATGCTCCTCTAACGCACCGGGGGGCGAGTGAGTACAATGCATCCCATCTCCACCTCTTTCATTTCGGTTTTACTTTGATGACATATGGGCAGTTTTGGATCGTTCAGCGCGCCCGTCCCTCTTTATCGCCTCTGAAATATTTCCTGCTCAATCCCACCTGTCTGATCAATCATTCATAGGCTTCTTAGTAAAGTGCAGCATAACGGGTTGGTCAGCGATGTGTGAAAGTTACCATGCTAATTTGGAAATGGTGCACTTTCCCATTGCACACACCCGTAACTTAATGCATGCACGCATCAAGGTTTAATATCATGCAGTGCTTTACAGTGGGTGATTGGGAGGTCGATCATGTTCCCTTTAAAGTTTTGATTAGAGTGAGCATGTGTTGCACACTGCGGCCACTATGTCGGTGCAAGGCTAATTGATAACGCCTTTGTGAGGGGCTCCTATCACAGGCACTCATCATTAATCCGCTGATGGCCCGGAGGGCGTGGGTTGCTGCTGTATGTGATGATAAGAGAAAGGCACCAGTCCTACTTACACAGCAGGGCTGATTAATTATGGACTCAGAAATGATGAACTCAGAGACTGTAAGGTGCAAGAGAGCAGACAGAGGCATGTCAAACAGAAACAGGGGCTTTTAATATCAATTTGAGGTTTCATTTTCAGACATGTAGGATGTTTTTTTTTTTTACAAAAATGCAAGTTCTGTCTGATGTGATATAACCATTAAGGCTTTCTCGCTTGAAACGAGTGCTACTTTAATATATATAACTACATGGAACAACTATGGTATATCAAAAATAGTCCTGCAATAAATGTTATAGTGAAGCCTCGCGGTGCTGCTCTATATGTGGGTGGTAGGAGAACTTCTCCAGCAAGCTCGGTGCATGTAGATGAATGAAATCCACTTACTATGCAGCAAGGGTTCCCATCTCCAGAGTGTGTGTGAGTGGGTGTGTGTGCATGTATGTGTGTGTATTTCACCTCATTACACTCATTGTGTTGACTTAAGCAGGAGGGTCACCCCTGAGGCCCATTCTCCTGCCTTATTGAGGAGTGATGCCCTGAATTACACCACACTAGCACTGATTGCAGAAGGGGCAGGGGCACAATGGGAGAAGCATTGCAGCTTAGGTTCAGCCTAACTGTTTGACTGAAAAACCACAAATGCATGTGACGTATGTTTCCAGGCATAGATAAGCCACTGCATTACACAATCACCAGTATGAAACTGTCCCCCACTCACTGCAAGTGCATGTTTCTGAGAGGTGCTTAACTCTTGGATCTCGTATATTTCAAATTTGCGATTGAGCTCCAGCTTTGGGCAATTATGTTCACAGCCTGCCCACGCACACTTTGCACAGGAGCTCCTCTATTCTTGGTTGTTCTACAAACTGACAAAAAAAAAATCTCCCTTACAGCCTATGTACTGCATTTCTCCTGAGGCGTTCTCAATATTTCCCCTTTGTATGTATTAAACATCAAGCATGTCGAACTGCAGGCGCGGGGCAGAGCACTTTAAGGCAGAGTCAGCCTTCTGCGGAGGGTGACAGAACAGTCAGATGGCCCCCACAGGGCACAGAACAATTCCTGCTGCTGATGCACCCAAGGCGACTGGACTAGAGCGCTCCTTCCTCCTCCCTCCCTCCCTTCCTCCCTCTATTGCTCGCTCCCTCCCTTCACTTCCACCTTCCATCCCATCATCCCTTCCCACCTTCATCTCATAGAACACACTCTCTTGAGTTCACTTGCACACCTGCACCGCGGCTTCTGTGCACTGTCTACCTCCCTCTTGTCTCCTACTCATGCATACATACCCGTGCGAAACATGCTGTCTCTTCTATAACTCGCAGACGTGTTCCATAAGAGTGATATTTAGGAGTGGCTGTTAATGGTATAAATGATTACTTCTCTCACACACAGCATACTTTTTCCAAACACAATCCACAATAATATACACTTAGTCTTAGCATCTCTATTAGGTACACCTCTGCAATCTGATAGTCAAATACAGTTGTTCTCAAATAAAGTTTGCATTATGATGCTTGTAAGTTTCAGTTTTTATTACATTATCACAGTTAAATTATAAGATTCACCGACTAGTGTTGTTTTTTCACTAGACTACATTATATTGGGAGATCTGTCAGATATTCTACCACTCTCATGTTCATAGAGATGACAGAAAAACAGAAACACCTTTCAACTTATTAAAATCCAGTGCAACACATTATTTTACCATGACATCACTAATTAATATTTCATGCAGTAAACCATTGTCAACAGAAATGAACGCTTTCCCACAGGTACAACTATGACAGAGCTGTTGTAGTGAATCACATGGATTGTGAAGGTATACTTAAGTGTCCACTGAGTGTGGATACCGTATCAAGGTATCTTCACTCATACAGTACATGCTTTCCTCATGTCCTAAACACAGCTACACAGATAGCTAAATTGAAAATAATATAAAGAACACATTTATTTATGTTTTGATGTCTGTCAGATTTTGAGTTGTGTTTCAAACGTTTCATAGGCTTACTCTACGAGCAACATAGTTGTGGCGCAAAATGCTAGCTTGCTAATGAACAGAGAATACACCTGCTACTTTTGGGCAGTGCTGAAGAGTAATGAGTAATGAAATATTTTTGAAATAACTTGTGCGATTGAGAATATTTCTAAAAAATATAATGGTAGTTAACTGTATCATATAGAACATGACTGTTATGTAAAATAGCTGCAAGTGTTTCATCAACATGTAAATTGTATTGCTCTTTTAATTCCTTGCTCGCTTAACGCTCTCTAAGCAATGAAGTTTTAATGCAAACAATGAGGCAAATCACGGTGCCAATGACCTTGCTATTGTTCTTCCAAACTTACTGAGTTTAAAGTTGTCCTCCAAAGCTCTGCAGCTTGATTTACATTCTCCTTGAAGCTATAACATTGCTAAAATGCCACATAGTAGTTACATGATTTTTCATTAGTTAGTAAACCAATCAGAAACGGTCAATTTAAACTGCTTTCCTGTCTAACAAAACTACCTTCCTTTTCAATGAATATTAAATAGTATTTCCCATCACAGCCATTCCCTATTTCTCATAAAGTATGTATTCATACTCTTATGAAGATAAATACCATTTAAATAGAGAATGTATGATGGTGTGTTTGTTAGTAAGAATTACAGGGTTTATAAGAAAGAACAGCGACTCAGTTATTTAGGGGTTTTGAAAATATCAGTCATTGTCTAAAGCCTGTGGTTGTTTCTAAAAGGTGCCAGGGTGTGATTGGAGCTCTACAGATCACAGGGGTGTGTGTGTGTGTGTGTGTGTGTGTGTGTGTGTGTGTGTGTGTGTGTGTGTGTGTGTGTGTGTGTGTGTGTGTGTGTGTGTGTGTGTGTGTGTGTGTGTGTGTGTGTGTGTGTGTGTGTGTGTGTGTGTGTGTGTGTGTGTGTGCGCGTGTGCGCGTGTGCATGATAGCTCAGGGATCGGGTGGAGGGGCGTATATTGGCCAGTCAGCCAGACAGATGTGCCCTAGCCTGGACTTGGAGTGCGGGGCCTGGAACTGGCCTGCCACCCAGCATTAGTGCCATGGATCCGTGACCAATGGGCTCAGGGCACCAAAACTCAATGTCTGCATAAAATGCTCTCAATTATTAATGCCGTGTATAGGGCAATAAGAGGCATTACAGAGACCAAGGGAGGAAACAAGGAAATGGGCAGTGAAGAGAGAAAGCAAAGACATGCCAGCCAAATAGAAGAGAGATGAATTAATGAAATAGTTTTTGAGTAGTGTTTTACTCTTCTGTTGTTCCATGGAACATTGACATTGACCACATACAAAACAACATCACCATAGCAACCAAAGATTAAGAAAGATGAATATGGTTCAGCACATTATTGATAGTCTCAATTACTCTCATCTTAGGGAGAGAAAAAGGACATTGACCTGTTAGACCTTCATCTTTTTCACACTACGATACATTTTATCTCAAGGCTGTGACAGGTGTTCCTGTGTCCTGCTTTCTCCATCTGTACATTTAACATATAATTATACAGAATCCCCCTCAATAATTGCTGAGTGCACAGGCAGTTTAGCATCCGTCATTTCAGTGTGCACTAAATACATCTCAGGCTGCGTTCAGCATTGCAGTAGCTTGCCATTAGAGTGGGAGCACTGTAATTCATAAGTATTGATTCATTTCTCAGCAGCATTACGGCATAATGTCCCTGAACATGACTGCATACAACACTATGAACATGCATCATGGAAAAACACTGATATACATAGATATTCTGTTAACCCCGCATTAAGTCATTATACGAGAACATGAAACAATACGCTTATTTAGAACACTGTAGCTGCATTATTACATGTAGATAATCCTTCCTTGTTTCCCCTATAGCCAACGATGTGTACGGAGAAATAACATGCTTTAGTCCTGTAATGTATCAGCTTGTGGTGCTTTATTAGTTAGAAATGTACAAAAATGCTACATTGTGTGTGTGTGCCCGTGTGCACATTTGTTTTCAAGGTTAAAACCATACTCCTAGCATTTCTTTGAACTTTTAGAGAGTTTGAAAACCTTCTCAAGGTCTCACCATCAGGTTCAATGTGCTCCATTAAGGGAACTATTTTTCTACCCCTCACCCTCATATGTAGTCTTACCATTGCTCTTTGATTTATTGGCCTTCTTATGATGCTGTATGAAAAAATCCCCTCCTTAATATATTCATGTGTGGCCTTATCGTTTATCACTGTCACTGTCACCTATGCCCTTTCTCTTTAAACGTCAGAGGTCCGTATAGGTGCCAATTCAGCCCCAGTTTGAGCCTCTCGTTCAATTTGTACGGAGTAAAATTAAACATATAATGCATTTATCATGGATGTATGTTGACGTTAATTTCCATTATTTTATATTTTCATACCAAACAAATGTTTTTCTTTCATTTTTGGGAAAAAAATCTGAAAGAAGAGGGTAATCTAGGTATCCTTTTTTTCCAAGGCTACTTAAATGTACAGTCAAGTTAGGAAATGGGTTAAAAATAATTTTTATCCAGCGACAGACGGAATATTATTTCATCCAGATGGTTGGAGGTTTTGAGGATTCTCAAAATGCCAAAACAGTATGCTATGCGGTATGCTACTCTAGTTTAAAATCAAATTCAGTGCAGCTAAAAATATTCAGTGAGGGAAACAATTTCCCTAACAACTTTAAAATTCTGTCAAATCAATGTTTTTATTGACATTTTAAGTGACCTATTTGGGGCACACTGACCTCAGTTTTCTGCTGATGGCTGTTGGACTGTTTCATTCAGATCCCCGCTGTGAAAGCCTCAAAGTCACATTACAGCAGTGCACTCTGTATCTATGCTTGAATAAGAGAAGACTGTTTTGTTTTTCTATCTTAAAGTTTGTCCTTACTTGTGGGTGGAGAAGTGGTTATACCAACAACAAGTCTAAACTGCGCAAACAGAGCAAATCATCAGGGTCCCATTAGCGGGGACAGGATGCGCTTCTGCTTTGTGTTTTATGCTGTAAGTTCGGCATACTTTAACATAAAAAGGTTGCCTGCTCTTGCTCTCAGTAAGGGAAGAGTTACATAATAACTGCTTTCATACTGTGAGTGCAGCGACTGCTGGCCACAGGTGTGTTTCGTCAGACCTTGCTTCTTTCATCTGAGCAAATTTAATATCGGATTTTGGATCCAGGCAGTATGTAGTATTCACAATGCTACTACAAATCCTACCATCAACTAGTAAACACAACTGGAGTTCATAAAGGGCATCTTGCATCACCACATTGAGATAACTATGTGGTGCTATCATGTGCAGCGGTTAGATTTCAGTACGAAAAAACAACTTGTGAGCAAAATGTTCTCATGCTGTTGTGATCGAGCTGTCACACGAGTGCATTTGGCTCTGTGCATGTATTTATGTTTCTACACCTTTTCATCCATCTGTCTGTATTTGCATATTTACAGTATGCAAATATTTGTATGTTTTGCTCTAAATAGCAACCCAGTTATAGCATAAAAATGAATGTGTGCCACTCTTCCTTAAATGTTTCTTTCTATGACACACAGACAACCAGTGTAAGATCTGTGAACACTGGTTGGCGCGTTCACCTTTGCAACACTAGCTGTTTATTGATTCCTTTGACAGTCACACAGGTGTTAGTGATGGGAGATCAGCCTCTGCACACAAAGAAGGCAAGGACAGCGGGGCGTTGGTGCTGACTGGTTTGTTATTTATTCATTACCCGGCAGTTTGCCTTCAACTCGGCCTCAGAAGACCGTTTTCACCTGTTTCATCTCCTGAGGTTTGAGTTAGCTGCTATATTTGGTTTCAGATCTGTTTTGGGTGGATGCAGGATCACACTAATGCACAAATATATACACAGCAGCACCCTGCTCACCCTCATGGTGAGTATGAATGAGTGAGAGAGTAGGGACAGGGAAAGCCAGAGGAAGAATGAAGGGTGGAGTCGAAGGCTCTGGGGACTGTGGCAAGGCAGATCCTATATTGATTGGTTTAGTAAGAGAATCCTCTGGCTTTTAGTGGTGCTGCTTAATAAGAATGGCTTGTGGAAAGAGAGATCACATCAGCTGAACTCCACTCCAGAGGCTGCGTTCGGCTTTAAGAAATAGTACACAGCAGAATAAATCATAAGCAAGAGCAGCTAATATATATAGACTTTGTTGACACATTCATGAACGTGATATCGTTTTTGCGCAAGCACACGTTGGTTTGACATTTTCTCTTTGAGGTCAGAAATACTGTCAAGTTTTCAAAAGCGAAATAAAGGTCAAAAGCATTTGTTGCCAAGCGAAAATGTTGTGCCAATTATCACAGGTGGCTGATAGGAAAAACCAAAGCCTTCAAAACCATGTGTGCACGCATAACACAAGGCACTCACAGCTGCATCACATGTATTTGATCCCCATGCATTGGGTTTTGGTGCTTTTTGCAGCGGGGATGTTGTGGCTTTTCGCATTGACATGACGTGTTTGTTTTGCAGCACGTACTCTATCTGTCTATCTTGGTGTTAACTCAAGAACTTGGCTTCAGAGGAACACTGAGCTATTTTAAGAGGCAGCAGATTGCGTTAAGCGAGGAAGTGAAGTGACACAACTGGGGTTGAGATTTCTCAGTGCTTCAAAACCTTGAAAACATCTTTATTTAGAACTTCGCTCCCCCAGCACCTTGCAGATTGCACCTAACTACCATCAGATAATGGGTAGCTACATAAGCAAGCAGTACATCTGCAGGTTACATTCCACAACCACATCATTTTTTTACTTGTTATTGCAAAATTCTAGTGCAAGTTTCTATTTCTATACCTAGGTCATTTCAATACTTGCCGCACAAAAATATATTTCTGTCATGAAATTTCAATATATGAGTTAATTCAATTTGAAGACTGTTAGAAACTACTTTAACTTTGAAGAATTTGGAATGTACAATACTTTGTGTGTATTTTACTGCAAGAAGGGCTGGAACTATTTTGGGTTGTTTTTGATGATTTAATTTGATTATTTATGTATTCACCTCCACATGAAAGAGAGCTGCAGTCCCAAGTGGTCTCTTTCTTTTTCTATCTCACACACTTTCCTTCTCTTTCATGCAAACACAGACACAAATCCATATTTATTTAGCCATTTGTTACCAATTTTGTGAACACACGTCATCCTTTTCAGCACTTTTAAAATGTATTTGATGGGATCGGTACACCTCCACTCTCTCTCTGTCAGCACTGAGTGAAAGCAATAAGTTCCAATGTAATCTGACACATTTGTGTGTGTGTGTGGATGTGCAGCTCATTGTGTTTGCATATGTTGGACTTGTTTAATGAAAGCAACTGCTATGTTTGTCCCGTTCACTCAGTCATCGGATCAATATCAAGCTGGGTCTGTCAGCGTGGTTGCTGCCATGGAATCTTTGCTAACCCAATTATTTAAACCGTGCACTAACTAATTAGCAAAACTCTACACTATATTAACTCCTTTCACACTGCCACAAACACACACATCCCACAGGCATCAAACAGGCAAAGCCAGCAAGTCAAACACAGAGTGAAATCACTACTGATATGATAAGCTTCTTCTACACTGAGAAGCAGTGCCTGTAATCTGACTTCTGTCCCTTTTATGTATTTACGGAAACAGTGTTGAAAAAAGTCACCAAGATGACTATGTAACCACATGCTTCACTTTACCGGAACAATATGTGCAGCTAATTACTCTATTGACTAACTTTACGTTATCTTGTGCAACTTTTAGGTGTAACACCGGCAAGTAGCTAATAGCAATGTATTTAAAGTTGGGCTGCTATTTCTTTGTAATCCACTAAAAGTAAATCGGAGTGTAAATTAGGAATGACACTGAAAACCAATACATGGACATTCAGTCCACCAAAGAAAATAAGCCACACAGTAAACATCACTCAACCAGCCAAATAACATAAAACAATGACAATCTTACTCTTATCCTAAAGTTATGTCTGTTATTGTTAAACACCACATGCGATTTTCAGTGCAGCAGCAGGCATTTCAGCTGGATCACATGAGTCATCTGACATTTCTACAGTGTCAGAGGTTGTGAGTAGTGTTATAGATGAGCAGGCGTAGTAACTTGCCAGTAGCTGTGTTGGACTGGAGGTGTAAGGTAGGTGGCCTTGGACAAGAAGTGTAAAGAAAGGCAGCATGACTCACTTAGAGAGGAGCCTGCATACTCCATTGAGAAGCAACCCACAGAGCTCTCCCTTCTGTCTCCTCTCCATCTGTGGTGCTGTGTAGGACAGTCAGGGAAAAAGAGAGAAATAAAGACGGCAAACATGCATGTAGGTTAACATTTCAGAATACACCTGGGGTAATGGGTTTTCCATAAGCCGCCATTTTTGATGCCGACCCGGCTTTTAAGACTGAATCAAATCGATGTTTTTTCTGTCTGAGGCTGGGAGGAGCAGGGCAGCCTCTCTCTGTCTGCACAGCCACGATAACGCTGCTCAATGGGCACTAACCACCTTTCAAATGGAAATGGTATATCCAGTGAAAATTAGACACAGTCATCCGGATGGTACTTAGCACTGGGTGGTGAATGGGAGATGGTAGTGTGACGGTTGAGGGGTGTGGCGTGCTTTGGCTTTGTTGTGCCAGAGCTTAGCTTTTACAGAGCGATCATGTTTTTTCAGGGTTCGCTAAAACATTACACTCCCAAACACACATTTACAGGAACTCTGTCGCATATTGAGGCATGTAAGATGGGATGCAAGCTTGCAAGCGCAGAGAGTGACTCACCCAAAACCATGGGGGCGTGTGCTACAGAGAGTATGCTAACTTACAGTATACACTCATCACTATTCGTTCTCTCTGTATCTCCCTCGCCCTCCCCATCTCCGCTTCCCCCCTCTCTGTCTCTCTCTCTCTCTATTCTTCATTATCTTGCTTGCAAACACACACATGCACACACCAGACAAACCCAGGCTAACAAGAGGATTCATAAATTGCTGACATAGAAAGCAAATGCTGTGATCAGATTGAGTACTGGCTTTGTCCCGTAAAACCCCTGGGGAATGGTCTAAAATAAATCACTCATAGATTCTGCCCGCCCTCAAGATTAAAGTGTGAATGCATGTGTGTGTTTGTGTGATCTGTCAAAACGAGACAGCTAAGTTAGTCTTTGTGTGTTACTGCAAATTTACAGCATGCACATACAAACTACAGTGTGTGTCTGTGTGAGAGTTACAGACTGTAAAGCTGATGAAAAGAGCCACTGGGCGAGTGTGCTGTGGTAAATGGTTGCATGAAAGTGTCGACATGTGTAACTGCTCCAATTGGCTCTCCGGAGTCGTCCTCAGGGAAATAAGGGCAGCAGCACAGGCTCAGATAGGCTGCCGCTGACACAGAGTTATGAATCTGTCCTATATGTGCACATTTTCACTTCAAAGATTGATGCCAGGAGATGCAACAGATGTGCAAAAAGTGCAGTATTTTGAAAAAAACAATCTTCATATGGAGTATGATTTGAAGTAGTGTTGTGTGTGTTGTGCATGTTACTTGGATTGTGTATGTACGATTCGTCTTTGTTTCCATGTACATTGTGGGCATATGTGGGCTATGTCTATAGGCTATGTGTGCAGTGTGTTTGTTCAGGACTTCCCAGGACTCCATATGGTGTCAAGGGTGATACATGTGCTCTAGGGGCAGCACTCAGCAGCTGTTGGTAGACTTACAACAGTACACACTGAGCCACAGCCTTTAAAATATATGCTGTGTAGAGGTCTGGCTTATTGGGCATCAACCCATACGTTTTGTGGGTTTGAATTGAGGTATGTATTTCCCTCCTCTCCTGTATGTCTTTTCCTTCCGTACTTACTGTTGGAACAATGCTTGGAAAAAAGGTGATGAAAACATTTGTGTGATATAAGTGTGAGAAAAAAAACAAGTGCAATAACAGACTTGAAATGTTCTGCTTTAGGTCAGACCGCAGGAGCAAGCTGCACAGGATGCTTTAAAAATAACGTCTTTTGATTGCCAGAGTAGCTGAGTTTCAGTTTTGCTGGTAATTCAAAAAGTGTTTTTCTTTGTAACTGTTTATTGAGCCAGAAAGGATTTGAACGTGCACAGTTGGCTTAGACAGAAGATAAGGGAACTAATTCCTTCCCTCTTCTCCTTCTGCTCTTTGATCCTCACCTTCCGCATCATATCTCTTTGATTGCCATGTTTATGACAGCTCCTTTTACCTTTTCTCCTCTTGCCTCTTTCTCTCTCATACTGTGTGGTGTGGCATGTCAGCAGTTCATTTTCTGCTGGAGGTCCTCGTGCACGCGCACAAACTGTGACGCACACATAGACATGCACGCGTGGCACACGCACTCTGAGCAAGATGAACCCGCCCCCTTCCTTATAGAGGTAAAGTGAGTGCACCAGCATCTGCGATGAATAATTGAGTTATCTGGCTCCGTGCAGAAATAGCAATCTCCCCACACAAGTGTGAAAACATCACTTGCCACCCGAGACCTGGGAACTGCCTCTGCCATGTGGGTCTACATGTTTGTATGTGTTTCTGTTTGCACTGAACACTTGGCTTTTGTGTTTCTGTTTTAAGACGGGTTGTAATCCTGAAGTCATCAGATCGAAGCCACAAATTAACTTGATGCCAAAATACTCTTGGAAACTGAGAAATCTAAATATTTGTGAAATAATAATTAGTACACAAACTGAGTCCCCACTTTCACATCTTTATTTTAGTGAGTTGTGATTGTGCTCTCTGCTGGCTGACATGAATGATTTGTGAGAGCATGTGACTCTGAGCAAGTGAAATATATTTGTTTTTGATCACAGAAAAATGTGCACATAGCTCAAAGCATTTTAAAATGTGTCTTATTAACAATACATTGAGTTGGTTTATTTGAGACAGCAGTAAAATCTATTGCAATCCAACACAATAGGCAAATGTCCTGCCTTAATGTACTTATTGCCAGTGTTGGAGAAATGTTGAGTCAATGCTGTTATCATTTTGAGCTCATAGTTAGTAATGCATTGCTGAAGGGCGCTAATATTTTGTCCATCTCCATTTACATATAATTAGATTGTGCAGGTGTACAGGGACGCAGTGCAGTGTTATGTTATGGTACATTACCTTGAGATTTAAAAGAAACCAAGTATCCGTTAGTGCACAATTTTCTGCAAATCTGTAGTGTATCCTCAGTGCTAAATAGTTTTAAAAAATAGTCGATGCAAGGACCTATTTTTACAGCCTTGTATGATTGTGATGACAGCACCTCTGGAGATTATCATAGCTGCATAAATCCTCATAACCGCAGTTATTGGTGGAGCTTTAGCATTCTGTCTGTGTAAAGACTGACCTGATGAAAATCAGCTACGAGGCCTGGCATATATTCTCCATGTGAGCGACTCCCAGGAGCCATCCGAAGCAATCCGAATGGTGACACCACAAAGCTAAGGGAGCACAATCACAGCAAACTGACAAATAAGGCCAAATCTGACAGGCGAATCCTCAGAGCAGCTCCACAGTTTGACAGATCCTTCAGCAGAGGAGCGTCAGCCAACGCCCTTCACAGCAGCACCGTTCATTAATGCTATTTCATAACACTACAGTAGGAATGATCACTTGGCGCCAAAGCTGCATGAAATAATGAACCCGCATGTCAGATATTATACAGATACATATTATTTTAAACTATGAGTGTAACATTTATACAGTGTGGTAGTCACTTCTCCATGTATTTGGCTTTGGGGGTAGACACAACCAGCTGTTGGGTCTAAAAGCTCAGAGCTCCGTTATGGGGAGACGGCGGCAGATTAACGGCAATCCTACTGATCCAGCCCACACACTCCCCCTCCTCATACCCCTTCCCCCTCATACACACACATCCATCTTGGTGAAGAGGCAGCGCTATGAGTGACTTATTTATCTTCTGTTAGTCTGGGATGTTAAAAAGATCTGGTCTGTATGTGTGACAGCCCTCTGCCATAATAGGTAATGAACCTGGAAAGAGTGCGTGGGTGGGACAGAGGCTGAACGTGTGGGGTAAAATCTGGGGCAGGCTGTCGCGGGATGGAGCTTCAACAGCTGTCAGCATGGATGTGGTCGACCGGGAGGGAATGATCCTGACATTATCAAGACAGTTAAGGCAGTAAAAGATGATGACAGAGGGGGCTATGAAGAAAAATGGAAGTTCCCGGCACCGTTGAGCAGTTATAAAATGTACGCATAATGTTTCACGGTGTGCTCGCACTGACATTTATACTTCAACGTGTGATTTAGTGACAGTGCGCGGTTCAGTTTCAGGCTAAAAGAAGTGAGCTCCAGGCCCGTGATCTTTGCTCCTGCTGTGTTTTCAGCAGGGTTAAGAGTCTTTAGTGTGGAAATAGCCATTAATCTACTTTGCGTAGATGAAACAGGCAGAGCTGTATAGGGAGAGTTCTCCCTGGATCATTTGAAATCCTGTTTCAATGTTTTGCTACATTGCAGCTAAGAGATTGAGCCATTCCTGCTCCCGCTTTTCTTGTGTCTGTCTCACTCATTCTTTTGTTCTGGTGTTTTCCTCTTCTTCTCCTTTCTCTTTTTCTGTCTTTCTGTTTTCTGACATTTTCGCTGTGACTCCTTTTTCTCTAGCCGCCTCTCTCTCTCTCTCTCTCTCTCTCTCTCTCGCTTCTCCCCTTTTTGGTTATAGCTGGGGGATAGGGAGGGTTCCTCCAAATTGGCACACAGATGAATAATGCATCTAAAGCAAAAGCAGAGAGCTGGGGTTGGATATATCTGTCTGTCAGGCGTTTTCTCTGTATTACAGTTATGTAGGGAGTTAGGCTGATACTTCAGAGGAGAAAAACTATGTTTGTTGCTCTTTACCCAGCTTCCCATTTACTTTTCCTTCTCTCATAAACTCTTTTATTGTCAGTAAATGTGCCTTGTGGCCATGCATGCAACTTGCTAAACCGATACATGCTGTGAAAGATTCTTGGATTTTTGGTCTTTCTTGACAAGGCAGCTAGCTGTTTTTGATACAACACACATACATAATGCATACGTGACTTAATTTGATTCTGTCGCTGTATGCATGAGTTTGAATGTGTATGTTTTTTTCCCTATTCCCAGACTGCAGTGTTAAAAAGCAAACTGCACTCGTGAGCATAAGCTCTCAGCAGCACCATCATTAAAGTAATGAGCAGGAAGTTAGCACTGAAGTCAACCAGAGAGAGAGAGAGAGAGAGAATGGAGAGAGAGAGAGAGAGAAAAAAAAGGAAAGGGAAAGAGAGAGAGAGATCCTCAATCCCATAAGAATAAATCTTAAATCCTGAATGTTGCTTCTGACTCATTCTGGTTAATTAAGTCGAGTCAAGTGAGAGGAAAACGGGGTCTTGCCTTGCCTCAGTGTGTAGGATCAGCACTAAACTCTATCTGCGGCTTATGAAGTCTCTCACTGGTACTGTCCTCTGTGCACTCGCAAAGCACAGATGGAACAAAATGTATCCGTTCTATTCCTCATATTTTTATTAGCTTGACCCACACAGCCTCTTTTCGTATGGAAACTCTCACACACACTTTCCTTTGGTGTTACATTTAAACACAAACCAAGGGTAAATACTTCCATTTAGCACTGAGCTTCAGGGTATGTACAACGCCATTTAGCCGCCATTTATGTTGGATGTTATTTGCTTTGCACATCCTGCACTCAGCAGTTGAAACACACACACACACACACACACACACACACACACACACACACACACACACACACACACACACACACACACACACACACACACACACACACACACACACACACACTTGCATAGATACACCCCAGAACTCAGAGAAACAAAGAAATGTGTTGAGCAACCTTTGGGACTTTCTTTGTTTTACGGTGGAAAGATTTCGCCATGTGACACAGGATGAGGCAAACGAGTGAAATGTCAAAATTCTCTGTAACTCTAAAAATAAAACAACACCAGGGCTGCCATTTGAGAACATCATAGACACACTATTGGGCGTGGAACGAATAAAACAAACACTCCGTTATACCCAACAGCAACCAGAGTGCAACTGCCTACTGTCTTCTGCTGAGGATAGTAGAGTGGATTTTACTATTGTTCATGGATTTAACATTTCAAGATTTTTCCTCCCTCCCCCTTATCTTAAAGGATATACAGTAAATGAGGCAGGCGAAGAGTCTTTGCATGACAAAAGTACCACAATAATCACGTAGCAGGCCCAAGTGCAGTCATATATAATAAACAGCCTATGATTTATTCATTTAAGAATTACATAATATGTTTTGAGTCTGCAGTACAAAGGAAGGCTGACCAAATTGTAATAAACATCATTAATCGAAACGCTCTTAGGCCAAGACTCTGAACTGCAATGTCTCCATTTCTTTTTAAATGGTTACAAATGTATTGTCCTTTTTTTTTTTTACTTCATTCATTCGCTTTGAGAGCTGTAATTTTTAGCAAACGTTAATCTAACTCGTAAAAATCGCAAATTTGTTGTGAACAATTTTCAACAGTATCAGTACACATTTGGTGCTCTTGTTAGTATTTACACTAGCAGGATCTTGTTTGTGGTAGGCCTAGCCTAGCTTAGATTTAAAATAGCAACAACTAAGTGGCTGCGATCACGATTATCACTCTTGTTAAAGATAACCTGTTTACTGGTTTATGAATTAGCTTGTTATGTACTTACAACTTGTTAAGAGATAAGCCTACAGTTGTCTCTTAATACTCTCACTCATTAAGAACAGGATGTTGCCAGAAGCTTTGACCAGACTCCAAATTATATTTGTTCTTGCTTATAAGATTAGAGCGTTAGTCCCGAACAAATAGCTCAGCAGGTTAAGTCCACTGCATTTGTTATCAGGCCGCTTGTAGCAGGTCACTTTGGGATAGGCACTAAATTGCGAACAGAATTTCAAAGTGCCGGTACAAGGTCTTCGTCCTCAGTGGGTGTGAAGCTTAGAGATAGGATCCTGATGGCGAAAATGTCAGAGGGTTAAGCTTCAACCCGCCCTTCCACTGTCTCTCAGCCTCCCTCTCTCTCTCCCTTTTTTTCTTCTCTGTCTCCCCATCACTCTATGTTGTTATGCACAGTGCAGTGGTGTCCCGCGGGGCTGAAGATTGCCATGGACATGATGTGATTCTCGTCTCTCTCAGATGTAATGTGCTGTAGTCCGTGTCTCTGATGAACTTGCCCTAGCGATGTTTGGAAGACATGCTGTCCTCTACCCTCCCCTCTTTCTCTCTATCCTCGCCATTTATTTCGGCCCATCTCAGATTATGTGTGCATGGATGCCTGATCTTCGGATAGCGTGATAGATTGATTTGGAGGTGGGGCATTTAGAGGACAAGCTGCTTTACAGGTTGATATCGAGTTTGCATGGTGCTGAAAAGGTGATGAAAAGGAACTAATTCATACTATCCAATAAAGGATTTTAGGCTGTGTGAAGCCTCTGAAGTGGCGTGTGCTTTTTAAATTTTATTCATTTATAAAGCAAAAGTAATTATTGACACTGCCTCACATGCAAGCACATATCTTCATATCTGGAGGGTTTACTCTATAGCTGCCCTTGATAATAATCACTTAGCTGGATTTGTCCTAATGTGATGACAGAGACTGAAAGCTGCGCTCAGGAAGATGACAGGAACATATCGGCCTTGTGAATCTCTAGCTACAATTAGGAAAATTGCTTGGACGCCTGCTTTGTTAATCCAATGTGAAGAGGAAAAATAGGCTTTTTTGGGGGAGAGTCTTTATGTGATAAGTGCTGGCAGCTCTGGGTGGGAGAAACCGGGACAGTGACCAGCGACGTGTTCACAGGTGAGAAGGGGCACAACTTCAGTACGGTCATTTCACTAGTTTAGTGTAATGCATATGTTTTGGGTAAAACCTCAACCAAATATATGCAAAATTAAAGCCACATCGATTATATCTCACTCAAGTTGACCCAAATCAAAAATGATTATCTGATTTACCAGCAGAGCTATGATGCCAAGAGTTTGCTGAGGTTTTGAGGTATCCATCTCTGACACTAAAAATAACGGGATGAATGAAAGCTAATTTGCTGCTCAAGGTTTTGATGGAAAACAGCGTGTTTTTCCAGAAACAAAGTCCTCTCTGTGAAGAAGTTTTCATAGGGGAGTATTTCATTTATCGAAAGTAGTTCTAATTAAAACTGTTGTTGAATGTAAGTGAGTGACTGGGGCAAAATTGTTTAGCACAAGGACAATAATTACTGGACTTTGTAGATTAATATTGATATAGATAATTTGATTTTAAAAAAAGGTATACATTTGATTTCAAATATAATCATGCTCTGAGTTTGGAAGTATATAAAATTGCCATGGGAATGAAGGGCACATTTTTTATTGGGAATTCCTACAATATTCAGACAACCATCTCTGATTAATTTTGATACTTAAGAAACGTAATGATTGACTCATGATCGTTATCAGGCTAATTATGGAGTCACAAGCAGCATCATTTTTCTATATTCAGTGATTATCTCTTGTACAGCAGGTATAATGATCCTCGAAAGCTGAATCTAAAACCATATACAGTATATATATCATGCAAAACCTGCTCTAGTGATCATACTATTGTGGGTAACTATTTAATATGAAGTTCACACTTGGAAAACTTACTACACTTCCTCTAACTGAAAGATTATGATCTATACTAGCAGGGGAGTTAATATCTCATGCTGTATATGTATTGACTGTGTTGCAGGTTGGGGAGTCTACATATTCCTTATTACACTTTGCTGCTACATGTTTATACTGTTTATTTTAAGGGAATCTCATAACAACACTGAAGCACCTTTACACTGAGGAATTTAATCTTATTGAAATGTTTCCTCTTAAAGTCAATGTGGACATGGATCAATACTAATATGTTTTGTACATCCATATGCTTCAGTGCGGTACAACCATACACTTCATATTCCCCCAAAAATTGCAGTTTCACAGATTTCTATAATTTTAGATCACTATAGGGATGCTGAGGGTAACTTTAATATACTTTATATACACTCAGCCTAAAAGCTTCACAGTTTATGCGTTCTCCAGCATTTGGCTCTGTTGTTTTTGCAGTCCCTTGTATTCACTCGTTCTGCTCTTTTAGTAAAAGCTGTCCGACACAGAAAGCTGAACCCACATGTCTTGTCTACGCAAAGCATTAACAATTTATCACAACTTATGATGTAATTCAAAATGTAACTGCAAATGTCATCTCTGAAATCAGGTTATTTTTAAACCTTGAGAAATGACCCAATTTGGAGATTAATTCATAGTCTAAGGCATTGTCTAAAAACCAACATCTGGGTTATTAATTTCTCATTTGTATATCTAATTAAACAGATGACACATTAAAAACACTGTGGGAAAAAAGATGTCTTTGGTACAGAAAAGCAGTGTTATGTTATCGGGGTCGGCATTGAAATCTTACCAGAAACCCATGCGCCTTTTTTGGTCGGATGTCAACTGCAGAAGTCAGTTTTGTGAATGATACATCCTATGAGATAATATCAAAGTCACAAAACACAGAAAGTGAGAGCTTACATTCAAGGATATAAACCTTTAACTGTCTAAAAATGTTTTTAGGACAGATTTTCCAAAATTCAAGCATTACTAAGAGTAGAAACTGATTATCTTTTGTTGAGCATCATGAAGAAGCTTTAGAGACGGAGTTGTAAATCTAAAGCGTAAGCAAATTGATGGTTTGACTTTTTATTTCAGAGGGATTGTGCAATTTAAAGCGTATAGTTAGATTTGCAAAACCAGAGGTAGCATTTGACGCTGCTGTGCATGTCTCTCGTTCTGTGCTGTGTGAGTGTGTGATCTCAGAGACTCAGAGGAAACCTCCACCCTGTGGTTGCACTGCACCGCTGCATCCTGCTTGCTGCTCTGCCAGCTATGCTGCTTCAATCCACCCCTCGATGCGTCTCCCCAGCTCTCAGTTTGACCTCATTATTGCCATCATTACAATCTGTATTAGTATCTGCACCCTTCATCATCATCATCATTTCTGGCATCTTTATGATAATCATCACCCGGCAGCAGGCATCCACTGGGCTATCACCATCCCTGTCATCATTCTCAATATGCTGTTATTATCATTGTCGTCATTTCACTCATAATGTTCTGAGAGGAAGACAGATACTGAAATAAACATTCTTGCACCCTAACTGTGTGTCGTTGTCGAGCGTGCTGCAGGGGCGTAGTGCGTCGTGCACAAACTGCCTCTCCTCCTCCTGAGGCTTGTTCTCCACTTGTGAGCTTCACATACTGCTTAGTGTGCTGTGAGACATGTGCGCCAATTCTGCATTGTGTGCGCTGGCAGTTCAGCAGCGCAGCCGTTGTATGTGTTTCTCCCCTGAATATTTCAGAAGGGGGCTGACAAAATGCAGGCAGAAACAGACCGCTGATGATGACCTCCTTCTCATTGCACCCCCCCCCCCCATCTCTCTGTTCCCCCTTCTCTGCGCTCATTGCACAGGCTTCCCCGCTATTTCTCTCACTGTCTTCATCGTCTTCGTCTCATCACTCTCTTTTCTCTCTTCCCTCCCCCACTGCTTTATACACCCTCCCCTCTTCGTTCCTCCTTCGTGATGTAAGTGTGCTCCCCTCTTTCTCTGTCTCCCCCCCTGTTTCTTGCGTCTTCTCCCACCTGTCTGTCCTTTCATCCCACTCTTTTGCTCCTGTGTCTCATCGCTTCTCTCCTACCCTTCCCTTTCATTCACCCTCTCCATCTCGTTTCTCTTCTCTACCACGGTGTTGCACCCTGCCTGCCTGCTTGCCTGCCTGTCTGTCTATTCCATAAAGGGCTGTCTGAGGCCTCTGCTCTGCTAATTCATTCGCCGTGCATCGCCTCACATATCTGCAGGGTCAGGCAGAGAAAGAGAGAGAGAGAGAGAGAGAGAGAGAGAGAGATCAGGAGGAAGAGAGAGGGACCAAGAAAAGAGGACATGTAGAGAAAAAAAGATGCAGTTTTATCTCCAAGAAACAGAAAGCTAGAGCCAGATCCTGTGGTGGTATGTTCCAGAATCTCTCTCACTCACAATATATACAGTAGCTTGCCATGACCTCCTTCTGCTCACTACTTGCTTTGTCATTTGGATCCCTGATGCTCAGCTCCTCTCTAATCTAATACTTAAACCACATTGCTGCCATTGTCTCTGTTTATAAAGGAATGTACAGCATATGTAAGTTTCTGTGGGAAATTGATTTCAGGTTTTGACTCTCCCTAATTCCATATGTCTTGTGAAGATAGGTCAGAAATTGTGAACATTTATGTTCCTCAAACTGAATAAATTATGTGTTGAAGTGACATTATGGAGGCTATACTTCAGGAGCCAGTTGCACCAGGCCTTTCTAAGTTTAAACACAGTTATAAGGGATTGTTTAGTGAAGATTTACTACTTTATGTATGTACCTGCCCTGCAGCTGTGTACTTTACACACAAGTGGGTATCTGAAATGTCACTTTCAGAAACAAAGCATAACATTTTATTTACTAAACCTATTCCTCTACCTATACTCTAACAAGCGGTATTCTCTGAGAACAAGTCAACAAATATGTCTAAACAAATCCATTAATGCAGGAATATGATATAAATGGTTGTGGATGTGTGAGGAGTGGATGGTTTTAGATGGTTTATTTGCCCTAGTGTGTTAGCGAGGTAGAAGTATTTAGGGTAAAGAAGGGAAAGTGCTTCTTTGTTTGTAGTACAGCACTCTGAACAGCATGTACCCCTGTAAAAGATAGACATTTTATTGAGTGTTTAAGCCACATTTATTGAAGAGAAAAAAAAAACTTCTGTCAATAAATGAAGTGTAGCAGCACTAAATCCAGTCCTTCCGACAGCAAGACACTACTCTGTGGAGCTCAGTTGGATTTTCTTGTTTAACTAACACTAGAATCTAGTCAAATGAATGTTGCGGTATCATTTGGTCTTTTTTTAACATCAAAAAGAACAAATGTGATGAAACCTTTTTTTCGGCATGCTCATACTGGCTGCCTTGGAAGGTGTTATATTTCCTGGGCATTATTGTCTTAGTGAGTCAAAAATAGAAACTGATATGTTAGAAAGAGACGGTGACAAAAAGCCAGAGGAAAAAAACACACACACACACACACACACACACACACACACACACACACACACACACACACACACACACACACACCATTCTCATCTCTCATTTCTTCAGTTTGTTCTTATCTCACATGTCACTCATATGTTGTGTCTTCTTCCTTTCTTTCTCCAACCTTATTTCTGCAGGTTTTCCTGAGCAGACAGTCTGTGTGGCGGAGTTTGAGCTTGATTTGAAGTGAGTGAGTAAGCGAGAGGTAGTGGGTGTCATGGCGGACGATGAAACTGTAGGTCCGGACAACCCTGCCTACCAAAACTTGCTGCTCCTGGGAGCCATTGCTGCAGCTTCTGCCTTTGTGGTCACCATCCTTATTGTACTCGTCTGCGTTGGCTGCCAAAGGTAAGATGGCTGTCACATTGCTTGAAATGTAAAAATAAAAGTAAAGGGCTCACTGAAAAAACAAGAACAGTATAGTCAGTGTTACCATCTCTGCTGCCAGCTTTATGTGCCCTCCCAGATCAATCTCATCATGCACTTCTTCTTTTATGTGCCTCTAGTACTTCTGAACTCTCCTCCTCCCTTCTTTCTCTTCCCTCCATCCGCCCTCTCGGTCTCTTTTATCCCCTGCTCTGAGCGGAGTGGCAGTAATGAATGTTAATGGCTGCGAGTGTCAGATCATATGAAATGATGTTTACAGGACACTGAGGAGACAGGCCAGAGTCAGAGCAGCCTCACATCACCCTTCTAAAGCAGAGTCCTCAGCAGGCAAAAGCAATGGAGCACCCCGCAAGTTTAGAGAGGATAAGACTCCGAGCCAGGCGAGAGCAGTGGAATATCCTGTGATTTTTTTTTTTCAGAACCCTCGGGGCCCAATCATACGCTGCACTGTGGCTTTGTTGCCATGGGATACACAGATAAGGATGTAGAGAAATGTCAAACCAGCTCATGTCATGGACATAAAACCGCACTTTTGTAAAGCTCTAAAGAATTAAATATATGCCACCAGAAGGATAAAAGTAATCTTAATGCCTCAATCAGTTTGTCGGGTACAAATAAAGGACAGACCTTCTATTGATTTGCTGCTATTGATTTAAAACAACCCCCCTTAGGATCAAAGATATCGAGCAAGATATTAGTCCAAAACGAATTGTTGTTCATCCATTCTTGATACGTCTTTATCCCTTCATGGCACTTTTACCTTTACACCTCTTCTGTTTCATGTTTTAATGAACATCTACAAGAGGAGCTCTTCCCATGATCCCCCTGGGGTATGAAGGCCATCTGTTTGTGTGAATAGGAATGAGTTTAATCTCACTAGGGGAAACAAAAGCAAGCTGAAGTGACATTGACTTGACTGACCATGTCACTTCATATGTTCAGTTATATTTAGAAACGTGTATAATTAAGAATATTTTTCTATAATTCCTGGCCCTGTTTGTAAGCCATAATGCTAAATATGCAGCACTAGGAACTCACATAAAATGAGTTGCAGTTCTTCGCAGAAAAGGAGGACGGTTGGCATTTTCACACCTGCTCCCAGGAGCTTTTGTGTTCATCTCGTCACTCTCTCACCATATCAACAGCTTCCCATAGCTACTGCCACCTCCAGGGATCCAAGATGCTGTGTTAAACTACTCCGGATACATTTGTTGCACAGGTCTAATACCGGAGGATAGTAAAGGAAATTAACATATGGGAAACAGCAAAATAATATTTACGAATCTGCTTGGTCTTATCAAGAAAAGAAAATACAAAAGTTTGTCATCAAAGGACATCCTCCGCTTTGGCAAAACCCTGAGTCATGCTTCACTCTCTGTTTAACTTGGCTCTTGATATAAACCAAGGACTTTTATGCCCTGACCAAAGTTAGATGTGATAGTATCTATCTGTTCTGAGTGTGTATGTTCTCTCTCTGTCCACCGGCTCCTGTTGACCTTCCTCCCTTTGATGTTGTGTCAGAAAAAGCAAGAGCAAGCACCCCCCAGCCGGAGAGAAAGGGACATCTGTAAATATGGTGAGACATGCTTTAATTTTACTCCCTCTTTCCCTCCTCCCTCTCTCCTTATCCGCCCTGTTGCAATCTCCTTCTGCTTAAATCATGTAGATTGTCTCCCTAAGTACATGGTTGGAAATACAGATGCACATGTTATACCTTATTAAACGTGTTCATATGTGTGTGACAGCAGGGTTCCCTGCGACACCCAAAACTGAACTCCATGAGCAAATCGGACACCAGGCTGCACGAGATCAATCGCTTTCCCTGCAATGGAAACTGTAAGGGTTTCCGTTTGTGACGATATATAATACAACCAAGAGATGTTACGCTATTTCATTGCTGCCAACTTTCTCCCCTTCCTCCTCCTCTCTGTGCAGCTGTGAGCAAGAGCCGTCCAGCCAGTATGGACCTCCTGCTCCTCCACAGTCGGCGCTCCCAGACCGACCTGAGGCCCTCCCATGGGCGCCAGCTTCCCCAGATACCCACCAGTCCCCAGGGATCTGGTCAGGGGGGGGGTGGGGAAACGGGAGGAGATGTGGGAGGTGTTGCAGGTGGAGGAGGAGTGGGAGGAGGAGGAGGAGGTGTAGTAGGAGTAGTAGGAGTAGTAGGAGTAGTAGGGGAGGCTCGAGACCACACCTACACCGAGGTGGGCATACGCAACAACCCTACCCCCACGCACTGCCTGGACGACGGGCTGTATGAAAGCGTAGGTGTCCGGGAAGGAGACACAGGCCCTAAGGTCCCCTCTGCCCCGCCGCCCTCCTCAAACAACACTCCGGCTACAATCAGAGCTGCCCAAAGCCCTCCCGCTCAAGCTAACGGCGCTCGCAATGGGAACGGGCATGTGAATGTACGTACATACACACAGATTCTGTACACCTGTATCATGAGTTGAATGTGAAAATGTGAAGTGCCTCACACCCAGTGGATCACCTTTATCAGACAGGAAATTAAGTGTAAATACATGGTCGTCACTCAGCAAGTCTAACACAAGCTAACCTGTTGCCTGCAAAAATTATACTAATAGCAACAATATTTTAGAATTTAGTGTGACGGCTATAACAGTTATTTCTTTGTTTGCCTGTAGATGGCATGCATCATCAGCTCATGAATGCAGCTCTTAAGTGTTCGAACTGCAGCTGCTGTGTGCTCTGCATCATGACAACTATTTGTGAGGGACTGACATCTCCTGTAAGCTTTTAACTAGTGTGTTTTTTTGTTTTTCTTTCCTACAGGGTGGCAGAGGGAATGGTAGAGGTAATGGCGTCATTAACGGGACGATGGCAGGAAGAGGGAATGGTGGGAATGGGGTCAACAGGTCCACTTTGCCTTCTGTCAACTATCTCGCCATCCAAGATCAAACTGCAGCTGAGTACGCTTCCATACAGAAGTTCAGAAAGGTAACCTTAACTTACATTTCTATAAAATCGTCTTGTTAGTTCTGTTAAATTAATAGTGGTGGTGGCGCCATTAATGGAAGATTTCTTTTTCTTTCTAAGCCACACATGAATCAACTAATGGATTATTTGTGGTGTGTTGTAGGGCTGTAGACTTCAACAATACTGTAGCATACCAACAAGAAGTCTAATGAGTACCAAACCAAACCACAGATGTTGCTGTACTGTTTATGTATGTTGTGACATGACCCGTCAAACAAAGAAGGACAGATAACATCACCTGGTTCACGTGAATTTTAAAGTTGGGTCGTTGGATTTGTTGGAATGATTTATCTGGTATGCTGATATGCATGACAAGTGATGCTTACGCTCATGTCATATCAAGCATTTAGCGCTACTAAACTAGTGTTTGTGTGAAATTAATCAGTCTTAAGAAGATGTGATCAACTGTGGGTAAAAATAGAAGTATTGCAATACCATTTTCAGTGGTAAAGAATGGTGGAAGAAGCAAGAAGGAAATAACTTGTAGCTGCATCTTAAGAAATGTTAAAGTTAGAATAATGTGATGTGATAAATGGAGCAGTTCAATACTTGCCAACCTGTTGTATTGGTACAGAGATATACATACACATAGAGAGCTTATCTGGCTAGGAATAAATAACAAATAAATAAAAGGTCTCTAAAAGTACACCATAACAGACAGTGCTTTATTTTATAAGATGCTTGATACAAACTTAGAATGTGAAATTATGTGAGATTTCTTAAGTACTTTTGCTGTATTCTGTAACTGAAAGTGATGTTTTCACTGTTGACTCAATACTTCAAGGTCGACAAGACAAACAGGAAGGAAAATAACGGTGCTGACAGCCATTCAGACCAATCGAGTGTGAGTGATTCACCCTCTACAGCTGCTCCTCCACTTCATCGCAGTCAGGAGTTTCCTCGCAAAGCACTGGAGCCGTTCCACCTGCAAACCTTCCCGAAGGTACAGGAATTATCTGATCAATATGTTCTGTACAAAGCTTTAAGCATCAAATCTCCTAACAAGTCACTTTACCAAACTGTAACTCAGTCTGGTTACCACCAGAGGGCACTGTCTACAAACAAACAGCTCTTTGAATTCCAATTTACAGAACAGTTTTTATCACACACTTATACTTTACAATGATCAAGTATGGTCAACATATTTTCAGTTTTTCAAAACAAAATAACCGCAAATAAATAAAATATGTCATGATACAATTTCACAAACATATTAACAAACCAACCTTAATAACTTGTTTTTAAGATGTTGTCTTATTATAGTTTCCTACTTGAATAATGGAGTTGTGTGTGCCAGCTGGATGTGTTTATCAACAGTTTAGGGCAGTTCTGAGAGGGAAATAAAGGGACAATGATCGGATGGTGATCAGCCTTTCCTGTGGGTTTGTTGGCACACATATCCCTTTTTTATCTATGTTAGCATTGCTGTGTGTGTGTGTGTGTGTGTGTGTGTGTGTGTGTGTGTGTGTGTGTGTGTGTGTGTGTGTGTGTGTGTGTGTGTGTGTGTGTGTGTGTGTGTGTGTGTGTGTGTGTGTTTGGCAGATCATAAAAAAGGTGACTTTTTCATTCCCTTTAGTGATTTTAGGAGCTTGATAAAGTTGTTTAAACAGATTTTGCTTGGCTGTGGATGTCAGCCCAGTTGTTGACCTTTTTATCTTTGCTCGCCAAATCCTTGACGGTGTGTGTGTTTGTGCATCTATGTGCATGTTTGTGCGTCTGTGTTTATACCGCCCATTCGCCTCTTTGCAGTGTGCTTTGCAGCACAGTGTTAGAGTGGCCAGAGTAAAGAGTAGAAGGATGGATTATGTAAGAGCCTGGCAGACTGCCAAGAGGGGTGTGTGTGTGTGTATGTGTGGGTGTGTGTGTGTGCGTGTGTGTTGATTCTATCAGCAAGTCTATCTCGAAACGGCTAACAGGTAGCCAGCAGCCAGTGTGGGGATAAATAATGTTCACATGTTGAAGCCATTTACTCTGCCCCTGCTTCTATTACTCAGCCTCACTGCACATGGGGAGCACAAGTTTAATATTCCTCTGTTGCATGTGCACACACTACTACAGCCTTTCTAATTGGTTTGTAATTGTTTTTTAACACCAAAAGTGATGAAAATGTAACCAGAGCAGTTACTTGCACATATCTTTGGAAATGATTCAAATATTCGTATATTTAAGTATGTTACAGGAATATGCAAACTGCTACTTGACTAATTCCCCAAAAAGTCATCCTTCAATGAAAGTATGACCTTAGACCTTTTAAAACAAATCATTCAAATTTTTCCACACAGACACAATTTTGATAATGCTGTGCAACATGGTCATTTTGTACCTACAAACACAGACACAATACAACTTGTCATACATGTAAAATTGCTGCACTATCCCAGTTTAATTGTGTGACTTACTTCTGCACAAAGACTTCCGGATCTCATTACTCACCTGGCCTACTTCAATTGATTTTGTTTACCAGGAGGCAGTGTTCATAGGCAATGGGGAGCAGTACATCTGGAAGCCTCCAGAGGAAGATGACATCATCACCTTGCACCCTCCTCCGCTCTGCGCAGAGAGTGTACAGGGGCACCCATCCCCCCCCACTGCAAAGGAGGTATGTGTGTGTGTGTGTGTGTGTGTGTGTGTGTGTGTGTGTGTGTGTGTGTGTGTGTGTGTGTGTGTGTGTGTGTGTGTGTGTGTGTGTGTGTGTGACTACAGGCAGACAGATAGACGGACAGCTCTCTGATTTGTGACTGCTGTGTTTACTGACGGGGGGCGCCCTTTTGATTGGGAAAGCCGTCTTAACACAGCCACCTTGTGACCTGCCTGTCATAAGAGGTTTCTGCTTACAGCCAGAGGTAACGTTACATGGATCCAGCCCTCTCAACGGCTGACTGAACCCTGACCCAAATCTCCAAGTGTCCCCCCCCCCCCACATCTATATGTCTGATTGATGAGATGATTGTTAATGGTTAACTGTGTTGACTCGTCAGACTGTGATCTTGAGCGTTACAAACTGACCTATATATATTTATTTATATTAAGGTATAGATGTATGGTAGAGTCTGTTTGGTGTTGAGAGAGGGGGAAGTCTGCACCCCAGTCATGTCACATAATTATTGGACACAATAAACCATACTGAGACATAGAAGCATTAGGGGAACTTAAGGCATGGCAGGGTGAAACTATTCTGAGTAGATGGAGGTGTGTCCCCAAAATAGTCAACTGTCTAATATTAGTCCATGTTTAACTTAGCTTCCCTTTCCATTATCATCTTTATAAGCTCATTGAAGGCTTGCTTTCATGTCAATAACTTTGTTGGTATGTTTTTGACTAAGTTTTAGGATTAATAAATCAGGTACCAAATGTATTGTTCACAGGATCTATTTAAAGATAATCTATTAGAAAAACAAATTATGTTTAGTTTCATTTACTCTGGAAGCCATGTAAGAGTTTAGTAAAGCAGCAGTTTTAATCTGTTGCTAAATTTCTTGTCTAAACCAGTGTTGAGGCAAAGCGTTTGAAGCTGGATGTGGAGATTAAGGGGTTAAGTCCCTGCTGTATGGCTCATAAGTTCAACTCCTCTGGAAATTAGACAGGCACACAAAGCAGCTGGCCTTCACTGCTTTCTGCAATCTCTTTCTTCTGCATTGCTTTTTCTTTTCCAAACTTTTCTCTATCTTAGCCGCTATGTTTTTCCATTTGTAAGTTTGTTGTTGCCCTAACATGCCCATATACTTGTTATACTCTGGAGTTTGTCAGTCGCAGCCTTCAGAAGGTGTTGAGTTTCCACTCCCACCTAGATCGCCTCCTTTTCTCTGGCGCACTCTACTTCTGCTATTAGGAGGCGCTGCCTTTTTCAACCAATCACGTTGCACAAAGCTTGTCTAACAAGAGGAATATCGGATGCTGGCGACCTTTTGGAAATGTTTGCCAAATAAGCAATTCATACAGTTGATTACAAAAAGAAATATCAGTCATGTTATGCCCACAGTTGTTTCCATGGATAATCAGTGTAAACTGAAATGAATGTGACTTTTCAAAGTTTTTGTCTGAGCACAGAGCTGAGGTAGTATCATAACAGAAATGAGCATGGTTGAAGGGGAGGAGAAAAGAAAACACACAATGCGCAGGCTTCCTCAACAGCTGCAGCCCAGTTTTGAAATCCCCATCATCTTGTGACTTCCTTCCTCTGCTGCAGAGAGCTGCAAATTCTCGGTGCACAAATGTACACACACACACACACACACACACACACACACACACACACACACACACACACTCTGCACATTGTGTGCACACATTTGTAGCATACGCCAGGGTCTTTGTTTATCCAAAAAGGTCACACAAGTGATTTGTGGGGGCAGGGTTTGTGTGTCTCTCTAGTCAAAGAGAGAGAGACTCAATGCTTTGCAAATGTATTTCCCTAGCTACATCAGTGTTTTATTTTCCTCATATGAGACATTTATGTAAAGAAGAAAACGATGAAAGTGAAGGCAATGTGAACGCACACACAGAAAAGCAGTCTCCATTGTCAAAGTTTTTTGGGACTGGAACAAAAACAAGGCTGATCCGTGTGTGTGTGTGTGTGCAGGAGAGAGAGTTTGCATAGCCAGTGTTTCTCAGAGCCACTAGAGCAGAGCTGCTGGTATGGGTGTGAACATAGAAGGTAAACATTACCATGTCCCACAATGCTCTGCTCTTGTGCTCCTCTTGTGGAATTTTGACACAGAAATAGATCCGGTTTATCCAAATTCTACAGTGTGTAGATGCATTTACAGTCACATGCATACACATAAAGTCACAGAACATGTACAATGGCTTCATTCAAAGCCAATCATATGTGCACAAAGTCCATCAGTGAACACAGCGCGTTGGCTGTCAACCAGATCTTTCACACCATACCCCGTTGTCTGTTGCCAAAGCAGTTGTGGTGCAATTTGAACAGGTCTGTCCACTGCAAAGCTAACTCTGTCACAGCCTAGACCTCAACACACTGATAACACAGTTTACTCTGTCTTATCCTACCCTGTCAAACAAGGTCAGGTTACTGCACAGAGCAAACTCTGTCAACACATGCGCTAACTATTGCACACGTACCCTCACGATCAATCTTCATGCATGAATTTTCACACACTATTAGCAGCATTGTATGTTTGCTCTCAAATATTGTATTTTTGTATGTAATATAGATGCAGACGGAAATATGTTTGCACTTACCTAGAGTTAAGTGGACTAAAATGTGGTGAACATGTGATACATTGACTGTTCATTTGAATCCCAGCAAAGTTAATAATTTCTTATCAGTGAACAAATGCACTCATAGGTGCAAGGCCCTGAACGAAGCAGAATAAGAGTTGCCTTTTATTGGGGCTTCCACCCATACATAAAATTGTGCTGTAGGTGTGTATCATTTACTGACACAGCATAATGTGTTCTCCTCTTGTGTGTCTTCAGATTGCAGACACCTACTCCATTGTGTGTAAAACCCAGAAGAAGAAACCTCCCATGGAAAACAACGGATCAAAGACCCTCCCACGCTCCTTTGGCGGAGGTTCACGAGGCCGAGGCAGAGGAGTTCAGGGCCCAGCGCGTTCCCAGGAGGAGCCTGGCTATGAGCCGATAGGAGACAGGTCCTGGCCCGCATGTGCAATGGCCGAGTCCGACCCCGCGTACGCTACAATCGACAGCCACAGGAAAAGGGAGCAGGGGGGAACCAATAACAGCCCAGTTGGGGGTTCTGCCACTCTGAAAAGGAAGAAGCAGACGCCGCAGCAGGCAGCACCAGCACCACCAGTGGCACCAGCTGCACCTCAGGGCTCAGGACCCACCGCCCTGCCTGCTAGAGGCGTTCCTGGTGGGGAAAACTTCTATGAGACTATCAGTGATGTGAAACAAGGGGTCAACAGCTCCAGCACCACCACCATCTTCACCTTCAATGATGGGATGGAGATGTACGTCACCGGCCTGTAGCTGGCTGACAGGCAAAAAGGGCCCAGGACCCAATGGTACAGAGTCATGAAAGGGACCCTCCTGTTCACCTGCCAACGTCTTGCTGTACATACATACATACATACAAGGCCCTCTATAGACAAACAACATGAGGATCCATTTTGTGATGACATCAGGTACAAACAGGGTCTTAATCCAGGTTTAGACATCCCTACATTGGTCTGTACTTCAGAACCAGCCTAAGCCTAGTCCAGCCCAAATATGGACCAAATATGTTTTAACAAAAAAAAAAAAAAGATTAAGAAAACTGGAATATACATCTTCAGTCTACTGTGTCACTGAACATACTCACCTGTTTGTGTATCATTTTCCATAATATCTTTATTTTTATATGAACACTGTATTCAAAAGTATGTGGTGCAACTCACATCCTGAAAAGAACACACTTTAATATATATTTAAAAAAGTAATGTATGTGCATGCATTGTGCAAACAAACACCTGAAAATAGAAAATAGTAGCAAGGAACATTGTAGGTATATTGAGAGGAAGAGGCACACTGTTACCTATTATCAGACATATACACACACATATGCCTCATTTTGGAGAGACTTTTGTAATATACGCAGATGGATGGCACAGAGATTTGCGGTGCTTAGCTCTCCCTAAGCAAACATCTGAAACAGGTTCTCTGGTCGCTATGGCCTGTTGCCTGGCAGACAGCATTGTGGTGCTTTGCTCAAACACAGAAGTGAGCGAGGGCTATGGGTTACATTTTTTTTAAAAGATCAATATCATGCTCTAAATGTATTAGCAGTTATTAATAACAGCCCGTACGTTAACGAGAAGAAATGTGAGTTGTGCTTAAAAATGTTACATCCAAATAATATTACAATTGGACAAACATCTGTACCCAAAAGCCCACACACCCCAGCTCAGATACAAACACACTTGGCAGAACCATGTGGGGTAAGTTGAGGTCAGGGGCATTTAGAAGGTTGTGAAAGAACTTCCTCAGAGCGATATGGGTGACTGATTTCACAATGGAGAAATTAGAATATTTATAAAAATAAGGAAGCGAAAGTGTGCCCAAAATAATACCGGATGTGTTATCCTGTGCAGTTAATAACATTTTATGTCCTTTGGGGGACAATAAACTTCTTATTTTCTGACCATTATAATTCGGCACTCGGTAGCTGCGGGGGGGGGGGGGGTTTAAATTAATTGCTCATTAACGTGCTGTAAAGGGCATTTCCAAGTACAGTTCTGATTTGCTCTATAGTCTCAAGTCATAGCTAGAGCTCCCCATAGCTCACCAGACTTAAGACTGGTGGTTGAAATAGCAGCATAGGGCTTGGACTCCAAGGAAAATAAAGAGCTGGGCATGAAAACTACCAGTGAGTGTCTTTGGAAGTTTGCCCCACGCTCTCTCGCTACCCTCTCTCCAGCCTCTGCACTGAATTCTCTTCCATTATAAACAATGTCTTTTCCATTTAGCTTTGGGGAACATAAAAAAAAGAACAGAGAAATAAAAACAAAATGTTAGAAGCTTAGTGAATGGGCATAAAGATAAAGAGTGAAGAGGGATATAAACTGCTTACAGAGCCGAAGGATGCATTAGAAAAAGGACACTGTGAGACAACCAAGAGCAAAGAGAAGACGGGTTTAGTAGGGTTAAAAATGAATTCATAAATGTTTCAGAAAGTATATAAAAAACAAATGCACTCTGTATTTTAATGCACTGATTATTTTTTCTTATACCTACTGACAATACCATTGGTTAAATAGCTCATGCCACTGCCATGAAAACAGTACGTTTGTGTTGTTGGTGCAATTTTTTCCTGCTTGATCAAAAAAAGTGCATGCTTTGATATATGGAGATGAAAACAAATATTGTGGTACTTAATTGATCTCTTTGTTTGTTGATCTTTTCTGTTGTACTTTTTTGCCATGAGATGCAAAGCAGCATTCCATTGATTTTCCCAAAATCAGCAACCCGGAGGAGGAGGGGAGAGGAATAGAAAGTGAGGGAGAAGCCGCTGGGATTTTAGAGCAGACAGTTATTTGTCCTCCGATCTGGGGGAACAAGAGCGAGCAATAGAGGTGAGTAGAGAGACGAAGAACAGCTAGTATAAAACGGATCAGGATGTCTGAAAATGGACACAAACCCAAAGGATCCTCCCCTCATGATGTGTATTTTCTTGCATACATGCACACACACACAAAAAATCAGGCACACACTGCACATTAAGACGTGTTTTTCCAGTTTAGGGGATGAAGCACATTTTGCTTCCTTGCATTTTCTCCCTCCCCCAGCTGTGTTCATTCTCCAATAACCATCACAGACCTCTCTTTTCTCTCCTTCACCTCACCCTCGCTGTGTACCAGAGGGGCCTTTGATGTCCAGTTCTGAGGGACTCAGGGAGGGATATGAGGGAGGGGGGGCAGAGGCTGTGGGGTCAGGCCAAACCCAGTCTGATATCAACAATGCACCAACAGCTAAAATACTGTCTGATATGAGAAATGGCCAACAGCTGAGACGCTTTACAAGCTTTGTTGAGGCTTCCCTTAGACAATGCTGGCTTGAAATCGCTTTCGCACCTAATCCTTTTTCTCTGGCTGTCACATTACCTGTCACATTTTCTTTATCCCAAGAGAAAGCACTGATCTGATATATATTGTTGAACACTGGTACAGTATACACTGTTTGAGACAGATGTTCATTGCACAAACAAATACAGTATGATGATGTAAATGTGTAAAATACTCTGTTGCTGTTCTGATGTTGTTCTAATGTAACATACAGTATACAGTATATTTGTTGAAAAAAAAGATGGTTATCACAGACACATTGTACTTGTGGATGCAATATGTTTCAAGCTTTCCATGCAGATACAGATGCTGTTTGTTAATTGTCTTCAGATATAATTATGGGCCAAAACTGCTGTGACAGCTGTAGCCAATGTTGTATGTACTTAAAGCACAGGGTTTAGTTGAAAAAATAATGAATATAATAAAATATTGTGTGACAGTGCAGATATGCAAAAGATTGTAATGTTTTATATTAACCTTCATAAAATATTAAAGTGAGTTTTTACTTTTCTAATAAAGTGGCACATTATAACGTGTGTTTGTCTTTTTCCATAATTTATGTTCAGGATATCAAATTAGACAGCACTACAGCGTTTCAGCTGTGTAGCAGCCTCACAGTAATAACTGTAGCATGCAATAATGCAGCTTTGGGTGCAAAAAAAGATGTGTATCTGCTTTATTAAGCAATAAACCGTCATAGAGTCGGGGTTGTGCAGACATTTAGGTTGAATACGGAGGCATTCAGGAGCTTCCAACAGCTTAAACTCAAATAAAACAAATGTTATGAATAAAACAGTTATTTGATCATGTTTATGAGATACACATTTCCAACAAGCACTCTAGTTCTAGTTAAAGAAAGCTGTTGAAAAAAAGATCAAACTCGGTATAGACCCAACATCACATTAGTAAATCAAGTATTTTACAGTATAAATACCCCTCATTGTATGTGGGACTAGAAACTGCCCCAACAATGCAATACAGTAACATAGTATTTTCTCCACATATTTCAATCGTGCCAAGCCAATGTCAACAGAACTTAATATTATCATACTTTAAATCAATCACGCCTTTATGTCTCAGAAACTGATCTAGTTCATAAACTTACGGTTTTACTGCAGGGAATTTTGCTGCATTCATTTGCACAGCACAGAGCTTCATGGTATGGAGTCATTTTCCATTTGAACAACCATTATATATTAATAACATTTGTTGAATGCGTTTATAACTTTTCGAGAAGTAAACACTCTGACCAAAGATCTTAAATTATAGATAAAACCCTGTTGAAGGTGCAGTTCAGGCGAGGAAAAAGGATCCGCTAAATGAACATTTGATTAGCAGAACACAAATGCCTAGCCTGCCTCAGCCGCCGGCAAACTGTTTTTCCTCTGCTGTCTCTCTGCTGCCTCAGACCAGGTCTTCGTCGCTGACAGACACCGGCCGGTAAACTGCATGTCACGCCTCCTTCCCTCGTCCAACCAAAATCACACATATTAGATAAATATTTGATTGACGCAACCAAATCTGCCAATCAGAGACCGCCTCGCTGTGGACGCGTGCCAGAGTGTAATGTTTATGTACGCATCCGACCAATAGGAGCACAGTAAGGGGGGCGTGGCATTCTTTTGGTGGAAAGAGGCAAAACAATTTTTTATGCTCCTGACCGGGCGGCTTTTTGGATATCCTGCGTAGCAGTGGTGGCAAACTTCACATGTAGGCTAGATCAGAAGTTAGGACAATATCTATCAACTTGCGACAATCCTGTTAAATGTATCAAACTCCAGCAATTTGCACTGAAATCTATAGAAAGCTGGTCTTCTTTCTTTAGTTTCTCCTCGCCCTGTCTGAGTATGGATTCCAGATACATTTTGGAGCAGACGTCGGTTGGGACAAGGGTCGTTGGGGCGGATTTTAACTACCGGGCAGGCCGCTCTGTGCTGTGCGACACCCGGGTCCCCACGGTGGAGAAAAACGGTCCCATGCCGGTGTTCACAAACGGGCCCGTCTTTTACAAATTGTTAATGGACGGCCGCTCAGTGTCGGGGGTTAAAGGCGAGCGAATCTCTCCCAACGGGAATGGCCGAATATTGCACGACGTGGAAAAAGTAAGTGCCTTTTTTTCATGTTAAGTTTGTACACGCCACTCCATTAGCCGCTAAAGTCATCTGTGCACCCAAGTTGCAACGCAGATACCAATACCATATCAAGCATGCGACGTTGTGTCATTACGCTGTTTACTTATAAGTTTGACAGGTCCCGTTATTGCATTTTGAAATATGCGACAGTGAAGCTCACACTGACGTTACTGCTTTATTTTGAGTTGTTTCGTGTGTTGAGTTGCGCCTTCAACCACTCTGTTTGTGACAGTTATTTCACCGACTGCTGTCAACGCTCGCTTGCAATTAATAACGTCGTATCAAACTGCTTTAAATGGCGGCGCATTCTGTGTGCAAAGTTTACAGAAAAGGGGGGCAGGGACTTCCAACTTCTAGCCAAGCCCCCTCCCCCATAACTGTAGGGTGGAGCTAGAGCAGGGCTTCCTGCCTGAGCCCGGCTCTCCCCTGCACACACCACAGACCCTGAACTAGTCCATGGTAGAACTGTGATATGTTTCAATTTTTAACATATGCAGCAGTGTTTTTGTTTGCATCGTGTTTTAACTTTATTTGCATGCATGTGTTTGCGTTGCATGTTGTGGCCCGTGTGTGTACCTGCTTGAAGAGTGTGAGAAAGAACATTTCCTACAAGAGTCAGTCATTTAACCATGTCATTTAGTTACTAATTGACCGTGCAACATCAAAGATGCAACAACTAAGAATGCCAAACCTGCTTTTGATATGGATCAGATAGCAGTTCATTCAAACTAATTTAACGAATTGCTGCTTGTTTATTTTTACACAGCAGTGTGATGGCACTTGTGTATGGACCTTAGCTTTTTAAATGGTTTTGAAAGTGAACATTTAAATGACATTTTTTTTTAGAGCTCCAAAGGTCATTTAAATTTTATAAATTAAATCTGATGATTAGCTGTTTTTAATCTGTCCCAATAAACAAAAAATAATTTGCTTTTAGATTGAACAACTGAATAATTGAATGCTATTTTTAAACATTTTATAGACTCTATACTATATGCCATTTAACACCAAATGAGCTGCAAAATAATTGATACTGAATACAAAATAAACTAAATATAATAAACAAACATTTTTTTAGGATCATTTTTCTTATTAAAGGTACTTTATTATTAAGGATATACAAGAGTTTTACACACAGCTTAAGTCTTTCAGTCTGAAAGTTTATGAACATTTTAGTAGCTTAATTTTCTTTCATCACTCTCATACATTTTGTTTTTGTCAGATGGCAAACTACTGTTTTTCACTTTAGTGTTTCCAATCCAATTATCAATGTCAATATATTTGTATGTAAGTTGTAAGATGTTGAATATGTTAAAATAAATATCACATATCCCATTATTAAGCTTCTGGTGTAGAAGAAATGCTAATTGGCCTTAAAATGATAGACTGACTTTAATGTGTTGCTCATTTCCTAGACTGGCCTTGGGGAGCAAAAAGACACAGGTTCCTCTGGGATCTTGAAGAGGGCCAGTCCTACTCACTGCCCAGGCACCAATGGGCAGTCCCCAGGCGGCTTCATGCACTTGGACATCAGGAACCCAGGGAAACAGGCAGAGCTGGCCGACAACTTTAGAGCAGCACATGAGTGGATCATCCCACCGACAGAGATCCAACCCCTTCCCTCCTCCCACATCCCCGTCCCCAGAAACAGGTACGAAGGTGCTAATGTCTTAAAAGTATGAACCCCTCTTGTATAACTCTTAGTTTTATTGGCTCCTGTTTCTGTTGCAGTACAGGAGTGAATTTGACAAAGAATTTTAGGGGGAAAATGTAATACTCCACTCCATACTGTCCTTGACAGAGTGTTGACTAAAAGTGGAATTCAGCTTCGGGGCTAAAACTGTGCATTGGTTTGAGCATGAATGGTGCGGGGGCGTACTGGTCAACTGACCACATGTTTGGTGTTGTATCCAGAATAGTTTTGAAATATGCCCTAAGAGAGCCAGAGCTGGAGATGAGGGCCAGGATTGCACAGGATTGCACAATCACTTGGAAAAAGTAGCAAAGAGCAAAAGAACAAGATAGTTACAGTGTTGCTTTTGTTTAGGGATAAATCCGCTTAATACACTTGGGAAAGCTTTTTTTTCATTCAGGTTTCTTGTCTTGCTTCACTTCTGAGCTTAATACTTAATCCCTGTTGTTGACCATCCTTTAACAGCCATGCTAATGGATCTATCAGTGTGATGTGTTTGTCATACAGTGAGCTTTGTTGTGTGTGGGTGTGTTTTGTTTGGTGATTTATGTGTAGGGAGTTTTTGCTGGACATGGAACATTATTTGATAGTCCTTAGGCCACCTTACATGTACATACAGACTGTTTTCAAATAGAAGAAGCCGAACATGCATCCAGGGACAAGCCTAGTGCACTCATAAGTGATTATATAACAGTACTGAGCACTGGGAGAGACTCTAGGCGGTGCCTGAGCACAGTTTCCTTCATTTTATGCAGCGATTGGTTACTGTCTGTGGCAAGATGCTGCCTGTTTGTCAGATGGGACTTACACACTTACAGTACTTCTGCCGGTAGTAGAGTAAAACCTAAAACAGATTTCAACTGCTGAGCTTATGATTGATGATGGGTGTGGTGTGTAGGGGTTGGGGGGTTAAACGCCACATTTCTTTCCAGAGTTCTGTCATCATCACGTGAACTTCACATGCCGCTGGTCATGTATGACATGAGGGAGTGTCGCTGGGGTGCATGCAAGACCGAGCATGCTTTTAAACTGGAGTGGTGTTGTGTCTACTTCTTTGAAAGTGCTTTTTAAAGTGTGTATACCTGATACAGACAACAAGGATACTGTTCTCACCTCTCTAGCCATGTCCTAAACAGATTTAAAAGTTTGAAACATCTCTTTTTCAAAGCTTATTGATGGTGGCTATTACTGCACCACAATAACAAGCTCTGAGTTGACGCTACACAGCCGGTGAGAGACGTTGCGCAACATGTGTGGTCACATTAGCCGTGGCTCTTTGTTGACCTTTAAGATGAACTCCCATTCTCTGCCCTGCTTATATTAGCTGTTGTTTTACAGTTGGTAACAAGAGGCTATACTTTCCTCTCAAAGCAATTATTCACATTTAATTTTAAACTTTTCTAGTATTCAGCTCATTTGGGGAATTGATTAGGCTTGCTTTATTACAGCTGTTATCCAGATGTATAATGCACATGTGGTATTCATCACCAATGTAGAGCAGTTTGAGCAGGTAAATAATTTCAGTGCCAATGAATTCACCAAGTCACTCAATTACTTTACACTGACACACTTTGGGACTGCAGTGTGAGGCATTCAGTGGCAACGCTGTGTTTGACTTCTCAGTGTGTGTGTGCACATCTGTGTGAGGGGGTGTGACCCATTGTGCATATCTGCACGTTTTGCCCTGCTTCAGATAATGTCAACAAAACCATTTATTTTACTTCGCTCTTAGAAAGCATAATACTGCCATTGTGTTACAGGATTAAATATGTGTAAAGAGATTTGACTATGAAGCTGTTGCTCACCTCGGTGTGTTTAACATCAACCAATTGTATCAGTAACATATTGTTTCTGAAAGCATTGTGCTTTCACACCTCGTCTCGTCAGTTTGCAAATGCAGCAAAGTATGTCACTCTCGTTTGGACAAGCCAGGGCAAAGATCTTGCAGAAAAAAAGAAAGAGGAGGAACCAAAACATTCACTAGCTCGATTCAAAGCTACTCTGTATATTTAAACACCTCTGGTCAACCTTGCCTCTATGTGTGTGTGTGTGTGTGTCTTTTCCCTTGTTCTGCCTCTTTTTCACCCACACCCTAGTGCAGAGCTCGCTCTACCTGTCAATACTCATCAGTGCGGGATTCAGGACACTGATAACAGAACAAAGACCAGCCTAAATTAACACCAAAAAAAGAGGTCTGACGAGATAAAGAGGGGAGGGGGCATTTTGTTTTGATGTGAAATGCTTTTCTTTCTTATCTGTCCTTGGTCAGGTACACTGTCACCACAATAGGGTCCCATGAATAGAAAACTGCATAACTGCATGAGTCTGCATAAACAAGAAACCAGCACAACCAACCGCATGGTAGAAGGAAAAAGGCAGCTCTGTTTTGGACATAATTACTGGCAAGTGTTTGACTCAGTCTGTTAAGAGTCACCATGAGGGTTTAGGCGAGGCAGACAGGCTGTAGCAGGAGACCATCACCTCTCCAACCCCCTCCGACCACCCCACAACCAATCGTCTACTCCCAAAGGAGACATTACAGGCGGTTGTTGAAGGTCAGATTCAGAGGAACTGCTACCCACCCCCACACCAGTCTGGGATGTCTAACCCACATCCAGACTGCTGACATGGCATCCCAAGTGGAACAACCGGCTTCTTCTCAGGTGTTCGTTTTTCTTTTTTCTTTACAGATAAAACATTCAGTGCACATGTTAAGCAGGTCAGAATCATCAGTATTTGAAGAAACACCTTCATAATTTAATGCAGTATTATCATCCTTTCTGGTTTCCGATTTTTTCTCCCTTCCAGACTACTAGAGGTTAATGCTCTCGCACTGACAGGCTGAGGTGAAAGGTCATCCTCAATGAATGGAGTCATGTGAGAGGGAAGGGTCAGCTCAGTGCTCGAGCAAGCATCTGGCACGTCCGCTAGGTAACCCTTAGGATCTGGGTTATGTGCTACATAGACAGTTAACAACCGCAGAAGATAAAAGCAAACTGCTTATCATCCAATATTGGCGCTTAAGTGAGACCTGAGTTACCGGTGTACGGAGGAGTGAGGATCTAGTAGGAAAGGAAACCTAGTTTTTTTCAGTTTTTCACGGTTCAACTCTGGGACTGGCTCTGAATCATACAATCTTTAACGCTAATGAGAGCCTCTGGAAGAAGCTAATCGCTAAAATATGCGCTCTGCGTATCTGTGTTCAATAAACAAATAAGACATGAATCATCTGCTGTTATGCAGTGAAGAAGAGAAGCTAAATCAGTTTCACAAGTAAGGAGGAGACAAGGTGGCATGAAGTTATGGTACATAAACAAAGCTAAAACTGGCTCCAAAATATTATATTATAAATCCTCACATATTTGTTGTGTCAAATGGTGCTAACGTTGTATACTGTACATCTGATGTTATGACAGGAAAACAAAATTTCCCTTATCAAGAGGAAAGGAAGCTCCTGTTGCGCAGCTCTGTCTCGCTGCTGTAAAATACTTTATCGCTTGCTCACCCACACTAATAAGGCCTGCTGTTCTGCCTCAATAGCATTTAGATATGCTACAGTCAACCGTCTTTCCCCTCTTTTCAATCAATCTTTCTGTTCTCCTACCCCGCTCCTCATACCAAGCAGCAGCTGCTCCATGGCAGTCCCTTCTGTCCAACAACTCTCCCGCCCTTTCTCAACTTTCCTCACATAACCTCCTGCTACGCATCTAACAATTATCTCTCCCTTAATATCTTTTCCTGTGTTTTGATTCACTGGTATGCTCACAAAAGTGTTAAAGAAGTTGAGTAGGCCACCGGATAGCTCAGTGGTTAGAGCCGGAGGCCCAAATGCTGTTGTGTTATATAGTCACCGCTGCCTAGTAAGTGGGTTTGAATCCCCAGCCGGCCAAACAGTTCAGGTAATGTCCTCCCTTCTGTCTCCCCCTTTCAACTCTTACATCTCCAATAAAGGCCCTGTGAACCAAAAATGCCAAAAAAAGTAAAAAGTTGAGTTTTATTTATCGTGCTGTCTCAGTAGTGACGTTGAGCTCCAACCGTTTTTTCTCTCTAAATATTACTATCACAATACAGTATCAGACAGAATTGCTTCACCATGTCACAACTTTTTCTGGTTTGTCCCGTCCTCCCTTTTTTCTTTGTGTTTTATCTATCCCATTCATCCTTTTGTGTGCCCTTTTACCCTCTGCCCTTTTGTCGGAAGGAATGACCAGCTTAATTCATATTGAGTGGAGATGAAGCCCTCTGAACAATACCGAGTGTCTCGCTGCCAGAAAGGCTACTCTTCACTCCTATAGAACATGTCAGTTCTAATCTGGTCGTCATATGTTTGTCTTACTCCCCTTTCGCTCTTTGTGTTTACTTAAACGCACGTCTTCAGTATGTTTCGTTCGTGATATTGTTTAATCTTTCAGTGAATGTATCCATTCATAAGGTAAGAAAAAGGATAGCTTTCCCAATGTTTGTATTGGAACTGAAATCGCAGATCTGCAGTCATTACATTACAAAAGCCAGAGGTTGGTTTTGGTTAAAAATCTGTCTTTGTTGTTTCGCAAGTTCAAATATAGATTTTGGCATCACACAGACTGATTGGGTAAGATAAATACACATTTAAACTATATGTTATAAAGATATATCTTGTCTTGCCAGTTTTATAATTACTCATTGTGACATAGAAATGTTCTGTACATAACGCTTCAGTGAATTTACCAATGTCTTCCAAAGTTTAATGTAACTGTTTTCAAAATGTTCTGTGAGCCTGTATTGCTTTCTCCTGCTCTCAATCATCGCTCTCTCTCTCTCTCTCTCTCTCTCTCTCTCACACACTCACACTTATACACACACACACACACACACACACACACACACACACACACACACACACACACACACACACACACACACACACACACACACACAGTTTATTGCGCCACTCTATCATAAGTCATCCCAGTCTGCTAATGACAAGCAGTGAAATTGAGTCCAGACTGCAAACAGAGTGAAGTCTGAGAAACGCCTAACACTCTGTAATGTACAGAGCAGAATGGCTTGTATCTATTTTCACTTTTTGCTTTTTTCAAGTAGAGAATATAATGAAGTTGTTCCTCTCTCTGTTTGGACCATTTATCAATTATGCAGCTCTTTAAAAATGTAGCCATCATCTTCAAACGTGACAAGTGTGTCTCTCCTCTCCTCCAACATCTCCTTTAATTTCCATTTTGCTGTGTCAGTGACCCATTTCACAAGAAGGATACCTTCACCATGTTAGTACCTATGTAGGAAACTAGTTAATCCAGTGCTGGCCAAGATTTCTAACTCAATCCTGAGGAACTCCAGATGTTGTCATTCTTAATTAAAGGATTATCAACAGCCCCATCTTTAAGTCTACTTGTGTAAGAGAGTTGTGCTAAATTTCTGGCCTTCCAATTGAATTTGTGTTGACAAAGTAAACTAATGTGAGCATTGACTTGGCTGCTATATAACTTGCAACTTCATTCAAATACATTTCAAATATTCAGCTTGAATAACCCATTTCCGACAGCATACCCCTCCTAGGATGCTAGAAGCAGTGGTCTAAGTTACTCACACCTAGAACCCCCAATTTACCATGTCCTTGAGTGTACATGCACATCCGTAACAATATAGCTGTGTGAGATTGAATAATGACTTATCCCCTTGACCTCTAATGAATGGTGCTGGATGGTGAGACGCTCAATCAAGCAGCTCCACAAGTGAACTGATATTTCTTCAAAATTGACACAAATGTCCATTTAAATCAGGGTTGGGCTGATTAGGTTTTAGTGCTCAAATGTCAAGGGTATTGTGGCCATAGTTGGACACACCTCAGGATTTATTAGATCATTCTGAAAAAAATAGCATAATAGCTTTGATTAAATCTGTACAATTTTATATAATATGAGTTAGAACAGACATGAGTATAATTGAATTTTGGTTGGCAGAAGCATACCACTGCAAAGCAGTAATTCTAGTTTATCTGATTTCCTTTTTCTTTTTTAGCTACACACATTCTTTCATTGTCTGATCGTCTCATACTGAAGCAGTCAAGTTCTTGACACAGATCTGTTAATGACACTTATCTGCTATGCCGTCCTGAGTCAGGTAGCATTATTTAAACAGACATCACCCAAAGTTATATAAAGGATAACAATAACCTTGATGATGCCTTATGTGAATGGCTTATGTCTGATATTAATGAGCCCTTTTTATAATTCAATAGTTATAGCTCACCATACTGTTGCTTTGTACTGTTTTGTGGTATCCACAGGTTGAAAATGAAACAACCTAAAATGAAGGCCTGAAAAAAATCGCATCAGTCTTGCTCCTATTTACTTTTCCACCTTGTAAACACTGTTTTATTTGCCCTGCTTATACTGCAACAGATAGAACAAAGAGATCAAATGAATTTCCTTAAAACAAAGTTTTCATTTCTACTATGATAATTTAAGATTAATCAGAATTGTGGCATTTATTTTAGTTTTGAATGGGTCTATTAAAATATATATTTAAAAGTCTTTAATGTGCAGTAGTGTTTATGATTGTGAAATACTGATTAAAATAGGAGCAGACACTGACCCCTTTGATTCCTCTGACTGCTGCCAATTTAAAGCGGTAATTTCCGGCCTGGGGAGAGGTAGAAGGTATCCTCGCTCAGTCTTGTGGCTACCAGCAGCAACAGGCACTGCACAAAGCCCGGAGTGTATCTGGCTGTCCTGTCGGGTGCATAGCCCTGACCACTGCCCAAATTCCCATGCCCTGCTCCAGGGCATGGGAATTGATGATTCTCACTCTTCTCTGATCAGCAGTATATCCACTCTCACTTGGTTCATCCAAACTTGAACCATTTTTCTCGTTTTTTGTTGATATACATAAGCAGTCTGCTCGAGCCTGACTTATTTCATGTGGTTTGCTTGGTCGTAATTTATGCACAGAGCAAGACTGATCTCCAGTCTCTTGTCTTAACAGCATCTTTGCTCTTGTTCAATCCGCCCCGATCCGGTTTTGACCAAGAGTCAACACCATGGTCTCAATATATACACTGGCGTGCATATTTTGTTCACCATAATTACACCATGAGGAAAAGATAGGAGAGACAGAGAGCGAGAGGGAGACGGTTAGGGCATAGGAAACTTGAAGGATCATACCAGTACATTTAAATTATTACGGCTGGTGTGGCATCAAGTAACAGATCGTGCTCTCTTTTCAGAGTGATATATTTGCTTTCCTTTCAACAAACTTGGAAATTGCCAAATCTAAATACTCCACAATAAGAAACATCATCTATACTTCAGTTTTACATTTACTTCAAACTACTGTCTTTATAGCAATTCATCCCTCTATGCTCTCCTTGCAGTCAGCCATGGGACATCCCTGCAGATTTTAATATATGTCTTATTATTTGTAGATTTATTTTGGGTGTACAGCAGCCCCCTCGGTTTAACACTTTAGGACCTATTAACAATTTGAGACCTAACGTTCCTTGCGTTTTGCAATTGCAGTTATTTTACAATTAAATGTAGACAAGATGTTGGTATTTGTAAATGGACTATTACTGAGTGAGCTTTCAGATTAGGAAAGGGCATCCCTGTACCTAAAAGAGTACAAGTGTAACAGGGAGTGTTACACATTTTATTGGTTTGCTGAGCAGCTGTTTCTGTCTCTGGTTTCACGTCAGCTCCTAATGAATGAGTTGTAGGGGTATGTTGGTATTCCTGAAGCTGTATCTGTTATAAGCCTCTGAAGCCTCACTAGCTTAACGCCACTTCTGTCTCCGGTCCAACCAATATTATCCAACCTTTACACTTAAAGCTCAACTACTGGAGCTGCCCTCATTAGCTTTCCATTTATCTGCTGATGTTTCAGATAAAAAAAGTAAAGAAAGTAATATATTTAGTGCGTCACCCGACAGGGTAACCCTAACCCTCTACTGCATTGCGTTACAATTTGGATGGTCATTGTGTGATACTATGAGTTTGACTTCATTCGGGAACTTTACACCAACAGTTCACCAAACAATCTCAACAAGAAGACCACTTACTCTTTTGTTGTGGAGATTATGATCATTTTTGCAGATAAAATTTGCTTAATGTGTGCCATTAATACACACACACCTTTTTTGCATTTACATAACATTCTAGCAATTTTAGATTTTTAAGAAGGTCAAATAAGTGTGTTTTTGGAGAGACTTGGCTGTAGAGAGATCTGACTGTTGGACAAAAAAAACATTTGAGTCACACACGGCATGACCAGCACTGCTAGCTGAGTCTGGCAAACTCTCCGATCTGTCTGTCTGTTCAGGGGAAACTGTCTGCCCTAATCTGACCATTGCCCGTGGTCTGGCCTTGTTTAAAAATGCACAACTGTGCTCTCTAAGGGAGACAGAAAGTTATGTAACCAAGCCATCATATTTCAACACTTTTTTAACAGTAGAAAAATAACAGTCTGATCCAGATTCAGGGTTTAACATCCTCTCAGATGTCTCATGGAGTAACAGCTCTCTGACTCTCTACAGCGGTCTCTAGGTAAACGCTCAGTTTTATGATCATCTTCTCCCTGGTGTTTCCGTGATGTGCTCAAAATGCCTCCATTTGTCTTCTTAACTATCCCGTTGTTGAGATTGCAGGGCGATAGAAGGGCCATTTTACTTAGCTTATGCCCAATAGTGTCACATCCTCCCCTGCAGGATGTAAAACACTGATCATTTGGAGAGGGGGTGAATGGCTTTTGCAGGCACTGGGCCATAAGACTCACTGGGAGACTTACATCTTGAATACGTGGTTTATGGCATTTTTGGGGTATTTTATTCAGTATCCAATGCAGTCTGACAGGGCCAGTGGGGGCCCCAAGGATGGGAAGATGCACTAGGGCTATTCTGTTGCTAAACCTCACGCTGGATCATAATATGAGAGGAATATTCAACATCACCACAAAATAATAATACACAGATATTCACAATAGTGATGTTGGAAAATATTTTGAGTATATCAATATGTTTTTTTAATACTGTGTCACATGTCAATCCATTTGAAATGAGACTGATAAATGCAGACCGTATTGTTTTGATTGCATAAAAAAACGAAACTTTTTTGACTTAAGTTTTAAACTTTTTTGGTACGTTGTTTATACTATAACAGATTTAAAGAAAAGTAAATATGAAACAGGTTTTTTTTTTAAAGAGTTGAAATACATTGACCCTGTCTCAGAATATTTATGGTATTGCCTGGTTATTGCCAATGCAAAGCCTTAGTACACAAACACAACTTGTTTTTGTTGTTGCAACGTTTTTAATATTTTCTGATACTTTTAAATGTTTTTTTCTTACTCTTTCATTTTGTACGTGAACATATGTATGGTTATTATTTATGAATATTATGCTGTGTACACTGACAAATCTGAAATCTTGACTTAAATCAAATGTAATTTGTCAACAGATTACACATAACTGTATTAGGTTGGTTAAAAACAACGTTTACATAGGTTCAACGTAATATTATTGCTTCCAACTAACCTAATACAGTAATGTAAAACGTATTGACATAAAACATTTAATTAAAGTCAATGTTTCAGTTTTTTCAGTGTACTGTAATCATGTTGTATTACATGTGTGATATTAGTTGAGCAAATCAAAACAACCAGCTTGAATGTCAACTAGAAAAAGTTGGGTCAAAGTTCAAGTGTGCCATTTCAAAATTAGATCCCAGAACCAGATTTGTCTGACTGAACAAAATACGTGCCGGCTTTGGTCCAACAGGCACACTGTTCAGTACAATCACTGGGAGATGCCTGCTTCAAATGTCTTCCTTTCTTTTTTTTTCTTGGAGTAGAGTTTAATATTGCATTGTTTGGAAGTGTAGCTTACAAGACATACAGTTTGTCAGGCTATATTAGTATTTATATATAGTGCTGTATATATAGTCATACCTTTATTGCAGATACATTATTTATGATGTATTGTTTTCCCCTTGACATGGTTTTATCAAGTTGTGAACAATGGCATCTTTGAAATGGCTTGATATAATTGGAGATGTTTTTGTGTGCATGATAAGTTCTTCAGACATTTGGGACACTGAGGTGCCAGATCACTTTTTATTACAGGCTTTTTTTTGTTCATGCAGCTCAGGCAGCAGATATTTCAGAATAAAAGAGCGAGCTGGTTTATTTCTCACTGTCATTGCTACTGAAAATCAAACTATTTATGTTTTTGTCCCTTGTGTATTTCTTACCTTTTGTCTTTGTGTTTTTGCTATGCTACTGTGCACAATAGAGGCAGATATAGAGAACTCTTTGGAGTTTTGAAAGCTATTAAAAACCTATTTATTGTATTAGATTTCTTTTGTTGATTGACTTCTAAACGTCTCATCATTATCCATTCCTGCATATGTGTCAACTGCTGAATCGAATTCACCAGAGGCATAAATAACTTTGATTCTCTCAGTCACAACTCAGTCTCTCTCTAAGTCTGCAGCCATTCTTCAACTAACTGCTCTTTTTTATGTTGAATCACTTTATTTTTCTTTTGCCCAAGCTCCATCCCATTCTTAAAGAAAGAAAAAAGATACTGATCAGTTTATTTTACTGGCTGGAGTCTTTGTCTGTCTGAGGCAGCCCTGTAGATATTTGGCTTCAGATATTTTGGCTTCATGGGAGTAAGTAGAGCAGAGTTTGGAACAGCATCGGTTTGCTTTTGCAAAACACAGGAAACCAAGCAAAGGCCTGCTCTGGCTTGTGATGGCAGAAGGGCAAATCTCAAGAGCAGGCGAGAGAGGGAGTGGGAAGTAAAGAATGAGGAACAAAATAAAAGTATGCTACAGAAAGAGAACTGACCTTTCTGTTCGCAGCTCTCTGAAATTCCAATCTGTGTTTACAGTTTACAGTTGTCGATCTAATTTGCTAACCATCTGTTATCAGTCTGTGTTGTGATGCTTTTTCCATGTTTAAATCATAAGGAAACAAACTTAATTGATGACATCCCGTTTTTACTTTTCATAGTTGATTCAGTCTGGTTTCCTGTGACATCCTCAGAGTAAACCTAAAAGTCTCAGCCAGACTGAGATGGCTTTGTTTTTCTCTAGAATCAAAACCTCCGTCTAGCCCAGAGTGGTTTGGATTATTTAGATACATGAAAATATGATTTGACGGTCTGCCAGGAGTAAAACAGTTTTTCTCAGAGAAAAACCTGACTACTCTGCTGACTTCTCTGGCTCGCTGCATCAACCCATGACTCAAATGAGAAGCGACAAGCGTTTTGATAAGGAAGCAGTGTTTTCAGGCAGAAGGGCCTGTCTTGTTTGCTCTCCCCAGTATAGGAGGGGCAAACAAATCCAAGGCCTCAACACAGACGAGGCTGCCCTGCATCCCCCTAGCAACAGCATTGTTATTGGAGGGGACTGACAGAAGTTGTGAGGGAAGTTGCTATAGCTACAAGTAAATCTCGATGTGTAGCCAAAAGTGACAGTGGGGTAATAAAGTGAGAGAGTTTCCCCAGAGACATGAACAGAGAAGATGTTGTGTTTTAAATGTTCCATCCATCGATTACTAATTATAATCTCTTTCATATCTCTTTTAATAGTTTTAGGTTTGTTATTTTAAGGATTTAATGTCATAAAAAGAGTGAACCTAGGCCCAAAGTAACATATTTTACATGGAGAAGTATTGTCTGTGTGTGTGCAGCTACAGTATCTGTTTCCCGATTCACAACAACTGTGTTTGCCAGCAACTAACCCTTGTGGTGCTCAGGCTGAAAACGTCATGACCTACAATATGCCACTGTCTGGTGCTTTCCACACTGTGGGCATGGCAAGCATGTCAGGTAGTACGTCATGGTCTACTTTGTCGTCAGCCGGCTAATTGCTTGTGCTGTGTCAACATTTTCCCCCTGAGAAACGTGCTCTCAAGCACAGATTGGATATGTTGTACATTCAGATCGTTGCACGTAACAACCCTTTTCTATTTGATGTTTAAAGTACACTGCAAGATTGCTGTTAAAATAAAGTATAATATAAACCTCCTGTCTGTTTATTTTCAGAGATTTAAGGCAGAGTAGGGAGTCAGGCATCGCACCACAGAGGGAATCACGTCTTTTTCTGTGTGTCTCTCCTCTATTATTTTGCCAGAACAAAGCCTTTCGTTGTTTGTGCGTGGCCCTAAGGCAACAGACTGCATTTGAGGATCAAGAGTCAGAGAGAGAGGCCTTTTTGTCCGGGAACTGAATAGTCATTACACTCAGAGCCCACATTAAAGTGACATGGCTCCTGCCTAACAGCCTCTCCCTCTCCAGGGGGCTCAGCCTGAATAGTAAAGGGGCAACATGTGTACAGACTGCCCAACAATGGGTGAATTATGATGGATTGCATTAGCTAATGTTTACCCACATTTTTACATTAATATATCTGTATTCATTCTGTACATTCATACTGTACATTCTGCATTGCACAAAGACATTACAGAAACACAAATAAGGGAATAAGGGAAAGAGTGAGTGATCAAGACAGAAGCAGGGGATCAGAGATGTGAACATGGGGGGCTTGTGTTGGGTTGAGGGGTTGACTGTTTACTGCCAATCATTAACCATCTGCTAGCAGAGAGAGCATGAACAGAGAAAGGGATAGAGGACATTATGTAATACAGTGGAGTGGGGGTAAGATAATAGGGAACGTGGGGATTGTGAAATGGAGAGCGGTGGGTGTTCTATTAATAGTATATGTATGGAGGGGCAGCTGTCAGGGGTGCACAGCCGGCAGACAATCATCAACAGCAGCCTGGACAGTTCGTATTGCTTCAGTCGTCACTGCATTACCTCATTATACAGGAAACACCAGTTAGACGACATGACTCCAGTCCCTGCACAGTTGCTCTTGATTCAGATCTGTGCACTGATGTCCCTTGCCTTACGTCTTCATTTATGATTTCTTAGGCTTAAGTATAACACACACTGACTGACTCATCGATGCTCAGTCAAAATTCCCTTTAGAGCCAGCCAAGCAGGATGTCTTGAGCCTTTAAAGGGCTGAAAGGAAAGACGAGAGAAGCTAATAGGAACAGGTGATGTAATGTAGGTTTAACAATGCTCTTGGGGATCCCATCACGTTATCTCTCAGCCTTCCTCACTTTCAGTATGTTTAAGAGATTAATAAATGAAAAGGCTTGCCTAAGGAAAAGTTGATCTCATAACTGGATACATAACTCCTATTTTTGGTGTGCATATCTCTCTTCCGCTGTGAGCATTTGCATTTGTTTGTGTTCGAAGGGTAATGAGAGAAACAGCTGGGGAAAGAAAGCGGTATGAAAACACGCTCAGTGTTTGTTGAATATGTAGTCCTATCACGACCCAGAGCGGTGTTTGGACGTTGATTTGTTGACTTGTGTGACAGTGTTTTTGGACTATTTCACTGGCAAGGTCATATACCAGTCTCCATGCCAATTTGGGGCTGATATGAAGAAGCCGGCATACATACATACAGTACATACAGACACTCAGAAATACAACCTGGTGCCTGTTTTGGGGTTCATGACCATCACATGATCACATTGGCTGGATAAGTGCTATTTAAAGTGACCACCACTGGTGCTGAGAGGGACATCAGAGATTATTGTTCTTAGTGTAAGACCTCAGTGAAAACTACACCCACCATATTGAACTTTGCACAGCATTCAATCATCCAAAAACAGATAGGTTTCTTCCAAACAGTCTGTGCAAAACACAGTATTTTCCCCTGGTAAACGAGATAGCCTTTCAGTTGGTTGTCCAGCTCTTACATTGATATTGGTCTTTTGAGAATGGAACAATCATTCTCTGTAACCTGTTGACTGTTACGATTGCTGAAAAACGCTCACAGTTTGCACCGTAACAGGCAGCAGATACTCCCGGGGAGAGGGGGGGTTGTTGTAAATTGCTTGGTGGTAAACTGAGAATTGACAGTGCCAAACAGGTGGGAAACACATGCAGGGCAGGGGGAGATTAGATTAATTTAGGCAGAAAAACTAAGATTAAAATACACTGTAGGAAGTGTAATGTGTGTGGCCTGCTAGTTGATTCTTTTTTTTGGGGGGGGGGGGCAGTTATTACCTCTAGTGGCCTTTAGGTGATGTAAAAAAAGACGGAAGGCCCTCTCTCCAGCTCGTGTTTGTTTTGATCTTTCAGAATAAGAATCAGAATACCTTCATTGGTCCAACAGAGGGGAAATTCACATTGTTAAAGCAAAAGTAGAGATGGACACAAAAAAGAGAACAATATTAGACATGCACACGATACTTAAAATAATATAATACAATATAAAACAAGTATTTATAAATGAATGTTCTGGGCTATACTGTAGAAACATGGTGGTGGCCATGTACCACACCGTATGTATGCCAGACACAAAAGACTCGATCTCAAAGCTTACGAAAAAAGAAACTAACCATTCCTACTTTCAGAGGATTATACACTAATGAACAAATAGGTATGAATACTATATTCCATTTCTGCCAACAAATCCCCCTGAATCTGACACCATTGGTCCATCTAGGTGGCCTTATACTGAATGCAATGTGCACTATGAACCATGCAGATCCTTGGGATTTCTATTGGGCTGCTAACTGGAGCTAATGTGCCCGTGTTAAATATAGAGGGAATGCCCAGTCATCTCCCCAACAACAGCAGAGAGCCCAATCCAGAAGTGGGGGGGGGGGCATCATATTACCATCTGCCGTATCAAAGTCCAAATGTCCTCTTAGGACCTGGTGTGGAAATCTACAGTGTTGGAAGTTTTCTTTCAAGTGTATCCACCTAATAATGGGTGTGTATCTTAAAAATATCTCACAAAATACTGCACTTTGGCAGAAATATGGTCAATTACAGAGCTTATTTGTTGATTACACACACAATACACAGATTCTCTCATGCTCGGGCACACAATGCTCTCCCCCTTTTTCTGCACTCTGAGTTGTTGTTGCTACTTGTGTGTTGGCTCAAAGCGCTAGTGTTTCTCTCGCTCTCCCTCCCTCTCTCTGTATGTGCCTGGGCCTGTCTTGTTGACTTTAGCCGGCCCATGTGTTGTGCTGCTGCCAGAGGGGCTGGTTCTTGGCTCAACCGAAGCCAACAGAAGTTGAGGGAGGAAGGAAGGTAAGAGGGTGGGTGTGTGTGTGTGTGTGTGTGTGTGTGTGTGTGTGTGTGTGTGTGTGTGTGTGTGTGTGTGTGTGTGTGTGTGTGTGTGTGTGTGTGTGTGTGTGTGTGTGTGTGTGTGTGTGTGTGTGTGTGTGTGTGTGTGTGTGTGTGTGTGTGTGTGTGTGTGAGAGAGTGACTGTATGATTTTGTTTGTGTATGTACTTAAGTTTGTCAAATGCTCCCAATCAGAGACATTCACAAATTCACTCACCACACACACACACACACACACACACACACACACACACACACACACACACACACACACACACCCCCACAGTTACAGTTAATGTGGTCAAGACTTCCCTATTGAGGCATAGCACCTGTCTCATAAAACACATGTTTATCAGTGACGGGGCTCGTAAATTTCACAGTTTAGAGCATGAATGGTGTCACTACTACACTAAATAACCTCAGTGCATATGTGCCTACACATGTTAATCTACATGTGTGGGGGAGGACATGTTTACCATGTCATCATTACATTTACTGCACACTATAAACCTACCTTGGTTGGACTAAAATACTTTTGTAAACATCCGTTTTTTAGCGGTCCAAAACACCCTTCCGCCCAACCATACACATATAGCCCGACTTTGTTGACAGATGTCTTTGCTCTCTAATCACATCTTTCTGGACACTAAATAAAGGTAACCCTAGTTTAACTTGCTCTAAAATAAAAATTATCATAAGAAGATGAAGAAAAAATAACTCTTCCGTTTATGCAGTGGCTCAAATATATTTACTCCTGCCAAGTTTAATGGTTGAAGAGTGTATAAAGTCCCTGATGTGCATAGGTCCCAGAAACAATGCTGGGCTTTGAAGCCAATTTGACATAGTGAATTTCTTTCTTTTTTTTTAGATAAATCAATTTCATTTGAATCTTTAAATCCTCAAAGTTGTAAATTCCAAAGAGTTTAATCCAGAGTTATTTTCCTTCCTTATTTCATGTAAATGAGCCCATTGCTGGACGGCGGGGCTAATGGACTTCATGTACTATACATTTAAACTATTTTGGCTTCATGCGCCACAGAGCACCTTTCCAAGGAATGAACCACACCCTACATCTGACGCTGTATCTGACTTCCTTTATACATCCATTGAGTAAAGCATGATGCAGCTGGTTTTTCAGATGGCAGAGCGTGGCAAGCATCTGTATCTAACTTGGTGTAACCATTATTATTTAAGTCAGCAAAAGTCGATTAGCTCCACAAGCGTCATCATGAGTCAGAGCCAATCATCAATTGATTATTTCAGAATGTATGTCTAAAACAACCCGTTAGTTTTTTATTTTTTATTGCTTAACACGTGCACACACTGAAACACAAAAAACTGTCTCCAGATGTAATAAAACTGTGGTGAGGATCATGCCTCTGCCGGGAAGCAGAGGAAGGAAAAAAGCTCTATGTCAGGAAATCAGAGAAGGTTTGGGGGGGCTATGGGCATTAATGGGGTTTGGTGTGTGTTGGTAATCCTCTGTGTGGGTGTTTGAGTGCGGGAAATGGATATCAAAGTTTGAATCATCCCTGGAATTAGCTAATAGGCCAGGTGACCCTCTTAAATGTAAGTTTTTTTTCCTTTGCACTGACATACGCACCAAAAACAGGCAATGATATGCTATTAGTTTACTTTTCAATACCATATAGGCAGTCCAAATAGTCCATTTATTCAACCCCAGAGTCGAGCTAACAACATGTTGTCCGGGTTTGCATCGAAATGATAAAAACAGCACAGAAATGTTATTAAGGAAGAGACGAAGGCCTATAAATTGGCCGGCCAGGGAAGCGTGTCCCTGGCCGGCCCTGTTTTGTGCTGAAAACAAGGCTAATGGCTGAACCAGGACACGGCTAATCTTGTTATCTCTTTATCTCTCATCCAGACTGTGTGTGTGTTATGCATGTGTAGGTGTGTGTTGTGCATATGTGTTACCTGCATCTCCGCTGGCTATATCTTCTAAGCTTTAGTGCCGATATTATTCTTTGCATACTTTGATTCTCTCCTTGTTGGTATTTATAGTGTGCCTGCTTTCTATGTAGAGCACACACACTTTCACACACACAGATACACACTTAACCCCTTTTTGTTTTAAAGTGTAGAAAACCAGCCTCTTTTTGTGTGGACATGGCTGCGTAGTGTTCGGAAATTCCTTCATATCTGGTACATTCCTCTGTGATCTGTTTGCCTCCCATCCAACGCATTCTCATCAATGTGGGAGCTGAACCATTATCTGAAGTTTTTCAAAGTCCATAAATGTTTTAAAGTTTTGTGTCTTTTGTGAGTGGGTGTGTGAGCAGGTACACGCATGCTTGCTGATTTACGGCATGCTTTTGTTTGTGTTTTTGGACTCCAGTCTGAAGTTTTTGTGTGTGTGTGTGTGTGTGTGTGTGTGTGTGTGTGTGTGTGTGTGTGTGTGTGTGTGTGTGTGTGTGTGTGTGTGTGTGTGTGTGTGTGTGTGTGTGTGTGTGTGTGTGTGTGTGTGTGTGTGTGTGTGTGTGTGTGTGTGTGTGTGTGTGTGTGTGTGTGTGTGTGTGTGTGTGTGTGCACTGCGACTCCGAGTGGATCTCAACCAAGGGCTCAGGGCTTGGCTGAGAGCACGCCTCAAACCAGTTTACTCTGGTTGTGTAGTGGAGAAGTCTGGGGGCGGGACAGGGACCTCTTAAAGCTGCAGACCATGTGTGTCTCTGCCTCTGTGTCTCTTGTGTGTTTCCCTGTTTTGTGTTGCATCTGTGTTCAATCTGTTCATATGTTGTAACATTTAATAGGATTGGGATTTGCATGTCACATAGCGGTACATGGTCGACATATACTATTCACTTTATTGTTTTGGCTTTGACGGCTCGTTTTTTGGGGGATTTTTTTTGCATTAGAATTTTAATCAGTGTATGTGTGTGCACAAGTGTGTGGGTGAGTTCTTGGCCCCTCCTGAATTTATTCCCCCCGCATATTGTTCCGGACATAAAAGAAAAGAGGTTAGAAGTGCAACAAAAAAAATAGATGAAGAGAAAGGCTACGTGAAGTGAGAAACGTTGTGCTTCTTTGCAGTTTGACAAATTACTGTGCTTGATCACGTTTTTATTAGAATACTAGATGCTAATGCACACTCTGAGCTTTCTGTGAATTTGTATGTCTTGTAGTACTGAAGTCGACAGTATTTAGGTTTAAGCTGAGGGTTGACTGCTCAGCATGGGGTCTACTCTCAGTCTCTCTAAACGAGGTTGCACAAGCTGTGCAGAAACACACCACAAAACCTTTTCACTCTCAGGGCTTTCCGTTACATCTTCATGTGCACACACACACACATGATCATACTCAAACACATGCACACAGTTGCTCAAGACTTACTGTACTATAGTCCTGTATGTCTGTGCGCTGGTTAATCTCTTTGTTGGATTTATTCGCTGCCTGAACAACATTTCTTACTGTTGGTATTTTGGAGGTCTACAGAGATTTATAGATTTCTCTGGGGACAAGGCCAGGCTTTTTCTTCTGAAATAACTTTCCATTACTCAGGCAAAACAACAAACGGTTTTGGCTGAAATTGAGTTTGTTCGAACATAATAAGACAAGAGCAGGGGTGCTGACTTTTCCCTTTTCTACATGTGTGTGTTTTGAAGGAAGCCCTCAGGTCATGCTGATAAGGAAGTGATGGCTGCCACCGTCCTGACCTCACTATCCACATCTCCGCTAGTGCTCAACCCTTCCTCTGCACCACCAGGTAACATCACAGCCTGCATCCTACCTTCAAACAAACCTGCAACAGAAACTGCTCCATCAAATACTGACTCATCGACTGTATGAAACAAATGAATGTCACTTCTCATTATCCAGAGGAGTTACTCACTCTCTGAAATGAACGGACAGTGGGAACAAAATCTCATCATCATTCAGTTGATGTTTGCTATGCTAATGAGACTGATCAGAGTCGTTTTGCATCCAATAAAAGGGAGTCTTACAGTATCATGAGCTCTATTCTCTTATCTTTGTAGACATTCATGTTACCCAAGCCTAGCATACTTGCTGCCTGTTCATACATGACTCTATCACCGCAGACGGTCAAAGTCCTATCTGCCTTTTTTCTTTCTAGCCAGCATTTAACAAAGGCTACTGTTATTGCACAGAGTAAGGCAACATGTAGCAGTTCATATGCCATATCACTCCATTGGACACTTCGGTAACAGTTGTCAAAATAAATGTATTATCTATACCAATGTGAGTTTAATTTACAATTCAGCAGTCAGTCTGGTAAAAAATGTTTGGGTAAATGCCACATCAAAATGACTTTTTTACAATCATTTTAGCTTAAACATATTAGTTTTTGTTGATGGTACAATGGTAGGATTGGAAATGCTATTATTTGTTTCTCTTAAAGCCTTACAGTAAATTATGTGATCAGTAATCCTCATACACAAATTGATCTATGCAACATAATAACAGGGATTCAGATCCTTACATTCCATTAGGAAAAAATGATTGGTTCGTATGCTGTATGTTAATCCCTTACATACAAGATCTTAGGGGTTTTTGTATGTTGGGGTTTAGTTTTTGCCTTTCCCATGTTTAGCCACATTAAATATCCAGTCAAGCTGGTGTGATTATCTAGTATTTTAGGTCAAAAGGCCAATGGGTATAGAAAGGGTTAGTGGGCCAAGACTTAGCGAAATAATATACTACCTTGTCAAGGAAATAAAAGCTGTGTTCGGCTTAATGTGCAAGGATGAGAATAGATAAATGTCAACTTATATAACATATTAGAATGTATGCATCAAATAGGCTTTCATGGTTTATGGCTTTTGAGAGATTTTACCTTTTCATTTCCATTACAGAGTTAGGGTCCAGGTCAGGATTGTTGGGCATAGTTTCCAATCTATGTCGCTATGTTTTATTTCAGGTCTTTAAAAGTTGTGTGCCCTTACAATAATGTTCACAGTTTGTCTTCTTGTCCGCTGCGTTTTGCGTTTATATGAAGTTAACTGTTTTCTTTAACCTGCAGAGCCAGCCAGCAGGGCTTGGAAAGACGTTCTGTCAGATAGCTACAGCAGTTCGACAAGTGGCAATTGGAGCTGGGACACCAGCGACCAATCGGTGCCCTCCACACCGTCCCCGCCTCTTTCCAATGATGCCAACAAGAACTTCCAGCTCTTGACCCCGGGGGATGATGTTAATGAAGATGTCACAGAGAGCACACACTTCATGTTTGAGGATCCCATACCTCGCAAGCGGAAGGTAAAAATGAATCTTCATGTAGCATTTATAATTGAATCAATGTGCCCAATTTGTAAAGCACGGATGCAAACTGGCCCGGCCCTGACCAATGTGCTGCCCTAGCCCTAGGGGGATGGCGCGCCATAGTTTGTGGGCGCTGTATGCAATGTGAGCGTAGTTCCAGACATCGTTAATAGTTAAAAATAGATAAATAAATAACTTCTTAAATTTTGTTTCTTCCCCCCTATTTAGGGCGCCCCCCATAGATGGATGCGCCCTTAGTATTTGCCTATACTGCATATGCCCAGGGCCGGCCGTGGATGCAAATTAACTTTGACTAAATCATTATTATGGCTCCTGAAGAGCTGCAGGGCTTTTATTTTGAAATCATAGGGACCTGTTTGGGAAAGTGTTTGATGACTACGCACAACAAAGATATTAGATTAGAAACACGTCTGCGTCAGATATTATTTATCACACATCTAATAAAGCTGACTATATATCGTGAAATAAATAAGTTTAACCCTAAAACACAAGTTAAAATCCACAGTTAATACGGTTTGTCGCATCTGTGGTTGTGTGGTTGTGACAACAGCCCCAGATGCTGTCTGTTCAACTTTCATCTGAAACCAAAAAATAAAGCACATGCTGAGTAATACTTCATGGCCACAGCTTTACAGACACAACTCCAATGTGCTTTAATAATTCTTTAGCAGTAATAACCCACTAGAAGCATTCAGAAAATGGTAGCACCATGAGGTTTAACAGCATCAGTTCCTATCTGCATGTGTTGATAAACAGGTTAGGTTCTCCGTCTAATTCTTAACTTTAGAAATAGTCCCCTTTTTATTCTTTTCACAGAGACAGGACGAAGGGTTTGTCAGAATGTAGGGGAGATGTTGGTTGAACAGCAGGAAGTAGCAAAAGCTTGAAGGAGTGCATATGTTTAAAGCAATATTCATAGCAGAAGGAGGAAAAAATGAATCCTTGTGATGAATTTCCTCTAGCCATACGGTGACAGAGAAGAGCTCATATACTGTACAATATGTGGGAGTTTTCAATTCCACCTCCCTGGAGTGGAGCAGTAAAGATTATCGAGCTATATATATATATATATATATATATATATATATATATATATATATATATATATATATAAACCATAAAGACTCCAAGGATGATGCTGCCAGTGACCCATGCCATACCATAGATAAGCTGACAGGAAATGAAGTGGGATGCCCCGGGCCCGGAGGAATATGTACACACAAGTTGTTCCGAAGAGGGCTAAACTATGAGCTCACCGGCCGGCTAGCTTAGTGCCGCAATATAGCTGACGACGCCAACCCTAGAGGTCTAAGTCTTCTGTGAGCAGCTGCCCCTTGAGTTGTTTGCTGTTTGATTTTGTGCAGGCAGTGGGTTAAGAGGATTATTAAACATCACAGTCACCAGTCTTACTGTAACAGTGTTAAGATGCAAGGAAAATGTCGGGGAATTAAGTGATTTGGGATTGTTTGTGGGATTAAAGGCGCTTTGCTGTGTCATTTGAATTAGTGGATTTGTTTAAAACACAATCAGGGGACTTCAATTTAGCCAAGCCCCACTTGAGAAGTGTATTTGCATGTTGCTGTTAAATAGGAAAGGGAGTGGCAGGCAATGAGGAGCAGTTCAAAGAAATGAAGTGTAGCAGAGTTAACATAGCCATTGATAAAAAAAAAAACCTGTTCTACTCTTACTTCACTGGCTCAGTTTCCCTCTTTCTCTCTTTTCTGCTTGCTCCCTCCCTTTTTTGCCCTCCTACTGCCAGAGGCTGGTGAAACGGAATGACAGTACACACCCACTGTTTTTCATTAGCAGTGATGCAGGTCCCTGCCTGCTCATCGGCCAGCTGCCAGCCCCTGATAGTTGAAAGGGAAAAAAATCCATCTAATTCATATATCTCCTCATGGCTTGCTTATGAACCAAGGACTGTTATCCTCTGTTTGTGTAAAAGGAGGATCAAATGTGATAAGGTACATTTGAACTCAGAAAGAAGTTATTGTGGTTGTCACAGGTGTCTGTGTCTACAGAGAGATGGCGGTGTGGTTATATTTAGTTGTACTTTTGTGAGAGGCCTTGAATGTTGTTTTAAACATTAGGGGCACCCCCCAGGCTGCACCCTAACACCAAACTATTTATATTATCATCTCCAACCGAGCTCACAACATGAACAGAGAGCAGGAAGAGTACAAATCTAAAGAGTCCATTTAGTCCGCTCATCGATCAGTCAGGGACATTAGTAGACAGAAAAGAGTTCAGTTTCATTGTCTGTCCTGTTTGCATGTCCCTGTTTTTTCCCGATATCTCTCTCTTGTGTCTGAACTTGTCACATATCGGATTTCTATTTTTATAGACTTGCTGCTCTAATAGCTCTCAAATGAGGTGTAGTGTTTGGCCCCTTGTAGCGTGGCATTCAATCTCCCACGAAGGCCTTTGTAGAGAGGCTGCTCCTGAGATCCACACACAGGAACGTGACATTACATGGCACACAGCATAAACCTCGATTTCTCATAATCAGTGTGCTGCTGAGAATGTTTTCAATTTCATCAGTGTTTCTACCTTTCCTGACAGCGGCTATTTTTACATTGTTCACCAAAGGCTTGCAGAAAAGTATTGAATAAATAACACAGGGAAAGATGTAATAACTGATATTGTGATTTATATTGACACTCATGTGGTGATCATCTTTTTCAGAACTCCATGAAGGTGATGTTCAAATGCTTGTGGAAGAACTGTGAAAAGGTCCTCAGCACCTCCTCAGGGATCCAGCGACACGTTCGCACCGTCCACCTGGGGTGAGTAGCAAAACTGAACACATGTAGAGCTTCGTTGTTGAATCCAGGTAGGATTCTTGACAGACTTCTATCTGTGTTCAAATGTAGTATAGAAAATATGAAGTTGTCAATCATTTTGGGGTGTTTAAAGTTCACCCCCTTAGTGTTTTGTTTCTCCGTAAAGTATTACACGCTGCCTAGTTTTGTGTATTATGCATTCATCCACAGTTTTTGTCTTAGCTAAACCATTACACACTCGCCCACACATCACCACCACCAGCAGGCAGTATGGTGATATGTATGAGTCACATTGATTATCTTTATAGTGAAACCTGCAGTTTTTCAAAGTTTTATTTGTATTCATGTGTTGTTGTTTTTTTATTCACAACTGCAGGCTTGTTTTCCACTTTGAAAAAGACTTTCACTGTGTAGGTGTTAGTGAAGCAGTGTCGCTCGTGGGTAGAAATGTTAAACACTGTGATTTTAAATAATGTGGTAGGACAAGATAAGGATATACGACTACTCACGAGGTGGCTGGCATTTAACCGTCTTTATATATGACTTGATTTTGTAGTACAGCTTAGAGTTATATTTCAAATAAAGAAACTGATTCCTTTTGTTTTGTAATGCTTAAAAGAAATGCTGAATATAATTAGAAATGTGTGTGGTATCATATCGTAGCTACCCAGTGCACAGTTATTACACACTGCTGCAGGTACATATGAGATATTATAACATTATACATTTGCTATCCTCACAGTTAATGTCATTTCATCACCAGCCTGTTTGTTTGAGGAGCCGTGCAGCACGCTGGCTCTTACTGCCCCCTGCTGCTGGGAAGTGTTACCGCTTTTTGCACTTTTTTTTGGGTCCTAGACAGCTGTGCTTAGGTCAGAGGTATTTCAGTAAAATGGAAGATCACTGCTAAAGTTATTGTCATCTTTCATGGCTACTACAATCAGAAGTCACTATGTTTTAACTGGCCCTTCTATGCACAATATTCTTCTTCATGTATGAGTTTTTCTTTAGTGCACTGAAATGTTTTCTGCTTAATTTCCATAAAAATGTCTTACAACATTAACATATTAAGCATACTTAACCAAAACGAGTGCATGCAGCAGTCATTAGGTCAATGCTCCATGCTAGATTATAGAGCCGCGCCAACTACTTCATGGTTGCAGATAAAGGGTAATTAGTGGCCTGCTAAAATAATTAGTAAGATAAGTGTTTAAGCTTTGCATCATAACGCTGCTGTGATGTAAAGCACTTATCTTCAAAGCTGAAAAAAGTGTTTTAAATGGAGCTAAGATAACCCTGAGTTTGGATATCTTCAGAGTTTCTAAGTTGCTCCTCTCCCGCAGGCGAAACAGCGACTCAGACTACAGCGATGGAGAGGAGGACTTTTACTACTCAGAGATAGAGGTCAACATGGACAGCCTGACAAAGGGCTTGTCCAGCCTCACCCCCACCTCCCCCACCACGTGCGGCCCTCCGCCTGTCTTCCCTCCACCGCTCACTGCTGTCCCTCACTCCGAACACATCAACATGAACAGTTCTCACAGCCCAACTCCGACACTGCTGAGTCAGTCAGCTCCTTCCACCCTCTGCCACATCCGCACTGACCATGCCTACCAGGTAACTCACACACAGCTTATACACACACGTTTCTAAATCCTATGACCCTGAAAACATTAAGCAGTTGGTATTTTATCAAAAAATGCAACATGGGATGGTACACTATTCAAATAACAGGAGGCACAATATATTTCTTAAGCTGAATGTGTTAAAATACAATTTTAAGTGAAGTAAAGGGATGTTGCAGCAATGTCCAAGCCTACAAATCCTACTCTAAAGACTTAACAATGTCAGTCAACATGTTTTTTCCCCCCAATTTATGCCGCCTTAGTTGGTATTATACAAAACCACAAAGTTTTACATTTCTTTGGTGGAGAATCTTCAAGGGCAGCTTTTGAGATTATTGTGTGAAATAAGCTCCGAGGTAAGAGAAAGTCTCTTAACTCCTACACCACTGTGGGAGTTTATAAAGGGAGAGAGAGGAAGAAAATACTTTCTTGCAAATATTAACACAAATTCACACAAATTATCAATCATTTTTAAGTTGGAAAGAGACTAAATCATGTTTAAATTCCTGCTCGCTGCATTAAGTTTAAACTGCTTTGTAGCATTTTGGGGTATTCATGCCTCCTCTCTCTTCTTCTCCTCACCCTTCCTCTGTTTTTCCTTCATCTATCTGTACAAATGCATGTGCACTCCTCACTCGGATGCCCTTGAAGGTATAAAAGATATGTTTTCAGGTGGAAAAACACATTTGGTTAAAGCATAAATCTTTCTATATTGAATATTGAGTTCAGTCCTTCCCGATGGTTCGAGGCTGGAGGAAACTTTCAGTTGCCATGACAACGTAAAATGCACATGAAAATAGAGATTCAGCTTCCATATGCACGGAAACTACACTAGCTACTGGCCATGTACTGCACTGTCCTCATACTCTTCTCTTTAATACAGCTATCTAAATGTTCTGCTATTCTTCATGCTGTCTTAAAACAGTTGTGTGCCTAATTTGTTACCTGCCTGTCAGTGAAATGGTAGATGGACCGTACTTATATAGCGCTTTATCAGGTATTATCGACCCCTCAAAGCGCTCCACATACTACGAGCCATCACCCATTCACACCTCATTCAGTACGAGTTGCTTCACAAAATATTTAAACAAGGTTATATTTGGATTCAAAATGGCCAACAATGTTGATTTAATAAAGGCAAACAGTTGAGTCCAGAGAATGACATCACCACGCTGTAATTCAGCCTTCAGAAACAGAAAAAGACAATAATTATACTGAATATGACAATCTGAGATTATATCTAGTTTTTATCAATTTGTGGCCAAGCCAGTCTTCATCTGTAATCGTAAAACTCACACACATTTTCTGTAAAGTTTTGTGGTAGGCACAGTTCTGCTCTAGGTTCCTGATCCTTTGATATTAAGGCACATTGTATTATGTAGATCTTCACAAATGCCTCTCCTGCTCATTATTTGATCTTTATTCTGTATTCTCCTGCTCCCTGTTCCTCTCTGCGCTATTCCTGTCCCTCCTTATGTCTGTTGTGTCCCCTCCTGGCGATGGTGGGGTTGTTGTCCATGTTCCAGGCCACTGCTCCAGTGAGAATCCCAGTGGGTCCTGAGCTGGCTGTGTTAGGCAATGGTAATGGCACCGGGCCTGGAAATGGGACTGGGAACGGCATCAGTGTGTCATGGCAATCCCATCATGTCCTTTTCAAAGGCGTCCCGGTGAGTGAGGCTTTGTCTCACGCCTTTTTATCCTCATCAAAGTGCTGTTTCCACTTGTTACCACGAAGCACTTTTTTTTTCTTTTTAACTCTCCCTTATCTTTAATGCCATCTTGTTATTATTTAAAACATCTGTCTTTTCATTTATATAGCACTATCAATCCAACGAGGCTCAAAATAAAATCCAGATAACAAAACATGAAACCAGATGTGCATGTAGGTGTTACTATATATGTTGCCAACATTATATTCTTTGTGTCTCCTCAATAAGTGGAATTAAAAGTGAAGTAAAGTTTAGGAATAGTAGCGATCGAACTACTAAGGTAACCCTCTCTAACATCTTCAGGGCCTCAAGTAGTCTGTTTCCAAGACTGGAGCCATAAAGGCTGAGGCAGCATTGTCATGAATCAAAGTCTGGGCTCATGGGACAGCCAGAAGACAGTCAAGAGGACCTAAGGGATCGAGGGGGAACATTTTGTATCTAGACGCATATCAGATAACCTCAGGCACAGAACTGTTTAAAGATTTAAAAACCAATAACAGAGCACTACAAAACACATATGCAATGTGAGCTCTTATGGTTCAAGATAAAAAATGTTGTGATTAATTTTATATGAATTGATTTTGAACTTCGGCTTTCCTAGGCAGTGCAGAATGGATTGCATCAGGATAGTGCAGCCAGTTAATGATGATGGTGCAGATTAATCTTTCAACACCGAGTTTAGCAGTGTGAGCAGCATACCTCGCTTTATTATATTCGGAACAGCCTCATATTGGCATTTCATTGAAAGTATAGGCCAGGATCACTCCTACAAAATGTATTCGATATGGACTCCACCCCATTAACTAGTTACCCTGTTTTGTCTTAGTATTGTTTCTGAAAGATTTAACTTAAAACTGTAATAATGCAGCCTGTGTTATCAGGAAGTCTTACAGTACAGCCGTGCTCCCCAAGGCCAAATTGTGGCTGTTGTTAAGCAGATGCAATAAAGAAAATTCTGTCTTAAGGTACTGTAGGGATGGCAACAGTGAATGAGGCACTTTCTTCCAAGGTCTGTCTTAGATAATAAAATGTTCAACAGTATTTAAAGCTGCAGGGAGACCGAGAAGAACAAGACAAACGATGTTGATCCTTAATTTGCTCCTAACTGTCACTAAGGCTCTCTCTGTGCTGTTAACCATTTGGGCCCCGTTTTTAATCGTGGTATGTCTGTGCAGAGTTTGTGTGGGCGTCACCATGCACACCTGCTATTTTGATACTTGTATGTGCAGTAGCAAAAAGTGCAAAAGGGTTGGGTGACGGTGATAGATCAGAGGATGAGAAGATAAACACACACACAAGGTCTTATTGCTCTTAAAGCACTATGCCTATTACAGTGTCAAATCACAAATTGGCTCCTCTAGTTAAATCATGTTTTTGTCTCTTTGTAACGATGTGAACACGCTGGACTCGAAAGCTCAGACAAGAGGCAGATAGTGTGTTATTTAAAATGTAGTTTACCTCATTATTCCATTATATTTCACGCTGTAAAGGGTTACCACACTTCTTCAAATGTACAGCCAATCTTTTGCTTTGGCATCATACTCTGTGTCGAGGTGTAAGGTCTTTATTGTGGATGTGTATTTTTTTCTGACAGGGACAGATTCAAGGTTGTGTATTACTGTATATCTGTGGTTGTCATGAGAAGTGATATATAAAGTTGAGCTACACTGTATCAGTATAATTTTCAAAAATTCACATGTGATGTCTTTCCGCTTTACAGGGGGCTGTGACCCACGTCCGGACCATCAGCATCGGTGAGAAGCGGCAGCCGGCAGCCATCACACACAGCACTGCTATCAAGAACCATGCTTTAATAACACCTGCACCTAAATCAACACCAGGAACCAGGTATTCAACCGCCATTTCTCTGTGTAATTGTGTAAGGATTAATTGGGCTGTACTATAAAACATTTTATCTTAATTGTTATCTTCCTTTGTTCTTATATCACAGTTGCTTGAAATAGGCTGCTCCCTTTTGAAAGATGGCCTCCCTGTATTGAATAGTTTTCATATTTCACGTTTAAAAAGAAAGACTTGTGGTTTTAAGTGCCCCCACCCCTACATGCACATATATGTGTTTGTGTTTTTATACCTGTGTGAGCATCTGTGTCTATGTCCTTATGCTGTCACATCTCCTGTTACCAAGGAAACCCCGTGGGGAAGCAAAGAAGTGCCGAAAGGTGTACGGCATGGAGAAGAGAGACATGTGGTGCACAGCCTGTCGCTGGAAAAAAGCCTGTCAGAGATTCACCGACTAATCCAGTCCCCTTCCCGTGTCTGTGAGATGAGTTCTTCCTCGCTCGGAGCGACAGCTGTAGATGGACTCTTCCACTGAGGAGACGAGGGGAGTTTCTTCACGATGGAGCGCTATTCTCCTCCATCCCAGCAGGGCGTGCGCCTTCTGTCCTCCCTGTTTGCAAACACAAAGAAAAAGAAAAATGGTGGGTAAAAACAAAGAAAAAATCAGCAAGAAAAAAAAACTTTGTAAGTTTTGAGACTTTTTGAAGACTTTTTCACTCATCAATAAGGAACACATTTAATATTTCTAATTTCTCACAGCCTCAACTCCAGGCAATGTTTATAGACTACAGATGAGCTTTTTGTTCAACTCTGTGGGTGATTATATGAGCATCCTGTAGTCTACTGTTTATGACTTTTTGGATGTTCAAGGGTTAACACAAGATTTACTCGCTCTGTAGCAGATCCTTTTTCTTTGTCACTGTGTAAGGGACTTCAAACCTACCAAAGGCAAAAAGCCTGTTCACTTACAACGAACAGTTTAAATGTACGCCTGAATCCAGCATCACTGTCTTTTGCAGCCCTACTGGATATCAATTTTATGTTTAAGTACAAATTATTCATCATCTACTTCCTGTTCCTTAAGCAACTTCAGTACAGCCAGCTTTACTTCATGTGATTTTGCATCGATGCACATATTTTGTGGTACAAAAAGATTCCCCTTGACAAAATATTTCTCAGAGATGTACACAACATGAAATATTTCTTCTTCTCTGTTCTTACCCGAGAGATATGCACCTTGAAGAACTAAGACATCTTTTAGAGGATCACTGAAATGTCAGTGGATGTCTTGTATAGAGTTTATTTTCAGCAGTGGCTGAAGCAACTAGCAGTTGCACTGTGCAATCGACAGGATTACAGCATTTAATATTGTCTTGCTTTGTGGTTGTCATTGTTATTAAGGTGAGGCAGGAAAGGCTCATTTTTTTCCCTTTGACAACAGGTTATTTTTAAAAAGATTGTTTACCACAATGAATGATAACTGCCCTTTGAAACGTAACTAACGTAACTTGACTGACTAATGTAACTTTTGTATGTAAGTTTATAACATAGAGATTGTAACCCAACAACCACGACCTGCCGTTAAGTCAGGTATTACAAATAATCTCTAAACATTTTAGGAAGGAGATGTTCCGAATATCTTTAACTAACCAGCATTGCAACATTTCTAGAAGCCTAACTTCATAGGAACAAAGACTATTTACACATTTTTTTGTAAAAGTTTTTAACCTTTTAGAGTGATATTTTGTTCTGGTCTAACATTTGGGAATGAATAGTGAGAATCAAACCAAGGTGTCGGTGGTCGACTGATTGATGCTGGAGTAAAAAATGATGTTTCATCAAGTAAAGATTTCCAATCTTTCCCTATTTAAAAGCCTTCCAAACTTAAGATTAAATAATCATGTGGTAACACTTTTTGATAGAATGAAATTGTAATTTTTGTATATATCCCTTTCACCTGTATTTAAAAAAATAAAGAATAGAGCAATATGAATTCCTATTTAAAATTAGAACCCTTTAATTTTAAAAGATGTATTGTGTTTCTAATTATTATCAAAGACGTACAACAATGAAACCTTCCAAGTATTTAATTCTTCACAGAAGCTTAGATCTTTATTTGATAAGACACCGTGGAGTGAAGTAAAATGAATCAACCAGTTATTCTTTGAAGGTTTCCAGCATAAAACTGAACACCTGCAGGGTGAATTGTGTTTGTAATTGTCATATTATGGCATGGATAGGAAACTTAGGATGTATCTCCTTCTGGTGCTAATACTAATGAAAGTACAAGACATTATTACAAACCAGTAGTCATACTTACGGACATTTTTAGATAATGATAACATTCAGAGATACCCTGAAGAGAGAGCGACTTTTTTACTCTTTCCAATGGTTAGTAATATTTTTTATTTAAATGACAATGATTGAAGACAATACTGGTCGTGTCAAGATGATAACCTACTTCCCAAAAAACAGGCCAATTTATTTATTTAAACCAAACAAACACACATCTGTCTCAAAGGGCTTCACAATCTGTACATGGCAGACGCTTTCTATCATTAGACCCTCAGTTTCTCTACTTGGATAAAGGAAATCTCCTCCACATTTAATAGACTGAACTGCTCTCAGAATCCCGACAGTAAATGTAGATTTTTGAAGATGCTGTCTGAATGTAGAGTCTGCGTTGTGTCCTCTACTCTCTAAGCGCTCCCGACACTGACCTGACCTGATCACCAAAACGACGGCACAAACACTGTGCGCTGTCCTCTCCTATACGAGCAGGCCGACCGGCATTCGAGCTGACTGCATGACTGAGGTACATGACGACTTCAGACCTCTGTCGCCATAGAAACAACTGTGCTTTCCCCTGTCGCCACAAGGTCACTCAGCTGTCTGCTGTGGGCTGCAGCCACATTATCGGTGACCAGTTATCACTTTTCATAAAACTAGAAAGCAGATGTCAGTTAATTAGGGACTTAAAGTCGAATAAATTAAACACGCATGAAAACTATCATTATAGTTAATGATATTTCATTCACTTCCAGTAATAAGCCACCATTTTGTTTGGATACGCACGATCCTGCCTGTAAATCTTTATTTCTAGTGGCATCCCAGATAAGCTTCCTCCTCTTCTGGTCAGAAACTTCACAAAGTGCCAATGAAAAGAACACGAAAAAAGGAAAAAGCTATACTTACCTGATGAAATTGCACTATGTTGCACTACGCAAAAACATGTTTTTATACATGGACATTTTATATACACACATTTTGAAGTGAAAGAATGTTCCTTTTTTGTTCTCAAGGGGGCGGGAGGGATGTCGTCACTGCCCGATGGAATAAATGGGGTGTCAGGGAAAGGGTGTTTTGTACCTTTGGGGTCCCCCATTACTAGCAAGTCAACTCTACATTAAGTGACAGTTAATGTCTTGCTCTCTGTGTCAGATTTATTGTACCAAACACACTGGCTGGTTCTGAAGTGTGGTATTGGGAAGTACAGTGTGGTACTTTGGTAGTTAGTCACTCTGCCTTCGCTTAGAGGAGTGCAAAGGGCTGAAAGCAGCACCTGCCTTGTCTCCGGGATTGGAAAACACCGGTCTTAGTCAGCGGCTACACATTGATGTCTAGATAACAGATGCTTTTACAATGCTTCATTGCCTGGAGTTTTTCTTCACAATACTCACACGTTTTATCCATAACATTTATGCTTCCTTTCCTTTTTACGTTTCCCTGAGCTGAGGTAGTTGATACAGTTATTAGTGCTGGATACAGCTGTTACTTCTGTTTGTTGATGGAGTGTCGAATTCAACCCATCAGGTGTCTCTTCATCCAAAGCACTTTTAGATTTCACCAGCAGGATTAGAGGCCGGTGTTTTTACTGGCAGTGAACAGGACTGTTGATGTTATCAGGCTCCTGTGGTGGTCACTATTTCACCTTCACCAGTCATCATATTTCTGGTGGACCATCAGTCCCATCCTCGTGAACGCAATTTCTCAAGAACACCTTGAGGGATCTCCTTTGAATTTGGCTCAAATATCCACTTAGACTCTAGGAGGAACAGAGTAGATTTTGCTGGTCAACGCTGACAAAACAGGTTTTTGGCATAACCCATACTTTAATTCTGACAAAACCCACATAACACTTTTTGTTAAATCCCCTCAAAGTCTTATTCACATATACTATAAGAGTCTAGACAGACATGGATGTAAACTGCAACTTGACTAGTTGGTGGAGTCATAAAATTGTGAGGTGGTTATTGTAGTTTTTTCATTGCACTAAAACTGGTCTGTGACGATCAAGCCAGTAAGAGCTTGGCTTGTGTCATCATGGCCAGAAAAAATTGCGGGTACAAAGTTGCTCTTGTGGAAATTGATGAGGAGTTTTTCACCTGTGAAATAAGGGGTTGAAATTGAAGTTGAGTGTGCAGGGAAAGTTGTTTGAGAGCAGACACGGGACACGCAGTGACGATATAGATGGATTTGTAGTTTCAGGGCTTTCTTGTACATATGCAACATAAAGAGAACCGCTTTTTCGTATATATTTTGTTTCCTTGTTGTTGTTATTTTGTTTTATGAAAAGTAAACTTTTTTTACATTATAGTTGCTCAGAATATTTTCTTTCATTTTTTTTAAAAAGTTGATTGAGAAGCTATAGTGAACATAACACGTAAAAGATTCAATGTATATTGTAGCTTTGAGGCAAAGGGGAGAAAAAAAACCTGTTGAATGTAAAACCCACAAAAACAAAAGTCTTTTTTTGTTCTTATATTTGCTCGCTAGTTTGTACTGCCTGTAGTAAACCTTCTTTTAACACCCACAGCTGTCGCCACACTGCTAAATCATATCAAATAACGCAACCATGCAGTATTGCTTTACAATTTTCCTTTGTGTAATGAGATGCTTTATAGGGGAACAAGAACTAACTTCAGTTTCTGTGACATCTGGGCAACAGTGTAAGCAAGTAGCTTACACTGTTGATATTTGTCTTATTTCTATCTCCCTGCCAAATGGTAATTTTCTTAACGTGTTTATCATCGTTGTGAATGTTGTTTTTGGTTGTGATGTTAAGTTGTTGTTAAGCAGGATAACATTCGACCTTTGGTCACAATGAACATTTTAATTTTGTGGGTATATCTATCCTGTCCTGCACATTCCAACTGACAGCACACTTTTAGAGTCTTCCCCTTGTTTCCCAAAAGACGTATCCTTCCCCTTTCCTCCTCACTACAGTGATTCTTCTCTGAACACCTTGTCCTTTTGCATTAAATGTTTTTTCTACCAAGCTTTACAGTGGTCCCACCCAAGCCTTTACCCAGTTTATTAAGCTAAATTAAACCCTTCAAATGTGCATCAAAAAAAGCCTTTATTTTTACTTCCACTTGTTGAAATTGATGTGCTGCTTTCTTGAATGTCAGTGTGTTTATCTATGTGAAAACCAGCAGCAGCAAAGCCAATAGATCTCCTTCCAAATCAAATGTAATGTAATGCATTGCAATGGCAGCTCCTCCCAATTCTCTGCTTCCTCTGCGCTTTTATTATTCGTCCAAGCATTGTACTCCTTTTTTTGTCAGATCGTCTCTTTTGATTTGATTTTTTTCTGTTGTGTTTTTACTGAGCCTTACACTGGCTGGTGTGAAAACTGACTCCTGCTTGTTTTCGTTTTCTCATTGATTGATTGATTGATTGATTGATTGTCTGGTTAAATTTGAGGGTTTTTTTGCATGTCTATTATCGCTTCTTTTTTTTTTTCGGAGATACAACACTGAAGGGTTTTCTGTGTTAGATTTCCCCTTACAGTAACTGATAACCAAAGGCTGATGTACTTTGTTTTCCTCAAAATATAACAATGCTCATTGCAGCCTGACAAAGACACACACACACACACACACACACACACACACACACACACACACGAAGCTAAAAGCATTTCTTAAAGGAAACGTGACATCAGCCTCGGGTCTTACTGGAAGGCAACATTTCTCCTGTGTGTGGGCTCAGACTCTGTTCTTCATCAGCAGTCCCACGCACATGGAGGAAGCACTTTCTGAGGAGTGGTGCACTCAAGGAGTATTTGTATGAATGTCAAGCCTATGACTAGTGCTGGAAAAGATGGATGACCATGTATGATGCTGATAATGTGATCTATGTGATGTAATGTGACAGAAAGAAAAATAAACCTGAATGGAAGAAGTCTGCTTTCAGATTCTATTTCAATCTTTTATATTCAGATGAATTATAATAAATGCAGACTATCTTTAGAATTACGTATCTTCCAGAGAAGGACATGTAAAATTGACAGTCAGGATTAATTCCTTTGTGTTTACTTTCTTGGACTTGTCTGCCACCCTGTGGACATCAGGGGGTCATGAAAACATTTGTCCCATCAAACAAAAGAAGGCACACGTGTTACTTCTTTACAGCAGCAATTTCAAAATTTATTGAGACTGATTGGTTTTTGCAAATTATAGTCAAGCTAATTCTTCCACTAAACATGAAGTTAGAAAGAGGCTTGGACGACCGCTGGGCCCGCCCCAACATCAAAACAGGAGGCTCATGGTTGGCTGTAAAAATGTTTTGAGATCAGTACTATCAACCGAAAAAATATCTGCACAAGAGCACTTAAATCTGCCCGAAAACAAAACAGGTGTAAAAACAGGACAGTTTTTTTTTTTGATTATTTAACACATTTTGTTACAAACACAGGTTTATGATAATCATCAATATAAAGTCAGTATCATATTGAACAATATTCCCAATGAAAATAAACAAACCTCAAGTTTCAAGTGTGACCTTTTACAAATCAAAGACCCTCTGAAACTTGAGAGAAAATAAATAATATATAATAGTAATATAAATTCATATATATGAAGGTATACACACTTAGTAGAAGAACAAAATCTAAAGTAAAAAGCGCCAAATTTGAAATATAGAATAATATAGATATACCCATATCTATGGCTTCATGATTTGCACGTGTGAATCAAGCTATACAGGCTAAATGAGGATTGCAATTTGTACACGTCTAAGAATACCCATAATCATCTGCAATAGAGCAAACAGTTCCAGTTTTGCATCATGTGGAATGAGACAGTTGTGTGCAGATGCCGAAGACGTCGCTTTGGTATGACAAAATGAGCACAGGCATGCAGTTAAGACCACAGAATCAGGGCACAAAAGGTCATCAACAAATGGTGGGAAGGAGAATCTAGTCGCCCATCATGATTTGTCTTCCTCCAAAAACATTTTGCACCTCTAATCTGATCGGTCGCATCTAAGTAATCTCTATCCGTCGAAACAAACACATACACATCTCTTGGAAACACACACTCTCACAAGCACACAGGTGAAATGTCATTGAGGCACATATTGAGGGGTTGATGGCAGACGTTTTTCCTGAAGTACAACCCAGTATGAGGAAGAAGACATACAGTACAGGTCGTGAGAAGAGCGCAGGGCAGGGGAGTCACACATACATCCAGATGTCTCTAAGTGGCCACAACAGAACCACAGGACAGAGATTTGTCACCGATCATGGGCTCCTTCCACACCCACCATTGACATTCAATAAAAATCCTACCCCATCTTTTTTTTTCTTACCCGAAACTTTTACAAAATGGGTCGAACAAAAACACAATAAATTATACAAACAAAATATAGACGGTAGCCAGACGTGAAGAAAGCATCACAAATCAAATTGTACTTAGAGTTTCTAAATGGGGGTTGATGGGAGGTGCAGTCCATAGCACCTGTAGCAGACAGGTGACAAAATGTTTCCCAGAGTTACTACTGCAGTGCTCACTTTCCCTTTATTGTTAAGATTGACGCCAGCTAAACCCTGGCAGATAGAAACACAGCATGTAAACGTTACACTGTCTGAGAGGAAACATTGTCTGTATGCTGCATTTCTACGTGATTGTGTGTCATGCAAGGCGTGAGACAGTAGAAACTATAAAATAATCAGCTTGGTTTTCAGATGCGATCTTCAAAAGCTGGCTGGTCCTTTCACACAGCCCTTCTTCATATTCACAATAATACCATAACATGTGCACTTTTTCAAACTGTGACAAATAGTGACAGGTTCAAAAAATAAAAACAACCCAACAACAAAACTGTTAACCACAACAATAAAATCCAAAAAAGCACCTGCACATACAAACTGTAAAACGAAAGCACTTCATGTATACAAGGTACTAGATTGTTTTTGGTTCGATATTTTTCAATTAGTGTACATAAGTGATGCAAAAGCGTGTGCTGAATATATGTTTCAATCAATATCTAAAAGAGAAGTTTGACAGTGAAGTTGTTTTTACCCTTGGTAAAAAAAAAAGAAGCAAATACGACAGAAAAAGCGTAAACTGGCACAATAAAAGGTCGATAAAAGCCTTATGGCTTGCTGTCCACAACAAGGCAAAGTATAAAAGCTTTTTTCTTATACAAGATATAAAATATCAAAAAGAAGAACACACAATAAAGCTTAGCATCCAGCACTTAATAATAATTAATAATAGTAACATCAACAACAGTAATCATTGTTCTGATAATAATAAGACATGTCACCTGCCTCACTTGAATTGTCATAACATCGCAGATAAACATGGAAATAATCTTATAAATCAATATAGACTTTTTTTTGGACACTCAAGCATTCTTGCATACAAACACCCATCCGGATCCACCCCACAGAGAGAGCGAGAGAGAGAGAGAGAGAGAGAGAGAGAGAGAGAGAGAGAGAGAGAGAGAGAGAGAAAGAGAGAGAAAGGAATGACTTCTCAAAAAATTGGAAATCCACAAACAGATTTTTCAATAAATAGCTGTTAAACAAAACAAATTAATATTACACTCTCTAAGATTATCAATCTCAGACATTTCAAGCACAATTTGATCCTTTTCTTTTAAACAAAGCCGAAGAAAAAATATTACCAAAAGAAAGTTGAACCATGGAGAGAGACTGCATATTCTGATATTACGTGACGGGAAAAAAGAAAAGGAAAAAGAAACCAAACATTTCGAACAAAGGCAGCTCCTCCTTCAGTGTGAAAGACATGGTTCTCAGGTCCTATCATCACAACCTCCACTGAGAGAACCAGAGACAGTGAGAGACACAGAAAGAGTTAATTGTGTAGGTCCTGTGGATCCATTGTTGATTCTTCAAACAGGGAAGCAGAAACTGATCTCCACGTTGTGTATAAACTCTGACATACACTCTCTCCGTCTCTCGTTGTCTCACACACACTCCCCTTTTAAATCCCCCAAAACGTATGTACACAAATAAATCTCCAGTATTTGTTGGAATGGATTGGCAGAAATCGTGTGGTTAACTTAAGTAAAGAAAAGATTAAGGACCCCACCGAAAAGGCATAGGCTATATAAACAGCAATCTGCACAAAGATTCAGTGATTTCTATATAACAGTCAAGAGGACATAAAGTATATCCTTAAAGGTAGGTGCGGTCACCGAGTTGTTTAGGTAAAGATCAGATCAAAAATGTAAACCACGGGTTCAGGGCTTTGATAGGAGTCAGTTGTCGTTAAAGTGCAAGTCTGTGGCAGTAGGACTCTGCATCAACAATGTGCCGTCGAGCTGCCCGCTCCTCTGACACACGTAGCTTTGCAATAGATTTAGACACTCCCTTTCCCTCGTAGAGAGACACTTTCCCCACAAACATTACAGCCGAGGTGGCATCAAGACACCCCCACCTCCCTGGCTTTTTCCATACACTGTCAGTGATCCTTGGTTACCATGGTGATTGTGATGGCAAACATACAAAGTTGCATTGGCCATGTCCTTGGCAGCGTCCTCGTTGATTCCTGTTGTGACAGAGTAGAAAACTACTGGACTCTGGCCTGAACCCTCAAGAAAAAGAAACACAAAAGCACTGCATCAGAAGTAAAGGAGGTAAGCAGAAAAAGCCTTGCACCTTAGCCATCTCTCGACCGCTCTTCTTCTACTATGGCAGTCAAGGTTGAGAAAAGCCTTAAGTGTGTGTATGTGTGTGTGTGTGTGTGTGTGTGTGTGTGTGTGTGTGTGTGTGTGTGTGTGTGTGTGTGTGAGTGTGTGTGTGTGTGTGTGTGTACATTTGAGTGTGTTACTCGTAATGGTTTTACATCATTGTCGCGCATCACCCTACAGCATTTCCATTCAAAGGAAGGCCTGCCCACGGTGGGACGAATGGGTAAAGAGAGCAGAGGATTCTACCCGAGAGATCGCAAGAGATCTTTAGAGATTGGTTGATGAGCCACTAACAGGAGCCTGACAGATTCTAGGAGATCCAGGCGAAGTCCCTCTCACTCCCGTTCTGTTGCTCCCCCTCCTGTGCCGAGGAGTCGCTCTCCTCCTTCTCATTGTCCAGTGCTCCGTGTGCCTCGGAGGTCATCCCCGAGTCTTTCCACTTCCCTCCTTCCTCCTCCCCTTCTCCCATCATCTCTCCGTCCCCTTCCACCATCATCTCCTCTTCGCCGTCTCCATCACCGTCACACTCGGCCTGGTCATCGTGGAAACGGTCGCCTGGATACAGCTCTTCCTCAGGGGAGATGTCTCCTCCCACCTCCCCATTGTGGTCCAGCAGTGCAGCCATGCCTCGGCCAGAGCAGTCGGCGCAGACGCCGTGGCGCCGAGAGCCGTGTTTGATTCCCACGCTGGCTGCTGACATGAAGACTCGGCTGCACACTTTACACACATACTTCTTGTCTTTACTGTGGACCTGTTGAAAGGAAACACAAACATTTTAAATGTTATTAATTTACATTGTGGCTAGTGGTTAAACAAAGGCTAACCCACTTCTGTCATGAGCCCTGCATATCTTAAACTATTTATATTTTTACAAAAGTTATAGTATAGGATAATAAGTTGTATGTCATGTTGAAACTTTGAAAACATTTCATAATATAGAATATTGAAAGATTTGTATGTTGTTTAAGATTAATGAAAGGAAAATAAATATGGTCTAGCGGTTACGATTCCTGGTTTTCACCCAGGTGGCCCGGCTCAACCCAGTATGGGAAGTGAGAAAAACTCATAGTATATAGAACATTTGAAAAGAAAGTCACAATATATGTTGCAATATTGGGGAAAAAATGTCATACTATAGTATGTTGCAGTATAACGATAAAAAAAGGTCAGTCCGTCATATGTTGAACAAAAAAAAAAGTCATAGTATGAAAATAAAAAAAACAGATGAATGAAATACAATCCCATATGGTCTAGCACTTTGGAAACCTGATTTTCATCGAGTTGCCTGGGTTCAACTCCCAGTATGGGAAGCCTATGAGGAACCAGTATAACAGTAATGTATCATGAAGAATGATACAGTATAGTATGTCAAAAAAAATCATAGTATGTTGAAAAACATTTCATAAAGTCAAAGTACAGTATGTTGAGCCGCCACCCTGGATTACAACCCGCTGTTCATGGAAAACTTGGTGAAGGTGATTCTCGGCCCTGACACCGCTTCCTAGAGACGGCTGCCTTCAGAGTGTGGATTTTGCTGCGGTGTTGTCAAACCTCTCGACCCTTCTTCAAACACTAAGCCTGTCTTGTTTATCATGCTATGTAAGTGTCTGATTTATGCTCGGCTATGATCCTTTATAAAGAACATATGTCTTTATGATTGAATTGTTTACACAAGCACAAGAATGTCTATTCTCTGGATCTAACCTTTTGTTGTTGATCTGAAAGTACACCAGATTGGAAATGTTATGTTGAATTTACTGACACATATAGCTTCTTTAAATGCCATTGAAAGATTTGGATATTTGAAAAGGTGTGTATACTGCAATATTTTAAGATATGCCCAGAGACCCCCACATAAAGAACCCAATGTATGTTTGAATGACTGTCTCCTGCTGGTGATCGCATAGCTGCACTCACCAGAGTGTGCCGCTTCATGTGTTCCCTTCTGGTGAACTTCTTGCCACAGATTTCACAGGGGTAGGGCCTCTCGCCGGTATGGGAGCGCATGTGCCTTTTTAGGATGCACTGGTGCATAGCAGAGAAACTGCAGTAGGGGCACTTGAACTTTTTACGGATCACTGTGAAGTCATTCACTGTAAGGATAGCAAGAGGGAGAGAAAAAAAAAGAATACAGAAAAAGATTAGTGTTCAATGAAGCTCTTTTAAATAAACCAAGACGTTACTTTTCAGTTATTACATTTAATTAGCGGCAAGGTCTAGAAATGTACCATCAATTCCCATGGTCACCCCAATCCCAGTCAAAGCTACAGTTGCCCTGGCAACAGCTCTTCCATACTAAAGCAATAAAGGCAAAGAGATACTATAAACACGACACACAACAGTCAGTCTGCTTTAGTTGCTCTAGAGGGTCTCTGCTATGGACAGCAAAACACAGACAGAAAGACAAACACAGACAATGACAAGAGGCCTGGGAGCTAGGAAATAAAATCACACACACAAAGAGATGGTTTAGCAATGAAATGAAAATAAAAACTAATGTTAATAACTTGTCACAATCTTGTTTAGAGGTCTGGGAAGCCAATCATCTCAAGGTCTAGACTTAAATGGTTGTTAAGCCAGGTGAAGGGCATCAAAGTAAACAGATTGTGTGTGTGGTCGTGTGTGTGCAAAGCTTTGGAGTCAAGGCATACAGTGTATGACCATGACAGATCAGGACTGGATGTAGGAGTACTCACGCACAACACAACATAACTATTGTACAGAAAGGAGGGGTCACACTCACAGTCTAGGGTTTTAGGCTTAAAGTGATACAACATAATTACCTCAATCTGCAAATCGACTTCTGCCCCGATTAAACACTCAACAGCACAAAAACATGCAAGTACACATCAAATGCACAACTGATTTGAACATCTTATTCACATGTTTTTTCTGCTGAGCATCAAGTGAAAATGCAAAGACAAAGAAAGGAATATTTGTGGTTGTGTGAATGATATGCACTGCACGGATAAAAGATAAAGAACTACAGAGAGGTTTTCATTTCATTTTGCATCACAGTTTAATTACACCATCAAAACTACAAGCAGGATTATAGGAAAAAAAATCCTATCTCTGTATGACACATGTTTTTTTCCTAAGAGAAGGAATTATAATCGGGAGTAAAATATTTTTCAGTATTTACAACACATTTTCGAAGTAAAAGAGCCACACAACAGCCTTTACAGTAGTTGCCATGTCTTCCTGATCAGTTCCTGACTTCTCTGAGCCTGCAAGTCGGTTTTATCTGCTGGCTAGGACACCCTACCTGGGGTGTCATAAGGCATTTGGGGGTTCTTGGGGTGTATGTTTACGCAACAGCATATTCCCTACCTTTTCTTCTTTTACTGAGCCCACAGAAATGACAGTTCTTTGTGTTGGAGCAACTGTAGACTATTAGAAGGAAACACAGGTGGATGTCTTCCTTTTGGATACAATACTCACAATAGAGCTTTATGATTTGGTATCAGGCAAATATCTTGGTTTATAGTTACAGGCCTGCTGAGAAATGTTGGCAGAAATTGGTGTGAATTTACATTAGCGATCATTTTGAAGCCAGTGTTCATGCTGAGTCCAATATCCTGCAGCTCTATAACACCCTCTGCGTTACTGTCTTCACCATCCTACTGTATATTGCTCTCCTGCGTTCAACCCACTTGTCTCACAACCAAACCATTATCTGTCTGCAGCAGTGACATCACAAAGCTCATCTAGTTTAAGGGGCATCTGCCCCTGTGACCCTACTTCCTCTTCAGATGAAGAGGTCAGAGGTTAAGAGGGGACGGAGCCGTGAAGGACCAATTACTGTCCAGCTCCAGCCAACGGAGGACTTACAGATATGGGACAGAGGAGAAGGACAGAGAGAGAAAATGACGCCACCCAACCCCCATCTGAGCTGCTACTGCTTTATTGTTTTAGCTGGCTTTGTCTCATTCGGCACATCCCCTCCATCTGCACCAATCTGACAGCAGTGACTGAAGGTAATCATGTCAGAGGGATAACTGAAGACGAGCTTCTCGTGTCCAGTGGGGAAGGTGATGAAAGTAATTCAGGTTTTTTTTCTTCGCATTTCAGTTTGAAAAAAGCACCATCCATTCATTTTTAAGCTATTTTTGACCTAACACTGGCATCGGACATAATCTTATTGGGGTCTCTATTCTACTCTCATGCTGCAATTCCACAAAGTTCCTGCGGGTGGTGTGGTTGTGTGGGTTGTGAGCCAAAGTAAAGCCTGAGTGTCTTTGTGCCCATAGTGCAGGGGTGGTCACAAAGATAAAGATCTCTCTGCCTAAAAAGGAGAGAATAGTTTAGTCAGACTGGTGACTGGCGACAGAGAGCCAGACAAGTGCTTTAGGTTGGGGAGATGGAAAGACCCCAACTCCCTTCGTCTCCCCACTCGGCACCACAACTGAAAGTTGTTCATCTATTTTTGTCCAATCAGTGCAATCGGAAACTTTTCAAAAAACTAATAGATTATAAAAAAAAAATCTTCACTTCAATAAACGGCTCAGCTTTGCATAATTGTCCATTGATGACGTTTAAGCTCTTAATTCTTGTTAAAAAAATATTGACAGATATAAACAATGTTTTACAAAAGAACACAATTAAAAAAGGTGTCCCGAAGTATATGTATTCACGTTTTCTTTCTTAGTGCAATTAGAAATCAGAGTGCCACAGAGCATCTTGGCATGAACGTAAACACACCAGGATACGCTGCTAACTGTATGAATGAGTGCACAGTAAATCTGCCTCAATTTTCCACATTGATACTGAGATCATGATTGTCAACTTTCATCTCATGAGAAAGCCTCCACAGGGAATCTATAACCCCACCCTGAGTCATTTCCATCCCAGTGCTGCCTCCCAGCAGAGCTCCTGGCACTGACCCCATCTGGCAGCACACTTTAACATGTGTCGCCAGGTTTTTCTGGGTGCTAAAAGCCTTGGCACAGGCAGGGCAGGTGTGCCCTCTTTCTTTGGAGTGCACGGAGGACAGATGCCTGTGCAGGTCGGTGCGGTCTCTGAAGTGTTTCATACAGTACACACACTGCATCAGCTTCTTCTTGAAATGGATGGTCTTCTCGTGTCTGTCTGCGTTTGATTTGAGGGTGAAGCTTGCCGGGCATTGGGAGCAAAGGTAGCGGGCCTGACGTGGGCTCGACCACTGTGGGGCGATAGAGAGACTGGAAGAAGTGGAGAGGCTGGGATTGTGGCTGGTGACGGAGCTGAGTAGGTAGGTGGTGCGGACCCTGCATGCTTGGCCAGTCCAGAGACAAGGCCATCAGAGACAGGGTGTGGCGGTACTCGTGTTCCCTCAGATGCTCCAGGCTGCTGAACAGCCGTTTGCACAGGGAGCAGGCGAACCCCTGAGAGGGCCAGGCACCAGGCTCTGGCAGGACTCTTTTCCCAGACCCAGCCTCTCTGCCCAGCACCGTCAGCCCTTTAGTCTCTCTGCCAGCCACGGTTACTGATGCAGGAACAGTCAACCCCCCAGCACAGCTTTCACCGCCCATCTGATCCCTCTCGACCGGAGACTGGTCACCTTCCAAGGCTGAGGTAGCGAGAAGGAAAGTGAGAGGGAAAGTGAGAGCAATAGATAAAAGGTGCAAACTCTCTCTTAAGTTATCTTAATGTGTTATGTTTTAAATGTAAAGCCTAAACTATACCTGCGCTGAACTGTTTCATGTCTTCCTTGTCTTTAACACCCTCCTGTAAGCACAAAAGATCTTGTTATGTCACACACACACACACACACACATTAATAAGTTCTGTATGGATTGTTGTCTGGGCATGCAGGAGGCAGGCAGGTGAGACAGGCTGTGAAGACAAGCTTTGTGAGAAACACAATAACAAAGACATGAAAACGGTAAAGACACGAAGAGAAACACATACATAGATCAGAGTGATTTAAAGACACGGATAAATTGTTAGAGATTAGCAAGCAAACACAATCTTGCAAAGAGCTGTTAGATGGCTTATGATACACAGGATGAGCAGTAAGTTTGATCTACAGTATTCATAATAATATCTGCCTGATACAGCATGGCGCCCTAAAGACCTCTCTGTTCTCTCGTCTACACCCCATCTGAGCTCTATCCTTCCTCCATCTTCTTCATGCTCCTGCCAAATTGTTAACCCCCTCATAGTATAGTATGACTTTTTATTAAAAAATATACAATAACAGTTTTGTATGATATTGCATGTGATATACTATACATGGACATTGTTTGTGATGATAGTTGATTTATTAAATGTTATGGAATAATTTGCTATGATATGTATTTATGATATTTGAATGGCGTACTATAATTACAAATGTTTTATAATATTTTATAATACATACGTTCTATGATATTGTTAATGATGTTATAATAAACTGTACTAAGACATTGTCTTTACAGTTTCATATCAACAACAACACTTAGATTTATTATGATGTACAGTACTAAACTATGACGTTATGTATGACTTTTTATCGCAGACATGACCAGGACTTTTTATGACATATCTTACTATGCGTACAACTTTTTGAAGATATATGATATGATTTCTTTTATGGGGTTTTTATGACATCTTAGCGTTGTCAATTGTTAAGCATTCAACTTAGATTTTAGAAGTGGCAGACAAAGAAATTAGTGGCAAATAGAAATGTTCAGTGACCTGACCACATTGGCAGGTGAAGAAAAAACTTAATTTAAGAACTAGCCCCCACCCATATCTCCATCCCTACACTCCTCCGCCTCCTCCTCTCCCTCCTCCTCCTCCTCCTCCTCCTCCTCCTCCTCCTCCTCCTCCTCTCTAAGAACAGAACACCATGCACTGTGCAAACAGATGGCTTGTCCACCAAGATAGGGAGGCTTGTTGGGAGGCAGGTCCACTGAAATCAAATGCTGCTCCTAAAACACTCACCCGCACACAAACACACACACTGGCACAAAACTCAAATCCACACATGCTCATACTGCCATGCTCACACACGCCCACACTCACTCACACACAAACACACACACACACACACACACACACACACACACACACACACACACACACACACACACACACACACACACACACACACACACACACACACACACACAGAACAGAACAAACAATTTCCTGGACTGCGAGAGCAAACCTCTCATTGTCTACTTGTATTGATTCTAGTCAGTCTCATCTCACTACCTCGCCCGTTATCTGCCATCTCTTAGCACACGCTGCCATTGTGACCAGATGTGTCATCTCTCATGTAACCACTATAAACTATCGCTAATACCGAGCAAAGGCTCTTGGCTTGAAGGTGGATTTGGGTCTGGCTATATTAAAAAAGATTATATGAAAAAAAACTAAAGGGAGACAAGAGTACAGAATGAGGAAGAAAAAGCAAACAAAGCACACAGAAAAGAAAGACAAACAAAAGAAAACATTCTGAATGACGCCAGATTCCACATACAGAGTGAGACACAGAGAGGGGTTGAGAGATGCTGCGTAATTCTTTGCTTTTTTAATCATAAAAAACAACTCCATTAACCCCTACTTCTCCTCATAAAGACCCACAACCCCACCCTTCCACCATGTTTGAAGTCACTTTCTTTTATCTGTCGTCTCAACCCCCCTCGGTGTGTTTGTGGAAAAAGGGAGAAGCCGCTCCCTGGATGCTCATCTCCACTCTTTCAAACCCGTGTCTGAGTGGAGGAGTCGTACCCAGAGAGCAACCTCTGACCTGGAGCTGAGCTAGGGTCTGTGGGCTTACCTCAGGCAGTGTGTAGGGCTCCGGGCCCTTGGGGGCCTCTTCCACTTCCATGTCCAACCCTTCTGAGAGCAGCGTGGGTGCCCCAGCCCGCTGCCCGGGGGCCTCCAGGGGCCGAGGATCAAAGGGGTGCAGTGGCGTGGGTGGGGTGGGTGGGTAGTGAGTTGATGATGACGGCGGTAGTGGTGGTGGTGATGGTGGAAGATGAGTAGGAAGAAGAGGAAGAGTAGGAGGAGGAGAGGAGCCAGCCCCCTGTTTGTTATGAATAGTGGCCCCCGTGGCCCCTGGCCGGAGCGTGCTGCAGTAGTTGTTGGAGCGGAGCCCTGAGGAGCACAGGAAACGAGTCTCACCCACCCACTCACGTACAACTGCAACTCTGCTAGCAGCTGGCCACCAGAACACAACGGGAGAGAGTGGGCAGGGGGGCACACAGAGGCTGCCAGTGCTACACTATCAAACACTGTGGAGAGGGGGAGGAAGAAAAACTCTGAAGTTTCACTTTCCACCAGCCGAGGGGAAGGGGTTAGGGCTTCTCTTCTCTCTTTCTCTCACTGTTTCCTTCGCTCCTCTGCTCTCCTTCTCCTTCCACCCACATGCGTGCGCAGAGGATGGCAGTGTGTGTGTGTTTCATGAGCGAGTGTGCATGTGCTATGTGTGCGAGTAAAATGCATATATGGAGAAGGCTTGAGGATCCTCTGTAGCGTGGAGGGATATTGTTTTGGAGAGGAGCCATCTTGCAGCTCAAGTAAAGACTTTTTGTACGTGCAGGGTAAAGGACGACTGTATCGACCATGTAAGATGTTTACTGGCAACAAGTAAAGGCAGGGTGGATGAAGATTTTCAAATTCCTTACAGGGCCTTTAGCTCTCTATAACTATTCACACAGAAGCTTTTTCTGCTACATTAACATCACCATTAGCTGGTACTGTGAGTGCATCTCTTTTTCTCAAAGTGCATATAAATCATAGAGTAATGTGTTGCAGGTTATTGTGGATTGTGTGTGTGCGTATGCGAGTATGCACAAGTGTGGGCAGAGCTTTGGGGAATGTGTCCAGAGTTATGCAGAGCGTTAGCCATTCATTGCCCTCCTCTGCACAACGGACAGAATCACACAACCATGAGGCTCGACTGTGGACGGATTCCTGGAATGTTAAACTACCGCGCCCGACACTCCCCACTCCCACTTACTGAGAACACACACAAATGCTCAACTCCCCATCTCCTTTTCCCCACCCCTGGCAGTGTCGAGAAGAACAACATCAAGAGGGAGGCAGATATGGAGACAGTAAAGAGATGAGCTACAGGTGAAAGGAGCAACTCATTAACAAATCCTCTTCTCGCAGTGGACCCTTTTTAGGAAAAGACACTAATGGAATAATTACGTCGATTTGTTAAATCGCCTCGGTTCAAGCTTCTTTGAGAATTTCAAAATACAATAGTTATTTCTTTGCAAACTTATCTCACTGAGTTTAATATTGCAGTTCTGTCTGGAAACAGCAGGCCGACTCATTGCAAAGTGACACCAGTAAATGAAATAGAGAGAAAAAAAAGACATTAACGTAGAGTAACTGAATTACTTACAACAACAACCTGAATACTCTCCTCCACCCCATTCTGAGTGGGGTCAGACCTAGTATGTCTGTTTAGGCTTTAGGGAGGCAATTACTATAAGCTGACCAATTGCCAATAGCCAATGAACTTCAGTCTGCTTGCAGGACTTCTCAACGACAAAAATGCTTAATGACGCCCTATTAGCAAAAGCCTTTGGACAGGTTTGCGTCACTTTTATTGCTTAATGATACAGGAAAACAAACCTGGTTTGGTCTTGTGGTTTAGACACTATATGAATGATTTAGAAAAAAAGTTACAGCAGTACCAGTCAAATAAATGGATCATGATTCCTTTGATGTAAAATGTAACTGCTTGATTTTAAGTTATAACTCCTGCATCAATACTGTGTCTTACTTTTACATTCACCCTTTCTGTTCTTATGATGATGCTTTGGTTTTACAATACAGGATCCAAAAGATTTTATTTGAAAAGTCTCTTGCAGAAGATTTGTGTCACTGTCATAAATAAAAATGATAAAAAAAAACTGTGAAGCCACCGGGAGCTACTGTATGGAGTGAGTCCGTTTTTCAAAAGTAGATGTGAAGCCATGGGAGCAGGCAGTAAAGAGAAAAGTTCAATAATGTCAGCATGCTCCCTATATTTAATTGGATGTTCTCTACAGCCAGTGTGTGGTGGCAGTAAGGACAGGTGCGCAGGGATGGTCCGGCAAAATCCATTGTCTGGCATTGATTGTCTGACGTACAAAAGGGGTAGCAGGGCCAAATCCCAATGATCTTAATTGGATTGAGGAGGCTGACTGACATACAGTCTGGATTTACAGATTTTGGAATTCCACATGCTATGCTGTAGTCCGTGACCCATGCAAAGGATAGCAAAGAGAGGAGCTGTGCATTTGAATGACAGGCCTTGTCAACAAGGTGAAGGTTGGATCGGTTTGAATTGCTGAATGTGAACAGAGAGTAAGCATTCAGCGGTAACTCTAGTACATTGATTCTCAGTTTGGTACGAGTTGGGATGTATGAATGTTTAGGAGAAGCATGTTTTATTAAACAGTCAATTATACTATAGAAAAGAAAAAGAGGAAGATAGAGGGAGGGAAGGAAGGGGGAGACAGAAGCTCTGTGTAAAGGCCTTTTTGCCGCTGATATTCAGCAGTCTCTCCTGAATTGGACCAGGTGACCTTGCTCTACCTCCTCTCTGCCTAGATCAATACTTTCCCAGGATTTTAAACCAACATACTTTGATGCTCTACAGTTGAAGTAAAAGAGGGGAAAAGAGACAGGAGAGAGACAAATAAGGAGGAACTGCATGAGCCGGCCAAAAGGGGAGGGAGAGTGTGAGGGATGGGTGTTAAGGAGGGGTGAAGGAGAAATGGATGAAGGGAAGGAGGGATGGATGACGTGAGGGGGAGTACAGGAGGGAAAAAAGGACAGGAAGGATGTTAAGCAGGGGTGAAGGAGAAGCAGGGAGGAGAACAGGAGGAGGGGGAAAGAGGGCTGAATGGAGGGAGGGAGGGAGGGAGGGAGGGAGGGAGGGAGGGAGGGAGGGAGGGAGGAAGGGAGCAGCGATCTGTCAAACCAGGCAGACTTATCCTCCGCCCAGTAATCTGAGGTACAGTGTTTGTTTATTTCTCTCCTCATTTAGACACAGGGACAGACCCAGGGAGGGAGGGGAGGTTGTTGGGCATCTTGACAAGCCCATTTCCCCAACCCCTATTGTGTAGTGAATTCAAAATAAGGTTTGGCTAACCAAAAACCCTCCCTGAGGTTTCTTTGATGACAACTGAAATACAGCCATAAGAATCATACAGTTTTTTTTTTCAGGGACCAAATGATTAACATTCTCTGAATTCCCAAAATCTCCTATTCATGTAGTAGTAAGGCTGAGTGTTGCACAGTGTGAATTCGTATCAGAAAAGCCTCTTCTTCTCTTTAGTAGCTTGTGAGGCTGTCTATCTGTGCTGTGACAGCATCTGATTCTTCTCTTGAAGCCAACAGAAACATCTCAATCCCACACACTTAACACTTACACAAAAGGGTTGATGTGACTTGCGTGTGCGAGCGCCTATGTGCAACAGCAAACGTGTGTTTTCCTCTTTTCTGCTGGGCCCTGTCTTTTATTCTGTAGGTGAGTGGGGCTGAACTCAAAAGGCATGACTCGGCTCAGAGTTGTACCCTTCCTTTGCTTTTCTTCCGCTCACAAAGACAGGCAGAACTCAGGACAAAAGATCCAATTACTAGCCAGTAAAAGCAAAGAGACACAAACACACGCGTTGCACACACACACACACACACACACACAGAAATGTGCCCACACAGACATGGACTCAAACAAATAATACGCTCACGCTGGCACACACACAGGGATACACACATGCAGATAGTAACACACTAACTGAACGCAAAAAAAGCGAAATATCTCTCGTTACCATCGACAAAATTAGGCACAAATATGGATAATAAAAATGTTTGTGATTAGAAAAGTGTTAATTTTAAAGTCAGTAGAAGCGTTCAATGAAAGAGCTGATAAAAGAGTTATTTCGATTCTCATGTGGGGAGGCACTCAGACTTTCAAAGATGAGAAGGTCATTGATGGCTTAATGTACAACATCATTCACATTCTATTCAGTCATAAATAATTACATACAAAATGTGATGGTTAAAAAAAAAGCAATACATGTTTATATTTTATCTCACATAACCTAACATTTCTCTATCATCATTTTCCGTTTCACTGTTTTATTATGGATACAATTTTAAGGAAAATACTCCTAATTTTGAAGGTGCTGTTAGCAAGATGAAAAGGTGTGTGTCGTAGATGACAAGCGCAAATCGTTTCATGGTTTTGGAGGATGATATATAGTAAGTAGGTAATATCAGAACAGTTGCTGCAATTTTGTTTTGTTATTTTGCCGCTGTAAAATACAGCCGTGTACCCACTGATACGCACAAAGAAACTGTCACATAAAACCAAACAAATTTTCTCACAAAAGCAAGAGCGATCCCAGCTAAATGTTCTCTCACTGAGTCACCGCTGACTAGTCATCACTGGCATTGCCACACAAACTCTTTACACACTGAAGTGGCACCACACACACAAACACACACACACACACACACACACACACACACACACACACACACACACACACACACACACACACACACACACACACACACACACACACACACACACACACACACACACACACACACACACAGTTATCCAAAGACAGTGGCTGATGAGCGAAAATACTCTGCTGAAGAAGAGGATACTCGTGTCAAAAGCAGTCAAGCCTGTATGTTTTATGCCTCACACAGGTGACCACATGAGCAGCTACTCAGAAATACACCAGTAGATTCAAAGCAGTTTGTGTATACCCATGTTGTAAGTTATAATGACTTGTGTGGATGTGTGTGTGTGTGTGTGTGTGTGTGTGTGTGTGTGTGTGTGTGTGTGTGTGTGTGTGTGTGTGTGTGTGTGTGTGTGTGTGTGTGTGTTGTGTGTGTTGTGTGTGTTTGTGTGTGTAACAATCAGTGTGAGCACAGTGTTAGTAAATAGTGACTTACAAGAAAGGGAGTGTGCTCCTTTGGGCAGGTACTCGAACAGTAAGGGGTTATCATCTCCCATCATCTCAGCCCGCAGAGACAGCAGGCTGTTCTTACTCATCAGCGCCGCCTTCAGATTGGCTACAGACGACATTGTTCCGCCCCCGCCTCCTCCCCCGGGCTCCTCTGATTCGTGGGGACCCAGGTAGTTGGGCTCTGTGGTGAGAGGCTCTTCCTGTTTGAGGAAGAAGTCGAGGCGTTCGCCGCGGCTGTCTGAGCTGTTGGGTTCGGTCACGTCTGCCCCTGAAAAGAGATGAAGTAAGAGAAGATGAGTTAAGGCTTTTCTGTCCTCCTGTAGTCATTACTGACTGATATTACAATGGTTCATAAAGTGACACAATGAAAAAGAATTGGATTCAAGTTGGTGGCATGGAACAATCGTTCCAAACATTTCACAGAGCATTGTTTTGACTTAATTAAAGGGATTACAGTCTTCTCTATTGGCTGAAAATTCTGACACTGTTAGATTTGTGAAACCCTTTCAAAGGGTATAAAAAAACAACTAACATGTACTTGAATAGTTTCAGCCGACAGTGATAACAGCTTGAGTGAAAACACTAAAAGCCCACCATATTAAACCAATTCTTTCAAACCTCTCAGCCGAGTCATCGTTTACACACAGAGTTTTCAGCAGTAACTACCGACACGTCACCGCTCTGAATCATCTTTCTCCCTCTTCAACTCCCTAACATACCTCATCATCACCAGTCAACAAAAATACAGGGAGATCATAGGGAGACAGTGAGAGAGAGTAAGACAGACACAGAAGTGGTTTGTGTGTGTGCGTTATGTCTGCACGTATGTGTGTGTGTTTAGTCGTCAGTGTCGTGGAAAGCAGTGTGTGTAAAGAAGCTGTCAGCAGTAGACATTTCACTGGAGGTTCCACTGTAGATCTACAAGACTGTCACACAACACTGCTGACGACATCTACACTTAACACAAACTCACATACACACAGACACAAATATAGATATGCAAACACATTTTCATTGCCTCCTAATTGACATTTAACTGATGACAGGTTTCTTTCTCTAACAAAGACTTAGACAAAAATACACATCACAGGCAGGAGCTTTAAAAGAACGGTTTGTTTAAACAAACACACACAATACTTCTGAGTCCTAATGCAGACTTGTGTGTGTGTGTAATATGTGGGATTCTTCTGGACAGAAACCTTGTGACATCCTAATATATAGGTCTATCGTTCAATAAAGACCATGCAGGGACAGCTGAAATTGCACTTAATTCTTATGGGGAATAAACAATGTGAGGAAAGAAACAGGGGTGATGTGCAGGGGTACAGAGAACAGAAACAAGTCGAGATGCAAAGGATAAAGACAGAAGGAAGAAATCAAAAAGGAGCAAGAGAACAGAAAAGCCCTATTGTCCATTTTAACTACAGTAGGTAAGTGTTTCCTGTGCAGCCGAGAGCTCATCTGCTGCAGGGGGAGTCAAGGTGACAGAGACAGTAGTTCACCTCTACGTCTGGAATACCGATGGGTAAAACTCCTCTTCACAGCCTACTAGGTCAATGCTGACCACTCTCTCTCTCTCCTTCTCACACACACACACACACACACACACACACACACACACACACACACACACACACACACACACACACACACACACACACACACACACACACACACACACACACACACACACACACACACACACACACACACACACACATACACAAAATGTCAGTCATATCTCGTGCTCGGTATAGATAAATGAACACAGATCAGATGGATAGATAAACGCTCTGTATGCACAGTTGCACTAACACGCATAGATCTGAAAGGTGTTAGAGATAGAGGTATTGAGGACGTGGGGGAGAAGATTGGGCGCGACAGATAAGAGTGACACACATACGAGGTAATCGGCGGCCATCAAACTACTCGCAGAGGAAGATATAAAAAGAGGAGATAAAGTAGGAGGAATGAAGACAGAGAAGAGGAGGCACGGACAGAAAGAGAGAGGAAGAAAAAAAAAACGTGCAAGGGGGTGTAGAAGCGGGGGTGTTGAGCTGTAGAGGAAGCACAGAAGATACACACAAAACACACACTCATGCATCCACGCACACCCCCTCCCCAACCCGAGCACAAACACACACAAAGTTAATTAAGGAGGGGGTGTAGGGGTTGGCGCAAGGGGCATGAGGTGCAGGAATTCATTAGAGCTCTGCCCCCTCCTTCAGTGGGCAGCCCAGCAGCCACAAGAGTCAATCAATAACATAGATCTGCTGTGGGCCAACAACAAATACACACACACACACACACACACACACACACACACACACACACACACACACACACACACACACACACACACACACACACACACACACACACACACACACACACACACACACACACACATATATATGGAGAAAGGAGAGGCAGACAAATGGAAGGAAAGGAAGCAAGGGAGAAAAGAGGGTCACCTCTCTGACCCCCATCTCCCTCCACTCATCTGTTCATTGGACAAGCGAATGACCCCTGACCACTTTTCCCAGCATCCCTTGGACGAGTGCATCTACAGATGGAACATGTCCGCCCTCCTCATACTATACAGTAACAATGCTTCAGTCACACTTTGCAGATTAAATGGCCGAGTTATAGAAAAGTGATTGCTTGATGATTTCCTCGCACATAACAGTCAAAATTCAGAAAATGTGTGAAACTAACATCTGTGCTGTACGCATTAGGGAATGAACTCTCTCCGTCCTTCTGACACACTCTGCCGTGCCACAAACAGCATCCTGCTTTCTGAGGATTTATCCGCATTTTTGAGACTAAGCGTGAGATATTAGAAATTAGTATTCGGCTGACCACAAACAGGCTTCCGCACCAAATAATCGGAATATACTACATAATCCTCCTTCACTTATGTAAGCTTTATCGGGCCCAGCGTAGATGGTGTGTTACTTAAACCTCATCCTGTTCTGACAGATAAAATCATTTACTGCACCAGAAAGACTCGCACCTAATCCTATGCACGCAGCTTATGAATTTCATCATACGTGTACCGGGTTTCTCCGAGGATTTGTTGACACACATATTGTGCTGTCTTTCAGACCAAATAGGTTTATCTAGAGTTTTAGAGACACTGTGGTTACATCATTCCTTTGTGCACATATGCTGAGTGTTAACATACTGCTTGTCATGAGACAACCTATGAATTTCAATGCCATTTGATATGGCTTCGAACAGCATGGTCAGATGCAAAAAAACAATAGCATTTCCCTCACCTTTTTTCCCCTCCTTTCTTCTGCCTTTACAGTGCAGCGGCCTCTCTACAGTGAAGGGAATTTTCAGTTTCCCCTTCATAAAAGAGTCCGAATAATTTAGATTTCTGCTTTCTGAAGAGATCCTCCGTTTAATTTGGTTGCCATGGTAGCCAGGCACCCTTGGCTTCAACATTTATGCTAAATAAAACCCCCTTTTAAAAGGAGAGACAAATATGTGGAAATGGTGCTTCTCTTTGTTCATGTGAGTATTTGTGTGTGTATGTGTGTGTGTGTGTGTGTACCTGTGTGTGTGTTTGCGTGCGTGTGCGCGCGTGCATGCGTGTGTGTGCGTGAGTGTGCGTGAGTGATGCTGCAAGCTATGTGGGGGCTTGAGTGGGAAAAAGCAAAGGCGGAATAAGACTTGCCTTGGAATAAAAGATGTGTGTGTTTAACTATACTTCAAATGTATAGTATGTGAGGCTAATGGATAGAAGATACAGTTTTATGGTGCTGTGGTTGGAAGGTGCACTGTATATCTGAGTTAAGTGTGTGTGTGTGTGTGTGTGTGTGTGTGTGTGTGTGTGTGTGTGTGTGTGTGTGTGTGTGTGTGTGTGTGTGTGTGTGTGTGTGTGTGTGTGTGTGTGTGTGTGTGTGTGTTTCACAAGGGGAGTTGTATTATTAGGGAGCACGCTTTGACGCAGTAAATAGGAGGAAAGAGAGGGCCTGGAAAGGGAGGGAGGGTCAGCTGACCCAGTTTGACCCCTGATCTTCTGTTCTGATGTGTTCAAGGAGTGTGTCTGTGTGTGTTTGAGTGTGTATATCTCTCTAAATACAAAGCTTCCTCTCTAAATGAAGCCAAATTATGAAGTAAATTGCTACACAGCCGCTACTCAGGGACACAATCATATGATCTGGCTGTTATTGGACACACTCCTTGACACCTTCAGTCACTCACACACACACACACACACACACACACACACACACACACACACACACACACACACACACACACACACACACACACACACACACACACACACACACACACACACACACACACACACACACACAATTTAAAATCAACAGAGACAGTAGCCAAACACAATGAAGAGAAAAAGTCCAGCGTGGTTAAGCAACGAGTTACTGAGGCTCGTCGACCACATGAGAGCTGTCAGAGAAGAAAGTAGGGCTTGTGTGCATGTTTGAGTATGGGAGTGCAAACAAAAGAGAAAGACTCATTCACTATGTATCTTTGTGTGTGTATGTCCATGTGTGTGTGTGTGTGTGTGTGTGTGTGTGTGTGTGTGTGTGTGTGTGTGTGTGTGTGTGTGTGTGTGTGTGTGTGTGTGTGTGTGTGTGTGTGTGTGTGTGTGTGTGCGTTGTGTGTGTGTGTGTGTGTGTGTGTGTGTGTGTGTGTGTGTGTGTGTTTGCTTGCTTATGAAAGTCTTGTCCCAAGTCGGCCTGGTAATGGCTCGGCCAGCCTGGGGTTCAAAAGGACAAGGCCTTACAAGAGATGTGTTGTCACAAGACTTTGCTGTTCGCAGCATTGTCCACGCGACATTACAGCGACATGCTTCATAACAACAAAAAGCAAGTGGCTTTTTCCAAGCAGCTCCTTACACTTGGACATGCGATTAGTGCATGTTTGTCCTCGAGTGGACAAAGAGGGGAGGAAAGGTGGAACTTGCTTCCTCAGCATGCCAGAGTTTGAGAGGGTAAAAAAGTAATTTCAGCAGAGAAGGGGGAGTGAGGCACTAAAACAGCTCAAGAATTCAGAGGCAATTTAAAAAGCAGTGTGGGAGAGGGGAATGAAAAAAATGCTGGGTTAAAAAAGAGGGAGGATGGAAAGTAAAAGAGGTTGTTATTCTCTCTCTCCCTTTCTCTCTGTCCTCTCTCCCTCACTTGCGCTCTCTCTGTTGTTTTTAGGGACTAGCCGGGCCACAACCTCCAGGAGAGATAGGGAATGGTGGGTGGTGGTGGTGGTGGGGTGTGTGTGGATAGGGAGGGCAAGCATAAATCAAGCAGAGCCTGAAGGCTTTAGAGGAGGGAGGGACAGAGGGAAGAGAGTGGTAAAAGACAAGGAAGAGAGAGAGAGAGATGATGGTGCTGGTAGTGATGGTGGTACTGCTGGGGGCTCAGAGTAAAAGAGAGAGTGTGGGTGGAGGGGAGGAGAGGAGAGAAGAGGAGCAGAGCGATTGCAAGAGTGGTGGGGTGAGAGGTGGACGGTGGGGTGATGGAGTGTGGGTGGGTGGGTGAGTGAAGGGGGAGTAAGGAGAGGTGAGGGGGAGGTTACAGAGGCTGTGGGAGGGAGGGTGGTTAGTGATGGTGGGGGTGAGCGAGCCAGCTAAATTTGAAAATGCATGTTTCTCTCTACATTGCCAGCTGTCCACGTTACTCTGGCGCGTTCGAGACTCAAAAACAGCCTAAAACACACTCAGGTTATTGAACAGAAATATGCATTTAAACATAAAAGTCGTTGGGGATTTGTAACAGGAAGTGAAGCCCTAGTGCGCCTTCCGCTTTTTTCTGTTGTGATGTTTCATTATGTTGACAGTTTACACAATTTGAAATCCTCAAGAAAGATACCATGGTGTGGGCCCCGCTGATTTGGCCCGCAACTTCTGCCTGATGGATATTTTGTTTTGTAGGGCTGCTAACACAAGAAGGCTAGTTGGGCTAATCAGTCATTATGGCTCCCCCAGCTTCTCTTCTCTGTAATGGGTGGTATAATCCTCCCTGGCACTTCCTTCTAAGGATTGTAAGCAAATTCATTTCATAAAGTTATTTAAGGTAAAAGTTTTTTAAGTAAGAGAGAAAACTGAAAACTGTTGTTTAGCAAGTAGATTAGCTCAGGTGCTAACGGTCATAAACACATTCAGACAGTGTATTACATATGTAAAACATGCCTCTAAACTGTCTACAAACCATTTCTATTTTGTACAACAGTTTATTCAGAAGGGGTTTATAAACCTTTATGCTTTCTATGATCATTTATTTTGTCAATCTCACAATACATCATCTCAGCAGAGTTACGTTCACCCTCTTAGCTTTGATGACCCACAATAAAATTGCTTTTATGTTCTCTTTTAGTTGTCTGTACACAGAAACATATAAAGTGAGTTCTGCTGTATTTAAAATAGGATACACAGATAGCAGGATGTGACAGTCTGCTCTGTCTTTCTTGGCAGTGATGCACAGTTTTATTGCATTCTCCAAAAAAGGACAGCAATAAGAACAGATTTATAAAGGTCCCTATTTCTTTTAAGGTGTTTTGGTGTGGATGGAGATCTCTCTAAAAAATAACATGAAAATGTTTCTATTTTTTAAACGCTGTTTTCAAAATTAGCCGCCTTGTTGTGGACGTAGTATGAGGAAACAAGGGAATGAGTGAAGGAAGGTAGGTAGGGAGAGAGGGAGCGGGTGAGTGTGTGGGGGATGGAGGATTGCAGGGCTCAAGGTAATCTGGGGAGTTAATGCAGCTTAGAGGGACTGAGAAGAGTGGGAGGGAGGTAGAGTGAGAGAGAGAGAGAGAGAGAGAGAGAGAGAGAAGAGAGAAAGAGAGAGAGAGAGAGGAAGAGAGGGGGAGTGATGGCGGAGGGAGAGAGAGTATAAAAATAATAGGGTCAGCAGGGAAAGAGAGAAATAAATGAAGATGTATCAGTAACAAAAGCCCAAGCAACTGAAGGGGGGGAGAACGAGAGAGAAAGACAGTACAGGGAGTGTAAAAGCTGGCGAGATAGGAGAGTAAAGGGGAGAGAGTGAGCAGAGTGAGATAAAGAGTGGGCTAATGAAAGGTAGGGTGAGGCTGAGCGAGTTGGCGGGTAGAAGGGAAGTCGACAGAGAGAGAGAGAGAGAGAGAGAGAGAGAGAGCGGGGGAGAAGTCTGTATGGGGAAAGAATGCTGGGTGGGGAAGGAAGGCAGACACGCAAGGCTTTGTGTTAAAAGCAAAAGAGAGAGCGATGGAGAGATAGAGAGGGAGAGAAAGTGGTTATGTCTTCGCTTGGGGAGGAACTGGTGAGCGGGCAAGAGACCAAAAGCCCGGTCCAGCACCGTCCAGGGTCATGTTTGAGGGGTGAGGTGGGAGAGAGCAGTCGAGAGGAGGGATAATGGAAAGCAACAATACTCTGGGTGGGGATGCTGTACAGAGCCTGAGGGTAAACACACTCTGACTAACCAGCTCAGAAGTTCAGGGCCACTAACTTGCCATAATAACTTCTTAACTTCTCCCCGGTAAGGAGTTTTAGATGAGTTTAACAGCCAAACAATTTTGGTGGAGTCTATACATTTCCATCTCGTTAATCTGGAGAGGATTGAAAAACTAATAATAGAAAATGTACAACTGTAAGGACTGTGTGCGCCTTCAGATGTGTCGACTGCACATGTTGAAAATATCAATACTCAGATATTCAATGTAGGATGTACACAACAGTGTGTGCATCTGCTGTCTGTGGCTGTGTTCCTATATCGGGGACTTAAACAGCTCTGCTTTTTCAAATCTTAAAGTTTCTTTTCTAAAAAAATTGCCAGTCCAGTGTATCCTCGTAAGGAGTCTACCACACAGGCGCAGTGTTTTTATTTTCCAGCTAGGGACTGTGGTTGCATGTTATATCTGCCTCTCTCTCCCTTTATTTCCTGTGTAAATTTATGTGGTCTGCTTTAAAATAAATGCAAAAAAATATATATAAGTTACAATATAGAGTATCTATTTCCTCCTGCCCTTGTTCATGATACTTTTTCAATTATACATTTAAGCATTGTGTCATGCATGTTATGATCTTTTACAAAGCCTTTAGACATTTTCCCAATGTCACACCAAAGCAAATAATAAAATAGATCTGTGCACTGGAAGTCGGAACAATACACAATTTGTATTTATAAGACAGCACTAGTCCATTCTTTCACCCCGTTTTAAGGAAATTGAATTGGATTGCTTGACTAGTTTGCTGCCTGACAAATGCACAAAAAGACTCCACATGAAGACGTACGCTGCAATCAAACACTCCAGTCACAACAGGCAAGCAGAGAGCAGATGACCAGCACAAGGGTTTTCTCAACACACAGTCCATGTCACTGTGCTACGTCCACAGAGGGACCCTCCACAGAGAGGGGAGCCGGGGGTGTTACGTGTTCCCTGTAGAGCATTAGTGTGTGGGGTCGGGCTGCCCAGTGAACAGAGAGCACAAGAGCTATTGCCCCTCTCCTCTCTCTATGCTCATCTCTCCTATCTTATAACATTAAGACTGTGCCTCTCTGTGCTTGTATCCTTGGCAACCTGCCTCCAACAATGGAGAGAGCTCTGGCCTCAGCATGCGAGGAGGATGGTGCCATAGAGAGGGAAACCAAGGGCGAGGGAGATAGAGGGAGATGGAAAACTGGCAGAGAGGCTGTGCAGAAAGGGAGAGTTAGTTTGGGAAGGAGGTCGCGGTGATTGTCTCACACAGACGGGCAACTGAGGGAACAGAGTGATAATAAACGGAGGAAGGAAGTGAGACAAATGAGACATGGATGACAGGGCCAAACCAGTGCAAGCAAAATGCTTAGTGTTAGGGGATAAGCTGAGATCTGTCTCACGCTTGAGCTGATAAAACTTGGATGGATCTCAAGATCAAGTCAGGTCAGATCTGGACCTTGGATCACCCACTTTTTCAGCTGTCCTTGTTTGAAAAAAATGAGACATACACACACTTTTGAATGGCATTTTCTTAATGCTATGCAATGAAACATGTTATAATACAATTACATACTTAAATTATTAATATATTGAATATACATTATATTGATTTGTACTTACAAACAGTGGCCTGTAGAAATGTTAATTGACCTTCCTCAGCAGCAGGTGAGGGGGAAAACTTAATTTCAGATCCTGGAAATCACTCTTAGTATTTGAAATGTTTCATGAATGCAGGACTTGCTAAAATCATTTTTTAATTTTTTTATTTTGGAGTGATTTGTCTCTAGAAACTAAAACTTTCAAGGGGGTTTACACTTTTTTGTAGGTTGGAATCATGTGAGATTAGGAAGAACCAATTCCCACAGCATGTTCCCCAATAAACGATGCCTGAGTATAACAAGTAAGAAGAGTAGAAATGACACTGTGTGGACGAAGGGAAAAACCAGAGCGAGGGACGTATGCACATAGAGGACTGTGTTCATCTTCTCTTCCCCCACCGCAGCCGAGCTGAGCCATTGAGATTAATTGCTTATGATCAAATCAGCAGAAGCAGTGCAAATTAAAGAGCGGGCCTCGTCCCCCCCACCCACCCTCCCTCACCTCCACAGCACAAGCCCCCTCTCTCCTCCACCGAGCCATACCCAGTGGACACTGCGTGTGACGAGCCCCGGCGCTTATTCAAGGCTACAAACGTGTCATTTCCTCTTTCCTCGGAGAGGAATATAAAGCTCGGAAAGGGTTTGAAATGGAGCAAGGGGTCAGTCAAATAGGCAGGCGTGTGCACACACATACAGTCCACACAGCTTCAAATGGATACACAGGCACAGAAAGTCAGTGCCCTAAGCAAAACTACTGATATCTCAACCCGCTTCTCAAAACTGCTCCTCTCCCTGCTTCTCTGTCCCTCTCTGGCTCTCTCATTAAGAAGCCATTAGAGAGAAGGGCAGCACAGGACCACATGACCCCTTCCTAACCCCTGTAACACACCCCTGAAAGGGAGGGAGGAAGGGAATGAGGGAGGGATGGAAGGAGCGAAAGGGGTAAAGGATATAAAACAGAGTCAGATAGCAAAAGGGGAGGTAGAGAAAACAGGGGATGATAAGAGGGTGAAAGGGAGAGATGGCGTAAAGGGGAAGAATATTATGTAAAAGTTCAAACAGTGAATAAAAGCAGTCATAGATCAAACAAAATAACCCCCACAGGAACAGCTATTTTGATAGATTTGAAGCAAAAACAATGGATTAATTTGAGTGTTTTATTGCAGTTCATCTATATTATATAATATGTATAGTAGTGATGGCAGACAAATAAGGAAACAATAACATACGTTATTCCACTGCCAGGTCTTTGCTTCACTTGCTCTAATGAAACATTTTACGACTCACTACGAGATGATTAGACATGCTGTCTGCAACATGCTCAGTGGAAGGGTAGAGAGGCCGAATACATTGTAGATAGAGGAGGTATGTATGAGTCAGAGTGGAGGAGAGAGGTAGAGAGGCGTGTGATAAGTATGCAGTGACTTTAGGAGAAGGGGATAATTTGGGAGTGGAGGGGAAGACGGCTAGGCTGCTTCCTTAGTCGGACACAGGAATGCAGAGCGGGCGGATCCCAGTGTGTGTGTGTGCTTCTATGTGTGTGTTTATGCCAGACAGGAATCCCTAACCCCCACAGAATACGGCTCCACTTATCAAGCCTGAACAGTGGGGGTATGGAGGTGGAGAGGGGAGAGAGGGGTGTAAGTGTCTAGTGCTATCAAATCCACCTCTGACCTCCATCACTCCTTTTCTCCTCTCCTGTACAACACAAATACACACATCTATGCACAGAGACACACACTAAGCCTTGAAGCTGGATGACACTGAGGCCAGACTAAGTATGGGAAGGCCAAACAGTCCCAACCACAAAAAGAAAGAAAAAGCTGCCAGGGTCACAGACAATTACACAACACAAACACACACACACACACACACACACACACACACACACACACACACACACACACACACACACACACACACACACACACACACACACACACACACACACACACACACACACACACACACACACACACACACACACACACACTGTCTCTATCTATCTCACACTTTAACTTTTCTCTTCATCTGTCACCTTCAGGCAGTGAAGTATTCTCTTGTTCACCATCAATTCACACCCTGAAAGTTGTTTAGTTTCTTTCACTCAGGTCACATGTGGTTTCAACAGGGGAATTAGTGGTGATAAATACAACAACAAAAAACTAAACTGGTTTTTTGGGAGGTTCTACCTGAAATAAACACAATTTTAGATTATAAGAGACTGACTTACGAGGAAGAGGGCTGAGGAGAGAGATAAGGAGAGTAGAAAGGAGATCAAATGGATTGCATGGAGTTTGCATGCTGCTGCTGGTGTATGAGGGTAGCAAAGAGGAAATAGGTGCAAAGAGAGAGGTGGGAACAATAAGGAGTACGGGATGGCAGGTTGATATGGGGCAAAGGGGTTGGGTGAGAGATGTGGGCGCAAAGAGAACAAAGGAGAGTTTGGCCTCTTTCTGTAAAAGTAACATCACGTATAATGACAATAAGCAGAGGATATTGAAAGCCAAAGTCCTGATGTCAGGTCAATAAACTCAAATGCAGCCTCTTATTGAGATATTGTTTTTATCTGCCTCTCTAAAAAGCTGAAATATGTTCCTTATGTTAAGCTAAATGTGTATTTACTTCAGCTACTGCTAAGAAATACAGCCTCCCATGAGGTCTTTACCAGCATCACATTCTATATTTTAAATATCATTATAACTTTTTTACTTTTATTTCATTGTCCTCATATTGGCCTCTCTTTGTACTTTTGGGATCCGATAACACTTAGCATTAATCAGCACTGAGAGATGATCCCAGTCTATGTTGATGAGGCACACTAGTACAAGCAACTAGCAAAAAATGGAAGTCTTGTCGCATGTAACCTGGCGAGTGCCAATATTTACTCTAACTGTAGCTGTTTTTGCCTCTACTTACTCCTGAGAAAAATATCTGGCTTGTTACCTGCTAAATTCTTCACTGTGTTCAGCAGCTAGTCGCTAAATTTGCCTTCAGTTTAGTTCATTTCAACAGAGCTGAGGGACATTTCTGATTGTCACTATAAACCACATGGCTTGTATGAAATTATGTTTCTTTTTAAAATGTTGTGTAAGAACGTTTTGCTATTATTATAAGTGCTTCTGAACGAATGGCATTGACAAGTCTTTTCTCATAGTCTGCCACTTGACTGGCCTTGTCTTTAAAGCAGATGACCTTCAATGGAAAACCTTGTTTGATAAAGTGAGGTGAAACAAAAAAGAATATCAATAATACACAACAATATGACATTTTTTTCAAAATGTACAATTATTTATACAACCTATTTGAGTTGTAGGACATATAACTAAATAATGTTGTAAGGCTGGAGCTTTCCATATGAATTATTACAAAATGTCGATTTAATAGTAGGTTTCTACTTTTCAAACACAACCAGGAAGCTCAATTTTTACAAACAAACACAAGCTTACAGATCCAACTGATGAGAAGGAAGCATCACCCACAGCCCTTCCTTCATTTGAAGCCCCGATACTCATTGTGAAACTACACACACGCACAGTAACATTGTACATAAGCAGCGGCTGTAGTTCCAGTGAACAAGTTGAGTAAAAACAGAAGTGACAGTGTGAATTGATGGGATGGGAAGTATGGTCCAAACAGACAGAGGGAAGGATGGATAGAGGAGAGAAGGAGGGGACAAATAGTTCTGAAGGACAGATAGTTTCTTCATCGCATCTATAACTATCAAACGCACACACAAATACACACGCACTTGTATGTACATAGCCCAAGCCATAATTGTCCCCTGTGGTGATTTTGGCCTCTCCCTCCGAGTCTCTCATTGCTGTTGGCCAACTCTTGTGTGTCTTTAACACTTTCTTTTTTTCCTCTTTTCAAAAGGAGAGGGGGGGGGGGGGGTTGTCACAAGAGAAAGAATAAGGGATGAAGGAGAAAGAGAGGTCTAAAGGAAGGAGGTGTGGAGGGGTGTGACGGCGGAAAAAGGGGAACGAGGGGAAGGAGGGGAAAGGAGAGAATGAATGTGTAAGAGGAAGGGAGACTTTGCCCTCCAGCAGGAACACTCCCACGATTGTGTGTACATCTGTGTGTGTGTGTGTGTGTGTGTGTGTGTGTGTGTGTGTGTGTGTGTGTGTGTGTGTGTGTGTGTGTGTGTGTGTGTGTGTGTGTGTGTGTGTGTGTGTGTGTGTGTGTGCAGGTTTGTGTGCGAGCTGCGCCTCGGCCAAACCGACACACCCACAGGCTGTAGACCTCTATATCCTGTTCGGGTTGTCCGTTTGTCCAAACATCATGCGCAGGCACCCCCCTCCCTCTCTCCCCTCCTTCTCTACTTGGCTCCCCCTTTCTAACTGGTCTGACGGGGGGAGAGGCCGCAGAGGGAGTGGGTATGGTAAATAGAACAAAGCCACCTTTCTAAAATAAACATACCGGGAAAGAGGAACTTCAGGTTGACTGAGAAAGAGAAAAAAGTCAGCACAGATCCAGCCATGGGCTTACAGTAAAGCACTTTATTAAGGTTAAACTGTCCAAAAAGTTCCTGCTTCTGCTTCCTCCTGTCAGTCAGTCTGCCACTGTATATCATATGTCTCTGTCTCTGTCTCTGTCTCTCTCTCTCTCTCTCGCTCTCTCTCTCTCTCTCTCTCTCTCTCTCTCTCTCTCTCAAACACACACACACACACACAAACACACACACACACACAACTAGTCTCAATATCCCGGCTGTTTGCGCTCAACTAACTCTTGGTGAATGTTGGGTACAGTGTGACACATAAGCCACAGTGAGCACTGCTGCCAGGCTCACGGCTACAGGGCCCATTACTGCTTATCAGATCACTGAGGAGAGAGGCATCCTTGCTCACATCACATCTCCATCTTATATCTCCAAAAGAGTAGCCTTGTCACGGATCTCATCGAAGAGAAGCAGGCCTGGCTCATAAGGCTCAGTTTTTTCAGATTTAGAAAAATCTGATTGATTATAAACTATTTGCACAAGGGTTTTGGCTCAAAATCACCCAAAAGTAGTGTGTGCCTGCTGCAGGAGGCAACTTTTTACCATGATTACATTGATGGGAACAAATCGCTAAGACCAGAGGTTTAAGACTGTGAGAGGGGGGGTCGATGATCAAGTGAAGGTGATTGCCCAATTGCTCTAATTATAGCGTCAATACTCATAACACTTCTCTTCTCTGTCAAATTTACACAAACCAATATGACACACAAATTTCGTAAAGTGTATGAAGTGTGTGTGCTTTGTACAAAGTTAACCACAACCATTAGTATACCTGTTTATAGGCATTAGGGTTGGGATGGAATTGGAAGTGTGTGTTTTGATGTGTGGGGTTTAAGCTATGGGGTACTGCTGTGAATGTTCAACCACAGAAACCCACCCTCCCTTGCGCTTTGCCAACAGGACATCCTGTCAGGATGCATTCTGGGTAGTTAGGCCCATTCAATCGATGCCAATAGATGTGTATGTGTAAAGACAGAGTTTATCCATCTAAATGTAATATTTATAGGGATAAGTATTGTAATTTCTGATGTTTTGAATGCATGTGTTCATAGGTATAGGGGTGAGTGAGTACAGTGTCGGTGTGTGTGCCTTGGTTGACTTAAACACATGGGCCCAACCTATTTGCACTCTGAGTGGGATGGCTAATCTTTAACCCCCCTGCACACACGCATACACCAATGCATGTATTTACCAACACACACACCACCTCTTCTCCACCCAGCAATCCTTCTCTGGCCTGTTTCAGGGGCAGGAGGTGGAGAGGTGGGGGGTGTTGGCGTTTTGGAAAAAAGCCACAACCAGGAGTGGGGAGGGGGCAGCTTCCTGTCCAAAATGGCTCTCTTAAAGCCAACCGAATTATAAATAGAGCAGGTGTCAGCATTGAGAACTGAGTGAGAGAGAGTGCTGCGAGAGAAAAAGACAGACAGCAAAAGTGTGAAAAATTGTGTGAATGTGTGTGTGTGTGTGTGTGTGTGTGTGTGTGTGTGTGTGTGTGTGTGTGTGTGTGTGTGTGTGTGTGTGTGTGTGTGTGTGTGTGTGTGTGTGTGTGTGTGTGGTGTGATAGCGTGCTGGAGTAGGAGAAGGGGCTTTTTAGCTGGTGGACTGCCCATAATGTCCAGCAGGATGTGAGGTCATATGACAAAGATGGCTGGTGGGCGGTGAGAAATGATTGGTTACCACGGTGATAATGGAACTTTTGATTTTTATTTAGTGGGGATGAGGCTGACAGCAGGGAGGAAGACAGGAAAGGAAGTGGAAATTACCAAATGTAGTCTAACGTTCAACCATTCAACACCAACCACTCTGTCTAATATGCAAAGCACAGATGAGAGGGAAATGAGTGTATCTATGTGTTTTAACAGAGCACAAAAAAGGGAAGGAGAGGACGGTGGGAGTGGGGGAAACTGAGGGAGGTGGGGTGAGCAGGCCACAAAAGTCAATAGGGTGGGAGGAAAGGGCTAAAATCATCTGTATAGGCAGAGGACAAAGAAGCAGAGCAAACAGGGGATGGGGGAGCGCGGGAGACCGGGAGTACAAAGACAGTAAGAGACAGAACTGATAATAGACTGACTGTGGAAAAAGTGAAAATGACGAACTAGAAAAAAAATAGAAAGAGATAGGCAGAAAGGAGAAAATACAGGGGGGAGAGGCCTCAAGACGGTGTGGTTATCTGAACCACAGTGTGCCAAGCACCAAGCCATGAAGAAAGGGGTTAAAAATTAAGTCCACACAGCCTAAAATATTAAATCTATTTTGGTTTTTAATGAAGGAGGAGTGAATTAGGTAGGAAATATGAGAGTAGATTATTAAGCCGAGAGCAAGAAGAAGGTAGACGAAAAGGGTGTGTGTGGGGTGAGGGTGTTGAAATCTGTTCACGGTGTTTTAAATATTAAACCTATTTCAAGTTTAATGAAGTGCAAATACTATGGGGAGAGTCTTAACTGGAATACAGAGAGGAAGGGGGTGAAAGGGGGATCCGATTCATTATTTCAAGTGTTCACCTTTAGACTGCAGAGACTTGGGGAGGCAGGAGCAGGGAAGGAGAGAAAAAAAAGGAGAGAAAGTTTATGCGGAAGTGCAAACTAGAGGGCAGTTCTGAGAGCTCCTGTCTGCGGGGCCCCAGGTGAGTCCAGGCTCCGGAGCTCCAGAGGATGAAGGTCTAAACTCAAACAAGCCGAAACATGTAGCACAAACTGCAGCGCTCCCGAACTAGCAGAAATACAGCGGAAAAAGGTTACACGGGAAAATGATTTCACTTTTTTTCTCTCTGTGGGTAGGTGTATGTGTGTCATTGTGCGTAAGCGTGTGTGTATTAGTGGTTGAGGAGGGGAACTCTGGGGCCGTGGAGAGGAGAGGAAGAGAGTCAGATAAAGATGTTAGATATCAAAAAAGATTCTCGATGTAATCAATGTGCAACAGCTAGAGGGAAATGGAAACAACAACCCACGTGTGATTGAACTGTTCATGTCTACATAATCAGATGCTCTAAGCTGTGTGTGTGTGTGTGTGTGTGTGTGTGTGTGTGTGTGTGTGTGTGTGTGTGTGTGTGTGTGCGTGTGTGTGTGTGTGTGTGTGTGTGTGTGTGTGTGTGTGTGTGTGTGTTTGTGTGTGTGTGTGCATCATAACGGCCATGTACTGGATTGCCAAAATCCCCCAAGCTGCCACTAAAGGTCACCATGTGTGTGTGTGAGTGTTTTTTTAATACCAGCAAAAGCAAAACAAAAGTATTTCCAGGGCTGTTATTATGTAGGATAAAGATCAAGTTGGTGTCTGCCCCAAGTATAAAAGAAGGAGGAAAGAAATCAATGGTTAACTGTTGTTTTACCAACTCAAGCTTCTTCTCAATCTAAGAGTGAAGTTTGGATGGATTGATCATGTTCTATGTTATATCTATATGTCTTCCAAACACCTACTTTACTTAAAATACTGGAAATATCAAATGGCAGAAAGGAAATATTCACAGAGTACAACATTGGTAATCACATGTGACTTTGTGATCATTTGCTTCAGGAGTTCTGATATCTGAAAGAAACTGATTATGTTTTAATCCTGAAATAAAGTGGTAGGATATAGAATATTTTATCAAGGATGCAACTACAAATATGTCTACTATATATTTTTTAAAAACTATAAACGTATAGAGTGTAGTATAGGTGTAGTTTGTGCTATTGATTCTGAATGTGTAGCAGATAGCGTGTTCCATTTGGGAGGATTTTTTACAATTTACTGTTTTGTTAATAACCAGTCAACACCACTAAAGCAAAGAATATTCAATTTACAATAAAAAAACAGAAAAAAGCATACTATCCTCAAATATATGAATCTGAAACTGTTGTTTGACATTTTTGCTTGATAAGTGATTGATTGATTATCAAAATAATGTTATTTTATGTTTATAAGCTAATTGATTATTTCATTGGTTTCAGCACTACATGGATTACTAGAGAAGAGGCACACATGAGGCATAAAATACATATACACTAAATCATTTTTGTGAAAGCTTCATGCTTGATTTTTAAAAACAGTCAGTCTTTGATTTGCAGATGCTTTTTAATCCAGGTCTGAAAGAAGCAGCGGGGGGGCAACTAAAAATAATTCCAGGTAATTATAGGTTTACCACATAAGTAGGCATGCGAAGTAGAGACTATTTAAAACTCCCCTCATCAAAAATGGTCACCTTTAATATATTATTGCGCAGGAAAATATGCACACATGATCAGATCACTGAAATGCAAGTGATGCTGATTTTCCTATTTTTCAAATTCGCATGTAAGATTTCAAATATTTGTCGCAGCAGACAAGGTGAGCATAAGAAAGGGGGGGTCAACAATAGCGCACGAGAGAGAGAAAAGGGAAGTCGAGTGCTTAGTGGCCTCAATAATGACATCAAGTGAACACAGCAGATGTTTGCAAGGGAAGGGGATCTAAAGAAAACAAATCCTAATTCCTGCAGCTGTTTATGTCAACACTGGCACACGGCATTTTCATACATACACTTTGAAGCGGCTCCGCAAAAATACACTGAGCCTTTACACAGCTATATTATCCCTATAATAAAGAATAATCCAGAGAAATCCTCAGTCAAGCAGGCTTCATGTCGTATGTAGTATAAGCGTTGTATAAAGCATGTAGCTACACCGATCACAGACGAAAGAGAGAGAGTGTGTGTGTCGAGGCACTTCTCATCAATAAATAACGAAGCAATTAAGCTAATTCCAGACTAAAGGTGCCCTTTCTCCTTTATACCTACCATATCACTGGACTTCATGGAACAAACACACACACATCCAAATTTTCTTTCTGAACAATCTTATTAGAATGAATAACCCTAAACTGTTGACATACAGCTAAAAGAAAAATGAGTCATACTGTTAAAAAGGATCAGTTCATTAATCAATAACAGAGCTTTCTAACAACAGACATCTTGAAATGTAACAGCAGGAAATGCATAGCTGTATTTAATGATTTTAATAATGGCTGCGTTCATGTATACACATCCAGGGTCCTAATATTGTGCCTACTGTATTGCTTTCAATGTTTACTGGGACAATTAATTGAACGGCATCTTTGCTTTTTCCTGCCGTGACAGGTTGAAATAGACTATTACTTGTTCGACAGGAAATGTAATGACAATTTCAAAATTCAATAAAAGTAATTTATCAAGATTGATGTGGTCTACATGGCGTAAACATTTTATATATTGTTTTATATCATTAATAATAATAACAATAATACAACAATAGTTGGAGGTGCCTTTCACTGGGCCCAAGGACGCCTTATGATTCATAAAATACTCTAAAAGGTTAAAATCATCATCGATAGTAGCTGTACACTTATATTGTATGCTTCATCAAAAGTATGTGACGCACGCCTGCCATTGGGAGGGATAATCCACCAATCACAGTCATAATTTTGTTCAACAACTTAATATTATTTTCTATGTAAGCAAGTGGTTTTCTTATTGGATAGAAAGTTGTTTCCATGTCTTAAGCAAACTAAAGTATGAGATAAATCTTTACCGTCTACCTTGGCCCTGCTTTAATGCTGTGATTGTTGTAATTAGAAAACTTTAAATAGAAACGTACATCACTTTCTAATTCCTTGGCCTTCCCATATGCCTGTACATCTGTTTCGGATCTTCTAATGCAGGTGACAAAATCCGGACTTAAAGAGACTTAGGACTTAAGTAGACAAACTCTTGTAAATCCACAGGGATCCTGTGTATTTTTCACCCTGACTGAAATAAACCACAAACGTCCTCACTTGGAAGGATTTTTATTGTAAGAGTATATATGCATCCCTTTGACAGGAGTAGACGAGCACTCCTACAACCAAAACATCACACCCCCCCCCCCGATCCAACAATGGCCTCACTAAACCTGTTCAGCAAGCCCCCAGACCTTCGCTAAACACACAGAAACCACCTCCTGCAAACTGACTCAACACACAATAGTGAAACATATCCTGACTGTCATACACTGCCATTCTTAAACTTCAGGTAAGCCCAGTGGTAACATGATATTTTACTGCAAAATGGCAGACCCAAATAGTTAATAACCTCAAAGTACAAAGACTCTTGTTTCCCCCCCTGCTCATATTTATTGTGAGTCTACACCAGTAGCAACACTAGACTTCCTCTAACCTTTAGGTGATGAAACAATTTTCTGGTAATGGCTGCTTCACCACAGTCAAAATAAAGCTCTTTCCTTTACCACACAAAGAAACTGTCCAAAATCCTTGATAGTGGCATTTACTTTGTGGGTGTTTGTGGTGATGCATGTGTGTGTGAGTCTGAAGATGAGGAAAATATGTACTTGGGCCCTGTAATAATGTGTGACTGAAGGTCACAAAATCTGGGACTTAGGACACTTAGAGCTAAGCAGACAAACCCTAATAGCCCGTACGGATGTTAAGTCTTTTCCCCGCATGTCTTTTTTTGGCTCTGTTTTTCTTGTTCCTCTCCTCAACCCTCTTATCCACCACTCCCTCCTCTTGCCCTTTCCAGAAGGTCCTTCCCTAAACCCGAGGGAGAGGGGGAGGAGCCTGGGATGGCGAGGAGGAGCTGGTAATCCGTGCAGTGACCCAGGTCAATTCAATTATCCTGTTTTCTTTCGCTGCGCGACTCGTGTGCCCATTTCACAGCCAACTCCCTTAATGCGCCCAGGATTAGCTTCTCTTACTTTTAATGATCTACCTATCGACGCCTTGGGCCCCACACACACATGTGCACACACACACACACACACACACACACACACACACACACACACACACACACACACACACACACACACACTCATAGACATGCGCGGGCACAAACACACACATAGTTAAGTGTTCTCCAGCATCAGTTGTTGGTGTAAAGGAGTTCACTAAACAATTCTTCAAGGCTGAGGAGCAAGAGACACTTTCTCAAAATAAATGTGTGCTTCTGTGTGTTTGTGAATGCATTTTCCTGTTTATGTGGGAGTGTGTGTTACATAAACTGCAGAAAGAGGAGGATTGTATTATCCGTCTGCATTAACGAAGGCTTCACCTCACACCTCCAAGATTTAAGATAAGCATCTTAAGGCTGACACGTTAGGTGTAGGACCTGGCTAATCTCAACCCAGAGGAGGAAAAAAGGTCGTTTTATACCAATAAACTGTAAGGATGGCTAACAAGCATTCAAATATCTACCCAGGATTCAAAGCCTATAAAGTATCGTGCACACTGATGAACTTTATTTTAACAAAAGAAACAGAGAACTTTGATTGCACCTGCTACCCCTCTGGCTAGAAAGTGTCTGTTAAATAGAAGAACAAATAAGATTTCAATATAGTAACGTTTTGAGACAACACTCTCACTATCTAACCCAATCTTATTAACTCACCAGTCTTTCACTAATTATTTAATAAGATAACTAAGTAGGGGCTAACAACAAAACTGAATCAACTCTCTTGAACTCTTAAACCTCAAAGTCATCAACTGAGAGCCGCAAAGTGTTTTCCAAGATATAAGTGCAGGTCTGCTTTCTTTTGGCCGGCATCCATCCTCCCAAATTTAAGAGCCAGTAACAGTCAATTCCACCTGCTTTTGTGACAGTAAACTAATAACCTAACCAACAATTCCATTATAAAAATAGTATTTGGATCTGTAAAAGCATGGTTTGCTCTCACATATTATGTGAGTGCGTTTTGTCTATATTAGTAACACTTTTTCAAAGAAGAGAGACAGTAAACAGTGTAGGGAGCAGGTTTGTCAACCTTACCTGGGATTTCCTGTCCGTTGTAGTTCCATCCGGCCACAGCCAGCATGGAGGGCAATGGAGATCCAGGCCTACTGTCCCGGTCTCTCTCCCTGTCCCGCTCTCTGTCCCAGTTCCTCTCAGCCTGCTGGGTAATGTGCCTGACAGTGTCCTTGTTCTTCCTGTTCTTCCTCCGCCCTGACCCTGAGAGGGGTTGCCAGGACCCCTCTCTGACTCCTCCAGCAGCCCCTCCAGCACCTGCCTCCCCTTGGCTCTGAGCAGCCCCTCTAGGAGTGTCCCGGGGATGTGAGGAGGAGGCGGGGGACACCTGTTCCTCTTTGACGGTGACAGGCCTGTAGTCGTGTGGCCAGGCGGGCTGGGAGTCATGGCAGGCTTCCTCCTGGCTCTCATGGCTCTTAGGGGGTTCTTGGTCCTCCTTGCCATACGTGCTGCCTCCCTCGTGGCAGCTGGCGATGGCTGAGTCCCCAGAAGAGTTGGCCGGACTGGTGCGGCGCACAAGCCAAGGGGAGGTGCTGCGACCAGACATGATGGAGGCCAGGGCTTCAGAAGCCATGCCCACGATTCCTCCACCTCCTCCTCCTCCTCCTCCTCCTAAACCTGATCCCGCACCACCCCCTGCTCCTGCTAAACTTCCTCCTCCTCCTCCTCCTCCTCCTCCTCCTCCTCCTCCTCCTCCACCTCCTCCACCTACGACGGCGGCAGCAACGGCTCCCATCTCGAAATCGGCCAGTTCGTCGGCCATCTCAGAGCGGATGCTGATGTCCAGCGCAGCCTTGATGAAGCTGTGGCAGGCCTGGACAATGTCCGTCATCTGCAGGTAGCTGGCGGCTGACATAACCTCGATCACGTTCTTACTGGTGAGGGCGAGGTGCGCAGAGTACATGAAGTCCAGTATGGCTTTGAAGCCTGTCGCAGGTGACAATGTCCAGGTGAGTGACAGTAGTCTGGAGGTGAGGCTCTGCCCCTTTTTTAACCTGAAGGGTGAGAAAGATTATTAATAACAGTCTTGTTTATTATCATACAGTAAACCTTTTTCAAATGCACCTTCTGTTATTGCTTTGAAACACACACAGAACTACTATGATCAGAGAGAAAAACAAGAACATAACACACTCCCTTGACCCTGCGCAGCAGTCCCTTACCTGGCAGTAGAGAGTCTTGAAGTAGCGAGAGGAGCCCAGAAGGACATTCTTATGGGCCTTGAAGATCTTTCCGTCCACTATGACACAAGCGTCGCAGAGGATGCCGTGCTGCCTCTGCTCATTGAGCTCTCTGAGGAGCTGACGGTAGTGAGAGGAGATCTCCATGTCCTCCTTTCTGTTGTTCATCTGTGTAGCTGAACAAAAGCCTCTCCTCAAAACGTCTGCTGGGAAACAAAACAAAGACAGGCAATAGGTTTACTTCAGCTGGAACATCAAAACATTGTAACTATACAGTATATTGTATCGAATGTACAGTATGGAAATTTGACTGTACAGCAGCAGAAATATAGCCCAGGGAAAATGAAATCAAAGTCATTTAGCACATTTTAGGAAAGAAAGCAGGATTTGTGGCAACATATCCAGGTATTTCTCTATTAAGTCCATATACATGGATGATGGCTGTGGCTATATTCAAACCTCTTGCTTGGAATGTCAGATTCATTTTCACGTAAGGGGGAAAAAATAAGTAAATTTAGCTGAACCTCTCCTTTCAAGACGTGCCAGGGTAAGGATATCTCAGTAATGACTGTGACATAAAAAACAATGACATCAATAGAGACCACATCTCAAATGCTGTAGTTTGATGTCTAAAAACAGCCCAGTAACAAATAGTCAAAACTCTCTGTGTTTAAACCATGTCTGACAGGTCCATTGGTGTGTGTATGTGTGTGTGTGTGTGTGTGTGTGTGTGTGTGTGTGTGTGTGTGTGTGTGTGTGTGTGTGTGTGTGTGTGTGTGTGTGTGTGTGTGTGTGTGTGTGTGTGTGTGTGTGTGTGTGTGTGTGTGTGTGCATACCTGTGTACCTGCGTGCATGCGTGTGTATGTGTGAGGGACACAGAGTGTGGGTAAGCTCATTAAAATCGTCAGTTAAAAAGCGTGACACTTTCACAAAACAGTTGAGAGGGAGAAAAACACCTCATTTAGTACAGACCACTTTACCATTAAATTGATCAATAAACAGCCTCAGTTCCTTGTTATATTTTTTTCATCCTTCTCTCAACTGTGAATATTTAATCATCTGTCTAGTTGAGACGGAAAGTCTCTGTTGAACCTTCACCTCGGTGTTTCTGATCTTTCACAGTTCAGTCTGGGTTGTGAACACAATGTTTTTTTTCTGAAAACTACACAGAAAAAGATCCTTAATGACAATTTGGGGACCTGCTCGACTGTCAGTGAATGGAGATACAACTTTTCAGTATTCATCGACAGGATTGACAGGATTTCTTGGCAACTCTTACAATAAAAGCTCAAGATTACATTTTTCTAGCTTTTGGTCCCACTTGATCTAAGATATGGTTGGATTTATATGTTCTGATCTTTTCTGCTGTCTTCAGGTTAGATGACTTTTAATATAAAATTTGAGCCACACAGAGAGGAGAGCAGAAGGAATAAAAAGGAGACATAAAAATTGCTCCATGTTGGACCATTCAACCAAGTAGCATACAAACAAAGATCAACCTCATAAGTCCTTGCAAACACCAACACTCACAAAGGGGAAAGAGGAAGACACACACATACACAGACACAGACACAGACACAGACACAGACACAGACACAGACACACACACACACACACACACACACACACACACACACACACACACACACACACACACACACACACACACACACACACACACTCAGGCAGTGCATTAGCCAGAGCATTAGCAGCCGCCGCTCCCGCTCTCGTCTTGGTGAGGGCTAAATCGTGGGGACGCAGAGTGTTACCAAACGCAACAGTGATTTGTTTTGGGAACGCCACAGCTGTCAGCTCTCATGGGCCATTCTGAGAGATGACAGCTCGGGTTGGCCAAGGTGACAGCAGCGTTTGCTCGGGGGCCGGCACACTTCAGGTCATGTTTAGCAAAGCTCTGCTCAACCTGATGGCTTGTAAGATCAGATAAATCCACAGTGTCTCCCACGTCCACTTGGACAAACACACCTCCCATGAACAGCAGTGGACGGGCTGTAGTGACTGATGGAGTGACGGTGACAACTGCTGAAGCCTCTCTTTCTCAAAAATAAAAACCAACAACATCCCAAAAAACTGTCAGCAGTTTTATCAATGCACGGCTCTCTCAAAACTTTTCACTTTGACTGGCATTTATCTAAGTCAAAGAAATAAAAAATAGTGTGGAGGCAAAAACTTGGCCACAAATGAAGAATAACTCTGTCCCTCAGAGTTTTGAAAGGCAAGTTTCGACGCAAGAGTTTTATCCTCCAGCTCACATCTATTGGCGGTCTAACCTTGAGTCATTCTTTTCTTTCTGTATTGCCCTCATGGAGGTATTGAGAGTCTTCACCTCTCACCTTTGCAGAGAAACCGACGGTTTTAAAGACACCGCAGCTCCCTTCCTCTCTTTGCTCTTCTTCTCTCAGGGCCACTGGCATATTCAATTGAATAGTCCTGGTCTATAAGATAGGCTCTGATGAAGAATCACACACAAAACACAGAAAAAAGTCATTTATTCACTTAGAAATACCTCAATACCTTTTCTACCTACCTAGCTAAAGGATATCAGAGATTTTTGCATTCCCTCCATTAAAATGGAGGCGATTGCAATTCAATTAGTGGTGCTCAGTTAACTGAAAAACAGTGCCCTAATTACTCAAGGTAATCCACTGTCAGTTTTCAGTCAGTATTTTGGTTATATAAAGTATATCCAGCTCTATGTATTGGGTGTCAAATAGATACTAGAGTAAATAAGAAAATATATACTTGAAAACCCTTTTATACAGTAAAACATTCAAGATGTTTGAAGGTTTAAGAAAATCAAGCAACCCAGTATGTGGGACAAATAGTATTTCAGTTTTCAGCAAATGTGATGTGAATGTGGGTCTCTGATTGCAACCAAAGACATGTTAAATGGAGCCTCAAATTTAACAAAAAACAGTGACCAGTGAAGGGTAGCACAGCAGCAAAGGACTCAGAATAAGAGAGGGAGAGGTCTCATCAGTTGTATTGCTTCAACAGACTGAGAGACATACTGAGTCAGTAGTTAGGCAGAGAGGAGGAACTTTAATGGAGTGCGTTTTGACCTCTAAACTCTTTGCTTGCCAAATTGGCTTGTTTAATTTCAGCATTTCCATTTCCCTCAGGTCAAAGACCCCTTTTCCAGAGGAACCAATCCCAACGCTCCTGTGACTATATGCATATAAACACCCACAAAAGCCACTCCAGTGTACATCTTTTATTTCCTCCCAGACCTCCTCCAGCTAACCCTTCAAGCCTTGACCACCATTAAGACCAAAACTGGATACTTGTACCATTTGAGTAGTTTTTTCCACTTGACCCGATACAGGAAGGTAAGATAAAATGAACCTTTTTCAACAAACAGGTTTGAGGGAGAGGCAGGGACATTCGTGTCTCATCCAAAGCCTTAGCAGCCTCACCAAGGCTACAGAAACTAAAGCTTGCTTCAGGATGTCACAGAGCAGAAAAAATCTTTTCATTCCTCTATGAAATTTCACCATGAAAAAAGCAAACAAGGAAAAAGTCATCAGCAGGCAGGATGACAGTCTGTGAGCGCTTTATTTTGTGGTCAGAGACGATTGTTTCAGTAAAGCATGCCACCAGAGCTCCAAGTCCCTGTCACCCTTCTGAAGCCAAATCAAAAGTGACTGTCCTCCTTAGCCCCCCTCTTTTCCCTCACACAAAAGCAGGAGCCCCGATCCCCCCATAAAACACACACACACACACACAAATAAACCCTGCCCCCTAAATACACAAGCACATGCAAGAACTAAAAACACACACATCGACACGCTTAGCAGAACCGTCATGGCATCACACCCGGTTTGTCCTGGTCACATCAAAGCAAAGTCACTTTAGGCCCCAGTCAGACGACTAAAGAGAAGAGACGTGTGATGGAGTGAGAGAATGGGGTTTCCTCCTTCTTGTGTTTCTCTTAATTCAGCCTGTCCCTCCGAGCCACTTTCAATGCCTCCTTGACTGCATGGGACCGAGGGGAGACAGTGTGCAAGGTCCTTTTGGATCAGAGGCAGAGCGATACTTTGTTTGCACGAGGTGTTTCACATTCAGAGCTTTCACAGCAGGCTGCTGTGATTTTATGGGGTATTCATACATCACACCACATCAGGATCTTAGAAAACATCTTCACACAGGGTGATAATATATGAAACACAACATAGTTTAGTAAATAAAACTCAGTTGAAGCAAACTTGTCTGCTTTCTCATTAACATTCTAGCAGGCACGAGGTCTGCAGGTTCCTTTATGTGTGTTGGCACTGTCGAAGCAGTTTCATATACTCTCAGTTGTACTTATTTTAAATTAAGGGATTTCCAGTTAGTCAGGGCAAATTTTAATTTAGTGGCCGGTGTGCTGCTTGTAAAATTGCCACCCTAAGCTAATCACTCTACATTCAAATTGTGGACCTCCCTGCTCAACGAATGTAACAGTTCTGCTCATTATTTGATAAAACGACTTTGGTTGGACGAGAATGTCAAACTCGAGTTCCCAGAGCCAGTAGTCAAATAAATAAATAAAATCCCATAAATAAATGAAGACAAAAGCAGACTGAGAAAATCCAAACAGATACATTTGATGTGATGCAAAAAATACCAAAGCAAGTATGTGATTTGGGTCATTTAAATATAAATGTCAAAAGTCATAGCTCTAGTTGAACACAATGGATACTTATTTCATAGCTAATCTCAGCTCCACATTTAGCTAATTTGTTGGTTATATGGGCAGCTAATTCAGTGTTTTGAACCTCTCTCACTAGCGTTATTTCTAGCACCAGCAGCAGCAGCAGCTATATTCAACAACAATGTTAAACTCTCTGTATGCTCAGTCCAGCACCAAATGCAAGGCAGACATGGTCACCAGCTTTTGACCATAACATAATGGAATTGTACGCTGCTAAAGTGTGTACAGGTGGCTAGAAACGTGTATGCTAGGTTTTCACAAAAGCAACTGTGGCTAACTCATGAACTACTAAATGTAATGTTGTATTCATCATGAATGTTGTACTTTGTAAGCTTTCCCAAATGTCCAAAATCAGTTTACTGTATGTGGGTTTAAATTACACATTGAGGGAGAAAACAATAATAAATAATACAACACTTTGTCAATTGACTGGACTCAGTACTGACACAGCACAGCAATACATCTCCAATATTTATGTTGGGTCACACTATCAGTTCATATCATTTCTGCTTTTAAAGATACTCTATTTGCAGTAAATTCCCTCCTTTTCACATCTCTACTTTTATCTTGGCATTGTAATTTTATATCAGCAGGGAGGATGCAGTAAAAACTGGCCTGAGATTGAAGAAATTAATAATTGTGAAGAAGTAGAAGGAGGGGGATATCAAGTCAGGATTCAGAAGCCAAGAATTGGCATTTATGTTGTCAACTATCCCAGCCTCGTGCCTCAGTTACAAAATGTTATTAGTTGATATTTTAAAAAAAGCAACACGTTTCTTTTGCAAACTTACACCAGAACACTACCATATCATGGTGGGCGGTTTCTGGAAAAAAAGATGTCAGGTTTGCACAAAAGGGTTTATGTGTTATGTAAAGATTTAAAAAGGAAAGGTAAATAAATGACGTTAGCCTAAAAAAATATATATGTGAAAGAGAATATTTCCATTATATGATACTATGATTTTCTTCTTATAAATTCTTAAAAAGGTACAAGTAGAAAGCAAGTGAACATTTTCCCATATAATGAAAGAAAAAAATGGAAAAAAATGACAGCATGCATAAGGGGAATTAAAATTATATCCGGCTGGACAATGGAGGCACTGTTCTCCGAACACATGACAGTATGATTAAAAACAGCCATTACTTCCCAGAGCAAAATCTACTAGTTGTTCTACCTAAAGAAAATGTAAGAGTTGTATTTTTACTACTACTTTCTTCAAATCCACAATAAAATCATGAATGTGTGATTAAAGTTAGCTGAAAATTTGTAAATGCAAGGCCCATTAAAGGTCATTATGAACACTGGATGAGGTTACACAGAGAGGGAGTAAATGAAAAGAGAAAAAGATAAATAGCCGAAAGTAAAGAACAGAGAGGAAAGAGAAATTCAGAAAAGCAAAAAAGATAAACTGAAGATTGAAAGATGGGGAGACAGGAAGAGAGGGGAGAGTGACTCAGGCAGCCAATATTTTTTAAACAGCTTTGCTTCCACTCAACTGGGCATCAAGGCCATTATCCCGGGGTTAATCCCCAATCCGACGGAGCTGGCAGCCTTCCGGGACAAGCCAGGGTGGCAGCCCATCAACAAGGCAGGCACGGACAGAAATAACACACACACGCACACAGGCATGCAAGCTGCAATTAGGAAAACGAATACATCAAAGCTATTAGCTGTGAATGCCTCTATCTTAGCGCTCTTTATTTTGTGTTGGAAATGTTTCTGTTCATGTTTGTCTCTCATTTTCTTCTTCTTTATACCTCACTGCACGGGTTCCTGTCTTCAGATTTGATGTTTCTTTTATCCCACATCCTCCATCTGTCCACCTTTATTCTCTGCACCTTCCCCACCGGCTCTAATCACGCCACAGTTTGCACCTCTATCTTCCTGTCCCTTTCTCCGTCCACTCTCTGTTTCTTTGGCCGGCGCCCAAAAAGTCAAGGTGGAGGAAGAGATTGACTCATAGAAGGATAGACATGTCATGTGGAGAGGGACCAAAGAGGATCCAGGAGGCTTAGGGAGACTTAGCGCTACTCCCTCCATCTCTCGTTCTCTTCCCCCCTCAGTCCCCTCTGACACACACCTCTCTTAAACAATACCTGGACCCTCCACCTCTACACCCGAAGACCTCCGTGTTGCTCACCATGCTTTTTTTGCGCATATCCACATACAGTGCACCTGCTAAAAGATCTGCCTCTTTAAGCCCCCCGTCCGGCTTATGACACTTTGGTGCACAATTCAGCAGCTCCCGGCCGTCTGTGACACCTGGTCCCATTACCTTTAGCCACGCAGGTGTTAAGCCTGGTGTCATCTTATGGAAATCCAGGCATAGTAAGGATGGACAGGGATCATCCTAGAGTGACCTGAAAAGAGGTGTGACTATAAGTAGTGTGACTCTAAGAAGTCCTTTAGCCTGACTAACTTCACCTTCAGTTCCTTGACAAACCTTTAAGCTTTATTGATACTAGTTAACATTCATATTCAAAACAAGGGAGAAAAGTCCTATCAGCCCATCTCCCTGTCGCTGTTTGTCCTTTTTCTATGTCTTCCTTCTTTACAGTTGTGCATGTGTGTCTGTATGTGTGTGTAGTTTCTGGGCTATCTTTCTCTCTAGGCCCCTAAGCCTGCTATGTCTCCCATGGTAACTCCCTGACTGACGACCCGGGGCTTAGCCTAAATTCTCTCTCTATTAAAAGCTGTGAAATGCAAATAATGAAACATCTCATTACCACTGTTGGAGAACCCAAAATGAAGGAGGGGGGAGAGTGGGAGAGTGGGAGAGGGGCGGATGAGGAAGACTGTAAGACAACGGAGCTGCAAGAAAAAGAGGGCCGTACAGGAGGGAGGGAGAAACAGGAGTGAGAGCCGGAAATAAAGGAGTGGAACAAGGAAAAGATGGGAGAATAAAAAGGATGTGAAAATCAAAAATAGGGGAGGAGAGGAGTGAAGAGGTGAAGGCACGGGAACAGATAGCTAAACAGTGAGTCTTTTGTTCGATATGTGTTGCCTTTAACATTGATGGTAGCCATGATTATCCACCTATGCAAACAAGGGTGGAGCCCTGATGAACTGAGCTGTTTTAGGAGGAGTCATTTAGAGGTCAAACAAACTTCCATTTATTTACTAAACTTTAAGGAAAAAGATCCTAGTTCAACAGGATAATATTTAGCTATCAGTTCTATCACCAAACAGACTTAAATATTGCCAAGTGTACTCTAGTCAAATAATTACTTACTGTAGGTTTAGGTAAAATTCAAAGACAGGAAAGGGCTACTTTCAGTGTGGAAAAGGGAAGTGAAATAACCTGCAGGAAGTGTCTCTGGTGTTGCAGCGGGGAGGTGGTAGGTGAAAATGGTAATGGGGGATCACATATCACATTGACCACTTCAATGTTGGGGTATCTTGGTACAAAACCCAGTTTCATCAGTGCAACACACTTATGATGTACTAATTTAGAACCTCTGATTTCACAAGGGACTTCAGGGGAGGGTGAGTTTTATGCGGGGACATTGTCAGTTTCTGACTTCTGGGAACCTTTTGTGATATTTTGGTCAAAAAACGATCATGTATTTTTCTTTTGCTTATCCAACCCAGAGTTAGTTGTGTAAAAACAAATCAGTCTGACTCTCCAATATCATACTTTTTTTAACCTGAGGAAAACATTTCCTGGCAATAAAATATGAGCAGTCTGACAAACAGGCAAAAAACAAGCCCTGAATTATATCATTGTAGTTGTTTGAAAGGGAAACAACTACTTCCCAAACTGTGAACATTCAAATGATGAAAGACAGAGTAACCTGATATTCTAGCTCAGTTGTGTGCTGTACATACACACGAAAGCATGTGGACACCTGAAAATTTCACTCATTTGTAATAGTTGAAAATGTCATCTTAGAACCATGGGCATTATTATGCTGCTGCTAGAGGCTCCACTATTCTAGAAAGGTTTTCCACAACATTTTAAAACCTGGCTGCAGGGATGTTGGCTCGCAGTCAGTGTTCCTGTTCATACCAAAAGTGTTCGATGGGATTTAGTGTGAAGGCCAGTAAAGTTCTCTAAAAACTTGAAAAAAATCTTTGACATGTTAGAATGGAAAAGGGCTTTCTCAAAATAAGTGGAAATTGGAAGCTTATTTTATCTCAAATATAAAAGCAAGCTGAAGACTTCCCATGTCTGGAATAAAACAACCAAACCCTTACATATAACAGGCCCAGTAATTGGAGTGTAATTGGGTTTTGGAAATTTGACTATAATTCACATTTTGAATGTCCTTTGGGTGAGCCTACTTTTGATTTCACTCCAACCTGTGTGATCATGTGACACTCATTTATAAACAGCTAAAGAAAAACCAACGGAATTTTCTTTTAATTTGCCCCCTCCCCCCTTAGCTTTGTGGCTGAAGTGATGATGATAGTATAAGTGTACGGATCTGGTCGAAACTTCCATTTACCACCCACCCTGATCTCTGTCTCTGCCAACGAGCCACTCAAACGAGTGTGTGTGTGTGTGTGTGTGTGTGTGTGTGTGTGTGTGTGTGTGTGTGTGTGTGTGTGTGTGTGTGTGTGTGTGTGTGTGTGTGTGTGTGTGTGTGTGTGTGTGTGTGTGTGTGTGTGTGTGTGTGTGTGTTGTTGTCCAGACCCTTTCATAGGTCTTAAAACAAAACCTGTCACAGCAAAAAAGGAAGCTGTCACGACTCAGCTGTACACGACTGTACCTCACAGAACCCAGGCAGCCTGTTCCCGAGCTGTTAGAGCCACCAGCTACATAGGTCTCACACTAGAACACACACATATATTGTGGAACAATTGATGATCAGTAAAAAGGAAATTAAACAAAGGGTTACCATGAGGAAGAAAATGTAAAGAGTGAACATATGGTACAACAATACCAGCCCTAAAGGAATACATGTCTATGAACGTAAAGGTAATTGTTGTTTGTTCAAATGTGTGGTTTTTGAATGTGCAAGTGAATGACTGAATGATGGTGACTCATTGCTGGTGGCCGGTAGCTATCTGTTGCCGAGGCGGGTGTCCAGAGAGTGTGTCTGTGTGTGTAAGAGTTACGTGGTGTGACTGTAGCTCTGTCAGACGGCAAACAGAGGAATCTTTCTCAAATCCACACTCGGCCACAGCTTACAATGAGCTCACGCAAAGAGGGGAGCAAAAAAGCTGTGTCTTAAGTGTGTACTCACAAGGACAACAGGCACACCCTCCATCCCCTCTGAGCAAATATTAAAAGAGACTTCACTCCCAGCTAATCTTATTCACAAACACTCTTGAGCACACACAAACAAGTAAAACACATAATTTAACTGTATTAACCTAGTCCTCAACTTGCAATGTTCCCTTATAACTTACCATCATTCCCACAGCCTCCCGAACAACAACTGAACAGCATATTGATTTACATATAGATAGAGAAGTGTTTATAAAAACACATTTGTATATAATAGCCTGAGGCTGTGTTGTCACTCATCAGGCTGATCAAAAAGCAGCTTCTATACAACACTGATGAATCTTGGAGCGCTTTAGAGAATCTGTCCTTCAACAGTGGAAAAAAAGGAGGTGAGATAAAGGGAGAGAAATCAAGGGGAGAGGAGAGGAGCATCTAAATATAGAGACTCACATTTTGGAGTCAGAAAAGAGACAGTGAAGGGTAAGAAGGAGGGTGGGAGACGGGAGAGGCAAGAGCGAAAGGAAAATTGAACAGAGATGGGGAACAAATAAGAAAGCAATAAAAGAAGTGATTAAGAAAACAAAAGAAGGATGGAGGACAGAAGGGGCGTCATTGTAACTCGAGGTCGATGGTTGCAGACCCTCAGCGGGCTTCTCATCTACTGTAGCATTACTAACTGGACTACTGGAGAACATGGAGGACACTTAATTTTGGCTGCGAGACTTAAGAGTTCAATATGCCACACAGTGTATCACCACAGACGTTCATCAATATGTAGCATCGATACTGAGGGTTGGCCCTTTCAGCGATCTTCTTAACAGTTCCAACACAGACTGGCTTGCGGTCTTGTGCTGAGTAAATTCTAATAGTGATCAGTGAAGACGCAAAATCATTGAAGTTCTTTGTCTTCCTTGTTTGTGCCGTGATTAGCTCTTCAGGGAGGAATAGCAGCAAGGAAACTGATAAAAACAAACAGTAGATTTCAAGTAAAGTTTCAGGAAGAGTTTCTTTTGTTTAAGTGTAATTGATGGAACTTTTGTATGGACTTTAGCATGGTGTGGCTTGAGGCTTTACCATGTCCACTGTGATTGACGAAGAACGACCAGACAAATGCCTCACCTTGATCCTCTTTTCTGTCCTGTCCTCTCCTGTCATCCTTTCTACCTCCTTCTTATCTGTCTGTCTATCCATTCAGAGCATGTCTACTCCAATGTGGTTCGACGTGTGACTGTCACCTGTTGACCAACATGGAGAGCAATGGCTCGCAGGCTTCTGCTTCTTTTCCCCAACGACAGAGATGGAAAGAACTCTAAATTTAAGTACAGTACCAGACTTAAAAGAAACAAAGAGAGAGGTATAGACAATAGGTCCACTGTGCAAACTCCCAGGCTCTTGCTCGCCATCACTAAGGACAACACCCACCTTGGAAACCTAGTTTTGAAGAAGTCACACATTCCCACATTGTGAGGCAGTGCCAGTATCAGGTGTCCGTCCAAACCACCAACCACCACCAATCAACCGCCACCCCTTTCGTGACACACCAGCGCACACACCAAAACAAACGAGAGAGAGGGGGGGGGGGGCGGCACAGAAGACAGGAGGGATAAAGGAAGGGTTGCGGGGGTGAGAAAGAGAGAGTAAAAAAGAAGTGGACAAGAGAAAGAGCCAGCCAGAGACAAAGGCAGACAGAATGACAATGGGTGAAAAGAGGACGAGTGGGGAAAAAAAAGAAAATACACAGGACGAGATGAGGTGAAAAGCACATTGCCAGCTCACCGTGTGCATTCACAGAGTGAGAAGAGAACAAAAAGACAGTAACAATGAGGATGTGTGTATCGTTGATGTATGTGTGGACGCAACATTGGAAGTCGCATCAACAAGGTTGTTGGGGAAATTTGCCCCTCACCACTGAAAAGGGGATGTGAACCTACTCACTTCTGTTCACATTTGGATAAGCTTCACCTCTATTGTACAAAAAAAGGGAACTACACTGACTTAGGGGAGCTCATGAACTGTCCAGAAACAATGATAACCCTCCACTTTAATCACTGATTTGTAAAGTTGCACTTTTTTAGTGCTGAAAAACACTGTTTGAATCAAAGTAATCTAACTTCCTCTTTGAAACTTCACATTCTAGGGTAAAAGTTATCTTAACTTAGACGGCGGCCGGCCACACAATTGTTTGTTTTTCAGCAGAAAACTTGAAACCTTGTTCAATTGTTGCTAGCTTTTGGATTAAGGGGATGTATAAATATGAGCTAGGGTCAGGGGGAAGGATAAAAATGAGAAAGAGAACAGGGAGAGGGTAGAAATGAGAAAGGGAGTAGAGGAAGGGTAAAAATGAGAAATGGAGTAGGGGAGGCCACAGGAGGCACCTGGCCCACTTACAGCAGAGGAGGGGGTGGAGAAGGAGGAGGAGGAGAGGTGGGAGAATAAGGAGTGGGAGGGAAAAGGAAAAGGAGAAGGTGGATGAGGAGGAATAGCAGGGAGAGGAGGAGGACGGAAAAGGTGAGGAGAAAATAAAACGATGTGAGATGAAGAGGCAAAAAAAAAACGAAGAGTTGAAATAATGGGAAGGGGGAGGAGGGCAGAGGGGGAGGTAAGATCAAGAGAGACAGAGAGGAGGTGGGGGCTGGAGAAGAAGAAGAGGTGGCCTTGTGAGGCGGAGAATGGAGGTGGTGTGTGCATACGCTGGATGAATGTGTGCGTGTCTTTGTGTGGGTGTCTGAAATTATGACGAAAAACCAACACCTCACCCAAAGTATGAATAACCGACCACAACAGGCCAATGAAGGTTCAATCTTCTTCTCCTAGCACATTGGAACAGCCTGCCTATACCACTAATATCCCACTAATACCACCCACAGTCCTCGCTCCACCTCACATCAATGAATATTTCATGTCCTGATGGCACTTTTAAAGCAAAAACTAATTAGCAAATCCAAGTTGATCTGGCATTAGTCATATCAGGCCAATTAAAAGCCCAGTCCTACTGTACATGTTAATGGCAGCGAAGTGGAATAATTGTATGTTGAGCAGGGGAGAGAATGTTAAACAGGCCTTGTTAGCAGCACTTTAGCACTCTAGCCAGAGTCCATGGCTGGATTACAAACTCTACAAAGCAGGATAATGGTCGTCAGAAACACACACAGAGGCACACACGCGTTTGAAAGCGCCAAATGAAAACTCTATCCATTAATTAGAGTGTCACCATCAATTCCATGGAGGTCAGGTCTGATACTTATAGCTAAAGAAGATAAATATTTCCAGGGAAAATGATGGTTTTATGCTTCGGTAATAATATTAAACAGGGATCCAAATATTGGCAGAAGCTCCCAGGTCAGATGTTACGCAGTATTGGTGGGAGAAAATCATTTTCTGCTCCTCACACTTTTTCTGCGGTCAGCTCCAGTCAACAGAAGGTTGTGGAGACCGTTTTTGTGTGGTACTGAGTAGAGAAAGGTGTTTGTTTGTATTTGAGTCTTTCCAACCTTCCCTCTGGTTGTTTTTTTAACGCAGGAGTTTAGATTGAGACAGACAGCACCGACACACACAGACTAAACTGTGCCGCACAAAAAAGCGACAGAATAACAAGGGCTAGAACTCTTACTGAGTGGATGTCTGTTTCATCACCCCCCCTCCCCATTTTCCCTCCTTCACGTTCCCTCTTTTCCTTCCTCTCTCTGCCTCCCTTGTCTCCCTCTCTCACCTGAGCTTTGATATGGAAATCTCTCACCAGCCACAGCCTGAGGCTAGTTGACTGTTTCTAAAGATGTATTTGTTAAAAGCTCCTCAATTCCTCATCAAATACTCACACTGTGTGTATAAAAGACAAACTCTTTCACTGGGAAAATAACAACTATCAACCAAATACATATACAAGGCTTTCAGCTGTCGGTACACTGCAAAGACAATTTTCCAAACCTTCATTTTGCTATAAGCTTATAAAATGGGTCTAAAAAGATAGTGATCCTTCTGCAAATAGTAGAGCTGATACAACTAACTATTTTGTAGATACTCTGTGTGTGTTTGTGTAGACAGTTATTGCCCCTTGTTTACCAGTCCTGCTCAGCTACATAATTATACTGCAATGGGATGCCCAACCTGCACATCTGAGTCAAATGTGACAAGTGAAAACCATTAAATGACAAAAAAAAAACAAATTGTAAGATATTAAGAAGTATTTAAATAATTTAGGGTAAGCCTGTTTAGGAAGATAATATATTTTGTCAATTTCTGGTGAAAGAATGAAAATCATGCAAACAATAACCAGTCCCGTGTCAGCTCATTAGTGGAGTTATAGCAGCGGTTTATAATGAGAAATTAAAATCACTGTCATGCAGATCAATGTGATCTTTCAAAGATTTTTCAACAGTGAGAAACCTTTTTTTTTTTTAATGAAAAATTAAAATAAAATAAAATCCTTTTTAAATGTCTAAATTAAAAGCTTTATACAGACAACCAAATGAAAATGATCCACCGATGCTAATTATTCTTTACAAAAACATTAGCACAAATCAGGAAGCGGAAGACTGAAGGTAATATATACAATTTCTATCTTTTCAATTTTCCTTTCAGTTACAGAAAGCTAATTTAAGTGCATTAACCTGACTTGGAAAATTACTGCTGTCCTCACTTTAATTGTTGCAATATTTGTTATGACAGCATCTGAAAAAGTGAAAATCTACAGTAAATAAAAGTAACAAATAGGAGCGCACAAAAAGAGGAGAGGGGACTGGTTCTATTTCAAGGCTGGCCCGACTCTGGACATTGATGCAATTGGTAACTGATGTTAGAAAATGTTGTAAATTCCAGAAAAAAACTCATGACGCTGATAAGCATTGTGTGATCACGAGGCTCTGGTTGGAGTGAGTTGATATGCTCTGCATTCCTAAATAAAAGAAACACACACCCTGATAAAAACACACCAACTGAAAACCCTCTTCCCTTTTCTCAGGAATGTGTGATCCATAAAGGTGTTTTGCAATATCTTGTTTCTGACAACTTGCTGTTTTAACTGCACAAAAACCCCATTGCATTTATTTTTAGCAACAATCAAATTATAATTATGCTTCTGGACTTTAAATTCTTGCTCGTAGTTTATAAAAATTAGAGGCAAAGCTGCGAATTACCTCTCAATTTAAAATTCATAGACAAAAGAACAAAAGGAAAGAACAAGCGAGCTTATTGCTTTCATTGACATTCTACATGGCGCGCAGGTGCCACACACACACACACACACACACACACACACACACACACACACACACACACACACACAGCTATGAAATATTAACACCTACGTGAAAAGACAAGTGGGGTGTTGGAGAGTATTTGTGTGTGGTGTGTGGTGTGTGGTGTGTGTGTGTGTGTGTGTGTGTGTGTGTGTGTGTGTGTGTGTGTGTGTGTGTGTGTGTGTGTGTGTGTATTTTGAGGTGGGAATATCTTAAACTCACCTGTTCTATCTGCTGGGGGGGAGGATGAGCATGTCAGATTGGGGGATAGGGAAGACAGCTGTTACACACAAACTCTCCCCCACACACACACACACACAACCACAGCATCCATGTAACCCCACAGGGATTAGGAACACCTGTATTCAGCACTGCACAATGAGCTATAGAGGCAGTTAAGCTAAAAAGCCCTGGGAGTTATTAGGGGATGGGGGAGGGAGCTGCTTTGGATACGGGGTTAATGTTTGCCAAACTGTCTTGACTTGAAATCAGACGTGAGAATGATAATATTCACAGTGTGACAAATGGAAGACAGAGCTGTCAGAAAACTCAGGAGAGCCTTGGCGTGTCATGTAAGATGTGTACACGTGAGTGTAAATGGTTCATTTTGCAGTGTGTTAGCCAAACAGGTGTTCCCATTAACAAGTGAGCTCCGAGGGGGGATCAGGAAGAGAAAGCTGGCAGAGAGAGAGAGACAGAGAGATGAATGGAGTACAAGGTGGCTAACAGGGAACAAATGAGTGCTTAGGGATCATTTGCCCTCTTTTTGTCTATATATCTAGGGAATTACACCAGATTTAAACTTACTGTACAGTTTATTGTCAGGTTGTCTATAAAAACATATACTCTTTTGAGGGGGTAGCACAGTACATCCTCAGGGTTTGCGTAACTTAAACAGAATAACCTGCTACCACACAGTTCAGGAGTACCACCTACATACCAGCAGGCTTACACACACGCAAACAGTGAAGAGGCAAGTCACAAGCTCCAAACCTGACTCCCACCCAAACCAAGCCCCCCGTCTCATATATTCACTCTCTTTTCGTACCCTGATACACCCTCACCGTTTACCACAAAACTTCCAATAATATTCAGAACGACAACTCCACTGCTTTCAACAAACACCACATCAGCTTTAAACCAAGAAAAAACTCAAAAAGGTAGATGAAACTCACCTATATTGTTTAATCAACATAAAAAGCTCCATTCATGACAGATAACACCAGTGGGAAAGTGTTTCAATCCTCCTTTGCAATCCCACAAGCACAGGAGCAGCTAATATTTTTTCCATCTTTCGGCCGATCTCGCCTACACTAGCCTACTCCTCCACTCATCCTTGTAGCTGCTGTCTTGGTCTGTATTATATTTTCCCCATGGAACACACAGATGGAGAAGGTGCAGACACACACAAAAATACACACATGCACACACTGATGTCCACTGCTCTTGTAATGGAAATAATACACAGATCTACCTTGGGGGAAGCTACCTCAGTGGTGGAGCAGGGGGCAAACACACAGACACAAAGCATTCGGGGAGATGGTCTGAGCCAAGATGCCAAGGTGTGGCAGTGCCATTATAGTTGAGGATTGTCAACATTTGAAACAAAAGACAAGCTACTTTCAGTTCGATAGTTACAAAATGAGCATGGATGAACATGCATGCAACACAAGTTTACAGTAATTGAATTAGTGAATAAAGACTTTGAAGGGTTTAACATATCAAGCACCAACCCTTAACTCAGCAGCAGGGAGGACAAAACAAGCAGACAAATCCAGTGAGGCTTAAGACAATTTGGAAAAAAATCACTAGATTGTCTCTTAATCCCACAGATCCAGTTAGCCACTGTCAAACAAAGTAAAACGCTTAGATCTAACTGGCTGTTTCAACTCAAACTGAGAGTGTGAACTTAAAAGAAAAGTAAAAATGACTGGTTGGCACTTTTAAGTTCCTCAAACTGAAATGAAATAAAAACACAAGAGACTATTCTGAAACAGCGGTGGGAGGCAGAGGATCTCATACAACATGTGTAGTGGTATAATTTGTTTAAAATTAGCAGCTTAGAATGACTGAGTTTCTTTTCAGTGGATGTAAATTCACTATTATCTACTCAACAACAAAGCCTTGCATTTCCCAACAAGCGTGAAAAATAAAGTAAACACTAAAATAGGTTTCTGTGGGTCAATCTAAACCGGTATTATAAAAAAGTTGGGAAACCCTTGTGCAGAGATGATGATTATCTGAGATCTGTGTCACTTTGACAGATTGTTGAAGACTCACCTGGCAGCAGGCAGCCCTGGTGGAGCACGATTTATGTTTACACGTATAGCCTACAGAGCGTGAATGAAGTGGGGCTGTTCCCCTTTCTCACATGTTAAGCATGTTAGAAAATGGAGGAAGACGGAACTGACCGGTTTGAGAGGGCAGACACAGACAGCAGACACACACAGAGCAGTAGACAGACAGGGAAGCAGCGAGGGAGAGAGACGCTTTCAGCTTCAGTCGCCAACAAACACTTGACGCCACACTTTAACTCTCAACACGGATCAGATAATTATCAGCGGTAACTCAACAATTATAAAAAATACACCGACAGCACCATCTGCAAACAAAATCCCCCCCTTCATCTTGTCTTGTCTGTTACTCTAGGGCTGGGTGTTGACGCAGCAGAAATTTCCAGCTGGAGAAATCCCCCTTTTGGAGGTTAATCGAGGGGAGAAGGAGGAGGGTTTAAGCCCTTGTCTTCCAGCCTGAGAGCGCTTTCATTTTGAATCCCCTCCAGACTGCTGCACGGAGCATCACCCTTTATTTTGTGTGCCATCATGGTATCTGTGCACGACAATTTCCCCCGCAGCCGATGTAGGCGATAGGTTGTCACGTTGTTCAAAACTTTGCAAATTTCCCCAGGATTGGCTGTTTTCATCAACTCGATCAGCTGAGAGAAAACCCAACGGAGAATCACGTATGTGTCTGCAAGTGTAGCCTATATCTGAGCGTGTGGGATATTTCTTAAAAGTACAAAGAAGTGCAGGTGTATGAAATTGGTCCAAAATAATATTTTGCGTAACTGGATTTTCTTCTTGCGCCATAAAAAAGTGTATTGATTTAGTTAATCAAATCTCTTTACATTTGAGAGCAGTTTGTCTACATAAAGTCAAGACAAATGATGAAAGTAATAACCAATCGCGTTTTCCCCTTGAAAAGCACCTGCCTGTGTTCTCTTACCGGCTTCATATTTCACTTCGTGTGTGAAATATACAATGTGCGAATCAACGACTGACAGCTTCTCCAAATATCAACACGCGCGGCAGACAGCTGGCGATCACCTATGGAACAGGTAGGCGTACTTTCAGACAGTCGCCTGCTCACTCGGCCGGCTATTTAGCTGTCAAAAATACACTCATGCCGTGGCTAACATGATGCCAACTGACAGGACTAAAGAAATCAGCGGAAACATAGAGACAGGCCTTCATATACAGAAGCATTTCCGACGGCCAACTGTAACAGTGCAACGATTTCGAGGAGTTTCATTGTGTCATATCTCCAACCTGTGCGCCTACCAACTATCAGCTGTAGACGCGATGGCTCCGAGGCACTAAACTAATTGTTGACATGATATGAAGGCATGGAAATCCTGCTACACTCGCCACCGTCTCAATGAAACCTGTTAGCAGGGGATTGGGGCTCAGTGCTGGTAAAAAAGGGCTACTACTAATATAAGGAAGTCAGACATACCTGTTACCCCATGGGGTCTGGGGTGGACGCGGTGTCGGTCCTTCGGAGTCCAATCTGGTGTGACAGCCTGGGAGAAGAAAGGGGGGATGTCCAAAGCACTAGGTACTGTCCTTCCTCTCCTGTATGTTTTCTTTAAGTGTTATTCCCCCTGTTTTCTCCCACTCCCCGCTCTTCTTCCTCCACCAGCCCCTTTTTCTCTTGCTCTCTTTCCCTCCCCTGCTTTTCCGTGTCTTGGTATCAGGAGCCTCCCCCTCCTCCTCCTTATCCTCTGTGCATTTCTATGTCTCTTTCTCTTCCTCTCTCACCGTCTCTCTCTATGTCACTCTCCCCCCCTACACTCCCTCGCTCTCTTTCTTTCTCTCTCTGTCCCCGTATCTCCCCTCTCTCTCTCTCTCTCTCTCTCTCTCTCTCTCTCTCTCTCTCTCTCTCTCTCTCTCTCTCTCTGGGCAGAGTCAGGAAATGAGACAACGTGAATACACACACACACACACACACACACACACACACACACACACACACACACACACACACACACACACACCGCGAGTATCCATCTGATCTAAGGCGAGTCCCACTCCAATAACACTCCCTCAGGCAAATTCTGTCATGTTAATATACAAGATAAAATAATAAGGACATTATTATCAATAATAATAATAATAATAAAAATTAAAATAATGTATTATTATTATTATTATTATTATTATTATATTCTGGGTTATGATATAAGCAGGGGATTGTCATGAGTCTCGTGTGGTTCATAGGGCTTCTAGTTTGTGCGTCTGTTGCCATAGGGCTCAGTAAGGACCCGTGGCTTACTGTAACTTACCCCCTCTTGTGGCACAAACAAGAAAACACCAGTCAGTCACTGTTAAAAAAAAAGAAGAAGACTGACATACAGTTTGAGACTGTTTGGCCGGAAAACACCTCTCTGAGCCATGTGATGAGTAACATGCAGTCCGGTTTTTCGTCAAAAATCTGGGGTAATTCCACCACAACCTGACCTCTCCCCTTCACCCATAATGGATTTTTCTCATTACACTTACGTTATAGGGGAAGTTATGAGGGGGTAAATTATTTTGAATGCTTGTAATGGACGATAGAGAGAGATTTGGGAAGTAGTTTACTAAACAGCTAGAGATAGTTCAAGTAAGAAGCTAAATAACTACAATCAATTTATGTAACCAAATTTTCAAATGTGGAAGAACTATTCAGACACTTTACATTTGTTAATGTGTCAATTAAACAACATAAACATACGCCATGATAAGTGAACATGCATAAACCAGAATACAACTGAATCTGTTGGATATAAACCAGCAAAAAGTATTGAAAAGTGAAGAAAAGTGAAGAAAAAAAAACTTAGCAGAAAATAGCCCTGGTTATGGCTCTACTATCTTTTACATATTATTAGATGTCATGGTTTTCTCAATTGGCATGCAGCATTTAAGAGTTGTAGATTGGATGTGTGTCTATTTTTTATTCCTTATATTAAGTTAGATAGTTTAGTGCAAAAGATCCTTTATATACATATATTAATAATGAATAATAAATCAATATTTTCTGAAGTAAAGTACGTGAGTAAATGTACTTTTCACCAATGAAAGCGTTGTATGTTAACACGTACAAGGCATTAGATTCTGATTAAAGTAACTGGCAGTACAGCACAATACTGCCTATATTTTTTTATTTATGAAGTTAAGTTTAATATTGTCGGTAATTGTGTGTAAATTCTGTAGTAATGAGGAACTGTGGAGGGACTTGTTTCTTAGGAAATAATGTGCTGTAATCAGGAATCGCTTTAGGGTTGGGGAAGTGGGAAAAATGTAAGGGGAAGAGAACTGTTGGCAAAACGTAATGTGTAGCACGTGTGTTTGTGTAAATTGTGTGTGTGAAGAAAGTGATGTAGCAGGGGGTAGAGCCGTGCCTCCATCAGTCTGGGCGGTTGGCTGCCAAGGGATGGATAAGGGAGAATGTCAGGCCATGTGGATTAAGGCTGTAGGTCTGTAATGCCCAGGCACATATCGCTCTCTCTCCCTCTAAAGTCCCCAAACACAATCCCTGCCTGAAACAAGCTGCTTTACTCAGAGCCGGGCTCCCTCACGCCAATGAGGACTTGCAATCCGCCTGACACGACAAGCATGACCCCGGCCCACCCCTATGCCACCTCCTCAATATCAGCCTCCTGTCTCCCCCCTTTCCCTCTCTCTCTCTCTCTCTCTCCCCCTCTGTCTGCACTTCGATGGGTTTAGGCATCATTAGGCCACTTACACATGTATTCATTCCTAGGAACACTCATCACAACAATCCACTCAGGAAGGAGAGTAGTGGTGTGAGGGGGCAAGCAAGAATTCTATACGACAGTGGTTTGTGTCTCTGTGTGTGTTTGTGTGTGTGTGTGTGTGTGTGTGTGTGTGTGTGTGTGTGTGTGTGTGTGTGTGTGTGTGTGTGTGTGTGTGTGTGTGTGTGTGTGGTACTTATGTTCACAAAGAGTCCTTGAAACACAAGGTGATGGGTGTGTTGTGGACTTGTGTGCGTGTGTTTGCATTTAGGAAGGGGGTTAGTATGTCTGACTATTGCTGCTTACCCAATGGGACTGTCACTCTTCTACAGACTTTGATATTTGAAAAAAATTATAGATTGTTCTTTTTACTTAGTTTGTAACCAAGGCTGGGGAGAAAGCATAACAAAATCAGACAGACGAACAGAAGAGACACAGATCTTGTCTCAGTGCAGAAGTGAGGCCAGGTCCCTTCGTTATGACTTGCGTTTGAACAGCGACAAAGTATGAGCTATGTAAACACACTTTAGGAAAACTTTTTGAAGTTGAGTATTAATTTGCTCTCCCAGCGTGCCCCCCTGCTGACGAACGCAGCGGCGTAATTGGTCACATCAAATTAAACAGCAAAAAAATCTACAACTGTCATAAAAATAGCACTTGGCGCTTTCAAAGCCACATCCACTACCCTTCACTATCAATTTACCAAGGGGAACAGCTGTGTGCTGCCTCTGCCATCCTAGCCCTGCTTGAATAGAAAGCAGAGCCTGCAGCTGGAAAACCACTATCTCTACCAGGTGCAGGCAGGGGATGGGGGAAGGCTGTACAAAGGAATATTTGGCACAAGGTGTGAGACAACAATATGTGTGAAGGTGCAGCTTAGTGATACTCAAATCAGTATTGGGAAACGACAAGGCTTTTATAAAGAGTCCACCCACAGAGGGAAAGAGCAAATTAGGAGTATGGGAACCGAACAGGTAGGAAGGAAGAGAAGACCGAAAGAATTGAGGGGCAAGAGGCAGGGAAGGAAGGATGGCATTAATAAAAAGTGGAAAGGAATCCGAAGAATGAGCAGATTTCTTAAAGAAAGTGATAATGAATGAATTGCAATGAAGAATGACACTGGGAGAAGCTGAATGAATCGAGGTTATTGGATTTAAAGGATGTATAATCATCTGGAGGATACTGAGAATGTGTTTGTGCCCGCTGCCCACACATTTTGTTCCTGTGTGAATGCAACATGCAGGGGAGGGGGGTGTTCACACCACTGCTTGTCCTTGTATCACCCATAGGACTTCCTGTCTTCCCTACAGGGGCCTTTGTGTGTATTGTATGTATATGATGGTAAGATGTTGCTGGACGAGGATGCAGATAGCGTTGGTCATCCCTTAAGTCTCGGTGTTCTTTGATAAGGACGATTCCTGGCTGACCTCACTCTGTCCATCGGCGTGTGTGGAGAAAACACATGCATTTCCCCCATTTCAGGGCAATAATAATCTTTCTCCCAAATGAAAAATAGGCAGACTCAAATTGAGGCTTTTCATACACTGCATTTCTGAGGTTTCGGCCCCTGTCTGCTTCACTCTAACCCTCCTAGCCACTTTACTTCAGGGGAATTCAGATCTTTCCTTGTTTTTTCTTCTTACCTCCCGCTCGCTGTGTTATGAATCCTACATTAAACTGCCCTTGCTGTCTCTTCATCTAACTATCTCCGTCTCTCTTTTTGCATGTCTACCCTTCTTGACCCCTTCCTCCACTATCCTACCCCCCTCTAAATCTCATTTACTTCATTGGAAGTAGTAGGAGAAAGAGAGAGGGAGATAGAGGAGTACAAAACGACCTTCTCTTCCCCGAAGCAAGAACATCTTCTTATTGTGGAGGTCACCGTCTCAGTGCAGCCCCACGCTCTGAACACTACTCTGCTTGTTTTAATGATGCACATAGCGGAGGGAGAGAGAGGGAAAGAAAGAAAAGGAGAGAGTGCGAGAGAGACGAAGGGGGGAGTGGATGGAGATGGGAGGATTAGGCTATTTTTTTCCACCAACTCTGTTCACCCCCACCCCCTCTCCTACCTTCCCTCCCCCTCTTCTGCTCAGAAAGTGCACCTCTCTTTCCACATCCATCTTGAAAGGTTCTTCTAAGCTGTCTAACCTCTCTGCAATATTATATATTATTGCCTGCCTCAACCCACACTGAAACCTGGGTTGCTATGCTACAATAATATGACCTCTCATCTCTTCTCCTTCACTACATTTCCTTTTTCATTGCTTCCTCTCATTTCTGCAGGGAGGCAGGGGAAGGGGTTAACAGCATCCCCCGTTCAGTTCCCCCCCACCAGGCCTCTCTGTCTCTTTAATGACCTTCTTGGGCTCAGTGCTGCTGTTAGATTTGACCCCGCTGACCGGGTAGGGGTCACGACCCCATTCCGCACCACAACAAATTATTACTGACCCTCTTAGAAGGGCTAGGATATTATTTGTGCTAGTCACAATCTAGCTACGAAATGATGTACAACCAATCTATCTATCTATCTATCTACTTTTGTATCCAAATAATTTATTGAAGGCAGATCTAAACATTAACTTCATAATACAATGTATCAAATAACATGATCAAAACAATGTGACAATCTGAAAGTTGGTAATAGCTCAGTCTTACAGAGAGTTATCACATGAGTTTTACCCCCCCCCCCCCTCCCATTTATTTCTACGCTCTTATCATTTTATGTTACGTGTTCTTGTTTATATTTGCACTGTGGGACTGCCAGAAACGGTATTTCAATTTTCTGTACATATAACACATGTGGAAACTTTGACAATAAAGTGGACTTTGACTTTGACTGAGTCTACGGCTCCTCTCCGCTGTCCACAGCTGTATGGTTATTCAGTGTTCAGCCAACCAGCTCACAGCTTTACTGTTTTGGTTCCCTCTCACTTTCTCTCATAGCATATTTTGCGGCCTCAGCAGGCAGCTTTTAGAACCTGGTTTACACTTCCAGATCATAACCAAAGCTCAAACAGACAAAGTGAATATAGTGGAGAAATGTGCAAATGGCGAGCCAGATATTTCCTTCAGGAGTGGGTAGACAGCAACAAAAGAGCTTTAGAGAGAGTGAATGATGTACATTTACAATTGGCTAAAAGACGACAGAGGAATGAGAGCCAATATTGCTCCAAGACTTCTGGATAAGTATATAAGCAATTATTGATAATACTGATACGTTTAAAATACTTAAAATGTTATAATATGTCAATGCTGTGTTTACAAGGGGCTTCACATGTCCTACATTGACAATATTCCTACAGAAATTATGGAAACAATGCACATACATTATTATTATCCACAATAGCCCCTATCTCCCTTTAAAAATAAATAAAACTATATCTTAAATAACAACACTTGTTGAATAATTTGAGGGGAAATACCTGAGTAAATATAATCTGTTACCTTATACCACCGCTACCTCCCTGGACTGAATCTTTTCTACTTGCAAAAGATAATTGAAATAAGATGGCGAGATAGGGACAGAGATAAAGAAAGAAATGGGCTGATATGAACTGCTGGTTCTAAGACTCTCAACCCAAATCCTAACGCACAGCCAAAATTCCCTGTTACATCATCTCCAATCCCTTCCTCCTCTTCCTCCTCCTCCTCCTCTTCCTCCTCCTCTTCCTCCTCCTCGTTCTCTCTTATCTCTGCTGGCCTCGTCTCTTGGGGGTCGTTCGTTTTTGTCATAATCACCTTGGAGATTGGGGACCGGTGCCCATGGCAGAGCTGAGCTGAGCGGAGGAGAGGAGGAAACAGGATGAGAAAAGAGAGAGAGGGAGTAGGGGGTGGGGGTGGGGGTGAGGGGGTTGTGATGAGCAGTGGAGGACAGTCTTGCGGGGGGGATGACGGCTTGTCTGGCTCAGCCCAGGCTAATGCGAGGGGACAGCCTTGGCTTTGCCTTAACCACACTTGTGCCGCCGATGCCAAGCAGAGAGGGGAAGACAGAATAGACGGATAAAACGCTCTCCTTTTCAGTGCTGCTTTTCTCCCGCCCGCACTGACTGCATATGGAGGCGCGTGGGGCCCCAATGTCACACCCTGTAGGTGTTTAAGCTGCTTACTTACACCAACAAGAGAAGGAGATGAGGCAATAGAAGACAGGGAGACAGAAAGGGAGAAGGAGCTGGAAGAGGGATGAGAGAGGGAGAAAGGGAGAGAGTTAGAAGAGGCTGGGGGCGGAGGTCACGGTAGTAGGAGGTTGTAATGTGTAAGTATCCCAGTTTGTCTGTCTTCGCACTAAGTAAAGGGTTGTTTTATGTGGAGGAATATTCATCACTCATTATGTCGGTGCAGTATGAGTGTCTGTCATGCATCTGAGCGTGACGATGATACTGCACCGACAACCGGAAGACACGGAGTCATCAGGACGATAATGTGATAAGTGTTTTTATCCAGCCTCACCCCGCTGACTCCATTCTCTCTGAGATAAAACATTTCCCAGATTTTTACACTCTTTCAGAAGGAGAGGCTGACTGGAAAGCCGTGGGATGAAGCAGTCAGTCATCTGGATTGGGAGTTAGGGATCGTTGTGTGAGTTAAAGAAAAATTGTATGTTGCTGTCGGGCATGTGTGTTTTCCGGTCTGTGTTTGTCTCACTGAGGTGTGAGGAGGGTGATGATGACACATGTTGGGGGGAGGGGGGGGGGGTCAGCATGGGGGCAGGTAGTGATAAGGGTGGACACAAGAAAGGCTTTTGTTGGGATCTTTTGGGGCTACTATGTAAGAATGGACACGCACATACAAGGGAAGGGTCAGAAGGTGACCGCTTGACAAAGACGACTCGCGCAGACACGCGTTCGACATTGTGCCCTCGCTCTTTTTCACATGAGCTGTTGTAACTCGCATTTCTGTCCTCTCAGCAGCCTCCTTGTTGATGCATGCTGGGTAGGTTCTCAGACACTCCCTCCTCAGGTCACTGGCTCTGTTTGTCCTAGGCCTCCTTGCCTTCAACCCTTTACCACCCTCCCACCCCTCCAACTCCTCTCAGCCTCTTCTCCTCGCCTGACCAGTTCCTCTAATTTGGTTTCTTTTTTTTTTCCTGTACCTCATCTCCTCTCCCTTCAGCTATGTGGGGGTAAAGTACAGCCCCTCCCCTTGGATGTGTTTGTGTTAGCTCTGAGGGTATGTGTGTGTATTTGCACAGCGTATGTACGTATGTGTACATTTATATGTAAATACACTCAGGCACTCAATGTTTTCACCTGTGCGGTCCTTAAAAATGATGATTTAACACCAGTGGCCTTTGGGAAAATAAGCCTCATATACGACTCACGTTTAACATGCTGGGAAACGTTGGCTTATGCCATTTGTACGCACATACTCACTCTGTATCACCCACACACACATGGGCACAGAAACACAAACAGCAAAGGGAAAAAAGACTAGCAGATCAGACGAATGTGTTAAATGTGAGCCACAAGTCAGACTGCAGTCAATTTGTTATACATCTGAGGCCGACTTTTTGACTGAACATCAACCTGTGTGTGTGTGTGTGTGTGTGTGTGTGTGTGTGTGTGTGTGTGTGTGTGTGTGTGTGTGTGTGTGTGTGTGTGTGTGTGTGTGTGTGTGTGTGTGTGTGTGTGTGTGTGTGTGTGTGTGTGTGTGTGTATGTGTGTTGGAGGTGGAGATAGAAATTGAGCGCAGCATGGTGGTAGAGCTTACAGTAAATGGAGACATTTAGGAAAGCAATAGATAGACAGACACAAACACACTGATCAAAGAGGTTTGAGCATTACAGTACACTGGGGAACAAAAGAAAAAAGACAGAGTCTGACTCGGAGACAGAGGGAGGATGTGAGTGAAGGTGAATAGAAACCCCAATCAATACGCCATCCAGGAACAGCTTGAGCCAGTGAAGAAGCAGACAAACTGAGATGGAGGGAGAAAGAGAGGAAAAGTGGGTCAAATAATGAGACAAAAGGATAAGTGTTTGCATGGAGGAGAATCGAGAGAAAGTGATAGAACAAGAGTGGGGTCAGAAGAGAGAGGACGGAGCATGGACGAGGGTGTCACAAGCTCCCGACCCCTGCTGACCCGTCAGCAAGGAGGGCCCAAGGAGCTCAGGGCAGAATAGGGGATGGGAAGAGGAAAGGTCTTGGGGGAGGTTTTCTAAAGGGAGGAGATGATATTGATGTGGCAAAGAGAAGGGGGGTGGGATGTGTTGATGAGAAGGGGATGGTTGGTCAGCAAACATCCAAGGGCAGTAACGAAACCTTTCATCCTCTGCTCACACTCAAAGAACATGTGGTATCTCTCTTTAAACTTTCACATTGAATTCACCTTGATAATTAAGTCTGTCTCACGCAACTGCTCATGTCCTTAAACAAACTCTATGATATTTGACTGTCATTAAGCATCTTGTGCACATCACAGATTTGATTGGAAAAGTTGCCTTTCTCCATTGAGAGCACTTCACACCAAACTCCATTGAAGAGGAACAATGTACTGTTTACTGTTAAGAACAAAGTGTCCGACACTTTAGAGTCTTAGAGTCAGATTTTCCAGAGAGACTCAAATCATCCCACAATGCAACATAATATGTGGTGAGTAATTCTGATAATATTCATTAATCAAGAGCCAGCAACCATCATCCAGTGTTAAAGCTGCATTACCAACCAGCCAAAGCCAAAAACTGTCCCAGGGGCCCATCAATGACGGCAAGGGCCCCAAAAGCTCGAGGCTTGCTGTGTCAACAACACAGCTGGATTTCATGGTTTGATATCTAATCATGTGGCTCTGTGTTGAAGAGGGTACTTGTGCCCATTTGGCACAGGATCCAAACAGTAATCTGGCTACACAGCATTACATCACAGTGAGGAACACCGGGTTTATAGGTTTCCCCTCGTAGGTTAATCTCCTCCAGAGGCCTTTTTCATGGAAGACATTTTGAAATGTCACAGTAAAGCAAAGGTGTAAAACATGGAATTAATAATGGCTGTATTACATTTAGCTGCTCAGGGTACTGGTTTTGTGCATGCTGGTTTATAGATAGAAGGATAGATAGATGTAAATGTTTCTATCTATCCATCTATCTATCCATCTATCTATCTATCCATCTATCTATCTATCTATCTATCTATCTATCTATCTATCTATCTATCTATCCATCTATCCATCTATCTATCTATCTATCTATCTATCTAGGCTTACTCAGACCCCTAAGAGAACAGTCATGGTTAATCTTATTAGTGGCAACCATGCTTTTCCTTATGACAATTGAAAATTGCTGAATTACACAGTACAATAATCTGCTGGAAATTGAATTACCTCGAGGTATGGTTTTGCACATACAGGTAGGGGACATATTTCTTGCATCAACTTCAGAAACATATTTTGAATATGAGTTTGGGGTTATATTTGTCCACAGAACATCTTCCATGTGTTTTCAGTACACCTCTGCCACAGCTGAAAGACTCTAAATGTAATATTTTTCCTTATGATTAACTTGCATCTCAGAGAACATGTACATTGTGGCTGACTATCATAAGACACTTTTTCCTTTAACTCTATAAATCAGTCAGAAAAATGCCAAAAAGTAATTAAACAAAAGTGATTGGCGGTTGTGAAAGCTGTAACTAAAAGCCAGCCACAATCAACCAGGTGAATAAACATAATGCTTTAAGTTATTTGTTTGACATCCCAGATACACCCACAGCCTTTTTAATCCACCTTATTTTGCCAGATTGAGTGCAATCTTAATTAAGTAATGTGTTAAATGTAAAGTGCTAGCCCTGTTCCTGCCAGTGTCGCGTAGCTCACAGTCCTCTTGGCAAAAGCCTGAGCTGCTAAATCACACCTGCTTTGATGGGCCTGGGTGATTGGACTGTGCCATGTTCCTAAATCCAGAGGGGTGTTCTCAAGAGCCACCTCATCCAAGACACACCTTTTAAGTAGAGCAATGTCTTCACTCCCCTGCTATTAACAGTGGCATGGCCAATATGGGTATATACTGTTGCAGTTTGGATAGGAAGGTGGTGTCTCTTGGACAGATGAGCCCTCACCATTTTTCTGATAGTTTTTTTTAATCACTTATACACTTTATCAATGTTTATTATTAGGTGAAGAGAACTCAGCGACATATATCCAGGGAAATGCAAAACCGGGTACTCAATATATTGAAGAGAAGATGACTACTTTTACATTTTGTAAACATGTGATGGTCTTACAAATATTACTTTTCTCCCTCTGAGGAATTATAAGATTAAAAGTTGATGTAATTTCTTCTAATTATCATCCTACATAATTCAATTGTTTAGCTTTGGCCCCTAACGTATTCACTCAATGGCTTAATGAATAGAGGCTGATGTGTCCATTTCTTTGTACCTTAACATTGTTATTGAGGCATCTGAACATTGTTGGGACATCTTTATGAACCTGGTGTTAAAAGTACATATATTTATAGAAATATTTATGCATTCTTTTATCCATTTTGAGAAATATTGGTAAAAATAAAACAGAACAGTCATCATCTTTAGTGCTTGAAATTAAGTCTGTGAAGATAATTTCCTGTAATTGACATTACATTACGTGTTACTGACATGACATTCATATCACTATGCGTTATACTTATCATTATCCAAAAAAACACAACTTTGTTCAACCTGCAATTCAACTCATACTCACTCATTACTAAAAAAAAATGACCAACAGTAATGGTGGGTTGAATATAATGCTATACTGAACTGTATAGAAAAGACTACTTTGAGGCTTATCCTATATGCTCAGATGCGCCTTCACACACTTCGTGTCTCTATCAAGTAAATCAATCGATATTGCAGGATGTTGAGTACTTCGCTGGAAATGTTTTGCGTAATGATCACAACCAACATTCCTCCCTCTGTTGCTCTTCACGTACCACCATCCTCTCTCCCACACCCTCAATTTCCATCTCTCTTCTCTCCCTCCTTCTTTCTGTCTCTCTCTCTTCTCACACACACACACACACACTCTCCCTTTTCTTCAGCCTCCTCACAGTCCAGATGGCCTAACTGCCCCCACACTTACTCCCCCACATACACTCACTCCATGCACTCCACCCCACTTCTCCTCTCCCCTACAGGAACAGCCCTCCCTTTTCAGGAGTAGACCCCCCCCCCCCAGCCCCCAAAAGATGCTCTACCACTGAGCTCACACACACACAATGTATACACCCACCCACCCCTCCCCCCCCACACACACACACTTACTCTGCAACACATCTCTACTGTCCCTCCACAGACCACAGGCTTATATACGCCCACTCACACACACACTGACGCACAAGATCTCGTTCACAATTCTCCTCTTCTGCAGAACAATGTCTGATGAGAGTAAAGCGAGATGCTGGTACTGTAGGTGTATTATATTCAGACTTGGCTAGAACATGGCTTCACATTTTCTGCATTTTTGTTGTTTTCTTCTACTTTTATAATCACACAAACAATATATTTCTTTAATCTGCTTACAGAAACCTTTCAGTTGTGACTCAGCAGTTGCTAAGCAGATACAGGATCTTTAGAATACCTTTCAATGAGATGGTTGAAGCATGACGCAAAACTGGCATTTGACGGGACACCCACCTATCACAAGCAAAGTCATACCTGGGTCAAGCACAAACATGCCTACACTTGCGCTAACTCGTCTTTGCAGTTGGCTAGTGTGGAGGTCAGGCACGAAGCAGCAGAGAGAAACTGAGAGATTGCTGTCCGAGCAGAGAGAGGTGTGACCACTACAGTATGAGGAAAGAGGACTATTGTTGGAGTGTGTGCTTGTATTGATTGGCCAAGGAATAAAGGAGAAATAGGGGAGCGATGGTGTATGAGCAGAGGGTTTTCTAGGGCTTGTTGGTGGTGGTGGTGTGAGGGGGTGTAGGCCAGGGGAGGAGGGTGTGGTTAACGGTTAAAGCGCTCACAGGAAGCCGTGAGGCTGGGAAAAGGGAAGTGAACCACCCCCACACTGTTCCAAGGCCGCGGCGGCGCTCTCTTCAGAGCTGGAACTAATTGACCTCAACTCACAGTTCACACCACACCTTTTAACCCTCTAACACCCAGACACACACCCACACACACACACACACACACACACACACATACACACACACACACACACACACACACACACACACACACACACACACACACACACACACACACACACATACACACACACACACACACACACTCACGCTAAGATATTATACATAAGAGAAAATATTCTAAAAATTGATCAAATATGACGTGACAGTATTATAGTATGTGCCCATAAGCAACAACCTTTATCTGATCATTTGTTTTGTTGGTAAACCAGCAATATCGTGGCAAAGATTTGATTAAATTGAAGTCCTTGATGTCGAGCCCCTTTTCTTTTCTAACGTGACATAAGCTGACCTGAAAATCCTCACCGAGGCTCAGACTGCGCTGTTTGCCAGCCGCCTTGGCTCACACTTGGCCACCATGATCTGTCTTTTCTGTCCACGCACATGTTCATTCAACTCATTCATACCGAGCCAACTGACCCTGGGCGACAAGCAAAAAACCCTTCAACCCCCTGTCCACTGACTCACAAACAGAACGCTGTGGGGCAACAGAGGTTAAAGCCAGGAGAGCTAGCGTGAAAACACATACACACACACACGCATGCACGCACGCACGCACGCACGCACACACACACACACACACACACACACACACACACACACACACACACACACACACACACACACACACACACACACACACACACACACACACACACACACACACACACACACACAAACGTACACAGACTGTAGTCATTGCAATAATTCAAACATTTATTTTAATTGAACAGAGTAAAATATAAAGACAGATGACAGAAATGAGCAGGTTCCCTTCTTCAACCATACGATAAAAGCCAGTGTGTAATATAAATTAAGATTCGGCATTCACCGATGTGACCCTGGTCATCCAGGTTGCCCATTATGTTACCTTGGTGACCAGGTTTAATCTCTCGACAGAGAGCTGGATCCCAATTTGACCCCTAACCCCGATGAAAGAAAGGTCAATGGGGTCACACACTACTCTTGTTCATTTTTCGACAGGACCCTTTTCCTCGGGAAGGGTGTTTCTTAAATCAGTTTTCATGCAGGGACAGAGGTAATGTGAATACATTTGATTTTAACATTTTAAGTTGTTCTAATTTGTTTACTGCAAACCAGAAGAAAATATAATGTGGGCTTTGTGGCGGTAGAGAGACAAAAATAACAAAGATCGCAATACTTCATTGTCCTTTGAATATTGAGAGCGGTGTGACAGGGCGCACCTGCTGTCTCTTTAGACACTTTCATAAAGACCTTTGAGCTGAAACAATACCTGAAAACCAGTATGGGTCAATAAACAAATGGCGGACATTGTAGTACAGGTTAGTTTTGGCTCTTACACCAAAAGAACCTGTTGGTTTTAAAGGCAGCAAAAACATTTTAACCTTCTCCAAAAAATTATTAAGTGCGTTATTTCTATTCAAATCATTGTCAGAGATGCCAACGTGTATTGAGACGTTACATTTATTTTACTTGTCTATTTTCTTTCATCATTTACTGTATGATTTTTACATATTTAAATATTGGCCAAACATACTTCAGGAGTAACATAATACTGAAAAAGTAAAGCGCTTTATTATCTTATATGGAAACATTGCAGTGATAGATAGTTAGTGGAAAACAGAACTGGTTATACGTTATCGTACTAAATTAAAAGCAACTCTGAACTTCTTACATTTCATTTGTACTTCATTTTACACCTGTGAGTTTTGCGTTTAAGTTGTATGTCAATCTCAGTCAGAGGTCAAAATATAAAAAAGAACTTGCATTATATTCTCCTGAAAGGTTTTGCACATTAAAATCTAACAAGAAATACAAAGAAGAGTGTGCTTCCTAAAGTTGAATGCCGCTTTGTTCAATATCCTTTGTAAACTATATTCCCATCATTTTTGAATTCTAATAAACAGTTCATAAAGCAAAGACACTAAGTGAATGAAAAGTGAACAGAACAATCTAGAAGTCTTCTTTCAGAGAAAAAAAGGAAACTGTTCCGAGATGCTGCAAACATTACGGTGCATCAGACAGTATTATTTTTGGATCATTTTGAGAAAAAAACCAAACAGATATATAGCTTTTGACAATGATGTCCCTGAGGTTGTCCATATGCAGCAACAATTATTGTATTTAATCTAGTTTTATTCTATTTTATTTTAAAAAGGGTAATGCTTTATGCAAGATCATTTAGTAAATTTGAATAACACTTGCGTTACTAACTGGCAAAAAAACAAATAGAAAAAACTCAGATTTCTTTATATTTATTTAAGTTTAATCTATGCCAGGAAATTAACAAGTGAAAATATTTAAATGAGTTTCTCCGAATCCATTCAAATATAACTTTACTGTAGCTGTCCATGAAAATGCTTTTTGGATATTTTTTGTAGTGTCAAAATTGTTGGTAATAAAGCAGTAAAAGGAGTATCATACCCCGTAGTCTGTCTTTTCTATTCACTAATGTATGTATGAAAGTATGAAGATATTTAAAATGTAAGAACAAAAATACACTTTCTCATCCTGCACTTGGTAATTTATTTGGCATTCATCATTTAAGTGTCTGACAAATTGGGATTGTTAACAGGAGTATTTTTTGCAGATGCAAATAAGAACAACCAATAACTAATTACCTGCTTTATTCTAAAATAGGATCAAACAACAGTCTTAAATAAATATTAAATATATAATACAATTTGGGTACCTAAAATAAAATATAACTTTGTCTCAGTGTTTTCAAAAAACATCACATTTCAGATCTGTCCTCGTGTTGTTACGATGTGAAAGCAGCTTGTGAGGTGACCTTCAACAATTCTTTGTTCTATATTTTTTAGCAATTATGTAGCCATTCATGAAGACATTAAAGCAAATCCTTGAATGGTTGATTCAGGTGATTTAGCTTAGAAATGAAAATAAAAAAGAACCAAAGTAATGACAAGCAGCAACAGCCTGTGCTCTTGTTAGTGTGTACACTGCTCCCTCTACTGGTGGTATGCAGTGCAATGTTGGGGGAACTGTTGCTGCTGTACCTCAATATTTAACCTGGGGAAGTCAGTGTGAGGACAAGAGACCCTTTCAAAGGTCATTTAAATGTATTATGGCTTTTGGTATTAAGTGTAAGACACCGTTTTTTACTACATTGTGCATTAACTGATTTCATTCGATATATTAGGTAAAGGTTTATTTTAACAGTGAAGTCCAGCAATTGTAGGATATGGAATGGAACACAATTAACAAATTATAAATGAGGTTGTCTCTGATGTTTAGATTTTTGCTTATTTTATATCAAAATGCATATCATCACAGTCCTGGCAGATTTTCTTTTTTGGTGTTTCTCGTTCTAATCTGCTGGGGTGAGTTATCTCTTCATGGGCTGACGAACCTGAGATTGAGCCTGAAATCACCATTCTCAGGTAGGACAGTCCTTGAAGAACTACTCAAGAATTAAAGCGGGTTTTGGGCTGCAGGAGCCTCAGCGCACGGTATCCTGCAGGGGACAACTCCTTTGACTAAAACAAAATCAAAAAGCTGTGATTAAAAAGCTGTAATAAATGTACATCTGACATGATTCTGGTCTTCTGGGCATTTTATGCAAAAAGAAAAAAGAATGAACAAAACTCGACTTTGTAAAAAGAGAGATAGTATATTAACATAATAGATTTAGTCAATATTCGCTGTATAGTTGTAACTGATTAACTTAAATCTAACAACATTATCTCCTAAAATAAGCTTTATTATTTGATGTTTGCGACCAGAAAAGGATTTTGGCGGCAGAAACAATATTCACCCAATTAGGAAAAAAAAAAAACATGCAAAAATATGATTTCAAAAAAGATTAATTTAAGCAAAAACTGAACTAATTTTGTTAATTTTAGTTTCCACATTGTGTTGCAAAAACATTTATCACTATTATTTTGGAAGACGGACACAGGTGTAGTTTCCAGTCAAAAATGTAATCTAATTTCGAAATGTTACGTTAAATCTTACAAACTCTAGTTGCAACAATGCAAAGAACATGTATGGCTCATCTGCAACTGTCTCATTCAGAGAAGTCAGAGCACAATATAAGAGTTAACACCACATCTGGCTCTCTAATGTTAGCTAATGCACTGAAACCACTCAGTGAGCAATTAAACACTCGAACTCAGCCTAATGCACACACTGCATCTCATACTAAAAACATCTAAATCACCCTGGCCTGACTTTATGAGGATAGTACAGTCTCTTAGAAATCTAACTCTCATGATAAACTATGCAGATGGAGAGCACAGGAGGACACAAACACACTGATAAAAGCGAGAGTGAAAGGAGAGAAATGGAGAGACAATACTTTGCCCTTTTCAGCAGACTAATCCAAACTCTCCTCTCATGATTCAGAAATCCACCGTCTGAATTATTCATCCTCAACTATCTGCATTAAGCCACTGTGCTGTGTTGGCCTACTCACACCATCACCATCACACACTCTCTGCCAGATAGCACATTAACCAAGCAAACAGCAACCATAAATACAAAGTTATGTTTTATGTTTCCTCCCTTCCGTCTCACAACAAATCATCACAATAATGGAGGATTGTGGCAAGTTTGTGAAGTCTCCTTCTCGCTAAGAGCTTCCACTGCATACTTCTTACCCACATGGCAGACCCTCTGACTCCTCAGACCCAGTGAAGGCAGACAGGGAAACAATCTTCATCACTGTAAAGTCAAGAACAAAAGAAAGCGCACAGGAAGAGAGCAGATCAACCTGGAGACAAGCTATAGTGACGGGAGAATAAAAAAGAAGCAGATCGTTGAGTTGAAAAAAAGGTACTGCTGCCCTCACTAAGCTGTGACCTCATCGTGCTCCGTACTATGAATAAGGATGCAACTCACACAATTATATACACACACACACACACACACACACACACACACACACACACACACACACACACACACACACACACACACACACACACACACACACACACACACACACACACACACACACACACACACACACACACCACCTTCCTGTTTGTCAGTGTTGGTGGTAAACTTTCCACTGACATCTCCACTCAAAGGATCAAATATGATGTTTCATTTTGACATTAAGAAATAAAACACATATGTATTGAATTAAAATAGTATTTAAGAAATGTCTTCAAACAATGGCAGGTATAACTATTATGCTTGGGTGAAGACGGAATGAAAAATTGAGTGACGGAAAAATTAATAGCCACCAACAAATGTTTAAAAAGGCAAATTAGCAAATGTAATGAGTGTTTTTAAATATCATTTTATAATGTGTTTACTCTGCACTATATCTCTGGTTTTTGTATTTGTTGTGAAGCACTTTGAATTGCCTTGTGTTGAAAGGTGCTATAAATAAACTTGCCTTGCCTCACTGTAACTGAATATGGTATTTTCATCGAATGCTGCAGTACAATAAACAATAAAATCCTTTAATTGTTTGACGGCTGAATTTTTAATTCTCGATTAAACTAGAGCAGTACAAGAATAAAAATGTCGCTGCTAAGCTTCCTTATAATTTTAGCTCTTGCACGTCTTTTGAGTGTCATCCTCAGCCCCCCTTCCTCCCAAAAAAAAGCTGCCTCTTGTGGGTCAATATCTGTCTAATAGGCTGCTGGTTTGTAATTGTCCATCAGCCTCATCAAATGCGTGTCAATCATACTTTACCGTGTCGGCCGTCTTGACAGCTGTCAGAGTGATAATTATGGAGAGTGATTGAAGGTTCCTTTCCATGAGAAGAGGACAACCACAATATCCTTCCTGTTCATTTTCAAGTAAAAGTAATGCCTTTCTGTAGGTTTGATAAAAGGAAACAATATAAAGGTATATGCTTAGTGCTATGTGTGTTTCAATAACCCTGAACTGATGGTTTTAACTGACACACTAAAGACTTTTACTGGGGTGAGCTTTTTGAAAATATGACATACATCAAATAATACACGTTGAGCCATTTAAAAAGCTAGACTGCACTTTTATTGAACATATAAAAACATGCAGCAGCAGTACACACATAACAGCACGCAGTCAACGCTGAGACTGGGGGACAAATGGTAATGGTGAACCGACAGCCGTATCAGTGCTTGTAGCTGACGTGGCTGAAGTTGACTTTTCACAGCTAATGTTTGTGTTTTTTTCCCCTTAAGGTTGTACACTTATTTTTTCTCCAAAATGTAAAATGTAAAAATAAATAGCTTTAATACTTACTTATATATATGTCTATATGAAGATTGTTTTAAAACAAATGCATTAAATAATAAGTTATTGTGAACTTGTTGAAGATCCTATTAATGAAAACACATTATGATTTCCAAATGAATATTCAACGCTCTTCTTCTGATTTCTCATTGCATCAAATCAAATAACCAAATTAAGGAACATTATGGATTGCGTCAAAACCCTGGCAAACATTTAAAAAAGCTAAAGGGGCACCAACTTTGACAGACAAACCTCCTTCATTTCAATACTTATATTAAGTATCAGGCACTGGCACGGCTTTGTGAACGCCACACTTTTGGACATGTTGGTGTTCTGAGTTCATATATCTCAACAGCCCCCTTTATACGAACCAATTCCAGCTACTGCACCACATATAGAGGCATTAATCAGGAGTTATTGCACTGAAATAAACACTAAATCATTTTTTGTTGAATGCAGATGACCCATTTTCATTGCAGCTAAAAAGATACTTGACTTGCCTGCTGACTGGTCAGGTCTATACATAGAAAGTATGTAAATGAATGATATGCTGCATAAATATATGCCACGAGTGCATACTTCTGGCTGTAAAATGAAAAAGGCTTCTCTAACCTAGCTGGTTGGGTCAGCATCCACAAAGTGGAAAAATATGAACCACAGAGCTGAAAGAAAGACAACTACACCCACGCATTGTTTCGATCGAATGGTCTTCAGAAAGTGCCTATGGCGATGGAAGTTGAGCAACATAAGTTCATGTTCCGATTTTACTTTTGAGAAAGTTGTGAGGTATATGGTTTAAAATAACCTTAAAAGCTTGATGTCTTTTTTCTTTTACGGCACGAGCAAATTCACATTCAGTTGATATCTTTTCGAACCAACATGCCAGCAAATGTCATAGATGGCATTAATTTAAAAAGTACAATTAAATATTTGGACTAAATGTATGTATAAAAATATTTCATACTTCATAACTCAACTTTTCACAAGAGCATTTACATAAGATAAAATAATATACTTTATAACTGAAACAAGGTGACTGTACTTAGGCAATGGTTTGTTCTGTTTCAGTTGATCTGTCAGGGCACCTGGTTTGGTTTGGCCCTTGAAGGACGCACGTTAGAGCCCGACAGCAGCAAAGACTATGTCCTTATGTTGTCCTCTGAGGTGAACGGCTCTGAATCACCTAATAAGTTAGTACACTGCTAAAAATGTAATCAGTAACTGGGCTCATCCATCTCTTCGTCGCTCCAGTCAGGGGGTGCATCGGTTCCAAAGTATCGATCCCCAAAGTTTCCTACAACAGTAAAAGCACCAGCGTTGATTGAAACAGAAAAATGATTGACATCATGTATAAATAATGTGGTGAAAGACGGTAAATATAATGTGATAAACAGTGTTTCTTCATTTCAACATTACCCACCAATGCCGGGTATGATGTGGAAGAGATCGTTGACTTTCTTGTCAACAGCTGTGGTGATGATTTGGACCTGTGGGAATGCGTACGCCACTGAATGGACTCCCATCTCTGCCATTAGCAAAGACACAAGTAGGATCTTGTCCTCCTGAACGTCATGGTCCTGGGAATGCAAACACACACACGTGAATACAGAATACACGAGGGGATGCGATTCATTGCATGCAGCATAGATTGTGACCAATCAGGCGCACCCACCAGGAGGACTCGCACAGCCATCATTGCAGCAGCTCCAGTGGACACAGTGCAGTCCATCAGAATCACGTGGTCTTCACTGATGTCTTTTGGTAGCCGCAGGTAATGAAGCTGAAAATATTTAAAATTTAGAGACAGGATGTGGGGCCAAATTCAACCTGATCAGTACTATCCTGTAGCTACAAGTGCAAGAAACTCATTGTAATATATTGTTAAAGAATGTGTTCATGTTTGAATAAGCGTATGCATTTTTCTGAAAGTTTCCATATTGTAAAAAGGATTATAGGACAGTAATGGCAAAATAATATATCCCATAAATTGCATTTTTAAACTGTACCTCTGGTTCTCCTGTGTCCTGGTTGGTTTGGATGAGGATTTTGCCGATGCGGACATCTTTGCACACCGCCCTCAGAGCGGGCTCCATGGTCTCCCCGGCGCGCAGAATGGACACACCCGTGATCTAAAGAAAAACAAAAGTACAGTAAAATAATAATAATGATAATAATAATAATAATAATAATAATAATAATAATAATAATTCAAACAGAGGTTAATTGCATTAAAGCTCTTAATACATTTAAAAAGCTCACAGGAAGTAAATGGAGTTCACTCACCCTCTTCCCGTGGAACGCCCTGCCTTCATAATCTTCTCCCTGGGGGGTCTGCACTACATGGACCTGAGATAGTATTAGAATCATTTTGAGTACAACGCTGATCACAGGTCTAACGTGTTTTTTAGAAGTCAATCATTTCATTTTCAGATTTCAGTCGCTTGTAATGCAAACCTGTATGTTATGGTTTATGTATGGAAACTTTCACTTGTGGTGAATCAGAACGTTTCCATGCCGCAGCATTTTTGTCTGATTCTGTTTTTAGCAAATACAAGTATTATTTTTCCATTCATTTCCCGTTTGCATTTCTCTTTCACCAATTCAAGGCCACATATTGCACTGTATCTGACTCTGCTGCTTTGTCAGCTTCTTTCTACCCATTGGTTGTATCACCCTTTCTTTCTCCCGTCTCCATCTACACCCAGGTATCTAATGGTTCATAGTCAATAATGTCCTGCTTAATACAAAAGATTACAAAGCCTGCATGCAGCACCATGAAATAATTAACGGTATAAATAAGTGTTTTGCACCTGCGAGGGGAGGAAGGAGAGTGCTCGCTCAATCAACAGACGCATCAACCTCTTGGAATAGAAGATGAACTCATCACGGCTGGTTTCCTTGTTTCTAAATGTGGTGATAAACAAAAGAAAGGTACAGGATTTATAGTGATGGCAGGTTTCTTTTTTTTTTATGTAGTTGTTAATGTACGTCTCTTAGCTCATACCTGATGATGGTGTGCATGCCCTTAACCTGGGGTGTGCTGTCCAGAACACTGAGGGTCTGGGGGAGGGGCTGGGCCTGGTGTGCAGAAGCCAGTGCTGCCCTGTAACCACGGCAACAAATAGTAGAGCGAAGGTGGTGCGGGGTGAGAGCAGCGGAAAGAGGAACGATGGAAAGAAGCATGAAAACAATGCAAATAATTACAAGAGCAATTAAAACTCCCCTGCACGCATGTGTACAGTATGTGCAGGTTCACACACAAGCGTGCACACACAGGTACTGTATGCACATTCAGACAACAAACCAACCCACACCCACGTGTAAGTACATGCAGAAAAGAAAGTATATCACAAGTAACTTCTGAGGAGTAGTTAGAGCGAAGATATTGGTACTGTGTAACCACTTTATAGGATTGCTTGGGAAAATGCAGAAGCACAAAACTGCAAAGCTCACAGTGCCTGAGTATTTCAGCGGGAAATTACAACAGCAGAGACCCTGATAATGGAAAATACATTAAAACTGATCAGTTCTTTATTAACATAATATATATGGAAGGGAAATTTCACTGTGTAATAGAAATATATGCATGATGGATATTTCCCACATTAGGTCTCTACTATTGCAATAATTCCCCCGGACTCCACACATTAACGCTAGGTTTAAATATGTCGTTAGCGAAGTCTACCCTGGGCTCTCGAGGAACACACCGTTACAAGCACCCCGTGATGCAGTCATTTAGACACTGCAGTATCCACAAGGTCACTGAGGTAAACATTAGCCAGATGCAAAGAAAAGAGAAAATCATAGCAAATCTGCTCACATATCCCAGCGAAGTTTCCTCTACAGGGAGTTTTTTTTCGACGAAACACAACAATCACAACACAGGGGACATAAAGACAAAAAAAGGAAACAGAAAAGGAGGAAAAAAATGAGAAGAGACAACATAAGGTGGATGAAGACATGGAGGGATTATCACACAGTGAAAAGTGTGACAGCTGAAGCTTTAAATTGTCAGATGTATAGAGGTACTCTCCCATTTTAAGATGAACATTATCTCTACATCCTATATCAAGATGAAGTGAAAGGTTTGACAAACAGGACATGCTTTAAAAGCTGTTTACAGTTTCTGGGGCAAAAGACGTTTCTGATCAGATTTTGATAACGTGCCCCAATTGATGCGTGGGAGTTGCATGAGCTGTCGTGCGGCTGTCACTCTTTCACCGTGTAGATCAGTAGAGGTTGGTATTTCAGCTCACAGGCCCCGGCACATCCTGTGTCTAAAGACAGGCACCAAGCTCACTTCCTGTCTCTCTCTCTGTATCAGATACTGTGACCGACACTCAATGGAAAAACTCAGTGCTTTGTAGCCGGTTATTGGAAACTTTCTGTGTGGCTGAGGTATGTGATAGTCAACAATAGATGTAGCAAGAGCTTCCTCTCTCTCTCTCGCTCTCTCTTCTGTTTTAGTGTCTCTCTCTCTCCTATTCTTGCTACCGCTGAGAGGAGGGGTCAGTGACTTGACTCATTGGTGTATTTTTAGACACAGAAGGCAGGAAGAGGGTAAGCTGTCATTTCTCTAAAAAGGTAGAGAGAAGAAAAACCAACGTCTTGACATTAAATGCTGGCTGCACCACACCACATCCAAACTTTTGATTTAAGTTTGACTTTTAAATGTTGGCAGCGGTTTTAATAAAGTTATTATAGTTATTCAGGGTTGGTGTTGACTACACTATTTTGGCATAGACCCATGCTCTCGTGACTGATCTCTAATTAGTCGTATTTGCTGTACAGTTACGGCAGGGCCGCCTGGTGAGGTGCCATGGCAGCCAGCAGATCAGTGGAAGGTAGAGGTTGGTTTAGCTGGCCTCTTTACCTCTCTCTCCCCGTAAGAAGCGGGGGGAACGGGACAGATGGTGAGGAGAGAATGATAGACAGCATAAAGGCCACTCTACCTGACGCTGAGCTCGCGCTGAGAGCCATGGGGGGAATTCGGGAAGTGGGGGGGAGGGTGAGAAAGCAGTCCATCAGCATGTGTGTTAATGTGTGTGTATGGTGGGGAGAAACAGAGAAAACTAACATAGTGATCCCCCCACAAGCTAAAATGGGCCTTTGGTGAAAGTTAGTGCAGGTTGTAAAACAAATCCAAAAGTCAAACGGTTCAGTGTGAAAGGGATTACTCTGAAGAATGAACCGTAGAGATTTCTATCACGGCCTTTCAACCGATATTACCTCTTAATACTATTTTAATTGACCTGAACACCTTTTACACTTATTTTAAGTGAAGTGTTGAAGTTAGTTTGATATGGATGAATATCAGCTCAAGGTTAATAATGTTAAAGTAAATGGTAAATGTTAAAATGCACATCTATTTATTGTTTTTGTTTGTCAGCTTCATTACAGCAGGTCAATCAGTAATGTAACTATGATCTGAATTAATATTTAAAAGGCTATAATTACATTTATAACAGATTGACCTGAAGGACATCTAAGCTGAAGATGGAGAAGCAGAACAACTCCAGAAAATCCTGATCTAGAAAATGTAAGTAAAATAACACAAAATGTCCAGAAATTAACTTTCAATGTTTTGGTTTCAGGTTCAGTTTTTTCTTTTCCCATTAAGGCTGTAACTCAGAAATGATAAAGTTATAATTTGCTTATTTTAGACACAAATAAGTTAAACATCGTGACTGGAGACTTAAAAGTAAACAGTAAATCCAGAAACAGACAAAATAGCTGCTATCATAATACTTGGCTCATAATACTATCTATGTTCATACTTACTAAACCAATAATCGCGCACATTTATCCTGCCCTTAAATCTGTTTGGTGTGGTTCATGCTCTATCCACCAGAGGGAGTGATGGAGCTTTACAGACAAAAAATAGTTAATGGATGGTTGTGGCTACACCCTTTCTGAGAGTGGAGCAACCCAACAGAAAACAAATATCAGGGAGGATAAATGAATGCTATACTAACATGTACTAATTCTAAAATCTGACACAACATTTATTTGGTCTGCTAGTGTGTCCTCTCTTACCTCCTCCAGCTGACTGTGGACATGCTGCACAATCAAATCGATGGCCACCATGTTGCCACCGCCTGACGGGACGACCAAAACAAAAGCAAAGTAGCATGATGTTAACTTGGAGCCATGGGCCTTCAAAAATATAAATGAACTTTTTAATTTTAAAAGCAGTGAAATGCAATTTTGATCAAATTCAAAAGACAACTTTTTTTCCCCCTTAAAGGTCATTGTAATAGTAACCTGAGCTTAACTAGAGCACAGACTTTCACTCTTTTCCCCAAGGTGCAAATGGATATTGAGCAACCAGTATTGCCATTACATTTGACTGTGATTAGATGTTTTTGTTGAAATGAATTGTAATATACTTGTACTGTATAGACCTGTACTTTTAATTGTTTGTGATAGAGACTGTGCAGTGTTGTTGGTGTTTGTTGATGGTGTTTGTTGATGGTTTTGTGTGAACCTGCCCAAGGACTGTGAATTAATTAGAAAATCCTTCTCCTTTTGAGATAAATGTATTTTTATGCATGGTCCTTGTTCAATAAAGACATAATATACTAAAATATACCTGTACACGTGTGTGTGTGTGTGTGAGTGTGTGTGTGTGTGTGTGTGTGTGTGTGTGTGTGTGTGTGTGTGTGTGTGTGTGTGTGTGTGAGTGTGTGTGTGTGTGTGTGTTTATTTGGAGAATGCACGCACCCCGTGGCACCACAATATCAGCCAGCCGCATGGTGGGTTCAATGTACTGCTCAAACGCTGGCTTCACAAACTTGTTGTACTGTTTGATGACGCCCTCGATGTCTCGGCCTCGATCGGTGATGTCTCTCCTCAACCGACGCACCAGCCGGATGTCAGAGTCTGTGTCCACAAAGATCTTCATGTCCAGCAACTGACAGGAGAACATGAAACAGAGAGGAAATGTTCATCTAAATATAAGACTTTATATCTATATAAAGAAATATACTTTTGTGAATGACTGAAAGCTTATTTTCTTGTTCATGACAAACTCTTAAAACTTTGTTTTATAAATATATTAACGCAACAATGTATGATAATTTGGCTGTAAAAACACTTTGTTCTTTTTAAAATAATGTATCACATTGGAGCTGCAAGTGTGCAGGGACTATTATTCAATCCCCTGTAATTTATTCAGCTTTAGTTTTGTATCACATTGGAGCTGCAAGTGTGCAGGGACTATTATTCAATCCCCTGTAATTTATTCAGCTTTAGTTTTGTATCACCTTTCCGCAGTTGTGTTTCCCTTATGTCTAAAAGCAAGAAAAAGGGGCCAGTGTTTTTAGTCTTTTAAAACAGCAGTCAGATTCACATTCATAAATACAGCATGTTATTGAACAGATTGGCATTTAGTTTTTAACAAATACTTATAACCATTTATATTATTCTAATGCTTAAATCGCTGATGTCAATAGACAGCTTTTTAACAGCAGTTTAAAAACAGTAACTGTCAATCAAATAATATCAAAAATAAATCAATTTGGAAGTAACATAAGGATAAAAGCTTATTAAATAAATTCCATTTCACAGCTGTAAAAGGAACTTGTCAGTGCTCTCTGGTGGACAAAGTGTGTCGCTTCAAAAACATCTTTGGCATACCTTCTGCACTTAACAGCCAATGAATATCCAGATATCAGTAAGACAAGCCACAACCCAGTGTGTTGAATGTCTTTATACAGTATATACAAGTTGTGGATTTGTGATTGAATAAAGTTGATGAACCTGTTTTTAAATACACATCATCGGCTGGGTTATGTGAACAGCAGTAAAAAGTTACCTCCCATATTATTCCTAGTAAAAACACATTTGACAGAAGCTCACATCAATATGAATCTGAAACCAGTTTGTTCCAATGACTAGCTGAATAAGTTAGAGGACATTAACCTGGCCCTACCTGCAAGAGCTTTTTATCGGCGAAGGCCATGATTCCTTCAAAGATGATAACACTGGCTCCATACACCGTTTTCTGTGGAGGACACACAAGCAGGTATTATTACAGTTAAACAGACATACACAGTATATGTCTCACTATGTTGCAACAATCGTAATAACCAATCACTTTGACAGATGCAGCTGATGGGAGAATGTCTTAGTGTAGTTGGACATGAAAGTATTAAAACAAGAATCATAATAATGGCTTGGCAGTGACCATCTGGAGCAGCAGATTTGAAATGTAACTCATGAGGGAGATTAAAAACCTCTTTGGTAATCGAGAAACTGAGATTATATGCAGTTACGGCCAGCAAGCTTATTCATTAACTTACAAAGTGCATCGCCATGTGTTTCGACGAGTGCATTCAGCCTTACCCACTCCTTCTGTCTGCCGTGAGTTGTGAAGTCGTATACGGGGATTTTCACACTCTTGCCCTGCTTGAGTTTGCGCAGGGTGTGGGTCAGCAGATCAAAGTCAAAGGCATCAGGGTGGTCAAAGTTATAGTCGTTACTGGCAGCCATAGTCTGCTGTTCTGGGGACAGGACCTGAGGAGTACAACAATGAGGAAATGAGTTTGCAAAGATGCTTTCAAACCGTTTTCATGCTCAAATAATGTCCTGTCTCTCAGTTTCTGGATTTTTCTAAGCAGAAATTAACATTTGCATATCAAACATATAATAGGAAAAGATGAATAAAACCATTTGACGATATGTTTCTTATAAAAAAGCACCGTTGCTCAAATAGTGGTTTGCCATATAATATACACCGGCAAATGCACAAACACTTAGACACAGATTACTGTTCGAGAGCTGTTGGAAGTTGTAGGACCTAAATTTAGGAAAACATCATGCGACACAGTGACGTCTGTACCAGGTGGTGTGTGTGTCTGTGTGTGTGTGTGGGTGTGTGTGTCTGTGTAAGCGCCCTAGGGTAGTCTATCATTAAAACCACAACATGGTATTTGGCAGTTTCAGAACAGCAACACCCCCTTTTCAAGTGAACTAAATACTCTCTAAAAATCATAAACCGGGTGGGGGGGGGTGTGAACCAACACGAAGAAAATGTAACAGGAGATTAGGAAATATTTTTTGGGACAGTAATTTATTCGAGGCAAAATGTTTGGGATGGCGATCTCTGGGAATACTGTTGTCAAACTGGCCCCCTGCTGAGGACTAAGGTATCATTAGCTGAGGGTAAATCTCTCCTACTCCGCACAGCTTGTCAGATGTTGACAGGATTACATAACCGGATACTGGAGGAGGAATAAAGTGGCAAGAAAAATGGCTCTTGCTTGCTTGCCCCCCACAAACCTCTCTCTCCCCATTTACCCATCACTGTGCTTTTCTTTTGAGTCATCTGCCCTCTTATATTTAGTCCTTTCTGTCTCTTTTTCTCTCCATATCCTACTGTCCCCTCTGGGATCCAAAGGCAGGTGTATTCTCTGTTTCACTCTGTGTTCTGCACTTAGTCTCACTCTCTCCCTTCCTTCAGGGCACAGGGTAGTAAGCAGCCATATAAACCATAAATTAAACGTAATTTTAAAAAAAGTGGTTCTCTCAGTCCTCAAGGTTTTTATCTCTAGAACCTGACAGCACTTGGATTGATGTCAAGATTTGACAAGAGAAAATCATCTCAAAATCCAGGCAAGCTATAGTCTAAGTAATAAACACTCTGTGCATTAACCTGACAAAACCACACTCCTTAGCAAGTGTGTGGCATTCAAATGGACACACAACATAAAGCTTAAAACCCACCTTGTAGAAAGAGTCCATTGAAAGTAAGACAACCCATGGCACATCTAGAGCTTCAATTATTTTCCTAGCTACGGTTGTCTTTCCTGAAGCGCTGCCACCACACAAACCTGTGCCAAAACAAGAGATAATATTTTCATACAATTGTAATTGCAATGTACAAAGAAATACCTTTGCTTGGTTGGGACACAACATACTAGTGGCAGCTTGACAGGGCACATTAGGTATATTTTGAAGTGGCTTCAGGCTATTACTTGAATGTAGTGAGACAGGCCAAAACACATACCAGGGATCTTACCAAGGTGAAACAGTAAGGGACTCCACTCTAAGCAGTAAGACCACTTAGACTAAGCACATGACCTAGTCTAAGGTTCCTTCAGTTTTTATACCTCTCTAGTAAAAACATGTTATTGCATTATGTATTAACATGCATTTTCATGAATGACAATGCAACTTTAAGGGAGAAAGTACCGTACTCAAGGACATGCAAGATAAGAAAGCATTATCGCTGTTACATTGTGGCGTGCGACTCTTTGTGTCTTACCAATGACAAAGGCCTCCTTGGACTGTGCTCCGTGCTCGTTGTACCATGGTGGGCGGCCGGCGGTGTAGATGGTTCTTTTGGAGGTGCGCAGGAGAGGAGGCTCAGACTTGCACTGGCTGGTGGTCCGTTTCCTGGGTGAAAGGCCTGTGGTTATCGTGGGAAGAAGCCGATCCAGTGATCCCTCACCACCTCCACTGTAAAGCAACAAAAAACAAAGTATACAATTACTTTTTTTGTCCTCTTGTTTTTTAATTAATCGAACTGAAGACATTAATGATTGAGCAGACAACTGTATAGCTCTTAAAAATGATCAATTCCATACTTTTTTTTTAACTGGACGAGAACTAAATCCCCAAAATATCAAAACTTACATTTTATCAAATGCTATATAAGGGATTTTGGTAACATTAGAATGGGGCTTGTCATTTAACTTAGTAAACCACACAGAGAATGACAGCACAACCGCTGCTGATCAGTATCCCATTGGACAGTGGTGAAAGATGGTGTTAAATAGCCAATAAGGCGTGGCAAGAACAACATAGCTCGGATGATGAAAATGTAATTGACAGGATAATTAATCCTTTAATAAAAGTGATCAAATACAGACAGTCTGTCAGTGCTTGTTTGCAACTGTGGGAGAGAAATGCAAAAGGACAGGTCCTGTCGTGGGTTAATGTTCTAACAGGTGAGCTTCGTCCAATAATACACTTCAACTGCTGCAAGCACCAAAGTACACAAAAGGTTAACTGGGCTGAAGAACATGACTACTGTCCTCCAGTATTTGCGACCTGTGTAACAAGTAACTAGGACCATTGTAATGCCGTGTTTTGATAGATAACAAAAAAATAAAAGGGCCTCATAAACAAATGAAAGGAAGCAGATTCAAAACAGGTATGAGCCTCCTATGGGAGCCAGGTACAGTGACTTTGCCTGTTTGACTATTCAACAACTTAACAGGTTGGGCTTCATATCTTCTGCGAACACAATTCCAATACATTTCCACGATGGAAAATATGTGTACCTTGTATTGCTTATATCATTGATCATTTTTCTATTATCTCTACACCAATAAACGGCTCTTGCACATTCTTGTAACAGTGTCTGGCAACACATTAACTTAACTCGTTCCACCTAGAGAACCATAGTTTTATTGTGTGACATAACAAGAGAGTGAAAACCCTGCATTATAGACTCAAACATATTTTATTGTCATTCTGCAGATCAGGGTTTCACAACAACAATGGAGTTGTAGCTCCAAGTCCATTCATGCTGCACAAGAGAAACAAAACAATTAAAACAACCAGAAAGAACAACATTAACGGCAGAGCATTCCTGTGGTGCTGAAGAACACCCAGCTATTGGTTGAGACTAATTCAATTTCAGGGCAGAGAACAAGAATACCAAGAACTTATCTATTGCTGACAAACCCATCGAGAACTTCTTGCAAAAAGTTTAGTTTGACAAAGTCTGTGGACTCTGTGGCGTACACAACAAATATTTGGACATCAACAGTGTTGGAATATCTTTTATAACACTGATGTCATAAATAGTAATAGCAGAAAGGATTTGTGGTGATCAAGCTATGTAAATAAAAACATACTCAAAGACAACTTTGAGAAACTTTATGAATCAACCTACCAGAACAGCAAAGCAAGGCTGGCCAGCCACGCTGCCTCTGGCCCTTACCATGCTTTGAACAGTGAAGCACTTTAATGTCCCCATCAATCCTGAGATACTGTACATACTTCTTTGAAATAATGTCTTCAGTGATTGTAATACTATGTCAAATGTCTGTTTCCTTGTTTCTTATCTTAAGCATGTGTCCTTGTTGATATTGCAAATGAAGCTGCTAGGATTCAAGAAACATTTCAGACTTGATTAGACAACTTTATAGCTGACTTGTAGCATTGATTTGTTTGCAACTCATAAATGTATTTATCATTACAATACGCAGTATTTATTCCACTACAAAAAAAATGTACATTCTGTTTTTGCTTATTTAATCCTATTTTCAATGTATATAAACTTCTGCATTTATTTGCACATTTGTCTTTCAACCTTTAGCTTATTGTGTTTTATACGACATGTATATACAGCGGGTAAAATAAGTATTGAACACGTCACCAATCTTCTCAGTAAATATATTTCTAAAGGTGCTATTGACATGAAGTTTTCATCGGATGTCGGCAACAACCCATGCAATCCACACATGCAAAGAAATCAAACCATCGATGTCCATACATTAAGTTATGTGTATTAAAATGGAATGACACAGGGAAAAAGTATTGAATTGAATTTATTTAATACTTCGTACAAAAGTCTTTGTTGGTAAAGACAGCTTCAAGACGCCTCCTGTAAGGAGATATTAGTCGCATGCATTGCTCAGGTGTGATTTTGGCCCATTCTTCCACACAAACTGTCTTCAAGTCTTGAAGGTTCCGTGGGCCTCTTCTATGAACTCTGATCTTTAGTTGTTTCCATAAATGTTCTATTGGATTTAAGTCAGGTGATTGGCTGGGCCATTCTAGCAGCTTTATTTTCTTTCTCTGAAACCAATTGAGAGTTTCCTTGGCTGTGTGTGTGGGATCATTGTCTTGCTGAAATGTCCACGCTCGTTTCATCTTCATCATCCTGGTAGATGGCAGCAGATTTTTATCAAGAATGTATCTGTACATTTTTCCATTCATCCTTCCTTCAATTATATGAAGTTTGCCAGTATCGTATGCTTAAAAACAGCCCCACACCCTGATGTTCCCACCTCAAAACTTCACTGTCGGTATGGTGTTTCTGGGTTGATGTACAGTGCCATTTGACCTCCAAACATGTTGTGTATTATGGCATCCAAAGAGTTCAATTTTGGACTCATCTGACCAGACTATATTTTCCCAGTATTTCACAGGCTTGTCTAAATGTTGTGCAGCAAACTTTCAACGAGCTTCAACATGCTTTTTCTTCAACAATGGAGTCTTGCGTGGTGAGCGTGCATACAGGCCATGGCGGTTGAGTGCATTACTTATTGTTTTCTTTGAAACAATTGTACCTGCTAATTCCAGGTATTTCTGAAGGTCTCCACAAGTGGTCCTAGGCTCTTGGATAACTCTTCCAATAATTCTTTTCACTCCTCTGTCAGAAATCTTACGAGGAGCACCTGGGCGTGGCTGGTTTACGGTGAAATTATGTTGTTTCCACTTCCGGATTATGGTCCCAACAGTGCTCACTGGAGCATTCAGGAGTTTGAAAGCCAACAAGAGAAAGCAAAGCTCACCAGGGTCAGGGTCACCTGATCTTGGATGGAGCCAGGGAGTGAGCTGCAGTATTTATCATGTAGGACTGGGAGAACACATAGATCATTAAGCACAGCACACTCCTCCTGGGTTATCAGTTAAAGCCAAACCAAGGTGCAATAAACAATTAGGTGACTGTGCTGAATCATTCCTTTGAGTAGGAAGTACAATGAAATAACTCAATGCTTAGTCAAACGCTTCTTTGTGTAGGAAAAAAAGTGTAAAGAGATCTGATTGCAGGGTAGAGACCATCTATTAGCAGTACCAGTAGCAGCAAATAACTCAGAAGGACTTGGCTTACCCTGCATGTTGTTTAGTTTTCCCTGCTTGGAAATCCCAAGACTCTTTGCTTTAAAGAGGCTGTTTACAAAAGATCACTTAAAGGTAGGACATTTATTTCATAAAACCCCAATATTAAAATATAGGGAGCATTACGTTGCCTTACAATTGAGTCAGATACTTATAATACCATGACACATTTTTAAATTAAGTAAATCTAAACTCTATTCTACTGTTTGCATCCGACTTAACACCTAAAACAAAACTTAACTCTTCATTTCATTACAATTCGTATTGACTCACTCATTTGTGTAGAGAACCGTGTAAATCAATCTTTTTTCTTTTTTTTTTAATCACAATTTTCCACACAAATGTAGAGTATCCGGATAAAAACATTAAAAAAGTCACTCTCATGGAGTTTGTGTTGTTACATGACAGATGCCAGAATTCCCAAAGCATGTCAACAAAAACCTTAGGGCTGTTTCAAAGAGAGCTGCAGTCTGTCCTTTTTATGCACCTTTTAAACAGAGAAGCTCTCACAGAGTGGAACAGCAAAAATACTCAATTGGTAAGAACACCTGAAATTACCAGAGCGCACAAAAAAACTGTATATGAAGTATATAAATAAATAAAATGCACTTACCTGCCATCAGATCTTAGAGTCCAACAGCCAGATATTCTAGCTCCTGAGTAGGATGGTAGAGAGTTCATAACGGGAGAAAAATATTTGGGAGGCTCCCACTGTGTGTATCACGCAGTCTGTGTTTTAATCCAATATTACTGCCAACACGTTTACTCAGTATATATACACCCTCACAATGGAGCATTTAACAGCACTGCCCTCTGGTGCAACACATCCTGAGAGACAGGGGTAGAGGTTGGGCAATATGAGGGGAATTAGATCAAATGAGAAACGAAACTTATAACATCTGTTTAGCTTTCTGTTTCTTCAATGCAGTGGAGCAATAGAGGGAGAGACAAGGCACTGCTGCTTGGTAAAGACAGCGACCTCAATGTGAAACTATGGCACAGTTTTCCCTCCTCTTTCACTCGCGCTTCACTCCTCCCCTCAGTCGTCCGGCCAACAAATGTAAGAGGATAACCTACCCTACAGATTATGTTCATTAGGGGGTATTAATAGCGCCAGGTTAGAGCCAGACCTTCCCACTTCTGGTACACACACACACACACACACACACACACACACACACACACACACACACACACACACACACACACACACACACACACACACACTCTGTTTTTGACAGTCAGTGTTGTAATATCTGTCGAGCAGTCGAGGAGGGACCAGGAAAGAGCAATAAACACATCAATAACAAACTGAACAACGAATATGCTTTAGGCTGGGCTGAGGTGAGAACAAGTTGACAGAAGGGAAGGGCAGAGAGGGAGGCAATGTGCGTTTTGCCCTGCAGGGAGTTGCCATGTCTCTATGAGCCTTACATCAGCCTGACTCTGGAGACGTCAGCACAACATAGCGCGCGCACCCGCCCCCCCCCCCCACACACACACACACACACACACACACACACACACACACACACAGAGTGTAGGCCCCTCCCTAACTTTACTCACACAGTGAAGGCTGGGGAATAAACAGCATGATGAAACCCTACACTACTGATCGGCTGACAGAGGAACAACCCTAGGCAATGCACACACACAAAACACATAAACTCACACATGCACACACTCACACTCCTCCCTGGCCACAACTTGCACAGAAAAATCGTTATTCTCAGAGATCAGACGAGACAGAGTAATTGTTTCCCAGTGCAGCAAAAACAAACTGAAGAACTGAGCAGGCCACAGCTCAAGAACCACATCGCTTAGAGACGCTACTAAACAAGATTCAAACCAACATTTAAAGCTTTTCAAACATTTGGAGCATGGACTTGACAAGACCTCATTTTGGTTAACTTCCTTGTTAAAACCACAGGGGAGACTAACGTTACTTCAGTGTCTTTTCTGTTTCTCTTTGCACTGCACCTTTAAGACTGTCGCTGTTGCTTTAAACTGCAGTCAGGGGACAGCTGCAGAGCAAGAAAGCCATCTCGAAACAAGAAGCCTGAACTGGTTGCTATGCCAAACATTCAGCTGTCTCGCTTTGGCAACAGAGACACTCTGAAGGGTCACAGGCCCTTGCTAAAGAGACATTTACTTATTTTGTAAGTACAGCGAAAGAAATGCTGGACTTCTGGTTATATGCACCCTAGAATGTTAATCACATATATTTGTGTCTCAGGAATAATTTTATCATTTATGAAAGTGAAGGTCTTAAATGGAAAAAGGAAAGACAAGTCGCAGGGGCCATAAAAGGTACAAGATATCCTTTAACAGGACCCAAAGTCCAAATGCCTATTCTTATCTTATTTGGACACTAGGACAGAGTTATGCAAGTAGATATTAGGGGTGGACAAAATAACTAACCATAATGGTGCTAAATTGAGTATTTGCAAAGATGTGTAGCTTTTGTTTTCAGGCATGGATTAAAATGTTACTTGTTGTTTTATATTATATTTATCAGTCATTTGTGCTTACATATTTATGCCAATTTCACGTTGTCAAAATATACTTCACAGCTAGTGCGCTGACTCCAGTAAGGCTTTGCCACGTTAAACATTATGCTTTTTGATCAGGTTTAGTGAGTGTAAACAGGAAGTACCACTCAGTGGATACAACAATGCAGCAACACCCTCTTGTGGCTCAGTAGTGTACAGAGTTGAGAGCTTTTTTATTTTGGCTGTGGGTGGTTACAGAGAGCTGACTAACTGGGTCAATATCCCAGTATGACGTATTGTATATTCAGCTACAGTATTAGTCACATAAATCAAACGTGGCCTCTATCTGTAGCCTCGTTTCCCCTACAAGGAAGACATTTGTTTTTCAGAAAATAGCCTTTCAGTCATGCTGCAGTGCCAGAAGAAAATGGCCATGCTTCTTCCTAAGAAAAATGCATGTTATTGCTAAATCCAGGCTTTTGATGTATGTATGTATGTATAGCTACACCTGTCACACTAGCATGTTTGAAGTCATGTTAAATATTCTCGTGTTTTCCTGGTTTGAGAAGATGACTGTGAAGATATGGAAGGAGGGGCACCTCGTGTAACATATGAGAACTATGATAACCAAGAGTAGGAGTGGAAAATACGAAGGACTTGAAGTATACTGCGTTGATATGACATACGTAATAAACTAACTGTTATACTGTAACTTCCCCCCTACCATGACAGCGACAAGTTAACTACGTTTATGGTAATGTTACAGTGACAGGTCTATTGAAGGCACACAGTGTGACATGTCGTGTTTCCGTAAAAATGTTTAGACAAACCAACTGCCTGAATTTGATTGTACAAAAGTATGGCGGAAAAGCCGTGTTATGAGAAGTCAATGGTCTTATAAAACACTCTTAATTGTAACAGTTTTACCTGTTCGACACAGAAGAAGTTCTCTCTTCGTTCTCCATCTTTGAGAGCCTTTCTTCCCAGCTAACGGCAGATATTGCTACTGTTGACAATCAGGTGTAGAGGGCAGAGTTGGCGTCGAGGCATCATGGGTTGTGTAGGAATATTGTATGTCACCATTGCAAGGCAACGTCAGCATTTTCCAGCGTATGGACTTCAAGCCCCAGAATGCATCGGTTCTGTTTTTTCTATCCGCACCCAGCAGCGTGTAGGCTACGTTGTCTCAAATGATACAGCGCCTTCCCAAAAGCTGGCAATGGGTGAGGTTCACAGGCCACGTGTGATATTTTACAACTGAATACAAACTGTTATCATTGCGTTGTTATTTTACTACATACATGAGACATTTTACAGCTCAATTCACACTGTTACCATTGTTTTGTTATTTTACTACATACATGGGCGTATTGTATTTGTTTTTGGTGTGATTCAGTGCAGTACCATAATTATCATAAACTAAAAAAACATTTCTATGACTTTAAAATAGGCCTTGACTTTATCAAGATCAGTTATAACTGTTGTGAAATTATGAAATAACTCCAACCTTTAAACACCATTTGTAGGCCTAACTATGAGCTTTATTAAATGATGTGTATCATCTCCTTTTAGCACATTGATCTGATACAGGGTGTCCATGACTCCTAGAGGGTCCTCAGAATACATTTGTGTTTGATAAATAAAGATACCTAAAAATACACATTAAAGATTAAACATCTTACATAGAATTGGCTACAAAAAAACAGAAACATTACATTTACACAGCATTGATGATAGTCTAGGCTAACTGTTACTGATGACTCCTTGGCAATCATGTGAGCTACTTAACCTAAATTGCTCTGCAGCACTTATTTATAACCACAAATTAATTAGCTACAGCTACATATCATTATTTGAAATGTTATTTTATGTACCAAAGAAAAGGTAGTTTTATACATGGCACTTTAGGTCGCCTTTCAATTAGTTGACTTCTCAAAATTATCACTGTGAGAAATTAGAGTTCACTATAACAGCTAAAGTTAGATGTTGACAGCTCAACTAAAATTAAACTTAACACAGTTAACACACAATTTTAGTCAACAAACTTTTATTAATCAGTCGAGGGATATTAATGCACAGGTAATACAACAAGTTTGGGAGAAAAATTGTAACAGTTCAGACTCAAAGGAGGTGTTGATGCCTCCTATGTTAGGATCTATACAGCTCAATTTCAGATATGGAAATCTTTAATACATCATTAATCTCATGTCACCTGTTACCTTTATATCATAACCATTTATGAGCTACAACATCATCTCTTAAAACTCTCAACAGTTTCGTCACAATGGCCCTGACAACAGGCGTGGATGCCTTTTCCTGCTTTTGAACAAGGTTGTATAGAAACAAACCAGTTTTCCAAATAAAAGGGTAAAATTCTCAGGCTTTCTAAGCGGATGTTTGTGGATTAACCTTGGTTTTGGAAATAACATTGCTGACTAAGGGAAGACACTTGAGCCTGCTGTTTTCCCAGGTACAAAAGTCACACCACACACAGTCAGGGTAACTAGAAAGCTCCAACAACACTCCTATTTCAAGCCTATTTCATGGTATAGTAAGTGCACTAAATACAGAAACAAACACACATACATATGCCTTTTTGTCCCATATTGAATAGATAACAATAATAATAAGAATAAAGGACTCGCTCAATGTGTTGTCAATGTGTACTGAAAAAGATCAATTTATGTGCATCATCAAAATGGATAAAATAACAGTGTATGCCGACACATGGGCCTACAATGTCCTTTGTGGTCTACAAATCTTTTCACCCTTTTTTTAAAGAGTTAATTATACTTAAAAAGCAAACAAATAAAAGTAGGGGAAGTGAAAAAAGCCATACAATTTTGAGAAGACACATCAATATCAAAATATCAGCAAGCCAACAAAACCAGCTAAATATGGTGTATTGCTGTACTCTCTAAAGATGTTGCAGTTAGCTTACACTGCGGGATAGATATGTGTGTTCCACATCATAGGAAGACAGATAGTAAAGGGTGAGATAAAATATAAAATACCCACTGTTAAAAGCAGTGCCTAACTATCATATTGCAACACCAAAGCTTGTCAGGTAAACACAGTCAATGTGACGTCATTAATGACACGAGTAACAAGCAGCTGATGAACTGATTCTGTGCCACAGCATTAAACTCAACAAAAAGTGTTACCATTTCTGACATCCAGTCTTTACAAAGGTGCTAACTGTTTTGTACAAACACACATACACACGGCTCACATACACACACACACGCTCACACACAAGGTCAGGATAACTCATATCGAAAAGGTCCAAAGACCCATCAGTGCTTGTCTAACTTATCCTCTCCGTCTGCTGAACCTGGATAGAAGATAAAGGTCCATCCCATTACCAGAGACAGACACATGCATAATCATCCCCACCTGAACAAACTCCATCAGCTGATTAAAAGTGGAGGAATTCAGCTCAAATCTTTGCTTTATAATAGAAAAGGTCACGGCATAGGGATGACACCACCTGGGACACATTTATTTCAAATTTAATGATTCTTGGAAATGTTTGGCTGACATCAGTGCTCCATTTAAATGATGACATTGACATTTGTTGGTGCAACATTCTCATGACTTGCCAATGAGGAGAGAGTGGCAGGATGGATGAGTGGACTTACTGAGTTTAGGTCCTTAAGGTCGAGTGGCAAGTAAAGCACCCCTGTTATCTTACCAGAATATCCCCACGTCACAACTGTATCCAAAGCTATCAGATTGCTATACGGGTTATACACACAAGAGAATATAAAATAGATTTACAATCTGTATTTTTTTTTAAACAAGCAAGTCATTATTTGTATGGACACAAACTCCAAATATAAATCACATATTTATGGAGTTTTAATTTGTTCAAATCTTTAATAAAACTGTGGATTCAAGTATTAACTTTAGAGATGTTACAGTGAAAATATTCTTTGATTGCACACATTTTGTATTTAATAATTAGGAATTATTATTTTTTTAATCTTAAACTAAACTTACTTTATACTGTTAAGCAGCCATGACCTGTTATGGCTTTGTATTGTGAGTCATAATTATACGGTTGTGTTAGATTACAGATTCTATCTAGAAAGAGTTAACCATGCTGCTTATTACCCATGTAAAGACAAATTTAGTTTTCTGTAGCTTTTTCATCAGAGTTAAATATTCCCGCTCCTGTGCCTGAGAGCCACTAGGTTAAGGTTGAATACTCCTGGAGTGCAAAAATACAAGACGGGAGCGAGAGGGGTTTAAGGGTTAAAGTGCAAGGCAATAACTTTGAGCATCCAGGAACTAATTCATACACATCATTAAAGGTGAATCTTCATTTGCAATGTTTCTGTTTAATAAAAGATTATTTTAAACCTCTCAACCTCTATAAAAGATATTTGTATTCTCTCCTCAGCTCTTTGATTCAAGCTAAAGCAGTAGCCAAAATACGGCCTCCTTTAAAATGGTGTCACATCATTTGATTGTGCTGCAATGGTGCAACAAGCTTCACACAAAGTTCCTCCCTCGGTCCAACATTAAGCTTTGCCAGTCCTATTTTAGACATATGCTTCAAGTTTTTTTTGTTTAAAATCGATTAAACAATGCCATATTAATTATTAACATATACCTTAGAAATGGAAAATCTCAAACAATCACCTTTTGGGTTATTCTTCTAATTAATTTCAGTGTAAAAGAAGTAGAGAAATGATCACCTAATTAAGGTTGTCTAAGTAGATACCTTTCACCATAATGTCCTAAAGTCAGATAAAATAAAAAGTTAATGTCACTGAAGTGAGATGTTAAACAACTGACCAATATTTTAGCTTATGAGACATTTGCTTACTCAAATAATAAAAAGTAAAAAAAAACACAAAGAAACAAGCAAGGAAAACATAATGTAAAAACAACATTGCACTACAGCACACACTGCAAAGATTCTGACTGCTCATGATCTACTTGGACGTGTCAGGCTATAAAATGACAGATGGCATCATTGCTTTGAGTATATAGATATATAGATATAGATATTGTTTATGTACACAGTACAGTATATCTGTGGAAAAAATGTGAAAACACTAGCTATCATTAAATGACTTCACCATGCTAATAGAATATCCTTTTAAAACCTCTCAAACACAACATTGATATTGTAGAGAGGATTACTCTGCATCTGTTTGGAATACTACCTCTGTTTAGAAAATGCTAACCATGTAGAAGTCAGGATTTTATTTTGAAATACTACTGACACCCCTGCAGTGAGTACAGAAACTGAAATATGGGTATTCAAAAGGAGACAAAAGTGGAATGGAGAATTAAAACCCTACTGTTACATGAGCATTGTTTATCACAGTAGACACATTTACGCTGGGATTTCAAAAAGTCTGTACTAAATGTTTTACTTCTTAAGGGTTGATTTTACTTTCTTCTCGGTGCCCAGTCCTTGTGGAGTTAGAAAGGTCTTTTAGCTTCCTGGCACAACATTTACAGTGAGACTCCTCTCTGGCTCCTGGGTGGACAAAAGCAGAGCTACTCTGACAACAACAGCCTTTACGGTTTGCTTCGTCTGGCGCTGGAGGGGATGGGCTGTCTGTTTTGGCCTGGGTTAGCACTGTCCGTTGGCTCGGGGAGCAAGGAGGGGGACTGTGAAGGGGTCACAGCAGGGGTTGAGTTTTGAGTAATGGTAGGCGCTTCAGTTTTTGTTTGGAGATGTGCAACCACGGGGGGGCGCTCTTTGGGTTTGCGGCCCCTCTTCTTACCAGCCGTGGCACCGTTCCTCACCTCAGCCTTTATCCCATTGTCCTCTGGTGCTTTGCTCTTCGTAGTAGAGACCACTTGACTGACTGCTGCACGAAACCAGTTCTAAAGCGATAAACACACTGTCAGGAGCATGTGTATGACTGTATAACATTTATACATGTTTCTATACAGTAATATGAGCCCCTGTAGTTAAATAAAACAGTGATTATTTTTGACCTTGTGGGATCGAGCCTCTATTTTGTATCAACAAAATATATTTATAGACAGAAAAAATGTGGTCAGTTCTTGGTTTTATTGACGTTTTCTGTATATAGTTATAGATCTATATAAGCTTTTCCCTACAAGCACATTAGATGCATACAGTAACACATTCTACACAAGACCTACATACCAACTTCAGCGACTGTTTTAAGGTACATTCTATTTAAAATTATATTTTTATTACTAAATAATATTTAGGTCGTGAAATATACACTGAGAAGGACCAACCTGTGAGTGTGTCTTGCTGATATGGTACTTCACACCGCTCTCTGAGCTAAACTCCTTCTGACAGATCAGACAGGTGTACTTTCCAAGTTCTCCTCCTCCCTGCAACACACACACACACACACACACACACACACAACACACACACACACACACACACACACACACACACACACACACACACACACACACACACACACACACACACACACACACAATATGTAAGCTCAATAATAATCCATAAGTGCATAATAACACCAAAGTCTGTAACCCCCTTTTAAATAATTCAAAATAACTAATGTTTACAACATGAACAATCTGTTGAAAGTCTGTGAAATTCTGTGTGTTTGCTTTCTTATATTGACTACAGTAACTACAGAGGGACATCAGGTTGTTGGCTCTGCTCCAGGTGAGCGTTTGTACCTGGCTGCAGTTGGCAAGGTGGGCTTTTAGTCCCGATACACTGGAATAGACAGCTTCACAGTTCTGAGACAAAACAGAAATAAACACAGGGTTTTGTTTGTTTCTAATACAGTAAGTATCTTTTTATATATAATACACATTACTGTGTAGCAGTAAATGTCCTTACCTCGTTGGGACAGCAGATGAAGCCCTTCTCCTTGACTTGGTTCTTCCAGGTCTCTAACAGCTCTTGGCTGAAGTTGGGGAGGCCAGGACGGGTGTAATTTAACTACACACAAAAAGAACATCTGTATCAAGGTGCTTGAAATAATATTTTTAAAGTATGTGTTTAAAAGAGATACACAGTGGCATAGCTATCTGCTGTGATTCGACCACTTAAATCTGGTCAATGCATCAGCTCTCTGCCCTCACCCTTTTGCTGTCGGGCACCAGGTCATCCTTGATGCGGCGCTTGGTGCCCCAGTCTTTGGCCAGCTCATCCTCGGCTATCTCCTGCAGGTGGAACACCGCCACCTGAGCTGAGCGGCGCCTCACTCTGCCACTGGGTGTCCGATCAAAGTCATCCCCCTGGCTCGCAGTCGGTGCTACTTTTTCTTTGACTTGCGCCCTCTCTTTCTCCTTTTCCCTGTCCTTGTCCCTGGCTTCTCTCTCCTTCTCCTTAGAGTGGCCCGACGGTGCTTTCTCAGGCGGGCTTTGCACCTTGTGGCCTAATGATGGAGACTCCTCAGAAACAACCTGGGGAAGCAGTAGGACCTCCTTGAGTGGAACATGGGTAAACGTTTGCTAACTTTGACAGTAAAGTCAGTAAAAATGCTTCTAAACATTGGTAAAAAGGCTTCCATGATGTTATTACCTTATCTTTTCCAGTGTTGTTGTTGGTGTCGGTGATAAAGTCCTTGCCGTTATTGTTGTTGGTTGCTGTCGTGGTGGTGGTGATGGTTGGGGGGTGATCGGTGCGCACATGGTAGTCTCTGCCGGCCTTGGAGCGGTAGGTTTTTCCACAGTGCTGGCACAGAAACACAGGCTTCTCATTGTCAGAGAACTCGCTTCCACAGCGTTTCTGGTGGTACTGGTAGCCCATCAGGTTGGAAAAGTGGGCTGAGCAGCCCTGTATAAATGTGTGTGAGTTTGCACAAGTAGGGTTTGTGTGATTGTGTGAGGCCGGTAACAGAAATGAGACAGAATGAAAACACATTACAGTAATCGAGAAACTGCGTAAGCATAATAACGTGTACTTTTACTAAAATGTAACAAAATTGCTGCAATACGTATATATTTAGTCTTTACTGTTGAAACCAAAACAGGAGGAAACTGCTCATTTTTCTGTGTTTGAGAACATGTCACAGTAGAGAGTCTATTTTTTGCAAATCTTTGCCTTTTGCACTGTAGTGTGAGTAATGGGAAACAGAGTGTTGATGTGGTTTTGGGCAACATGTCAAGAACAAGGCATAAAGGAAAACGGAGGGAGAGAGGTAAGAGGAGGCAGACACAAAAAGAAGAGCCGGAGGAAAAGGGAGAAACAAAATCGAAACTGGCAGATGAGGACAGAGGAAGATGTGACATGAAAGATAGGAAAGTTTGACAAATGGAAATGAAGGACACAAGAAAGCAAGAGTAGAAACAAACGAGAGAAAAGGAAAAGAGAAAGGGACACAGGAAGAAAGACATAGCGCATACCTCACTAGGACACTTGATTCGTCCCATCTGTTTGAGCACTCGGCGCAGCCTTTCTCTCTCCTCAAGCTCGTCGCCCGTCTGGCCTTCGCTCCCCGAGGGCTGAGGGGGAACAAACACAACGCCGCATAAGCGTGTCGCACCACAACACTTCCCCATCCCTCCTGACTTTGAAAAAAATGGTGATGAGAATGTGTTTTCCATCTCGGGTTGTTCTCACTGTGCCAGGATCATTAAATGGTTACATGGTGAGGCTGTTACTCAAGGCATGTTTACGACAACTGTCAAACTCGTGTTTGTCGGTTGGTGCCAAACCCCAGCCAAGACCAGAACAACAGATGGCAGAGCTGCCAGGGAGAAGAAAGCAGAAAGTGCAGAGGATTGTGGAGAGTCTGGCCTTACTGAGGAGTCCCAGTGGAGTGGAGATTCATGTGTTTTGTTATATGTTGACACACAAAGAAAGCACTGAGGTGACTGAGACATAGCCTTAGCTTTCTGGAAGGGTTAGAAGAAGAGAAGATAGTGCCAGAGCACTTCAATACTTAAAATAAATACAGCTCATGCCCGCAGGTAGGGGAACAGACACCAGCTCAGCCATTGATTTACCCTGGCAGGAGGAGAGCACATCAAACTACATCAGCATGTATTCTTAATGCCTCCATCAGAGACAGCAGAGGAGCAAGCATGGGAGAAAGATGAGGGAAAGAAGAGGCGGCGGGATCAGGGCAGAACCAGCATCATCAAGGTCAAACTGAAAAGGTGACCCCTGTGCTCTTTGTTTCTTTCCCACACTGCACTTGGGCTGTGACACATGACTACACATTGGACCCAGAGTGAGCCCAAATGCCAAATCAAATCATAACGAAGCTTATAAAAGACTGAAGTAAATCTGTTTCTCAAACAAACAATACATAAAATGGAAAAAAAAAAAAAAAAGAAGCAAAATAATTCAGTTATTTACAGTTCCCAGTACATAAACATTGATCTATGTATATAAGGATGCTGCAGAAACTGATTGGAACACAATATAATATATATTATACACAATATACAATATATCATACACAATAATATCCTAGTGTATTTAAAGAAATAACACTTCTGATTACATATTATGTTCTCAAAAGTATATCTCACACAGCATATCACTTGCTTTGTATTGTGGCCATGGAAGAAAATGTAACACCAGTCTCTACACTAAAAAAATATCTAAATAACTGTCTTCTTTACACTTTTAAAAGCTGTTAATATACGTTATATAGAAATACAATGCACAACTTGAGCCGCCACAGTAGGACAGCATACATCTTACTGAAGAACAAACAATTCCACCAAAATTCTAAGAGGGATATGTTTTAAGATTATGTGAGTCTGATTCTCCTCGGTTCTGCTTTTGAATAAAATGCCCTTTAAAATGGTCTTGTTGATAGAAAAAAGAGAATGACACAAGAGGAACCTGCTAATGATGAAAGCTTTCTCTAATCAGCAGCTACTTGAGTCTAGAGCACAATCACACACGGCACAGCTTGTCACAAAAGTTTTTAATTACCTAATATGAAAAATGATACTGGGGACTTTGCTGAGGAAGAGCACGTGAGGATAACTTCGTTTTTACACACTGACGGCTTAGCTTTTGACTGGAATGTTGCCACTAAGGTAAAATAACCACCAAAGGTCAAGACTGAAGACAAATGATGACAGTTCACGTGCCTCACAGAGATGGTACAGACATCTCTGTGAGGAAAACATACACAAACAAAGCCCCTGAAACATACATGCATATGCCAATGTATCATAAACTATTGAAAAGGATTACCACACATTATCACAAACACATATGGTAGAAGGTTTGGTGCACGTACGTTCATTAATCTTTCATCGTACTTTTCCGAACAAGGCAGTGTTGAATAATTTAGCAAACTTCATAGCAGCGCCATTGCTCTAATGCAGGAGCGTCATGATAATATCTTAATGAAGCTCTCTGCTTTCAGAGTTAAGACAGCTGCAGACAGGAGCGTGAGCACTTCAAGGGCGATCAACATGAACAGGTCAAAGGTTTGATCGTTTACAAACCTCAAGACGAGATTTTTAGAGACGGGCTTAGAACCCACAATGAATACGCACCAGATAAATGTAATATAACTTATGGGAAAAACAGACTTTTTTGATTCCTTCCTACGTTTGCATGTATCAAAAGACACCCCTCACCAACACTGTGAGACTGACACAGGCTGTACTGACGGTGGATTTCAATACGTAGGGTCACAAGTGTAAGTGTGTCCCTGAATGGGTGTAGTGCTTTGCTGTAGTGTCTAATAGCTAACTGCTCGTTTAGTGGGTCAGTGTGACAGTGGTGAAACATTAGCTGTCTGAGCTCTCTGTACCTTGGTGCTGTGTTCAGCCATGGTGTGGTAGTTGAGCCCGGCCTTAGACCTGAACTGTTTGTGACACTGCTGGCACTTCAGAGCATCCTGGAGCTGCAGGGGGTAAAGGCCAAACAGAGGATCAAATAACAAGTTCAACACTATCACAGACTATGCTCTATATTACATCTATCAGTATATCAACATTATATCTGTAACCTAATAGATAGTTGTTATTAGAGCACATTTTTGGTGAAGACAAATTCAACTTCTGGGACTAAAGAAAGCCAATTTTACAAAGTGTTCCTTTTCGTAGATTACTCTCCTGGTCTCAGTATTGATTTTAGAGTTGTTTTTATGGGGAGTGGCCCAGCTGTAATGTGGCGATTCTGTCACTGCTTTACGGCAGACTGTCACTTTAATAGAGTCACACAGGCCACTGGGCCAAGGAGCCATTAAAGTGGCTGTATGAACAGGTCTCTCCGATGGCCTGGAGATGTTGGTTTGTCTTCAGTAAAACTCAATATAATGTACTTGGATAAACTCTATCTTTATTTCACCCTTCTTGTTTATAATTGCCGTAGACCACCATTCAGTGCAATGCAAACAAACCGCAGAAGTGCACAGTTTCTTCTCCCTCAACCCATTTCAACGGATATTAGCTTTCGTAGGAGAGCCGATGAGTAAAGGATATTACATGGTTGAGATGACTGTACTGAGATACTGCCTGATGTTATTTCAACAGCTTTCAAATCAATATCATTACTGTAAAGGCTCCCTAGACTCAATGGAGACCTCAGGGAGGGGTATCTAATAACACTGCACTCAAAGTTATAATCCAATGTGGAAATGACAGTTTTGGGTTGAGAGAGCTTTATTTCATACTCTGAAAGAAAAATATGTTTAATAACAAATGTGGTGAAAGGAAATATCTAAACTGTTTTTAATCTACATTGATTTTGTTATGCAAATTGGCGTATTGCATAGTGTCACATGTTACTGGATCCTGATTTATATAGGAACTGTAGGAATTTAAGATTTATTTCAAACTGCACTGGGACCACAACTTTCAGCAGGTACTGTTTTATGACCGTTTGATATTTATGGCATTTTCAGAAGACCAGAAGTAAATGCAGTGGAGGTATGCTTGTCTTGGAACGGTATTAACTTGTCTGTTGGGATAATATTTCACATCGAGCTCTATCAGAAGTGATGACAGTCACCGGCCTGATGGACAGCTATATGAACCACTGACCTTCTGACAGATCTCCATGTGTTTCTTGAGGCCGTGGATTGTTTTCCTGGTGACGATGGAGCAGGTAGGACACACCACTTCACCTCGGTCGTGGATTGCTCGCTGCCATTGTGTGTCCGCACCTTAGAAAGCACGAGGAAATAGGAAGTCTCTGTCAGATAGCTGAACACATATTACTGGTCCTTTGTCCCTGTGGGTATGACATTCACATTTGTGTACTATATAACTGACAGTTTAATCCTATGCTTTTTTTAGCATGTGATAATATCAAAATGTAGCTTATGAGACGATTTCACAAACTACAACAAAGGTTGTAGTCTTTTTGTCACAAGCTTAATTTTTAAAGAGTTTTATCAGTTGGCTAATAAATGTTCTTGTTATTTCTTTCTAAGTTGTTCACCCGAGCTGGTTGTAGCTGGATCTTTCTTGGACGACTGACTTGAAGTAGGTCTTCTTTGGGGCTCTTCACTGAACCCACTCCCCTCGGATTTCTTCACACGGCCCGCCTTCAGCTTCTCCTCCACCTTAGTCATGCCTACAAAACACACACACACACACACACACACACACACACACACACACACACACACACACACACACACACACACACACACACACACACACACACGCACACACAGTCATGGTAGAAATCCATTGAAATGATGTAAGGTAAAATGTGAGATACCTGCAGAATGGGCAGATGAAGGAAAATGCAGACTAAGATAAATGCTGACATAAATAAAGTGGATACTGAATATAAAATCATTTTTAGAAAGGGGAACAAACTGAAACAAGGATGTAGTTTTGAAACAGTGGACAGCAGTTTGAAAAGGAAGCAAAAGAGAAAGCATGGATACCTGCTCGCTGTGGAGGGATTGTTTGATAAGTACTTTACATCTCTGTGTATGCTATATGAGTCACTGACATTTTCAGCATATGAATGAGACAGAAAAGCAGAGCAATACTGGAGAGCCGTGTGAGTCACTGATTCATGTAGTGGGATGAAAACACCTCTACAGTTGCGACATTAGCTCTGTTTAAAGACCAGCACCATTGATCAGAAATAGTAGGAAGCATTCACAATAACTCACAGGGCCAATCATACGATGTTGAGTTCTTTTGAATGAGGCTACAAACCACAATCCTTACACCTCATATATGTCCTCCCATGGTTTCCATTACTCAGTGAATCATCAACCTGCCGCTGTATTGTCAGTAATCAATGATGACTCAGCCAACTTTTCAGAACTTATTATTAGGATCACAACTACAGGAGATTACTGGACAAGCCTTTTTTATTGTTATAGACTGTAAGATCATTTTTCTGTATTTACCTTTCAATCCAAATGTCCCAGATATCGAAGGCTGCTCTCCAGTGAATTTCTTAGGCGTTTTCTGCTTCCGTCCTAGCTCAAAAGAAAAACACAGAACAAAGAATGGTCAAACACATACAAGCATATAAGGAGAACGTTGGGAACGAGACCAAAGATATGTTGAACTCTTACTGTGCCTCATTCGCTCTGGGTCTTCGTCGGGGAATGAAGCGGGAAGGCTGTCCCCTTCGCTTTCGCTGCCCTCGGCATCCGACGACGTGCTGTGGGACTGCTGGGACTGAGGTTGGACCGGCTGGTGAATCTGCTGGGAAGGCTGGCTGTGCTGTTTCCTCTCACTCTTCTGGTGGGCCATCTCCCCGTTCTGAGAGGGCGTGGACACCTCGTGGGTCTTTTTCACTTTGAAGAACATCGGAGAGGGTGGACTGTTCTCCATTGGCCTGTATTGACAGACAGAGGGAGGACAGTTTTGGGCAGTGAGCCTTATGACAATTCTGACACCATTATGTGGGTCACAGTGGGTGGGAATTTGAGCTGTCACCTTTTCTTTGTGTTGGTCTTCACGAGGGTTTTCTGGAGCTTGGTCTGCTCGTCCTTGGGCTCCATACTAACCCTGTCAGGGTGGTTCCACAGCTTGTGCTTCTGCAGGCGCACCTTGGTGGCAAACACTGCCTCACAGTAGGGACAGCCGTGACTCAGCTTCTCTGCTACGGTAGCCTGGTACAAACACAGACATGAGGAGGGGGGGGGGGATTTACTGTGAGCTCCCTCCCTACGCAATACAACGAGAGTGGGTAGCTGTTTCTGGAAGCATTCAGTTATCATAGCTTCTTGAAACAGCCATGCATTGTCAATAATCATTACATATTTAAGGTGTGAGTATTGTTAATTATCTGGAAGTTTAAAATCAGATTTTATCACAGATTGTGATGGCCCCTTTTGATGTTTTTCTTTAATGTGGTCTACTGTTTAAGACTTCTCTGAAGTATAAGGTAGCGGTAGGCGCATAAGGGAAAGAACAGAGGTTAGTGACTCACCCCCTGGCAGCGTTGATAGTGGTACTTGACGCCATAGATGCTGGGAAACTCTAACCAGCAGCCTGAACACGGACACTTAACCCTGGAGCGGCGCTTAAACTCTTCCTTCCATTGTACTATCATATGGGCCTGCTCAGGGGTGAGAGAGTTCAGTACATGCAAGGATTATCGCTACTGTACTGTATATCGTGCATATTCATGGGGAGCTGCCTACTCTGTGCAGGAAAAAAATGAAGCCCACTTCAAACACCCACTCAGTTCAAAGAGAGATACTCACAGGGATGCTCCTCAGTTCCTGCACTTCTGCTTTAGGGCGACCTTTCCTCTTCCCCTCTGCTGGCTCATCACACACTGGACCTGGTGAAATGAGAGAAAGAACCATCTCTCAGATAACATAGAATACTGCCAGTGCTATATATTCATGGCAAAGAAATATGAATTAATTATATCATATTAGCCCATCTAAATATGTTCTTGACATCTGTCCACAAATATTTTTGTATTTTACAAACCTCCAAAATCCCAGAATCTCACAAATTCAAACTATATATGAAAAAAAGGTTCAAAGGTTTTTATTATCAAATGCACAGTGGCTTCAGTGTAGTTATGGCATTGAAAATTGTAGGTCCCGAGCTCCTCTAACAATGCAGTATATTATAAAAGGACATAAGAAAAAATATAAAATAAAGACAATAAAATAATTTTAAAAACTACCAAAAAAATGTGCAAAATGAAACAGAGTAGTTTAAAATACTGCTTTGAAGTTGAAAAGTGTTAAAATGTTACGTATGATTGTCATATATACAGGAAAAGAGTGTGTGTGTGTGTGTGTGTGTGTGTGTGTGTGTGTGTGTGTGTGTGTGTGTGTGTGTGTGTGTGTGTGTGTGTGTGTGTGTGTGTGGGAAAGAAGGCATTGTGGGTAAAGGCCTTATGTTCAGCCAAATAGATCAGCTAATAATCGCTCGTGCCTGTGTGAACCTGACACAGCACACAGCGGACTGACTGCCTCAGCTCTCTCTCTCTCTGCTCCCCGTTGCTCCCTCCCCTCCATTTCTCATCGTGACGCTTCGCCTCTTTTCACACTTCATGTCTAGCTTTTCTCACTTCCTTTTCCTCCACACACCCTTCCAAAACCTTCTCCCGCTGAACTTTGGAGGACAGGCGGTGCACTGGCTCATTACTGCTCTCTTCTCTGCTACGATTAGACCTCTGCTCTCTATTTCCTCTGTACAGTGCTGCTTGAGAGAGAGGGAGGGAAGATGGAGAGAGCTGAGGGATGAGAGTATGCATAAGGGAGAGCAGGTGGGGGTTTGGGGGGGGGTGTCTAGGATGCTGAGGGAGAGAGGAGAGAATTGCAGAGGCCGATGACTTCTTCTTCTGACCAAGCAGAATACTGAATGACAGCGCTGCAGGTAGACGATGAGGCTCTGCACTTCAGATTGAGACATCGTTACATGAGCTCTCGACTCCCCTGCATTGATCTGGGAAGACCGGAGAGCGGCAGCAGAAACAAGGCGAGCAGGAGACAGCTGCTAGAGCCTATTCAGTCATTTCAGATCTAGAAAAATGTTCAAAGGGAATCTACTTGAAAAGACATGATAGGGCTTTGTTGTGAAGGGGAATGCAGCAAATGTACGGCATAGATTTGGACCTGTTTTCCACGCTGAGGACAGAGAAACTGCCTTCGCCTGTAAACTCATTGACAAGCAGCGACAGGATGCACACTGACTAGTGCAGCTCATTTTTCTATCAGAGCACTCTGTGTGCCTACCGGGATTATACAAAGGATTTTAGCATTTGGCAAAAAAATATCTCTGTCAGTGATGTTAATGTGTATAAAAAGACAATCCGGTCCCACCCGCCATGACCTCCCCCTCTGTTTTCCCTCTTACACAAATCAACTTTCTCTTTTTCACCTCATTTGTCTTCTTTTTGTTTCCCACTCAAACCCAGACACCAACACAGGCTGACGAATTATATGTAATCTTTTACTTCAGACTCACAATAATAAGGTAGAAAGAAAATAATGCAGGTGTAAATAAGATTGAATGAGAGCAGCACAGCATTGCTGGCTGTGTTTGGGAATAGTTCATAACACAAGGTGCAAACACATGCATAAAAAGCACACACTGATACACACAAACAACTACACAAAACCATTACCAGTGTGTGTGAGTGTGTTGTGTGTGCATAGATATGAGTGTATTAATATTCTCAAGGCGACAAAGCATTTCTCTATTAGCTGTCTGGGTAGCAGCTGGGGAGGTGATGCAGGCGGCGGTGCAGCTCTTGTGCTGAGGAGGAAATTGAGCATGCATTCTAATTCCTGTCTTATAAAATAAAGGTCTTGTAAAAGAAAGGCATAATTAATGAATGCTGCTCTTGGGAAAGATATGTTCTTGTTGCTATGGGAATAGGATCCACTTGTCTGAGTTACCACTACCAGAGACCTTATTCCACGCTGAAAAAACAGACTTTAATTAAATGTATTATGTCAACAGATCTCACATAACTGTTTTTGGTTAGTTGAAAGCAATAACATTGAGTTTCACTAAATAAAAAAAAAAGTAGGTTCAACTTACTATTGTTGCTTTTAACTAACCAAATACAGTTATGTGAAATTTGTTGACATAATATATTTAATTAAAGTCAACGTCTCAGTTTTTTCAGTGCAGCAAAACCATAACAAAAATATGCATGTGGAGCAAAGGGGGGGCCGAAAACTTCACTGCAAAAATGAAAAATACAACCTATCCGGGGGGAAACATTAACATTTCTTCAGTTTCTTTGACTTTGCTCTGTCTGCTCGCGTATGGGTAGAACACTCTCAGCAATCACAGCCATTGTCTTGGTATGAAACAAAGCAGGCCCTTTGTGGAAAAATCTAAAACCCGGTTCTCAGGCTCGGGCCACAGGGATAAAACAGCTGTTCAACTAATGTCAGAGTATGACTCGCTCCCAGCTGTCTGCAACTGTTGCTCCACTCTGCCTTAGCCTGACAGCAGAGAAGCAGAGAAGAGAAGAGGAGAGAAGAAGAAGAGAAGAGAAGGATCCAGCACTCCTGGGTCCTGGCAGCTGCCTAATGATCTCAAATAACCTCTGTGTTCTCCTAGCTACGCGGGCAACAACTCCCCCTGAGTGCAAGGGTGCACACATTACCCACAAACACACACACACACACACACACACACACACACACACACACACACACACACACACACACACACACACACACACACACACACACACACGGGTGTGCACACAGAAGAACAGTCACTTGTTTTCCTCGACAAACACTCACACAGGAGTCTTTGTCTGTGACTGCACAGTGGGGTTTAGACATCGTGTGGTTTGGAGAAAGACAACACACACATAAAAACACCACTCACAACTGACACAACCTCATGGAAAGAGACACAGTATCACCACATCCTCATTCTCAACGGACAATAGATGGAGACATTGATACCGGCGCAGAGTGGACGGTGAAGCTGTCTCTTTAGAGTGTGTGTCCTGGTTTACAGATAATGCAAACACTGGGACTTAATGCAGCATTTACATCATTACTTTAGAGTTTATCAATGGGCTGTTTTCTTAGCTCTTCAAAACTTTCCCCTCTGCATGTCAGCATTTTTACACACACACACACACACACACACACACACACACACACACACACACACACACACACACACACACACACACACACACACACACACACACACACACACACACACCACCTCATACTTCCTTTTTGGTATACCGATTCTTTTTTATGTAGTCTTATTTCCTCAAATTCTCCATTACACACACACAGCACGAAGTACCTTCCCATGTTATACGGACCTCTCTTTGAAGACGTCCCCATAACTCCCTCCCAGTCAGGCCTGATTCCAGACAGTGAGTAAGTAGAAGGAGTCTTGCGATGCAGGCGCTGCTGGACTGAAAGAAAACCAGACTGGCTCACTGAGTCGGACTCTGACTCTCTGTCTCTGTTTTTTCCTTTCTCTCTCTCTTCCTGTCCTCCCTCTCTCTCTATCTTTCTGTTTCTCTCTTTTTGTGTAACTCAGTATATACATTACGTTATCTCTAACACAGATATGCTTTTTGCTGTCACAATCACACAAAAACATGATTCGACTCATTTGTGAGCTTTTTTTTCTGAAAACACAAAGACACCTCATTTTTTTGCCATTACACTTCATCTAATTGCATCTAAATTGATACAATCTACTTGGATGTGATTATGAAGAAGATCCATTGAGTTATTATCATATTACTTAATATATATATGACATTTAGTGGTTCTGTGGGTTGGATGATAACTTTTGGGCCAGACATAATGGACCAAAGATTTCCCTCAGTATGAACAGTCTTTCATATGTATATTTCCTAATTTAAATTCCATTTGAATCCCATTTAGCCATCCCTTTTTGTAGAGTCCTTCAATGTATTTTTCAGGACCAGAGGAGGTATTCCTTTGCAATCACAGCCATACAATAGTTGCCAAGTATAAAGAATGGACCAACATAGCAAAACACAAATACAGGGTTGTTTGTCAAATGAATGAAGAATAATAGCAGCATGAATGTGCATTGTGGATTATTTGATTCCTGTATAAGGTGTAACAATGTTAAGAATTTCAACATTTTAAATGTGAGGGCTTTGACATATCTTTTAGTTTTAGGAATCATGTATTCATGATTTGGCCCATTTTAAAATGTGTGTCACTTTATGATAAAGTGATGAGCAGACTAGCAGTGTTAGATCTTTTTACTTAATAACTCGTAATAAGTATCCAGTCTAAGAAGTGTGAAAGCTTTAAGAAAACAATGCTCACTTCACACAGTTGTCTGAACTTCTGTATATGATATCAATTCTCTCGAATCCAGGAAACACCACAGAGACCTGTGGTACACTTCCATTTACTAACACCATTAAACCACACTTAAAGAAGCCAAACAAAAGAAAAGAGCTTGGGCTTTAGATTCCTGCTGTTGCCACATCATTGGCGACTCACAGCACCTCAACAGCCTCTTCAGACCTGCATTGATTTCTGCACAGCCTTCCACATCAGCGGCATGCCTCATCTTATTGGAAACCCAATATATCCCCTGATGCCCATTTGGCCACTTGCCAATGATATGTTTAGTGACATCCAAGCACAACAGAATTCCTGCAGGATGATGCTGACACTTGAATTGACAAAAAATTAAATAGAAAAAGTCTAATGAAGGCCTGACTGGACAAAGGAGAATAGTAGAATTTCCTGCACTGAAATATGTTGTGGTTTACACACTGAGATGAGGCATGTGTTTATGCAACAGCGCATATAGTATATACGTGCCAGACAGACAATGCCTGCTCCAGACTGTTTGCAGTGCCCTCCTTATGGACAGTGACTCACCATCTCAAACTCTCTCCTCTACCATTTCCCTGTACTCCTTCTCATATGCCACCTTCAAGCCTGCCAAATAAAGGTGTGACAAAAATGACAAAGGACTCTCTTCAGAAAGAGATGCAGCATCAGGCTGAGAAAAACACTCAAATTCAATTTCATCCCAAACATTCTCCAATCTATAGCTCTATATGCATTGCACCATTTGGTATTTCACCATTTTCCTAAAGTCAAAGGATCAGCAGGCGAGAACTCCAAAATATAAGAAATACAAAATGTGAGACGCTTGAGGATGGTCAATGGGGATTGTCGGTGTGGGAAGAGCGGATGCAGGAATGGAACGGAAGGTGGCAGGGATAGTGAGGCCGGGGATTACTGCTGATGATTAAACTCCCTAATAAATGGAGGAAGGATGAGGGGTTTGAGAAAGCATATAATGGAACAAAGTGACAGTTATGCATGGAAAATTGGACCATCGAGAGGAAGTTTGAGAAAGCGGTAATAGGTGGAGAGGGAGAGCGAGACATTGCTGCTGAGGCAAATATGCAGGGTCAGCTGATGGTGTCGATAGGCCTGAAATGAAGGTCCTGCAATTAGAGTACTGGGTTGTCACTTGAGAACACTCCTTGCTGTGCACACACATGCAGACATGTAAACACAAACAAAAAACACAAATAACATCCACACATGGATGACAACCCATAGAGACAGCTCTTAACCAATGAATGCATGCTACTATTTCCCTTTACACATAGCGTGCTCAGAGAAAAATATTATGTCAAAGGATCAGGTAGGGAACTGCACTGCTTTCGTGGTAAGACACACACACACACACACACACACACACACACACACACACACACACACACACACACACACACACAAGCTTATTCTCAACTCCTTTGTGCAATAATGTTTGCAGAGAGGCGCCTAATTTTAGGGCTTGCTGAGAGCATTTGGCAGAGCAGCATATTTTTTGTTCAAATACTTTCACTGTTGGTTGTTTAACAGCTTAGACCGCTGGTGGAGAAAAAATTACAAAACTAGGGCTGTAATAAGATGTTAATGTGAAAAGAATGTGAGAGCAAGACCGAAAAGAGAGAGAAACAAAGGCAGAGCAAGTCACCCTCAAGGACCACATCCTTTCCTGCCAGTTGTCTGGTGTGGCAAGGTGACAGCTCAACCGCACCAGTCTAGGAAAGCACACAAACCCGATTAGCTGCAGTCCTTGATTCCATGCTTAAAATCAGAGAGGGATTTCAAGAAACCACTACAGCACAACAAAAAAGAAACGTTCCAGACATTCAGGATTTCTTTATTGTTACATCATGCAAAGTTTCCAAATAGAACGTTTATTGATCATCATGAGAGATTGATTTTTCAACAGGGTGGAAAAGTTCAAACTTTCCAGAGACATGTAATGAAAAATGAAACCCGAGCAGCAGGAGGAGGGCAGATAATACGGTACCTGGTTATCTGAAGGGCACACTGTGTACGATGGACACAGACTGAAAAAGCTTCACAGAAAGCTTTAGATATTGATGCCTTTCTTTCTCCAAACCGAGAATCACAGTTCCCCTGGGACCGACGAGCTAGCTCCAGGCTCCATATGATAAGCAGCGTAGCATTTCTCCTCATCATTAACATTACAGAGTGCTCCTGACCTACACTTATGAGTAATGAGCAGATGAGGCCACGTTTGAAAAGATGGCTTGTTGTTTGAAACGGAAAAAATGTTTAGACAGAGTTGGTGTTTTGCTTGAGAAATTACAGAAAGTCCCACCAATATCAATGAATATATTTGATTACCTCTGGAATCCTAACACACAGCTGTTAGGGTTTGCTTGTTAGGGAATAGCCAATGCCACTGTAATTGAGTGCATGTTTTAGAGGAAAATGTAAGACTTTTAATGTGTTTCTTATGCACTGCTGGTACCACTTTACAATAAGACTACCTTATAAAAGATTCATAAAGTGTTTATAATTAGGTTAATAATTAGGTTGTAAACACTTTATTAATCATTAAGAACCATTTATAAACCAGTTCTAATTTTTTCATACATCAACACAGGCTCACTATTTGGCAAGATGACTAAGCCTTATATCGGCTACCTAGCTGACTTTGTCTTCTTCATCAGCCAGCATCCTTGGTATCTGTTGTTCACTGAGTTGATTCTCCCTCCATCCAGCTTGATGTTTCTTTCTGTAAGCTAAGTAGCCAATATAAGGCTTAGCAGTACAGATAAATGAGGGCTCACTATTTGGCAAGCAACCGGTCACAGTTGCCCTGTTTATCTCTTGTCTTATAAAAGCTTATTAATGATTTATATATAAGTGTTCACAACCTTATTAATTAATGAATAAGAAACTGTTCTTAAACCCTTTATAAAGGTAGTCTTATTGTAAAGCGTTACCATACTGCTTTGTGTCTGAATCAATTCCTGGATTTTTCTGGATGTTTTTAGAGAATCTTCAAAATCACATAAAACTCCACTGGCAATGTTACCAAGTAAGCCTCTCCAAAGGCTAGGGAAATCCCTGGAAATGTTCCAGATAAGAGCTGCTTTGCAGCCAAACGAGACAATTTTTCAACCACAACCAAGTGGAAGTAGATGTTTATCTTGTTCAATCAAACAGTGCTGGAAGCTGTATTTAGCTCAGACGTACCCTATCACAACTGCTGATATAATTACTGTACTGGTTGCTTTTAGTAGCTCTACTTTAATGAGAGTGAAATAACATCAACTGTGGAAAGAGAAAATGAAACAAGACAACCAGTAGCGGTAGTCTTAGGTTACCAGAAAAAGTCCCGTAAAGACCAGGACCGTTAGATGTGAAAGCATCACCTGAACTCACGCACCCACGCGTGCGCGCGCACACACACACACACACACACACACACACACACACACACACACACACACACACACACACACACACACACACACACACACACACACATACACACACACCCACGCACACACGCACGCACCCACGCACGCACTAACAGACATACACATGCACGGACACATAACCATCAGCGGTACTCATTACTGAACCTCAGCCAAGAATGCTTCTTTCATTTCTAGCCTTCAGTCTCAAAACGATCAGCGCTCACTATACCAACTTCACACTGATTGATTTATAAACATGTCTTGTTTATTGAGTAATAAAGCGTGAAAAAATCTATAAAACATAACACTCCAAGAGGCTGCTGTGAAAAACATGTCACTCAAATACACTACAATCAGTTCTTCAAAATAAAAACACCACAGCTGGCAGCCTGTATACAATAAAAAGTTAGGGCCCGTGTTGTGAGCATTTTTAAAACTGCTAACTCTCAAAAGACCAAACAGATGAAAACATTAAAAACCCTTTACTACACGGCTTCAACACTGTCCAACGCTCTCGTGCCCTCACAGCTCTGACCTGAATTAAGCTTTGTATCATTGTCCACAGCAAGCACACTCACACATGCATGCACCCACGCACAAAGGCATGCAAATCTAGCCTAAAGGGCTGAATATTAATACGGAAAGGAAACAAATTGTGTAGGCCAGCGATCGGTCTGCGTGTGTCTAGGAATGAGGGGCTATTTTGTAGCAACAAAAACAACTGGGTCATATTAGAGCAGCTCCAGTTTTCCTACTCTGCCTCACTTTATTAACAAAGTCATGATGATCTGCTGGTTATTGGATTGAAACATAATTCCCCAGCTTGGCTCTCTCATTCCCAAAATCTTCCATCTCCATCCAGTTGGCTTAGGGTTTCGCTAATGTCAGTGCTTGGCAGTCCTTGTTTGTATGGTTTTCTCACTGTGAGGCAGTCTAAGAGAAGAGTGTGTAGTCCAGGCCCTTATGTGGTGGGAGGGGTAATATTACATTGAGGCTGGGGAACCATTGAAAACATACTCCATTCAAAAAAGCAACAGAGATGATTATTAGTGTGGTAGGTTGATCAAGTCCTCGAGAAACTAAACTGCAGCCCTGAATAGCCAGCATAGAGCTATTATAGGCCACAAAACAATTACAATAGTCCTACAAATTAAAGCTATTAGATTACAGAGAGCCATTAGCTAGAATACAATTGCAACGCTTACATATACGTGTACCTCAGTCCGACAAACAAAAGCTTTCCGAGGTTCCACATTTAAAACAAGGTTTGATGAAATAGCTCTAAAGTCCACACAGTGTTTTCATTCGACTAAGTGTGGCGGCTCGTCACTCACTGTGTTTCTTGTTGTTTTCAGGGCCTGGCATAGTTCTGACAGGCTCCTGGGGATGTCCATGCTTTGGGGTCCGGCCCCTTGGCAGCCCTGCTGAGGACAGCTTCCCAAGCCTGGGGCCACTTGGGCTCTCCATGCCTGCAGTTGTAGTTGAGAGGGTAGAAAAACACACATGAGAGAGTGATAGCTAGAAGCGGTATTTAGACGCTTTTCGATGCTCATCAATCCTGTTCTATTGCCCCCCCCCCCGATAGTGTTCCCTTGTTCTGCAATGCACTTTCTTCATGTCGTCCATCGGTGTGATTGGACTGAAGGTTATCTGAGTAGAGGCTCACACATAATCTGCAGTGCTAATGAAGATGTGACCTTCCATGTTTCATTTCAAAATCAATACTCTTACTTACACACTAACTCCATGGCTCTGCCCATTAGACAAAAAGGTGGGTCAAAGGGAGAGACCGGGGGATTCAGTACTACTTCCTTGTTTCTTTCTTTATAATGAAAACAAGCGATGCATCTCATGATTAACTCACATTGTCAAAATTAAAGTAAAGTTGTTTTGCTGTAAGTGAGAGCTAATCTTCATTTGTGAGCTGCTAGATGGATTACATGGCATCATCTGCCAATCCATTACAAACATAATGCTCCCATCAGCCATAATAAGCCTTTGTGTCAGTTTTGGGTTCTGTGTACTGAACCCTATTTCATGACCAGCATGGGACAGTCTAATGGATCAAGGCTGACAATTGCTAATTATGCTAAGTGGGACAGATTATGATCCAGCATGCTTTCTCCTAACACACATTCTTGCCACTCTCCTAATAATTTACAACAGCACACAAAGGGTCACTCAGTGGGGGCCACTCAGTGTCTGTTTACACGCTCAATGTGCATGAAGTGACGATGGCTCATCCGTCACAGTGACAATAAGCTCAGTTTGTCAAAAGTTGGTAATAAATGTAACTTCATAAGGTTTGGCGAGCTTGCGGCACAATTCAAGTTGCAGCAATATTGCAAACACTGACAGTAGACGCCTTCCTGTTCCTGCCTGACGTGTCAGAGTGTGAAGAGAAGAAGATCATTTCACTTCTTCAAATAAACAAATGTGGTGGCGAGAGTGAAACACAAGAATATAGAACGCTCAATAATCAATGGAGAATATGCACGCTTGTAATATTTCATTTTGAGTTACAATAGTGAGCTCTGTACTTTTTACAAATGAAGCATTCATAAAATAATTCTTCATAAAATAACGCTTTATTAGCATTTTTAAAAATAACATTGCAGCTGTTGTTTCCATGAAAGATAATTTCTACGACTAAACGACAGTCCTACATTACCATACATCTGACCAGACACAACAAAACCTGGTGACATCCACTCACATCTCCTCTCCCAATCTGTTAATAAACTAACCTGGAAATAAGTATTTTAGCTCCGCACGTGGCTCACTGCCATGCTGTGTGTGTCAACTACAACAAGGTTACCGTGTTGCCTATTTACAGAGATGAAGGAAGTTCTAGGATATTTTACTTAAGAAAAAGTAGAAATACCACAGTGTAGGAATACTCTCATACAATTGATAGTTCTGTATTAAAATTGACACTCGAGTAAAAGTACAAAAGTATGTATTAATTATGCAGATAACCCATTTCAGAATAATATTATATGTTTTGTTTATAGTTATTGATGGATTTAGATGTTATTAAAGCCGGTAAAGGTGCAGCTCATTTTAAATACTTGTTATACTACAGGTCAGCTTGTGAATTTACTCCAGGTGTAACTAAAGGCTTATTTAAGAGTTGATTACATTTCACATCATTAATCAAAATCTGCAAAGTTACTTAAGGTACTACAGTGAATCCAAAGTACAATATTTACCTGAATTGTAGTGGAGTAGAAACACAAAGTAGCAAAAATGGAAATACTCAAGCAAAGTACAAGTACCTCAGAATTCAAGTACAGTACTTGAGTATCAACTTAGTAACTTAACACCACTGCTTATTTATATGTTAAGTAAAAAAAGAGTCGGCCACACCTACCTGAAGTGTCGGGCAGTCACCCAGCACTAGGGGCCGGGTGGCCCCGGGTCACCCACGTGAGGGAGGAGGGGGTCAGGAGACAGACACCGAAGTGGGCGTTTTTCCACCAATGTTGTGTTACATGGCAATCACACCTGCTGTTCGTCAACGAGCGGTCACACTGAGGTTGGGGAGCCAGAAATGAAGTGGACAGTCGTCACGGTTGTCCAATCTCCCCCACTCTGCAGACGACGACGAGGTGGATAAAAACAGGAGCAGGGGAGGAGAAGAGAAATGACATTTAAGTCTGTACATAAAAAGAAATCCAGGATACTTTCACCTCATTCCCAGTTTCCTTTTGCTTTGCCCCCCCTCCTTCCCTGCATTAATATGTAGGCTATACCACGAGGCACTTCTTCAACCCCTGTCTTCTCTTTAAACACTCCAGAAATATAAGAAATAGCCAGGAAAAATAGGTAGGTCCTCGGATCCTTGAGGAAAAATATTAGAATACGGGATGGTTTATATAGGCAGTGAAGCAAAATGGCGACTTTATTACGAAGGAGGAGTACAAAAAAATCCTTGCGCTGGCTGGAGCTAAAGGGAGGCACAAAAATATATTTAGTGCAGTAATTTCGACGGCAGCGAAACACTTGGTTAGAGTAAAAGGAAACAAAGCGAAGGAAAATGAGCTGAAACGCCAAACCTCAGTCGGTTTTGGTACACTCCTCGGTTCCTTACCTCGGGATTATTTCGGTTTTTAATACGGATATTATCTCGGCGGCCGTGTACAGTATTACAGTAATGTGTGTTGGGTCATGCGCGTATCCACTCCACCTTTGACAGTTGCAACTACAGTCTTGAGGCAACTTGCAAACTCTCGCGTTATTATTATCGATATCGAGTAGATTAATATTGGGGTTTCTGTCTATTAAACTCGCTGCAATACCGGCTCGTGCTGCTCTTCCGACGTAACGGCGCTCGTTCCTGACGAAAAAGGGTCAGGGCTGAAATTCCTCAAATCAACCTTCGCCAAGCATTTTAATCTAGTTGCTGCCAAATGTTCTCCCCGTGCGTCCTCCAGCTATAGCGGCTTTACCAAATCAGATGATTAGAGTCCAGACTGTGGCTATTCGTTGTCATTACTGTAGGCCAGGGCTTTAGTCAGTCACGTCAAGTAGCCCTTTCCGAAAACCACTGGAATAGCAAATGTGCTTAATAATGACTTTACTCACATCATCTGTTTATAGGCTAATATACCTGGTAAGTGTTACAGCCACATCATCTGTTTATAGGCTAATATATCTGGGAGGTATTACAGGCTTATAGATAATAAATGCTTTTATAATAATCAATCACACAATCCCAAAATTCAAGGTCAATATTGAGTTAGATGTTATAATCCTATTGATGTTAATAGCAACTCAACACACACAGACCTACAGTCAATACAATATTGGATTTGTAATGCTGTTAGTGGACTACAGGCTATGTGCATACTCCTTGCATTTTCCAATGTAAATCATTTTTAATAAGTGTTTAACATATGGCTTAAAGAAAAATCTTACTTGTATCACAGCTCATTAAATGAATCATTTATTGCATCATTGCTCACTCAGTTTCAGTAAAACAACAGAGGGTCTCTCTTTCTGTTTTTGATTGGTGCCATTCGTCATGACCTAATATTTCCTATTAGTGGAATCATTTAAAACCATGATGTAATGTAGGCTATGTAAAATGACCAGTGGAGGGCAGAAGAGCCTAATTTATGGTACTAAATTGACTATGATGATGTATACACCCAAGTATTAGGTGTATTTAGGTAAATTAAAATTATGTTTCGTTTACTAAATGATTTAAAATTATCAGCCTCTTAACATTCACTTCAAGTCCTGTTTTTGCAGACTGCGATGCTTTTTCTTTAGTATACTCTGTCCAAATGTTTAATCATGCCACTAATTTTTATTCAATAAGAATTTTACAGAATAGGATAAAAAAGTTTTTGTCTTGATGAAAATATAAAAGATTTTCAAACACATTGTGGTTTGTACTGGCTATGTCTTGTCAAATTTTGTTTGCATTAAGTTTCCACTAGAGGGCAGTATTGCCCTGCGATTCTTTTCAAGCAGCTCTAAGATCATATGGTAAGGGCCCCTGAAGCATGTTTTGCACCTTAAATGTGTAGTTTATTTTAATGGCAATGTCATGTGCATAACTCTCATCTCCTAAGACTTTAGGGGCTGGTTCATGAAACTGAGCCAGATGGTTTTTCACTCTCAACTGAGTGATAACTGCCATTTTTCTGCGGTCTCCACCCAACTGATAAAGTTAGAGCTTCTTCCTGCTCTCCTAAATGGTCGCTGATGAATACTTCACGCAGGGCTTTGTTTGACCTGTGATTCATCCTTTTACCATGGCAGTGATTTATGTTCCCTCTCCTCTGCTGAGTGAACAAAAGGCTACTTAATAGTTTTTATAACTGGCCAGGTGGAGTGGTCTTGTGCCCGAATAGGCTCTTAAAGAGTCCATCCAGCAGTTGATTGTGTTATTTATCATTTGACCTTTCTAGTGAAACTTGAGTGAGCACACATGCACTTTTTTCCTTATACTGACTTGCCTTGTGGTATCCTGATTTTTAACACTTGGGCGCTGGCCAGAAAAATAACAGTTTTCAGCTGTTTGTGCCACTGAGCAACTCCACTGGAGCAGCTGCTTAAGGGCTGCTCAACAGTAGTTGATGAGAGAGGACAGAGTGTTTCTCATTTTATTTCAGAGCTGTCAGAGGACTGAGATCCAGCTGATCAAAGCCGCTAGCAGTTAACAGTAAACAAGCTAGATAGACGGCCTCAGCATTTTAGGGAATGATTACGAAAGACACACTTTCAAAAAGAAAAGACACTTAACAGTAAACAGTAACCAATTAACTGCATCATCCAACCATCTGCTCAGCAGATTTATTCTCTGCCAGGGTTAAGAAGGCCACTGTTCACTGAGTCTGTTTATCATACATGTGCCTTGTTATCAACTTGTGAGATGCTTCATGTCTCACAGTAATTGGATCCCAGTGTGTGTGCGTCAGTTAGCAGACAGAGACTAGGTAAGTGTATCTCTTCAGGCAAGCAGCTCCACTTTGAATTTATTAAGTCGTGACTCAAGGACTCTGAATGACAGGTCAGAGCACTGGTGCAAGTTTGAGACCCCTTCTCTGTGACAAATATAATTAAGTCACAATTCAGACTGAGAAAGAAAAACAAGAATCCACAAGAGCAGCATTTCTTGGAAATGCCTAGTGTTGGATATCTAGGACACTTGGGATTTGAGAAGAGTACCACATTTTACTCAAGTGTGTCGGACAAGGACTGTTTGAGAAAATAAATGCAAACAAGTTATATTTTGCTCACAGATTTCACCTCTCAGTGCTTCAATGCCATGACAGATGCAAACCAGGTTACATTGTTTGATTGTCTAATGCTATATTAATTTTGATCTGATATGTTTTGAGTCTTCAAACTATATAAACCAACTACCTTCCTAACTAATAACTTGGCTATTTTTTGTATTTTCAGAGGACACTCTTTTACTCTCTCATACAATCTGCATTGTTGATAGGAAAACTGCCATGAAAAAAAAACTAGTAGTACAATAATGCCATCTTGTTTCAAGAGATGATTAGAAGAACTGATTTCCAAACATTTTGAAAAACTTGAAATGTCCATATTGGAAAGATGTTCTACCTCTTCTACCGTAGCTTGGATAGGGTACACAGGTTACACGGTACCCTTTAGTGTCTGCTTACCTACCTACAATACATATTAAACTCTCATGAATAAAAATGACAAAAAGTAAAACGTCATGCTAAAACTATGTTATAACAGGACCAACACTGAATCTCAATTACTTTATTCTAAAAAGACAGCTTTCATCATATTCCACATCATATGTCTTCATATCTGTAAAGCAGATAAATATGTTTCATTTTCCCTTTTTTGCATTTAAACAGCTCATCAATCATCTGACAAAGTAACCCAAAAGAGTTCATATTTACAGTACATCACATTATCCAAAAATAATACAGAGTTTCTCTCCCTTTAACAGTCAAATACTGATGTTACCCAAAGACTTCTTGTCAAAGGACGAATGAAGGTATGTTAGAAGGTTAGGTTATGTTTGTTCAGAGATTATTAATCTATTGAATTCATTTATTTAAGAGACTGAAACGTCTTCTCCTGTGTCATCAAGGTGCTTGCTTGAGTTGCGCTGGGAATCTTACATCTGGGTAGCTGTCAAAGTATTCTGATTTCTAGGCATTTGAAATCAGTGTCACATCAGGGACTGAGAGTGGGTAGAACAAAACCAAGCCTTGTCCTTTATACTTATATTTGTATCTGTGAGATGACAAACATTATAAGACGCCATGAGGCTGGCAAATGCTGCCCAGTAACAGACAAAAGCTATATTTCTCTCCAACACCATTGTTCTCTCAGGACACACCCATACTTTCATCTCAATTTTTTTTTTAATCCCATACAGTGCTTCTCATCTTCACCTTTTATCGTTTATGTTATTGCTTTATAAAGCATCGACAGTCAGTGATTATCACATTAACTGTGTGACCTCTAGATCCACTCCGTTAGAAAAGACTAAGGTACTGTGCATGTACATTAATATGTTATTCTACAACATACTGTATATATGTTTCTAATTTCTTACTGCAGATTAGTTGCAATACAAAACAACAGATTGTAGGAATGACATTCAGCTTAAAGTGTTATTGTTGATGCTGAAGACCTACATTTCCAAAACGCATGTCCTAAAAGGGAAATGTGAGTGTGTCCTGTGGATGAAGAGTTTATTAAGATTGTATTGGCTTTAGTCCAGATCAGCTGAGATTCTTTGTGAACAGGTTTGGTGAGGGAGATTGAGATCAAATGAAGCTCGAATGGCCACATGCTGGCATTGCATGTAATAAAAGTCATCATCCTCATGTTTTCAGGATCGCTTGGCTTGAGGGTTAAGGCTTTATAGAACCTTGCCAACGAGTGATTCATGTAATGACCTTAACCAGAAAGAGAGAGGAGACAACATGGATCCTGGTGGTGCGCATGACCTGTAACAGCTTATGTCAAAATTTACCCAAGTGTTCTTCTGAAAAATGCCCAAATGATGCGATCCAAATGTGACATGAAACCAAAAGGAGATTTGCTGCGATCAAGCAAATACCAGTGACAGGCCTACATCCTCACTAGGGTTGTGAATCTTACATCTTATCACAATGATACAGTGGGTACCCCTGCCTTGAGCAGGGCTTTGTCTCTGTCTCAGTGTCTGTAAACCAAATTGGCCGCGTTGAATGAGAATCCTCCAGACTGGTTGGCATCTGGTCTATAGGCTCGTCCTTTCCCCTTTCACTCTACGATTCTCCGCTCACATATCTGAAGACAGCAGCTCTTCCATGGCTCCTGGAGATGTATTGTGACAGGGGATGAAGGAAAGGGCTGCCAAATGGATGAGCTAAGAGAAGTTTCCAAAGGAGGCTGCAGAGAGAGGAGAGAGAAAAGAGGGGGGACATGATTAGGATTCACAAGGATGGAAAAAAACAGGTTAAAGTGCAGAAATAGTGTGCTGTTTTCATGCCCTATTGAAGCCTCATTGCATGGTCAAAATGTTTTTCTCTGTTAATGCACCATGAAAGTGTTGAAACACATCCTGCCTTGAAAGCACATCTGAGAAAAAGTTTCGGCCTCAAATCTTCCCTGAATCTGTATGTCACACCTTACTCCCCCAGACTCTGTTCACCATCAAACAAGTAACCGGTGTGACTGGCCTCTCTTCATTTAACTCCCTGCACTCAATCACAGAGCAACTCCCTCTATAATAAAAACAATAATTTAGCATGATAAATAGCTGACTGAATATGTAGGAGAGTAATGTTGTGCATGAAGATGGCGCCTGTCACTGATGTTGGCAGAGTGACAAAAAAAGAATGACATACAAGACTGTTGGAAAGGAAAAGCCTTCACCAAAAAGTAAAAAAAATATGTTTGATAATCACATTACAGAGAATTTCTTTATAAATTGTAATGTTAAAGCACAGATGTATTTCTAGATTTACTATATCTATACAGCCAACAGTATATGCTTCTACTACGTCATTCTTGTAGCACTGTGTGTGTGTATTTAATAAAGCTCTAAAAAAGGAAGGGAATTATGACATTAAGCTAATCAGCATATAATAAAAAGCCTTTTTTCCTGAATGTCATTATCTCCTGTCTGATATTGAAGCAACTGATGCAACCAGGTGGTTTCCCTGACAACGAGCCAGCTCGTTCCATCCTGGAATGACACTAGGAGTCGGCGGGAAGCAGACTTTCCTCTCCCAGACTAAGCCCCCCTCTCCTGAAAGTCGAGGAAGACGCGCCACCTGTCTCTACACACAGACAGATGTAACGCGGCACCGGAGTGAACCTGAACCAGGAAACGTCGGAGAGTCACTAATATGACTAGAGACTTGTACAGACACAGAGAAAACAACTTCTCTGATGGAAAACCTTTTAAATGAGCTCCCAATGGAGTCATCACAGCCTAGGTGCACCAGAGGAGGAGGGGCGGATAGGAAAGCAGCACCCAGGCAAAATTTGAGCTTAAGAGAAATGTCATGTTTCTTTTTTTTTTCTGTCTGTCAAGCTCAGAGTTTTATTCATATTTTAATTCAGAGCTACAGTTCAGCTGGCAGGCGCCACATGAGTAAAGCTCTGCAGCGATGGGTAACATCACAGGGGCAACAAGGTTACCAAGACAAGTCTCATGCAGCAACCAAGGTGCTGCCGACAACATATCTTTGATTTAGTGAAGGGGCAAATTTTGTCATAATGTTTCAGCTAATAACTGAAGAGCCTGAAACATGCATATGGCTACAAACAAAGGCATATAATGATTTAGATGAAAATGTGATGTGTTGAGAAGGAAGAAGGGACTAGGTTATTATAAAGATACACCGACATCCAGAGGCTTAGCAGAAGAAGGAGGGCAGGTCCCCCCCGGGTTCTGACCTGAATCCTCCCTCCCAAAGCCTTCCAGATGTTACAACAACCCCTGCATGGTTCACACTACCCCAAGAGAGCTATGGCTCCGGGGTGTGGAAGACATCATCCTTACCTTTCACTGAATAACTGATAGAACACTGCTGAAAAAACAGGACATACTGTAGGTGAAGAAATAATACAAGATACATGCACTATCTTTGTGCTGAAAGAAAAAAGGAAATAACTTTCACAACCATAAAGAGGTTGCAGGAAAAAGGAAATAAAGAACACAATGTAACCTATAGCAGCGAAAATGGAGGATGGGCAAATTTACACTTGCAAAAAACGTTGATTTGATATGATTTGAATTTCAACCATTATTGGTCAACATGACCTCAAACGTCACCTCAAAGGTGGCTGCAAAAGTTTCTTAGAGTTACAATGGGTGCCAAAAGTTTTTCAGTAAAACTGCACCCCACACAAGACAAACAGGATGGTTGAAATTCTCAATAAAGATTGAAAAATGAGATGAGTGTTCAACAATCCAAATGTAAGGAGTACAGTAAAAAGTGTCACGTTTTTGAGGAATTAATGTCCCCTTATTTAAAATAAGCTGTGATTCAGAGTTTCTGCGTCTTTCACAAAATGTCTGCTGAACAACTCTGTGTTGTGTAGAACATCAAACTCATAAAAACATGTTTCCATTCATGTAGTCTATGCTAGTGCTAGAGGAGCCAGTGAGAAATACCCCGTGGACAGCATTCTCAGCAGTGATCTGATAAAATACATGTATCAAATGTTTTCATGTGCTGTTCAGAGCCTTAAGCTACTTCAACAGACAACAACCACCTAACCTAAGAAGTCACAATAATAAACCCCAAAGAGATACTGCAGTGATTTAGTATTGCACTTCTATTCATGAGAGACAGGTACAAGAAAAATAATGCTTTTGGAGATTATCTATACAATTCGGTCACAGACATGCATTTTTGGGAATTCATACTCTTGTTTTTTCTTTTCGTTTTTGTGTGGAGAACAACATTTCCAACAATAATTTTCAACAGAAGAAATGTGATTTCATGTTGTGTGTGAAATGCTATTACAGTGCTTCGAGCGAGTGAGCCTGCTCCAGACAGATTAGCATAGAGCGGAAAGTAAAGGACCCCACAGGCGAGGATGAAAATCAGACCACGCTTCCTTTAGCTATTCAAGCTCCTTCATTAACCTATTTACCCATCTCATTTCTTTATAATACATCAATCTCTACACCTGTTTTTTCTCTATCTTTAAAAATCTCACCTATGTTGTGCTAACTATTTTTCCTCTTCTTCTCTCCAGAATTAAAATCATCTCTCAGGTGTACGAGTACACTTTTCTATCATTTGTCCTTATATTATATATTTTATTTTCAAAAGGAGTTTCGTGAGACATCAGGAGAGTTCACATTGCCTGTAAAGGTTTAAGAAATCACAGAAGAATGCTTTACCAAAGCTGCCTGAGTCTTGTAAGGGTCCTGATAAATCGTGCTATCACGGCTCAGATCAGAGACAAATACACATCACATTCAATCTTATTTGTATTTTCATCTTCTTTTCAACACCTATTGTGGGATCAATATTTAATCTTTGGTAAATCCATTGCAGATGAATCAGATCTGACAGGCAGTATGACACAAGGCTCCACTAAATCACACCAGAATTGAAAATGTATTGGGAGAATCTTTCAGGGACAACAGCTGAAAGTGTGTGTTTAAAATGCTTGAGTTATTGTGCAACGAGAGGCGTTTTGTTTCTCAGCGCCAGCCCTTCTCCCTCCACTCCATCGCTTCTCCACACACATCATCTACCATTTGCTATCGAACATCATCTTTTCTAACAAAATCTGCACTTTTATTTAACCTTACAGTGTCTCAACCACAGCAATGGTACTAGCTCTGTGAGGCTGCACTCAGACAAAGTGTACATGTTTACTCTCAGTTTAGCATGCTAATGTTTTTTTTTAAAAGGCTGTGATTTTAACGCTGTTCCTGTGAAACAATACAGTTTTGTTCAACAATAAATTATGTTAGCTTTTTTCCCCTACACAGATACTTTCAGACTTTACAACTGGTAGAATATGAAGTACTTTGAAAGGAATTGGGTTTCTTTAAAGGCAGTTTTTGATTTTAAGGCAGTTTCAGAGAGACATTGCAGTTTTAATTACTTGAACAAACTGTTGTCTATCATAGATTACCCCACCCACCCTCTCCACCTGCAGCTGGAAGGTCAGCAGAACTCCTTCTCCAACAGACTGCTCCAGCTCCTCTGTCACAAGGACAGGTACAGGAGAACATTCCTGCCCACTGCAGTAACTCTGTACAATAATTCCCCTCTGTTCTGGCAGACCACTCACTGCTCCATAGCCTCTTTGTTACCTGGACATAACATGCACATTTTACACTTTACACATAATTGTACATTTATATTATATTTTCATTTAATATTCCATTTCATTGCACTATTTTATGTGTATATTTGTTATTTTTATCATATTGTATTTTGCTGCTGTAACACAAACATTTCCCAGTTTGGGATGAATAAAGTATTTCTGATTCTGATTGAAGGATTTTTGCTTAATTCTCTCACCAAGGTACACATATATATATACCTTGGTATACCTTGATATATATATATATATATATATATATATATATATATATATATATATATGAAACCTTAAAACTAGAAAATGAAGTAGTTTGTCAAAATAGATTTTTTTTACTTTCATAAGAAAGTAAACCCAATATGGGTAACATTCTTTAGTCTTGCCTTGTCATGTTAGAAAACTAAATATTGGACTAATGCTGACCAGAGGAGGGCACTGTCGCGACAATTCTCAGAGTTATTACGATTTATTGTGGTTTTGAGACATTTTACTCAAAACCGCGAATATCATGTGATGATAGAAGAAAAGCCAGTGGAGCCCAAACGTGTTTTCATTCACTGGAGACCGTAAATGTCTGCTTAACACTTGTAGGCAATCTATCAACAGCTGTTACGATGTTTCAGTCTGGACCAAAGTGGTAGTCCACCCCCAAAACCACATCGCAATTTGTCAAATCATGCTGTGTTTAAGCAGTTTAAAAATATAGTGATGCAGTGACATGAGTAAGCCTGACAGTTGCATAAACTTTGCTGAAGTGTCGGTTGTCATGTTGTAGTAGATAATGACAGGACAGTCATTCTGTTTTTTTCATGTCCACACTCAGACCTTTATCCCCTCTGCCCTCATCCAACACTATATCACCACCTCATCACACTCAGCAGTTAAAACATCCCCCATTATCACCGCTGCAGCTGCTTCACACACCGTCCTTCTTTTATCACCTCTGAATACCCTCCAACCCTATGAACCTCAGGTGTTTTATAAGGCCACCAAATTAGCTTGCCCTTATAGCTTAGTGTCAGAGCCTGGTGAACTGGCAAATTGCATTTGCATTGCTCTAATAGGAGTGTCAGACAGCAATTTAATTCTTTCTCCTTACCAGTCAATTGCATTCCATCTCTCAATTTAATTCAGTTTGATTAAATTCAACATTCTTGATTGACACGAATGCAATGGAAAGTTTAAGAGGAATGAGCAAAAACCAAATAGATGAAACAATAAATGAGCACTGAGGGAGTTAGGTAGTTCTGATCCAATAGTTAAAAGACACATAAAGCTGGGTTCAGTCTGGCCAGGTATTATGCTGCGTACCATCCCCAATTTCTCGATCATTACATTTCTGTCACTTTCTTGTGAAACTTTGAGGCAGAAATGCTAAAAGTTTATGTGAAAAAGTTCACAGTTCTAACTGATTTTCAATGTACATAATTTGGTCTTTTGCATCATCATCCGCTCAAAGAAAGGGTGGTTTGTGTGTGGTTAATGATCATTATAATTGAATAACAGCCCAATTAAGTCCTTCATATACTGGTTGTTCTTCTTGTGTGACTGCTACTCTTTAATTGCAATTGGAGATTCAAGTGGTTGTAATCAAAGGCCTTTGTAAATGTAAGAATCAATAACTTGTCCAGTGTCTGTTTTTTGTTCATCATTCAGACCGATAAGGACTGTTCTTTGATTGCAGTAGTTATTTTCCTAAATTGTTCAAACTATTTTATATTGTGCTATTCGATGTCTTCGGATTCATTTATTACATTTCTAAATGTCATCTCACAGTCAGGAGCCCACATCTATGGCTTAGATCTCCGGTTTGTAGTACTAGGTGTCTTTCTTTTATATCTCCTGCTCTGTCTCCCTCACACTCACTTCTCATATTGCTGTGGGGTGGTGGAGCTCTCTCAAAATCTCTGGCTCTATACGCGTATGATTTTGTCTCGACAAAACACTTTCAGGTCCCAAAGGTGGATCATGGATAGATTAAAATCGGCATCAAACCAAGAGTTCTTTCTATAATTTCTGTAAAGCTTTTACCTCAACGCAGACAGAGGAGAGAAAGAAACCGTAGCAGCATGGGCAACATGAATGATCAGAAAATGAGAGTGAGCATGACAGATTGCAAAGACCACTTCATTTACTTGTTTGAATGGAACTGGTGATTGTAAGAGCCCTCACATTATCAGTTCATAATGAACAGTTGGTGGCATAAACACTTCATTTCACTGCATTTACAAATGTACTGCTCTGTTTTAGTCAAATGAATTTATGTCAAGGCAGATTGGACAATTTGGAGAACATTTTATGCACTTGTTTTCATTTTATTATTTTTGCAGACAATGTTCTGCACTCCATGGTGCCCCATGAATAAGAAGACAGCAGACAAAACCTCCAGACGCTATTGTTAGAAAACTGAATTACTGACGTACATTGGAAACAACTAAAGCATAAAGCATGCAGCACATCCCCTCCTTTGAGACATGAGCTCATGGTGATGCTGCTGCTGATAAAACAGTGAAAAATCTCTAAGTTGCTCAGTGCATTTGGCTCTGAACACATAATGAAAAGAAACATGACACCACTCATCCATCAAATGATTACATACGACTTAATAAACGTGTAAAACCCTTGACAAGTTAACACCATTTAGTCCTATAGTATACTTCTCGAAAAGATAACCTATTATCAAGGAACCTTTGGGTAACATTTCATTGAAAAACTGAAGGATTAAAACAATATCCAGGTTATATTTGAAATCCAGTTTGAGAGGAAGGAAATTGTGTGGAAATGTAATTTGATGACTTTCCTAGCCATGAATGAAAATAGAAAACAATTACGTTCAACAAGCACAACAAAAGCTGAAACAGGTTTGCAAGAAGCAACTGCTGAATCAAGGTCAGCAGTGATTGACGAAGCCAGTTATTGATGACTGGATAATAAAAGTGTTTACCAAAGCCATCATTCAGCGGCCGGGCAGCAAATCAAGAGCTCCTATCAATAAAGCCCCACGCAGCCACAAACAATTGCACTTCCATGTCCAACTCCACGAATGTCACAGCAGGTGCGCGTGGTCTCAGACTACTTCCACCCAATTTAGCCAAACTGCTCTCCACTCTCTTTCTTTCCCTGTGCACACATATACTCACAGAAACATTGTTACCCAAACACTGTCTAGTTACTTACTTCTACTTAGGAGCTGCAGATTGCGGACCTCTTCTCTGACCTGCAGCTGGAGGACTTGTTGGAGGACCTCCTGCCTCAGCGTCTCCTGGACGATTCCCATCCTCTCTAGCTTTTCCCCGTTCAAACGAAGCAACGCCCGTCCTGCAAGGAGGAGAGGTACATCAATGAAGTTCCTCCTTTTATTTTGTAAAATAGGCATCTTTCAACCCAATTATAATATTCACGGTACTGCAGCATAAATAATACAGTACCATAAGAGTCATTCAATTTAGCCCATGTATATTTGTCATTATCAGAATCAGAATTCCTTTATTCGTCTCACAGAGTGGTCATTTATATTGTTACAAAAGGTAAAACAATATGAGATAAAGGGCATGCAAATTACAATTTACAGAGTACACATTTGTAATAAAAGTCATGTAATCAAAGTATACTTTCAGGTAGAAAAGTAGCAGCAGCAGCATTTATAAAATAAATGAAGTGTAACATGTAGAATGTAGTGTGGTATCAGCTAGATAACAAAGGTACAATTATATTTTATATCGCACAGAGTATTAAAACCATTTCATATGATATCATTTTTCAGAAGGCCTAAAAAAAAGCAGCAGGAACACTTTTTATTTGTGCCATAGACTGGATACAGGAATATATATTAACTAATAAATCTATTTGTCTACTAATAAATTGGTGAGTTTGAGATACCGCAACTTTATGCTGAAGATCTATGTGTGTGCTACCTTTTACCTTTGTATTCAATGTTAGGATTTAATTACCTCATACAGTTGCATTCAAGTAAGTCTAACTCCCTGGTGTTATAAGATGATAATATATAAATCATCCACTGTAATCACTGATTCTGCACATGTATTTCAAAGGGATATGCAACCCTAAATGTAAGAGTGTGAGGACTTAGCTATTGCATGTGTGAAGAATGTGCATAGGTGCATTTATGCTGTAGATTTACTATGTGATTTCCATGCATACAGTGTTAATTTCCTGGTTAGCACTATTTAGTACAATAAAGAGTCTGCCACTGCTCAGGTTGGCTGGATCTTTACTACAGAGTTCCGAAGTTAACCCTGGGGACACACACACATTTAACATACCATTACCCAAAGTAAACAGATTTTACAACCGAGCTGCACTCACATAAATACAAAGGCAATATGCAAAACTTGGACAATGTGGTAATACAAGCACGCACACACACAGGTTACAATAGGTATGGGAGCTGTGTCCTTCACCGGTGCAGACAGAAGAGGAATCCATCATACTTGCAGTGGCTCTGTACCATGCCCAAATCATAATTAGACTCATTACTCATGCAGCTCACTCTCCATATCATTCCATACATTCCTATTTCCTTCCAGAAGACATCCCTGCATGCTCTGTATCGCGGTCTTTCTCTATAGTATGTTCTCATATCATGCACATAGCAAAAGTTTACTTTCCAGTGTCTCGCTTTATCACACACATACACATACTCAAAATATAGATAATTGGACACAATAACTATGTTTGTTGTTCCTTCACTCAACAGTAGCTAATGAGCACATCTGTCTAAGTAGTGCAAGAGAGAGAAAAACGAAACAAAGCATAACATAAGAAGACAAGGCAAAGGTAAATGAAAAGAGAATAGAGTCCGACTAATATATATATTATATATTTCCCTAACAGAGTCAGGTTTCATAACAACAGGCCTGAGGGTGTAGGAGATTTATGTGAGTAATATAGTGATAGACCGAGGCAGGTCTGTTGTGACCCACAGTGGACCCAGCCGGGGCTAAGTGCCTCTCAAACATTTGGTAAAAACGAATGTAACATGCCCCAAGCTGTATTGTTCCCATCATCATGACCTCAGCAACATAGGGTAAAGTAAAAGCACTGCATCATTCCTTTGCCCATTTTCCCTAGAACTGATACTAATGCCATACCACTGTATTCTAACAGAAGAAGGATATTGTGACATTTATTTTACAATTTTAGCACTCAATTGACTGACTGTGCACATTTTGGAAGAGAAGTTAGTTGTTTTGTCAGCGTATTACGACTTTTGCTCCATCTTTGCTCATGTGGATTGTATTATTTTTAATCAGTGCAGTGGCGTGCAGTGTCTTGCTTATACAAACTGAGGAGGCAGTCGTCAGCAAGACATCCTAAAGTGTCTTGAAGCTCTTCAGTATCAAGACATCCTCTTTTAATCACAATAATTGAAATATTGTTTCACTGCCAACACTTTTGGATTGCGCCCTCAGGCACTTGCATAAGGGACTTTTCTATCTTGAAGCCTCTGGCAGAATTTCAGTTCTGTCCCTGGGTGAGGGGACATGCGAAGCTCTTCACCATCTGGCACTTCTGTTGATGTCTACCAGCCCCTTAAAAGTTGAATATTCTACAACTGGAACTCATTATATGTTACTGGACTTCTAGTCAGTATTCCCATGTTTTCATACATTTGACTCATCTGCTGAACCATACACTCTTACAAGTGAAACTCCAGCTCTCTGGAGGTCAAGGTTTCAGTTTCAAAAATGCATCTGATTCAAGTATTAAAAACTTAGAAAATTAAGTATTTAATTCAATTTCTTATAGATGCTAGTTATCACAGGTATATTTGTCCGTATATTTTAATTGTTAAAACAGTCGTTTTTTTTGTTGTTAAAACAGCTTTTTTAAGGTTGAGTGATTGACACCTTGTAGTTTTAGGACATACTACTGACAAAGATGTCAGAGGGTATTAGCATTATATGTTTTATTACTCAAACGTTAACCCTTGAGATATGATGTTTAGGTTTTACTGGACCCAGGCAAGCTAATTGAGGACAGAACTGTCAGCCAGTACTTGCGTTTCAACCAGATGGGCTGGAACAATGCAGACAATAGCTGCCTCTACAGTGTGTAAGTCTCCACTGTCTGGGAGACTAAGCCATGACAAACCAGTTAGCTTTTGTCATGGATTAATGTGTGTGTGTGTGTGTGTGTGTGTGTGTGTGTGTGTGTGTGTGTGTGTGTGTGTGTGTGTGTGTGTGTGTGTGTGTGTGTGTGTGTGTGTGTGTGTGTGTGTGTGTGTGTGTGTGTGTGTGTGTGTGTGATTCAAAATAAGGCAGATTATTTCCCTCTCCTCAGAGTCCAGTGGCTCCCTCATTCCAGCACATGAAGTGGAACAACTCATTTTGTGTGAGCACAACTATCTTGTGGATACAACAACAATCACTTTCCTTTTATTTTGTGCCCAGTTACAGTTATTTTTTACACACGCACTTGCACACTCATCAACCTCTTTAACCCATGTCTCCAACAGCCCTCTGGTTTGTGTTTGCAATATCAGTACCAGTGTGTCCTAGAAAAAACACTGTCCTAGGTTTGTGTGGTAGTGTGTGTATGTGTGTACAAATGACACAAAGCCGATAAATGGAGCTCAAATCAATTCCCAGCAGACAGACTTAATGCAGCTCCTAATAATTGCCTGCAGATAGGGAAAGTAGTGCTGTCACAGGGAAAAAAGAGACACAAAAACAAAAGCTATTTCAATGGAGATCGCTTTTCTCAATTTGGCTTCAAAATAAATTGCTTATTAACAACGTCTGTGGGCAACTGGGAAACAGTTCTCCTCAGCTATAGGACAATAATGACACTTAAGCCCACCTAAAAAGCAATTTGAAAGGGAGGAAGGTAATGGCTTCCTTATAAAAGAATAAGCTTTGGATTAATCCTTTGATAGTAGAGCAATTCAGTCCATGCTGTCCCTAAACGCCTTTACTATATTACATCCTTACCAAGGTAAGTGTGTAGCCCCTAACCCCCTTTGTCCACAACTCACTTAAACTTTTAACCTATATATTGTATTTTCCCTTCCGGTCTACATCCCATCTGCATCCTCTGCAACTCACACATGATAAAAACATTGTGAGCTGCATCTGTATATATTATCATGATAATCAAAAAAATAGATTACTGCATGTTGTAAATTCATGCAGCAGGAATGTAATGCAATCTGAAAGACCACATTTTGAGGTTGTGTAGCCTGATCTCAGTATGTTAATTAAATATATGCAGCAGCAGCAGCCATGAAAAAGTAGAGTATATATATATATATATACACACAGTATATTTACAGATGACAGTTTAGTGACTGTCTGAGAGAAAGTCTTCGAACATGCTGACCTACAGTGCCTTTGCATTTTCTTGTCATGGTGCACGCAGTGTTGACTAAATGCATAAAACATAAATGCTTATTGTGAATGCAAATTGATCAACTTTCACTATTCTGACAACTAGTCTGGCTACACATATATATATATATATAGCACTGCTATGAGAAAATCTAAAGGTGTGGTTGAAGCACAGTTCCTCGTTAGTATAGTGGTCAGTATCCCCGCCTGTCACGCGGGAGACCGGGGTTCAATTCCCCGACGGGGAGGAATAACATTTGGGCGGTTTTGGCGAAGTCCATAGGGGCTTGGCCTGGGAACTGGAAGGTCACCAGTTCAACTCCCCGAAAGACCAAGTGCCACCGTGGTGTCCCTGAGCAAGACACTGGTTACCTACACTGCTCCTCGGGCGCCGTACATAATGGCAGCCCACTGCTCCTAACACTAGGATGGGTCAAATGCAGAGACCGCATTTCGTTGTCCTAGTACTTGTACTCTGTGCAATGACAATAAAGTTGAATCTTCAATCTTCTTCATCTTCTTAAGATCTTTTAATAAAAACAACACCATGCAAATTCTAAATGAACAAAGAGAACAATCAGTCTTCAAAGTTGCAAAAATGTGCTTTAAATTGTCACTCTGCAGTAAATGTTGATTGCATAGACAAATGCTTACCTATACCATCAGTGTTTGGATTGGTTCCATATGAGTATGCTATATGTAATGATATGAGACAATCAATCTTAGTTCATTACAAATAAATTAATGCCAATAACTAGGAACTAAAACGTTCAAGTCAATGTACTGCAGACTGTAATATGATATAAGTACAAATATCTTAAATTGACAAGAATTAAAGTGTTTTTGTCACACACCAATGGTAAATCAGGCTTGCCTGTCAACTAGAGAAGCAATCACAGATGTGATTTAGGGAACACCATTCATCCTGACCTTTCTCTGTGGTGGATCAGAATTATAATCACATTGCACACAGTCTGACGACCTATTTCCTGCTTTTGACAAGCATTAAACTGAATCAGAGTATCTAACCTTGTCTGCTTCTACCGACAATATTGGGGAAAGAAGAGACAGAGGCTAACATCAGTCATGATACAATGAATAAGAGTATAACAAAAGATGGCAGCATGAACCTTCACACACACACATATTAGATATAAAAGCAAGAGCGAGTGAAGAAGCTACACTGATCTCCCCAGGCAGCTTGTTCCACTGTAATGGTGCCATTACTGAGAGACCGAGAGAGAGAAAATTACTACTGGGTCACTGAACTAAGATGATTCAGACACACAATCCATTTCTAAGTTGTGGGTGTGATCCAACATCCCTCTGTTTATGTGTCTTTGATGCTGACCATATGAATCAACAACAAACGGCATATTCACACAAAATTTGCGCAAGAATAACCAGAAGTTTATAACCCTGCCAAAATGAAATCCAGCTGGACATCAGCAAGTGAATACATAAGAATAATTGGATCTAAGCCTCTGCCTCTGTCTCTCTTGGTTTTCGAATACATAAATAAAAAAGGATCAGATCAGAGCTGCTGTAACTATGGCAGTGGCAGCATTATTAACACTGTGTGTGTGTGTGTGTGTGTGTGTGTGTGTGTGTGTGTGTGTGTGTGTGTGTGTGTGTGTGTGTGTGTGTGTGTGTGTGTGTGTGTGTGTGTGTGTGTGTGTGTGTGTGTGTGTGTGTGTGTGTACGTAAGTGAGTGGTGGCTGACCCTACGGCGTGGAACAGCAATCTGTTCACTGAGAAAGGAACTGCTCTACCGTCTGGTCTGTCAATGTGTGCGACTAATGTGTATTTGTGTGTTTTTGTACACATTTAAATGTACCTGCTCATGTGTGTCTATTGTGTTTGTGAGTGCATACACTCGCATGCATTTATGTGGGCTTTCTAACAAATAAATATATATGTGTGTGGGGGCTGGGGTGTTTGAACTCGAAACACGATAACCCACCATTCTTTCCGCAGCTTTCCCTTTCTACTCCAAAAATAGGCTGCACTTTCGTTACCTCACATGAATGCCTTTTAAATCTCCTTTGGAGAGATTTGGATGTAAACCTGTTTCCAGTTGAAAAAGCTAAGCTGTGGAACCACAAACCTAAAATAAAACTTATGTGACATTTGGTAAGCCTTTTATGGCATTTGGTTTCCAATATCTTTGTCTACAGAAGCATCTCTGCTGGGCTGAATCAAAGGAGCTGAGGTGAATAGACAAGGGACTGGGGATATCACTGCGAGGGAAGAACATCTATAAAGACATCTCCTATGTAGGTCATTTAATCAAATAAACGCGTTGATACGTTTCAAATATGAAAAGTAGTCATTATCAATCATTACAATAAATGAAGCTGAAACAGACCCATGGTTTCTGTGCATGCATCTGTGTGTGTTGTACAGTACCTGTGATGGCATGATGGGAAAAGGCCTCTACATATGTCAGGTAGTTGTGAGGACAATGTTTCTTAAGCCACTTGCAGACATCCTGCTGAGTCCACAGCACCACAGGTTTGGACAGACTGGACAGAGTAGGGCTGGTGTGATACACAGTGAAGGCTTCACCTGGACGCAACTGGAACACAACAACAACAGAGTATTAACAGATGCACTGTGCTGCTGCATGTGTGTAGGTACAGTATTAGCAAGACAGAGTTTGTGAGTATATGTATGTATTCATTTTCTGAGGTGCAATATGATGCAGGTTTGATGATTGATATTCCCAGATAATTACCTTGTAATCACTATAGCTTACTTAAATTTCCAACTTGCTGGATTTTCTCATTAACGTGAAATTAGCTAGGAAGAAGTTTTGTAATGCCATTTGTAACAAAATCCCTTCAGGTAGTACATTTGCAAATAAAGTAGTGCAATGAAAAGCAGCTTATTAGGGGTTTATACAGTAACGTGAAGTCAGCAGTGTTATCTCTCAAGTAAGAAATGTGTACAAGTTTAACCACCAAACATTTTCAAAAGCTTTAGCCTACTCTTCACATTCTGAAATTAACATAATGAGCTCAAATGTATCCCAAACTAACAGGGAACATAAAGTTTAAAAGCTTGTAGGCAGGGTAGGGGAAACAGATGCCGTTCATTTGATTAAAAGGAGCACTGCACTCGGTCTTTGCCTTTCAGCCCCAATTTAGAGAGACAAATGTAACGCTGCTATCTGCTGCTATATGTTCTCACGCAGCAGGTAGAAGATATATTTTCTCATGTATGTCAATGTTCACATTCTGTACAATGTGACACTTCACCCCTCTACCAACGACATATCTTGATACACTAATTATATTTCGTATATTATTTTCCCCAACATTGGCTGTGCAGTATCATGTTATGCTGTGATCTTTTTACAAAGGTAATTTTTGGTGACAGTGGTATCTTCATTATGCAGCGACTAATGCTGCAATAGTGTGATTCTGTCATACAGTCTTTCAACAACAGTATGTGTCTTTATTCCTCTCATACTCCATTTCTCTCTCCTAAAAGATTTCAGGCTTTTTTCTTTGTCTGTCACGACTCATGGCTCTGTGCGGGGAATTAATAGGGTCATTAATAAAGTCACATCCAGTTCATATAGGCCGGAAAGACAACCACTCCTTGTCCCCTCAGCTCTCTTACTTGTGTGACTTTGTCTCATATCTAAGCCATTCATTCATGCTCTGACTGTGCCAACTCCACAACAAAGGCTTTGGCAGATTTTCAACAGAAAAACACAGAACTGCTGCCAAACCTTCCACTCCATAACTGACTGCATTTAATGGGATTATGTATGCTGAAATGTCATACACACAAATGCAGCTTGCACACACTTTTGTTGCTTAATATCCAATGTTCTCCTCATCACTTTTTTGTTAATGACACTAATACCAGCTCCCAGAGTACTTTCACATAGCAATAAGTGATGGACACAGGTTCATATCTATCTACATATTTGCCTGCAGTTGTAATTTCCACCTGTCAATTTAAGCACCAATGCTTTGTAGGCCATAATTGAAAACAACTCCATGTGTTCGCCCGTTTCATAATTACACACATACTTCTAATGCAAGTAAAGCCATTTTAATAACCCCAATGTACTGCCCCAGCCCCCATCATTAATTGAGAATGAGTTATGGCCCGTCCACATGGTTCCGTTGCATTGACACTTGACGCACCTCCTGTACACATACAGGGACACAAGCAGGAGGAACCAGGCATGGAGGGAGGTGGCAGAGAGTGGGTGAAACTGGTATACATTCGCCTGTTTGGGGAGTTTATATCCAGTGTACTTCGTTTTAACATTGAATGGACAGCTAGCAGTATGATTTGTTATTGGTTGCGTTAACCCCAAGCGCCAGACACGCCCTCCGAGCAACGCAACGCGACGGAACCGTGTGAACGCTGCGTTTGAAAGGTTGTGGAAAGGCTCTTCCTTGTGGAAGATTGAATGTGGACAAAGGGGGTTTCCTCATTTGTGAATGGTCATATTTAACTTCATCCTTTCTGCATTTTTCCCACTGGCCAATTACTCAGGTAAATTGGCAATCTAGAACTTAGTTTTACCATAGACATTAACATGTATACAGAGATGCTTTCCAAAAGATGACCGACATAATCTGTAAACACATATCATCGTGACTAAGCTACATGACATTGCATCAACACATAAGAAAATACAATAAAGTGCATAATTTAAACTGAGATCATAGCATATACGTTGTGCTGATGAAAATATGTAATATTTTGGACATTTGCTGACACTTGTAAAACTGTACACTAAATGTTATTAATAAATACATCCAACCAAAGGGAAGGTGGCAGACACAGGGGGGAAAAGTCAGACAAAAGAAATAGACAAATAGAGCAGGCAGTGTGCAGAGGCAATGGGTAACTCTTTGACTGAGTAATGGCCTTCATCATCAAGAAGCCAGACAGAAGGAAAATGGAATGATAGCTTCTCTTTATTTTATCCCTCCTTCGTTCCTCTTCCTCCCTCACTTTTACTCCCTTGTTCTCTGGCCATCCATCAGACCATATCTCCTCTGGCCAGTTCTGTGTTTGCCTGTTCACCCTTTACTACTGCCCCCACTCCTGAGACCTACTTCTGTTCAGCGGGAGGAGCTCCCACATGTATTACGTTCAGGAGAGAGATGGAGGGGCTGAATAGGCAAAGTGGCGGCTGTATATGGGGCAGAAGTCTAATGAGAGGTGGAGGACAAAGAAGGACAGACAGAGGGGGGTAGGTAATAGATAGGTATGTTGTAGTAAGCAACAAAAGGGCCAGGACAGTTGGCCAAAGTCATGTGTTTTAGCAGTCCTCACTTGATTTAACATGAAAATATTGTGTTACTTATATACACATATCTTGTATTTGATTGAGGCCAATACAATCAAAGAAAAAATAGCCTGAAAAATAAACTATGCAGCTGCACAGTGCATGTAGATCTTCATATTCATATTTTTAAGTCTAACTTAGATGGTCTGTTTTAAATAAAGACAGGTAGTACTTTGTCACCATGCTAGCTGTTTCATGCTATAAACATAATGCTAAATGTCCGATGGCTGTATCTTCATGTACAGATTTTTTTAGTCTTCTCAAATAACTATTATTGACCCACATGGACCTTTTTATATTTCATTTCTCCTATGCCTTTACTTTTGTGGAAATTAATGCAATAAATTAATTTGCTGATTCTTTGTATCAACAAGATGAGTTCTGTCTCTGTGATATTGCTGTGTTCCTTCTCCTCCTCCCTCTTACTAGTCCACACACTCCGACTTTTTTCTCTGCACTTCTCGATTGATCTTTGTGTTTGTATCCTCTGAAAGCTTATTTGTCCTTTCCTGCTTTCTTTGTTCCATCATGTCTCTTATCCCGCCTCTACCTGCTCCTCGTAAATTTTATCCCCGGCCTGCCTGACATCGTCCATCCTCCCTCGCCTCACCTTCCTCTCTCTTGTTTCCTCCCTTCCATCTTCTTTGTGCCTTGACTTCTGTGCATGGAGCTACTTTTTGTCCATTAAGGTGCATACTGTAAGTTTTCTTTTTGCGATTACAACTGCATGTCTTGCCTCTCAGTGTAACTGAATCAGGATAAGCCAAAAGTCAGCAGAGCGTGGTGAATCCTTGAAATTCTTTCTTTGTGACCGTTTGTGATGTGTCTCTGCACATCCTGCCCAAGATTGATCAATGATGCTACGCCAATTAGCAGTGTGTGTGTGTGTGTGTGTGTGTGTGTGTGTGTGTGTGTGTGTGTGTGTGTGTGTGTGTGTGTGTGTGTGTGTGTGTGTGTGTGTGTGTGTGTGTGTATGTGTGTGTGTGTGTGTGTGTGTGTGTGTGTGTGTGTGTGTGTCTGTAAATCAATCTGGGATTTATATATTTATAATCTGCACGCCATGCACTCTACCTCACACCTGCCTTATCCTCTTGGCTCTGCATCTTCTCCTGCTGTCACTTTATGTCTCCACAGGTTACTAAACAGTTTTCTTCTATCTTCTCTGTAAGCTCTGATGTCTAACAGCTCTCTCTTTCTCTCTCCCCATCTACTCTGCCGATCTACCTCATCCTCTGCTGTCGTTACAGAATCAGATCTTCAATCAGTCTCTTCAATCCCAAAGACCCTGACGGATACTGACAGATGATTCTTCATAAATCCTTCTCACTTCTTCTTATTTTCTCATTCCATGTTTTCTTTCCTCTCAGTATCACTGAATCAACCCCCCCTGTGTGTCTTTTCTGTTTACTCTTTATGCATATGTGTTTGAGCATGTCTCTGTGATTTTGATAAAGTTTATGTGTTAGTTTTCATGAGTGTGCTCTTGTGCAAGAGTGTGGGCAAGTGGGATAACTGTCAGTCTCTGTTAGCTGCCGCACAGCTCTGCCTGTGGTTGTCCTCGAGACACACAGTTTCTAAATGTTTTGCACTCATGCAAATGTGAGCAGACTCTCAGTAGGGGGACAAAAGGCCAGATGGGATTTTTTACAAAGCTCTCTATTTTGCATCAGTCAAACATGTGTCTCGGACAGAGCAACACTCGCTTATTTGTTTTTCTCTGTGTCTCGGTCTTTAAAACCTCAGTTCTCTACTTCATCATCAAAACACCATCAAAGCCATCAGCCACCAAAGATGCTACTTGCATGAAGTGCCAGCACTTAGGTTGACAACAGGTGAGGTGATAGGATTCATATCAGGGTTGTCTGATCTACCACCTTTCAGTTTAATCAAATGTAGGGAAATAAAAGCACTTAAGAGTTAAGTTTGCACATGGTCAGGTTTACAAAAAAACTAAAACAAACCAGTGATGTCTTTAGCAAGAAAGTGAGATTCAGCCACAGCCTCTGCTGTGAGTCAGACATATTAACGCCCAAACACCCACCGGACCCCCTCTATGAGGTTTTGTGGTTGTATAAAAACATTGCTCTAAATCTGCCTTTCCTTCAGTGGGATCATTATTTGCATACAAGAGGTGACTTCTTTATTTCCAGGTTTTGCAATACACAACCCAAACATTCACTTTTCTGTTGAGGGCAGTCTCCCTGGTTCTTTTGCAATCTGAGAAAGCAGCTCCATGAATCAGTAAATAAAAACGTCTTTTTATGTGACAGGTAATCGTCATGGGTGATGATGGAGTCCCATCAAAAGGCCAAAATACAATCCATCAAATAGTTGTTGTGACATTTCACAAAGAAAAGACACAAATGTCCACCTTGCGTTGGCGCTACAGGAGCATTGTGTGGATTAATCATCTAGTTCCATGAATGCCTGTACAAAAATGTGTGTCAATTTATTGGAAAGAAAATGAGATGCGTATATGCTGTTGGTAAAAAATTCAGGGCTCACCAAGGCCAGAATCATCTTCAGGTGATGATGGTTGTCTGGTCAAAATTTGAACGATATTTCAGACTAGTCCAAAGAAGTAAAGTAATTAACCAACACACTGTCGGTTGAACCATCAATCTCAGACACAGACAAGATAAAAAAAATGCAGCAAAAATGTAGCCTAAAATATACAATGTAATCTATAAAATATAGTAGCAGTGGGCAGCTTATTACTGTACAAGATTTGGGCACACAATATACACTAGGAATATTCATGCCTGTCAGTGAATACGGTAAATGTATGATTCAGGGTGGTACAGAGCAAAATGCAGACCCCAATTTGATGTCATGGCAGCAGTGCACAAAGTGGAGTTTGGCAGTTTTTTAATGTAGTCTTACTAAAGCAGAGATGCAGGACAATCATAACAGTGACTAATGGAGTGTTCCATATAGGTTATGAGTGGTCAAAGTTAAAGGCATTGTGTGTTATATTTGTGTGTTTTTGCTCCGATACAATTCACTGTTTATGTTGGTATCTGCTGGAAAGTTCCGCCACTGTAATATGGAGGAAACACAATCACAGAGAGGTCTTTTGTATTTGCAAACCCAGCATGGCAATTTAGTGAATAAGGGCCACACTTTCTCTAACAGGCTTGGTTCTGATATATGGAGAGAAGGCACAGTGGCTGCTGCTACTTCCTAATTTGTGTCTGTTATTTCACCTATTCCCCGGTCTCATTTAAAGGTTCACCCACAAGCTGTGTGTCAGAAAGCAAAATGAGACACCCGCAAACCCCTCCCTCAACCCATCTGGCTAGTCGCACAACAGCCAATTCAAGGATGATGTAGACGGTGCGACAATGCAATGAGTCATTATTTGGAAATCAATACAACTGGATAGGTTTGCATACTGGTCCACATACACTTATGTAAGAACACAAATGAGTGTATAACCTCAATTTTAAGACCCGCTGCTGGTGTGGTCCATGTAATTTCATCTGTTTACAGCCCAAATTAACTTCTAACCTTGTACAGTAGTGCAGAATCAGCCTTGTTTCCAGAAACTCACTTTCATCTCTAGAGAATTCCTGAAACATCGACCAGGGTGTAAATCCAATTATATATTATATATTTATACTATACCACTGAAAAATGCTGAATGACAACACTTATATGTAAATATATGTTACATAATGTTGCATGTACTTAAGTAAGTGTGGATCTGCCTATTTGGTCAGTATTGCAAAAACCCATATTTGTGGTTTTGTGTGTGCGTATGTATGTGTATGTGCACAGAAGTTTGCATATGAGTGCATACTGTGTTATATTAGCTTTTCTTAACTGATAAGGAAGATTCCCCAGGTCCCAACCGGCTCCCTCATTACAGCTGATGTGTGCACAACCGGTGTAATGGAGAATAATCTAATCATCACTCCTGAGAGAAATGGACCCAAAGATGCCAATCCACACAACCCACGTATACACACATTAAGACCCTAAAACCCTTCTCGCACGGGACTATTACCAGTGGACCTCATGAGATATGCACCTGAAGCGTGGTTTTTGACACAGATTGTTCAGACTAGAGGTACAAAGGGACTCTGATTTTGGTTGTGAATGCAAGAGACACACAGACACATCAGAGAGGGCTGGACGGCTCTAACAGTGGTTGAATAATGCATGAAGAGGCTTGTTGCCACAAGGAAATGATAAGCCGTACTTCTCATGGTATGGAGGAGGTTTAATTATCCAGTCCCTGTGTAATCACATGGAAACAGCTTCCCACTCGTCTTTTATTAAGCCTTTTATAGCTGTTATAGCTGAGGGGGAAGTCTTTTATGGATTATTGAACAATCTCGAGGTGCATATGTACATTTTACAGCCATCTTTCTTATGGCAGAGAGACTGAACAAATGACTTCCACTGGACTACCGGCTCTCTTTCATGTAAGAGTAGTAGCCAGGATGAAGGCTGTTGTGTCATATGGTGTTTTAGGTCAAACACAGGCGGGATGCCTTAAAATAGATTCTTTTCCCTCTTTGTTTTGCCTCTCTCTGGTGCAGCACAGATGGGCTTCCATTTTGCACAAGAGCAATGTGTGGAATTAAATGATGCTCTGGCTGCTGCGCTTACATTATACTGCTGAGATATTGAGCCACCAAGCAAGCATTCCCCACCAGCCATTCAGCACCGAAATGACTTTCATACCCGGTGTTTATACCAGTCAGTTCTGTTGAAGCTGTTGCTGAGCTTCAGGGGGAAAAACATGCATCTGTGGAATAAATGAGATTTTCAGACACATGGGACAATATTAAGTCCATTTTTATGCAGCATGTGCTTCCTTGCACAAGCAGAGTTACATCACAAGTAGTGAGATAACAGTTCTCTTAGCACTCGTTACAAAACCAGTTTCTCTCTGGCGGTATCCACTACAGGCTCGGCCAACATCATGTACAAGATAAAACAATTAGACTTCCTGGTGCCACTGAGATTTCACAGCCAAAGATGCACCCCTGCCGCTGATGCACTAATGCTCTCTTTTCTCTCTGATGCGAAGAGATTATCTTCCACAGAGTACATATGGCTTTTACCCACCCTAGTCATGGCAGCTTCATTACACCACTCTGTCTCTCACATATAGTTGCAGTCACTGCTTTTAAGATTACAGTGGAAAGCTTTTATGGACCACCATTTAATTCACACAGGATTATATTAATATTATACTGCAAACCACACCTCAAGGGAAATAATATTTTCTTAACTAAGCTTCTAAAAAGAAGTTCCAACTATAATTATTAATATATTTTATCCAGCACAGGGATGTCATTCAATGCAACATCATTCAAGTGAATTATTATAGTAATTATAACGTTGGACTTTAATGTTAGAACAACTTTAAATAATGAGATAGAGATTATCACAAATGCAGAAATAAAACTATAAAAATGTCATTAAATTTAACTTTACTTTGATCTTTTTACTATACAAACTGGAAATAACTTTTAATTGTTAGTAGTAGTAGTAATAATAGTTACAGTTTGATTCCAGGAGCCAGAGAAACAACCAGATTACCTTGAACGGCTATTTGAAATGTGTCACAAATAACAAATAAGAAACAAAATGAAAAGGCATAAATACGGAAGAAAATGTCATAAACAAAAATACAATTTTAATGGTAAATTATGAATTAAATGACAATAGGCCACTCAAATTATTATGGGTAATTGGCAGAACTGAATCCAAGCTATTGTAAAATGTGATTAAAGTGAAAACTTTCAATATCTGCCTCTTTAGATTCTAAAATGTGGCAAGAGGCATGTTTTCTTTTTCTCATGCTGCTGTGATTGCCCTGTGGCCGGCATTTATTCCTTTTGAAAAAATCCAAATCAATGACAGATTATCCCCAAGCCTTTCACAGCAGATTGCTTTACTAATTAAACTAAGTATCACTCCAGCCTTGAAGTCTTTCTTTCTCTTTCTATGTTTGTTAGAGTCAAACCTGCGTAAATCTGAGCTGTCCCTCGATGCCTGAACAATAAATTGTTCTTGCAAACTGTTTTTGTAAGCAAAACATGCCCTTAAACACTCCGCGGCATTGCCTTTGAATCTGTTTGTGTGGATGTCTTTATACCTGGATGCCCTCTGTGCCGGGCTGCTGCAGGAGTTTGACGGTGCGCGTGTGTGCTGTCCTCTGGCCGCGGCCGTCGTGCCAGGTCAGGTTGCTGCCTCCGGGGCGGCGCGGCAGCTGGTAGCTCAGCTCCTCAGCAGACAGCGTGTGCTCCAGGGAGGCACGGCAAAAGCTGAAGCTGGACGCCGCTGAGAGGAGAAAGAGAAAGGAAGATGAGATGAAAAACAGACAGAGAAGAACAAACACTGATTGCATTGTCTCAGTTTAATGGGCTTGTCTTTTGTCTATGAACTGAGAGACTTCAACACCTAAAAAAACCCAACAAAATAAATAATTGATAATCCTCTAAGAGCTTAACAGTTTGCATTCACTCCAGATTAAATGCTCTGTGTACTGACTGTCAGACTGCTACGAACAGATGGCTGTTTTGGTGATGGTGGTGGGCAGCAGTGCGACTCCACTGTGATCTCCAATTATGCTAAGTGCATATTCACAGAGACAGCGCATGATTTTTTGAATTCTGTCTCTCTTGCTAGATTAGTCTTTGCTTATTAAATCTTTCATCATAAATATGTGTTTATCAGTCCCTCCCTGTGTCTACCCTATCCTCCCAGAGAGTGAGTGTTGTGAGACAGCTAAGCAGACAAGTTGTCACGACATGTTCAGAGGACAGCTCTCTGAGAGCCACAGGGCATCTTCAGCAGTTCACAAATTGAACAGGCTACAGGGGTGTGTCATCTGTGGCTGTGGGTCTATTTTCCATGTGATAAACACACCCATTGCTCCCTTTACCTGACACGCATGCATTAGTCATGTTCAAGATAAGAGTATTTGACTGCACATCATCCAGACACAACAGAGAGATGACAGTGGAAGGGAGCACAAAAAGGTCAAGAGAGTGCATGATGGAGAATAAAATAGAGATAGAGACTTTAGGATGCTGCTTCTCTTCAACTTTCCACAGTAACTTGATTTTTAAAACGCAGTGTTGACAAGAAATATATTCCTAAAGGGTTAAGATAAACCTGCTAACACATGCATACACTGCAGTCCAGTCAAGTCAAACAAAAAATATCCTTAGAATAAATACACTAAAGTTACTGCCTCATTAATCATTAATATACTTTGAATATGCAACTGCTTGTTTAAATATAGGCTTGAGGAGTTGCTATTACAAACAATCTAAAAGTTAATGCAGCTTAAGTGTGCATGTCAAGCACTCCGCAATTTGCTATGACAACTGGATTTCTCCCTTAAAACCATCTGATTCATGTGTGCGTGTAAAGGCAGTCATTGAGCTGGACACGGATGAAAGGGCTAAAAGCAAAACAAGGAATAATGACCATTGCATTCATTACTTTTATACTTGAGAAAAGCTTAACAACTGAACAATGTTGGAGTATTCTATTAGAAAAGCCTCATTTCGTGTACTGAATGACTTCCTAATTTCTTTCCTCCCTTCTCTTGGGGACCAGATTTTAAAAAAGAGAATGGATTAATTTCAACTCCGTATGTTAGGTTATATAAGCTCTTTCATGTTTCTCTCTACATGGGATTTTAAGCCCAATGATTTTGCACTTTCTTCCATACCCGATAAGAGCTGTAAAGATATAACTAAGAAATCTATTGTCAACATTAAAACAAACCTGCCATTCTTTTTCACTAACAAGGGGGAAAAATACAAGCTTTCCAAGACAATTCCCACTTCAGAATTACACTACAGACCACTGAGAGCTGCTGTATGAAAGCTGAGGCTTGTGGGAAACTCTGGATCGCAGCTGAGAGTGGTGTGGGTTGTGAAGGGATGGGGAGGGCACTTTTTCTCAACCCAAAAGTATTTTCAAGTGAGCAGTGGTGAATACGAAAGGGTTCACACAGCTATGATGGAGGAATGAAAAACAGTGTGAAGATGAAAACAAGAAAGGCCTGTCAGGAATCACTGATGTGTAACCTTCTCTTCCTTCTTATGCCGCCTTCTTTCTCTGCGCTAACGCTTTCCCCTTTTCTATATGCTGCTACTTTTGTATGTTTTATGCAGCAGTATCTTACTTGTTCCCCTTTTTTCCCTCTCTCTCTCTTTCTCTTTCTGGTTGTCAGGTCTTTGGGGTCGTCAGGACAAACCAAGTCCAGCCCTGATGTAATTACTGCCAGTCAGACTGAAGGGGAGGAGACAGGAGGAAGGGACGTGGGAAGCTAAGCGCCTTGCAACCTTAAAGACCTGCCAATCTCTCAGAAGGAGACAAGAGCGAGCGCAAAAGCAAGAACAAGCCAGACAAGAAAGAGCGAGCGGTTCTGTAAATTAGCATTGGATCCATGCAAACTGACAGAAAACTGATCAAACTGTGGAAAGGTAAAAGAGCTTAGAAAGGAGACAGGGAGACGCGTTAATAGACCACGAAACAACTGCATTTCACAAGCTGTTAAAGAGAGTTTTCCAATTATTAGGCGGAGACTGACCTACACTTTATAGACATCACTTTGTAGATGAGGAAATGCAACATCATGACTTCACAGTTCCATTGAAATCTCAATATGTGCCACATCAAAAACTCTTGCCAACCCCAGCAGTCATTAAATGAAGACAGAGCGCTCGTTCTGCAAGCTTCAATAGACTCGGCCGACTTAACCTCCTGGCACAAGACACGGCTGAGATTTTAAAATCACGCAAAAGTGATTAAATATCCAATTCATGTCTCCGTTGGAAGGCATTACAACGTATGCCTCTGACGGTTGTCATTATTTTATGGTTGCAAAGCTTTAGAAAATGCAATTTATTCTAAAAGAGGCTCAATGATAGGATTTAGCTGTGGATCTAGATGTGATAAAGATCAGTGTCGAATGCAGTCCCTTTGCATTTAGAGTGATTACCATCTTTACTATTCAGCAGGAGGGGTTATCTGTCACCTTTCCCTGTCTGTCTAAACATGCTTTTGATAAGCCCGGACAAACGTCAAATCTCCTCTTTCCTATTTCTCACTAGCTGGTGTAGCATTATCTCTCGATGCCCTTGCCGGTGACTTTTATCACCTCAAATCAGGAAGTGAGAGAAGACTAGGGAGGATGAAGGGTGGATGGAGTGAAGCAGGGTGAAAAGCAGACTCAGTAAATAAATAAGGAAGATTTGATGATGTGCAATTTGTGTTGCTCAGATATCTGTAACTTCAACCTCACATGGAGGGTAAGAGAGAAAACTGTCAGTGGCCGAGGTGTCAAAACCAAGGGCAAAGTGTCATACAGGTGTTTATGTGTGTGTCAGTGTGTGCAGAGGGTAGGTAGGTCAATACGACTCAGCCCAGTGAAGTGTAACCTCATATCACCTCCTCTCGACTGAGCAGCACATCTGCCTTGCAGAGAGGCTGCTTAATCTCATAGGTATACCCTTTTGTAAAGGTAATTAAGCTGTTAAATACGGCACCCTGGAAGGTCGTTCCAAGCCAAATCCCACAGTAAATTAACATGGCATCACTGGACATTACTCATTTGACTCCTAAAGAGTGCATCTAAATTAGTCTGTGTGGACTTTTTTTGCTGAGTGGGCTTTTTGTAGAAGTTTGATTTTTGCATAACCTTGGCATCAACTTCTGAAATATGTATCCTCTCGCATGGAGGCAAGTGGCCAGGCTAATCCACCCTATTTCAGGCATCACAGAGAGGTTAACATGGTGTATTTTAACAGCATATTAGCATGAACTGCCAAGCACCTCTTATTCAACTCGAAGATAACATTTCTATTTGCTGACCAAGTTGTATACGAAAGGGGGAGAGAAAAAAATCCCTGTCTTTTTCATTCCTGGTAATCTGCAAGAGGGTGAAACTTCATCATGAAGTGATTTCAAGCCTGTGAAACACATTAAACCTGAAGTCCTAAATATAGCATCAAACAGACCGGTGCTGCCAACTCCACCACGTCTACTACGTCTACAAATGATCCAGATTTGTTGGTCCTATAGTAAGTTGGGTGGTAAAGCGAGGGGCTATTTACAACTCTTCCACTCTAACCGACCCGGTCTTAACCTCAGAAATGAGCCATGAAATTACTCCATTTTGAAATAGCAGGAGGTGATAAAAAGAATTCTGGTTGCAGCTTTGAAAATAAACTTAAAACCCTGTACCCCAGGGGTTTTTCCCATGATGCTTTGCAGTCTATTACCCACTATGACATGAGAAACTGTCGCACAGGCTATGGCTGACGTTTCTTTCACAAACCATCAGTGTCACAGGAACACGCAGATAGGGAAATGGGAATAAACAATGGACACTCACAATGCGGGCTCAAGATAACCACACACCAACTCTTATCAGTACACAGATGAGGAAAACTGCAGCTACATCTATGTTTTTGATTGTGTGTGTCAGCAGATACCGGCATGTTCATGCATACGAGAATGCCACTCTTGAAGATTTCCCACACATATCTGTATAATCCCTACCGCTTTTGTTCTGGCTGCTGTATCTGAATACAGCTGCAGAGTCTGTATATGCAGCCATGTGGATGAAGGCTGATTTTTTTATTTAAACAGTGGGGAACTTATAGCTCACAATGCACAGTGTAATCCTGAACACAGGTGCAGCTAACATTTCTGATAACAGAAATTTTTTGCCATATCCATTTGCACCCCAAAGGCACAGAGAAGAACAGTGGCTGCTTAGAGAAATGACTGACCTTAGATTCCTATTTTAGGCAGTACTGAAGCGAGAAAACAACAAAGTGAACGGTCCAGCGTTAAGGACAGCCTGACTTATTTTCTCTAACTCCCAACGCACTCCACCAAGACAGACAGAACTATTGATTAACCATCCCTGTGTCAGACAACGTACAATTACATATCACTTTAGATAAAACACACAAACGCAGAAAGACACGTACACAAACACAGTCCACCTATCTCCTTCACCCGAGGACACTGGCTGTCATATCCACTGCTGCTCAGCGGAACTCACTAAACGTTTTTCACTAGAAAAGGAAAAGAAGTTATGACAGAGGAGAGGAAATACAGGGTTCTAACATGGGCCTGCCCTCTTAAGAGGATATAGCACTGAAGGCCAGGGTAAATAAGAACCGAAAAGATGGGAAAATGTGCAAGAAGACACATCACAGGGGAGTGAATAGATGTCAAATTAAGCTTCAGAGCAGAACATTAATATTAATTGTAATAGGAAATGAAAGAGGACAAAGAGGGAAATGATGAGCAGATGAGATCATGAGATTGTTTTATCCCCTTTACAGCCAAGCTCTCATATGATGACCCAGGAGGATAGATTAGATCTCACAGACAATCGATAATCCAGAGCGAATGTCAGAGGAGAAAGGAGGACAAGGTTGAGTAACAGGATGTGAGGTGAGATCAGGCTTGATCAAACTGAGGGACCGACAAGATCACTGGGTGCCTTTAAATGTGCACTAGCATCCCGGTTTATCTGGGGCTCTGCGTGGAGTATCCTGGTTATGCGAGTATATCCTGGTGTGGAAATTTCGGGATTTGCTAGACCAAACCATAGAAACACATAAATGTTACACCTTGTTTATCATGGTCCATGTAAATATGCCTTGAATTAGATTGAACTGGTACAACACTCAAAATGTGTACCCAAACTTGTAAGTAAACAAGCTCATTGATGTTTCAGCAAGAAACTTAAGGGCTTCCTTTAAAATATTAAAGCAGCCATAAGTAATAAATCTCTCCACATCTGTGAAACCAAAACCCCTACATTATCCGTGAGAGTTAAAATATACTGCACAACGCTTTTAATCCAGTTACTTTGACCATGACACTATCTACATACAGAAGAGCAATGCAACTCCAGTTAGTCACATTTGCATAATGAATCCATAGTATATTCATCATAGTGAATGCCAAAGCTTTTCAAGGGCATACACTATCCGTGTATATTTGCATGATGTTGTTTAAGAGGTATTGAATTATTATTCGACAAAACAGCTTAACTGGGGAGGTAATCAGATGATCAATCTAGTTCACATGCTGCCACTACACTGTTATCATTCACAGCTCACGAAAACCTTTGACAAATTCATCCTAACTAGCCTGGTTAGGACTTCCGAATAGATTGTTTTATCAGATGGGATAGAGGACAAAATAAAGGAAATTACATTAAAAGGTCAAGCAGGCAGAGCACGACTTTATGCATGTTTAAACCGTTCTGAATTCACATGGCAGGGATATCCGCAAGCAAGCATTAAAAAGGTTAAACTAAACTGTGTTCCGTCTGATTGGTTGAATAAGTGAATCCTGCAAAAGGTCAAATTCAAGAAGTTAACTGATCAACATCCCACCTTGACAATACGTTGACTGGCAGATTCACAATATTTTAGAAGATTCAGTGCAGTGAAAGTCAGGGAACGTCGGCATTATGTTATTCTGTATATTTTCAATTACAGTAATTTCAGCCGTCACGTAAGAATAACACAATTCCACGGCTTTCACATCTCAATACATGCTGTGATCTAAACTGCCTTCATAGTTTGTCTGTCATGCAGGATGTCCTCCTCTGCATTTTGCTAAAAAGAATCCAAAATGATGGGGGATATTAAATGAACACACGCATAGAGCATAACTTCTTAGCTTAGACAAGATTTTTTTAATATTAAGTGTTTGTTTACAGCTGTTCCCCTGAGTGGCAAAGTGTTCTGCCTGAGTGGATTAACGGATGTCTGTGAACAAAATATTAAAGCGTCATATCTCCCCTTTCCCATCTTAACCCAACACCACAGCCTCTAAAAAAGGCACACAAACTAAATGCTGGAAATTCAGTGTACAGTGAACAGGTCAACCACAAAAAAACTATGTCTGCATGCGTTTCAATATCAAGCTATAAGTTTTTGATTTCAAGCGCAGTTTAAGCTGATCATTTGGAGGCAAGAGCTATAAGCCAGATGGTCTGCTAATGAACTTTAAAGTGATTCAGCAATCACACAAACAGCTTTTGCCATTATCTTTTTTTTTCTTTCCTAAACTGAAATTAAAGAAGTAATTTGTGCAAGCAAAACATGGCATGCTAGCTCCTTGAGTTCACAAATACCTCCAGTGATAGCTTGCAAGGCCGTTCGCCAAGGATCACCCACACTCTGTCTGCTGAGCATAGAGAAATCAGCCCCTTGTACGCTAACCATATAACTCTTTACATTAAATCACTGCCATGAGCAGAGGTTGAGCTAGCCGGTGTGAACCCAGTGGCGTCTGGAGCCTGAATGGACTTCAGCTTATTGTGATTGTCACATGTGGTCTTTAAATCAATGTGGTGCACTCACACTGTGGCCTGATGGGAGAACGGGATGTGGAGAGATTCAGCACTCAATACTTTATTGAATGTCCTGAAGCCATGCCTATCAAACAAGTACCCTACTTTGTTTTTCACATGTATTTCACTGTTCATAGACATGTTGTATTAGAGGACAAATTAAGGGGCAATGTAGCGTGGCAAAAATAACAACCAGTCAATAGCTGAAAATATACACACACAAACACACAAAAACAAACGCATAAGTTATTGAGCACTGAGGGGTTTGCAAACAATGAAATGAATAAATGGCCATTGTGAGAGTTTGTTGATAATCTGCTCTTCACCAACACTGGGACCATACAAAGAGACACCAGGATGAGGGGATAAAAAGAAAATGAAGAGGAATGAAAGAGTGGGGGAAATAGGCTTATAGAATGGGCGGTGGAGAAAAAGATAAAAGTTGATGCTCCACAGAAGCTGAGAGGTAAACAAAGAAGGAGAAAAGAGCGCAGGGGAGAGCGAATGGAAATGCGCCAATGAATTGGAAGCTCAGATAGACGGGGAGGGAATGGAAATTGCAGACGGAGTTAGTTTGTAGATCCGAAAGCAGCATGAATGATTAGAAACAGCAACTCTGCAGCGGCTACGGTGCTGGTGGAGGTACCTTTGTGAGCAAAGTGAAATATAACTCAGAGCTTCGAAGTTTTTAAAAGTTTGTTGTGATCCTTGGTGATGAGATCCAGGAGGCATTACCAGTCAGCGAGAAGGAGGAGGAGAGAAAGAAGGAACGAACGAAGGAATGTGGGTAGAAGATGCAAAGGTTGTGACAGGGAACCACACACAGGTGCTACTACCGAGACAGGTGAAAGGAGATTTGCACGCTGCATTAGCAACTATAAACAGAGACAACACACAACTCTGCTCTGCTCTATTTCTACAATGCCTTATTTAAACAAGCAGCAGAAGATGTAAACCTGATGCCTTGTTGGTAAAAAAAAAAAAAGATGCTTCTAAAAACATTGTTCTCCGATCATCTGCAGCACCAACAGCAGGTGTTTTCAGGGTGAGAGGAGTGTATGAAAGCACAATACAGTCAGACGTGTTAGACCATTCAGGAACCTCTTCTTTTTCAGTCTAACAGCTAGACAAATTAGCACACACCTGGGGGGGGGGGGGGCACTCTCCCATTCTCCCCGACTCTGTATCCGCTCCTTGCAGTCCCATCTCTCTCTGTGGGTCTCTGCGGCATGCTGTGCTGATTGGGGGTCTGTCTCTCTGAGCTTAATTGCCATGTTATCAGCTCGACTCCTGCACTGCCACTTCGTCCGGGCCTTTCAGTCAGACGGACATGCCAATTATGCTTCCCCCACACATACACACACTTGTTCTCTCCCAAGACTGCGCTGTCAGGTAACATAGCAGACAGCAGCTGGTACAAAGCGGGCAGTTTGGGATGAAACGGGGAAGAGAATCAAAGCTCTTTGTGGAGCCTTTATGCACACATGCAGGCAAATACACACTTCAATACACATAAAGTCCCAGCAGGAGCTTCTTGTCCAGGCCGAAATATCCCAGGGGAACCTTTCTACTCCCCCTTTGCCTCTTAATCCTTTACACTAACTGCCTACCCTTCATCTCTCCTCCTTCTCTTATACCCTTATTTCTTATAGTTTGCTTACCTTTGTTTTCCTTAAAGGCATTGCTCAACATTTTATGAAATATGATTATTTTTCTTTTCCAAGAGTATTACGAATAGAGCCAGTAGGTGATAAAGATACCTTCTGATGTTAATTAAGTGAGTTTTACAGACTTCACTCTGGGTGGATTTTATTCACCTTAGGGAAGACCCAGACCAGCATTTCCCCCCTTTATGCTAAACTAACCCACCACCACGGAAAGTGGTATCAATGCAAGAAAAGTGTAGTTCCCAAAATACTAAAATACTCCTTTAATAAACAGACCTATCAAAACAAAATGTACTCAAACTAAATATATAAAATCAGCTTAGACTTTTTAGGACTATTTCATTGTGAATTAATCTCACTAATAATCTCATTTATTGTGATTTAAACAGCTATCATCCCGAGCTACATTTGTAAATCTCTTAAAAATCAATCCCTACAGTAATAGTAAATGTAATTACGTGCTTTAGAAACAAGTTCCTTTACCCATTTGCCAAAGCAGATACATCACACAATCAATGTCAAGATTGTAAACACTTTCAGCTCTCCAAATCCCCTAATGTTGACTTCTAATGATGCCAGATGTTTCATAGGTAGCGCTGTGGTATAGAAACTGCTCAGGGCTCCTCTTTGAGACCCACCAATTAATCAACCTTAGTGTGTGTGCATCCATGTCAATGTGTGTGTGAACTTGCTTGTTAACGCTGAAACTGCCACTTTCCATGGTTTGTCACAGTGATTTCAGTAATTCTGTTCCAAACCCGCTCTCACTCCTACTCTCTGTTCCACTCTGCTGAACCGTTTCCTTATTATCACCGCTACTCCGACATCACCGACAATCACACACACATAACGAGACACACAAACTAAAACACACCACAATTATCCCTCATACACATCATGTTAACAATAGGGCATTAATAGCACATGCATGATCAAATGCGTTAGCTCGCTTTTCTCTTTCTGTCACCCACACTCCCATGTCTGTGCTATTACATCTACTCCCATTAACGCATTGATTTGGAGCCATTTTCACTTTAGATGACAGAGGACAAGAAAGAGCTTTATTATCCAACCCTTAATTATTTTACATTCATCCCACCCGATATCCTCCAGTACAATAATTTTCCTCTGCTGTCCCAATACAGGGGCCTGTTAACAAGTTTCAAAAGATATGTCTTATCTCTATAGTGATCTTTTTATTCCACTTTTGAGGACACTGAGACTATTGCAAACTTAATACGTGACTCGTGTCGATTTTTTATTCTCATCAGAACATATTTCTCTGTGCCACAGTTGTCTATGTGCATGCGCAAGTGCATAAACGGTATGCATTGCATGGATGTCTAGGATTGTGTCTCTACTTTCGTGTGTTTGCTCCTGCCAAGACCCAAAGCCTGCAGAGCACCAGTGACCTGATATGTAGGGCGAGACCGAAACGCTGGAATGACAGCTAAGAACCCGCCCCCACTAACTCTGACTGACAGCGCTATAACCTCGTCTGCCTCCCGCGACAATAGTTTGCTCTTGCTTTCACTTTAACATCTGTCATTACAAGTTCAATATAATAACAATTTCTGGGACAAAGTCATAAATTAGTCATTGTGACATGACTGGAGGACAAGACAAAATCTGATGAAGTGAAATGAGAGGAAACTGCTGCATTTAGGGTGATATATTACACAAACTGATGGCTGTTTATTCCCTATAGTGACAGTCAGGATCTGCAAAAGTCTTACACAGCCCTGAGTTCTTGTACAGAGTCAAATGTACATGGCTGAACATGTATCACTAGAGGATTATTCTGTCTTTCAGTCCTTCAGCCTTTTGTGACAAATGCAGCACTTAGGCAATCACATGCGCTGCCTCTATCTCCCACTTATAAGAGACAAATCCGTCTTAATCTACGGATAAGGTACAACAGCCACATGTCTCAGTGGATTTCCACAAAATCAGGTCAAAAGGGGGCACACACTCTAAAGAGCATCATTGTACACAACGAGTGCACAGCCAGTTTTCCCACACGGTGTAAAGAGATCAAAAGACCAAGGCAAGGATTAAAACAACCACTAATCCAAAGAAACCTGGGGTACACAACAAATGAGATTTAGATAGAAGAACTCTAGCTTTAGCTACAGGTTTAGGATTTTAACTGACAAAACAAATCAAGGTGAAATGTTATTTCTTTTAGCAAAACATGATCTATAGTGACTGTCTCTGGCATCATAGTCACAATCTCTTTCTGAGAATGAATCTTTTAATAGTACGACAGGAGGGGGCACATGAGGTAGAAGGACATTTTGGCTAAAAGGGATGTCTTCTGTTCAGCCTCAAGGAGATTTTCTGGGACGTGACATTAAGAAAATCAGAGTCAGTTCTTATTTGTGGCTGAAAGGCAGAAAATCACATTATATGTACATGCAAACTGAAGCATGTGTGTCACATTTAACTATTTAAATATCTGAGTAGCTTGAGCATTATATAAATCCCTGCAACATGTATTTGACATGGCGTGAGGCATTTCTTGAGGGTGCCATATGGCTTTTGTGTATGTATATATATATATATATATATAGAGCTATATATATATATATATATATATATATATATATATATATATATATATATATATATATATATCAGTCAGAGCCTCTTGGTTCAGTGAGTTTTGGATGGAAAAAGGCAAAAGTTTGTGAGGAGAAAATCTCACATTTGCAGGGATTATGCAACAGATTTGGGGATTGACATGATAGAAGGGCTTTTTTATGTAACTCTAGAGAGATACCATTGGGGGATGTCATGAGAGAGCAGCGGCCTGAGAGAGAGGTATGTTGCAGAAAAAGAGAGGACTAGATACAGGTGAGAATGAAGTAGGGATGAGAGGAAACATGATAAGTTTGAGAACGAAAAGCTGTGATGTAGGTATACTGTTAGTTCCAGAGCTTAAAGCCATTCACAGAAAGTTGAGCTGCATTTAAACAACTCTTTCTCACTTTCTGGGCTGTGGAACTGACACGCTGACACTTAGCTGCCTATTGACATGGTAAATTGAGGTTCCATTGAAGCAGCACTGTGACAGCCAGAGGAGGCCAAAGACCCAGACAGAACTGTATATACTCACAGAGCGCTATTACAACACACACCAGGGGATACAGCAGGCAAAGGAAAAGAGAGGCAGTGGAATACGAACAGAAGGTGAACTGTATAGAGGTAGGACAAATCCAAAATTAAAAGTATGAAATATAGGCTGGAGCAGCGAGATGAGGAACAGAGAGAAGGGGAATGGCTAAAAGGCTGATAAGAGGAGAAGACAGAAAGCAAAATTGATTTCTATTTTTGGAAGAGGTATAACCGATGGGTGGAATGACTGTAAAACATGTTCACACACACACACACACACACACACACACACACACACACACACACACACACACACACACACACACACACACACACACACACACACACACACACACACACACACACACACACACACACACACACACACACACACACACACACACACACACACACACACACACACACACACACACTTTCTACATGCATAAACTATCTCACATGCAGATCAAACCTTTTCGCGGATCATGCTACAAGATTGCGAGCACCGGCAATGTAATTGCTTTTGCGGTGGCTGAACGTGACTCGTGCTCCTGAGCGTGCAAGGATGTCTGACTTGTTATTGTGTAGCTGGAGCCATTAGCCATTTGGCTTAATAGGCAATCTACACCACAGGCTCCACTGACCCCCGGCACTTGGTAGGAGCAGGCCAACCTATTAACAAAGAGTGAAAAACTCCGAGCTTACCCTATCACACAAGGCCACACTTAATTAGACTATTTGTTTAGCAGCCTCTAATGGGAAGGATCGCGAGTGGGGGGAAAGGTTGACTGCTGTCCTTGAAACTGAAGGCTGAAAGACATCTGGCCAAAGATGAGACGGAACACAGGAGGATTACAGAAACGTGGCTCGAACACAATATGCGCGATCTCATTTTTTTAAGGACAGAGAACAACAATGGACAATAATCATTAAAAGTAAATTGAATCATTACAATCCCATTAACATAACTATAGCCTAAAATAAAAGTACACAAATGGTTTATCTGAAACACAAATTGATTCAATTGATTAAGCATCTTCAGGAAAGAACATTTAAAGGGATGGAGGAAGAGAGCTATTATTAAGACAGAAAGTCTAAATAAAATTTCCCCAGTGGGACGAATAAAGGCATTCTGATTCTGAACAACGGTGTGGCACATAAGGGATACAACCCCTGTATGAAATTATATCTAATTAGTGCAATCCTTCAGAAAAATTACATTTCTCTTTTACATCCATGCCCGTACCCTTTAAACCTCTCCGTTGATCCCTCTTCGTGTGCAGAAGGCTAATTAAAGGAGAGAAATAGGATATGGGCCTGTGCGCACTCTAATTGAGTAAGAGGAAGGAGGAAGTAAGGGAGGAGGGGGGAATTGAGGGTGAAGTCGGACCCCGGACAAGGGCACTAGATCAGAACAGTGAAGCCTTGTCATTTCTGTAAGTATTAAGAGGATGGCAAGGTTAGCGGTGAGGCTGGGCTGGATGGATGAGACAATTGAAGTGTGATGCCTCAGAGTCCAAAATCCACCACACTCTGCTCCTGTTAATCCACTGCTGATTTATGCCAAAGCAGACTCCTCTTTTACCACTTCATCAATCTCTGAGAGGCCTTTAGGAGCAGAGTGTAAATGTTTATCCACTGAATCATCCTCTGTCCATCACACCCCTGCACACTGGGTCAGAGGTCGAAGCTGTTGGCGGACGGTCTGAGAGGAAAAATTCATTAGATCAATAACTCATTGAAAATGTGTTCCATCAACACTCTTATTAAAAAAATGTCTGAGATTGAATTAAACTGATTCTTTTATTTCTATTATAGTGAGCAGATTTAAATGCCCTACTCCTGACAAACAGCATTATGACCCCCCCTTATCTAAGGATAATTCCTGTTTATTGCACACAATAATAGCTTTGCACCATCCAATTTCATTAATGTGTTTCAACATCCCTTTAACCAAGTCATTAGGGCCACACAACTTAACGGGGAACTGCAACAAAACTGTGTGCTGCGGCTGTGAAGATGTCAATGGAAATGCCAAATCAGTGGATAATTATTCTAAGCAGTTACATGATACGGGTTTCAAACAAACATCCCAGTTCTGCTAAATGCATTTAGGAAAAAAAAAAAACGAAAACTAAAATGATTGTGATGGCCACAATCACACAGGGTAAAGCAATTACACAGAACCCTCACCACCAATAGTAACAGTCAACAATTAACACCACACTTCTGATCTAATAGGAAACTCTTTATTTGCTTTAACCCTGACATTGTTTATTGTATTTGCACACATTTTAGCACGGGTATTTGTTTGTATTAATTATGTTCTTTGTCTTTGAATTACCGTGTTCATTGGGGGAGGTTACTTCCTGGTTCAGCAAAGGGTGTGTCTGAGGGCGGAGGACTAATAAATACTGCAAGCAGCCAATTGGGCCACATTGGGTCAAACCAAGTGATCCATGTCAAAGGGGGATTTGTGTTTTGTCAGTCTCTTTTTGTATTCTGTTAATCTCAATGAACCATTGTTTTCTAGACACACATTTTTTCTTTGCAATGAGTGATCACACAGGTGCACTCACATTTGTGTCACCTCAATTTAGATAATCTGGCTAATTGTTGGCTGGTTTCCAACCTGTAGCATGGAAGACTGTGCTCCCATTTACACGCAATAACTTTGGTAAGTGCAAAGCTTTCATAACAATTAAGTATGATGAAAACTGCAAAGTTAAAATTACATATATTGTTAAAATGTCACTCGACTGAGGAAAATATTTGTGAGAACTCTTCATCACACTTGACAAGACATTTAGAGAATTTCAGACACTCAACAACTTATACAAACACATCATTCTCTGTCTATTCTCTCCCTCTGTCCACTTTGTCTTTATACTTTTCTCTGTGAGTCTAAAATCCACAGGCTCAGGCCAGGTGCAGCCGCAGGGCTGAGGTGGATCAGAGAGTTGATGATGGAGGACAGGAGGCTGTGTGTGTGTTCAAAAGGATTCTCCATGTGGTGTATTGAGTGACACATACCCTGCTGTGGGGAGGATGGGGTTGACAATGGACAGGGGAGAGAGGTTAACTGCTTGCATGCTCTATCACGCACACACATGCTCACATAAGATTGCTGTGTAACCCTGCTGGGCCACTGTAACAGAGAGGGTTAACACTCCATTACCATATTACTTTACTACAGAGGCCAGAAACACATTTGGCTCCAACACCAATTGCGCCAAATGGACGCTGCTTCCAGCAGGCAGGGTGACACACGCCAGGAAAACAACAAAGGGTGTATTTGTCAGTGTAAAGCTAACAACGACACCCCCGTCTCCCCCATCGTCCCACCAACTGAGGGGCTTGTTGCCTTCTGCCTCATCTGCATGTTCACACACTCAAACATAAACACACATTGACCAAAACACATGCAGGCACCCACATGCACAAGTACAGATTAAAATCCTGTGGTATACTAGAAGCGCCCCACTGAAAAGGGGTGATTATTTCCCAGTTGAATGAGCACAGACTTTGTGACCTGATCTGAAGAAAAGATGTGTATATGTGCTGTGGGGCTATTGAGGAAAGTCTAGATGGCTAAACACAACAGAAAAAGATCAATGGTCAACAATGTAGATAGTTTTTTTAGACATTTGTGATTTTGTGTTTAACATAGTAGTAGTATCTAAGAAGCAAATGGCAGTTGTAGTTTCCTAAGAATAAGCATCAGTTCTTTCCTTTTTATGCCATTTCAGTGTCCTTTAAAGAAAAAATTGTATTAAATCCTTTTTTTATTTAGGTCTGTACACATTTTTTCCCATTTGTTATTCTCCTTCCTACTCACATGTCCATCATTAAGACATTGAATAGACAACGTCAACCCTCCTACATTCGTCTATCTACCCACATGCTTAGGGGGAGAGGGGTCGTTATAAATAAATAGGTTGTTTTTGGATTTGGATTCAGCGGTTTGCTCATCTCCATGTGAACCTGTCATATTGGTGAGCACATATGTCTAGCAGTGTATGGATGGATGGAAGCGACTCTGGCATTCTCTGCATCGACCCATATCTTTGGATATCTTTCATGCTGAGCTTAGTCAGGCCTGAATGTTGGAGTGGAGACACACACAAACACACACACACACACACACACACACACACACACACACACACACACACACACACACACACACACACACACACACACACACACACACACACACACACACACACACTGGATTGCCCCATGCTTAGTTTTGATGTGTATATGGATGGACCATGCAGCTCTCTCTCTATCTTCCTCTGAAAAATCTCCCTGCTCCTGGATGCTGTGCAGTGTGGACAATACAGTTACCCAGTAGCATCATTTCTATGGTGGCTTATCTCAGATATAACAATACAGCCAGATGTCCTGGTCGATTTAAGTAAACGTCTGAATTTCATCCACTCTGAATAGCCAAAACATGAAGGGGGTATAGTTATAAAGCTTGACTCAGTCGGCAGCAAGAAAGAAAATGTAAGTCTCTCAGCAATTTACATTCAGTCTTGACTAATAATGTTATTAATACCATTTAAAATGCAGATCAACTCTTGTAATCAACAGTCACGGGCATGTGACCGACTGTCTACCTAACAATGAAACAGCAACCTACAGACAAATCTTACACATCATCAGCTATTATTGTGTATCTGTACCCCCTGAAACACTCTTAGTTAACAAATCAGGGTCCAAGATGACATAGTGAAATGTGTAGTACATTTTAATTTAGTTAGATTATTAACAACAAACAGGTTACAGTTATCCAGTTCAGTACACAAAGCAAACAACCTTTTGAGGTTGTCAAGTTCCTATCAAACACCAGTCTGTGCCCTAACATGCATGAGGAGTTTCAGTAAATGGTTCTAGCTGTTGCCACTGGTTGTGTATCAAACCCTGTGTATCCAAAAACAGTGCCACAGTTTTTTGGAGCAAAAAGCCCATGGCGCTGAGTAAATTAATGATGTTTAAGTAAATGATGGATTAATTATAGATAGCACAATGTGTCACTGGCATATATGAATATCTGATTGAGTGTCCAACCCCCAGCCATGCTAATGAATAGCTAACCTGCTTGGGTAGACAGAGGACAGATGGAAGACATACTTGGCATTGGCACTACACTGATGCTCTCACAAGCGTTATTGCCCTTGAGCAGAGAGAGCCTCTGATTAGGCTTCACTTAAGTTAGTTAGCCTGGAGCAAACACCAGCAAGCCAAGCACAGGAATGCTAAAGGGATAACAACAACAAAAAACAACAACAACAGTACAAACAATCCAAAAATACTCTAGCTTTCTTATACACGGCTATTCAGCTTTGTCCCTGGAGCTGGAGAATCGGGCAAGACATCTCAGAGGCCTGAAAACAGACATTTGTTTTTGGCTGCATCAATGTGACCTGTTAAGTAAATGTTGTTGTTCAATGTAAACATTGTCTCTCAGAAATGTGGGGTTTGCCTGGTATGCAAGATAGCACAATAAGTCAATGAATCAATTGAGAAAGTGTAAATCAGCAACTTTTTAAACTTTTCAAATAGTTGTGGTATTGTCTCAAGCAAATTACAAAAAATGTTTCCAACTTCTCAAATGTGACACTTTTCTGATTCTCTCAGCTCTGTGAAATAATGACATTATGATAATTGGGTTTGCTCTCCTTAAAACAATTGTCTTAAGCTTCAGACATGTTTAATGACAATGTTCCACTTTTTCTGTAATTCAATAGAACAAAATTACATGTTGATAAGTCGAGAAAACAACAATTGTTAGAAAGTTCGCCGATTATAATCATGAGCTAATCCTATTTTTTTGTATGAGAGCACATCTGCAGCATTTCGTCTCCATTATTAGTGAAACAAAATAATGAATACTGCTTCATTGTTTTATTCCTGAGCTATAATTTATCCAGGTTATAGTTAGAGGCAGGTGCTGGCCCACAGATATAGAGTGTCAGGTGCAAATAGACCATGATAAACACTGCACTTCCAATATAGTATCTTTGCACAACACCAACACATTGGTAGGCTACTTAACTGGATTGAAAATTCAACAATTCTAAAACATCTCCATCAGAGAAACACTTGTATGTAGAAACATTGTGGCTGCAATAATCAATAACACATTTTAAAGTCAAATTCAGGTTGACACTAAAAAAAATAGTGGATTCACACTTTGAATTGAAGATATATGATCCAGTCAGAGATTTGATGATTTGTTTTGGTCAGGACTGGCCAGGATCCGAGGTTATTCCAAAAATCCAGGAAATTACAGATGTATTTTATAGTTACATGTATTGTTGAGTACAGTTATGCTTTCGATAAAGCATAACTCCTACTACCGTATTCTATCATTTCAGAATAGCACATGTCCCTGCCAAACATTCAAATATGGTGTAATGTGCTTTTAAAAAAACTAAAATGTAGCATAACTATGAACTCAATATTATGTCCCCGTATAAATACTATGGTGCTTGCATGCTTTAGAGAGACACTGAGCGCTCTTACCGTCCACAGCCATAGTCGGTCTCAGCGTGTATCTCTCCGTGGTGTCAACAGGACTCTCCCATTCTTCTGCCGAATGGATAAAATGTTCTGAGTATGAGAATAAAGAGCGCTTCTTGCCCCCTCGTACCTTTCTACGTGAGCATGGAGACGGCTCCCACTGTAGACGTATACACAAAAAAAGAGAGCAGAAACAAGAATCACACTCTCCCTCTCTGTCGGTTCACGGCCATTTGTTGTCCGGGACGCCGGGACCAGTCCGATATGAAGCGGCTCCTTCTGAGTCCCCGCCCCCCTCTCCGTGTACCTGACCGCCGGGAGACAAAAGGTCATTACGCCCGTAGACAATCTGTTACTGGATACAGATACTGCTCCCCCCTCCCCCCCTCCTCCTCTCTCTCTCTCTCTCTCTCTCTCTCTCTCTCTCTCTCACTCACTCACTCACTCACTCACTCACTCACTCACTCACTCACTCACTCACTCACTCACTCACACACACAAATAAACACACACTCAACCCCAATCGTAGCAGCAATAGGCTTCAATTGTGATACAGTGAGATCTTTTTTGTTTTCAGCGACTATGTTGCAGAAAAGTTTAATGTTTTAATATAACCCCAATGTGATATTTAGAAAATGAACCTTTATTTATCCCCCAAGGGGGAAATTCAGTTTTCACTCTGGTTTTACATACTGTTATTATATACTGTTTATACATTTGTTTTAATACACACAGTTGTACCCACAGTATACAGGTAGGTGCACAAATGCACATGCATTGTAACACACACACACACACACACAGTTATACACACTATACAGAGTACAGTTAGAGTACGCATGCACATGCATTTGCCGCAAACAACCATAATATCAGTTTAAGTTGTGGGCTGCACCATGCACTTTGCGACATACTTTAGGTGTGATATTCCTTTAGTGACTGAGCTAAAGAAATGTATGACTTTCAGACAAGCATTGATAAAACTTAGCCACAAAGAAGGTAAATCAGTAACAGTGTATGCCTCTCCAGTCTACACAGCATTTGAAATTGTGCTTACATTTAGATGATGGCAAGCTGGGCCGATATCTTTGTATTTTTGTCCTTTATAATGGCCAGGATAAAGTTTTACACCACTTATTTCCTGGAGATTTGGGAAATGCATGCTCTGGAAAAAGCAAGAAGCAAAGGCTTCATAGTTTTTTCAAAAAAACAAACATTTAACAGAAGCCTTATGAAATGCTTGCCTCAGAGTCTGACTGATAGTAAACACAGAAAGTAGTCACCCGGAATGTCTCTATATGTCTCCTTTTAATGTATAGTGGCAGCACTGAAAACTGCACAGTATGTACCTTGTCCTTTTATTTGTGCAGGTTGCAAACTTGCAGACACAAACTCTCGTCTTCAACCAATGCTTCTGTAGGCAAACAATCTCAAACAAAAGTGAGCCTTCCTCTGACATAAACAAACCTGCATGCATTCAAGAATGCAGCAAGTGAGTCAGTCTCCATGTTGACAATATGGGTAAGCTATGTTGTGCATCTCTTTGTGTATACTTTCAGTCAGACTTTCAGACAATCTCTAAGAAGATTTCTGTTGATTTTTCTTTTTTGTTCTTTGAATAACTACGAAATTTTCCCTGCTTGATCCAAAAGTTTCCAAATTATCTTCAAGGGTGTAAGTGAGACAGTTTGTTAAAAAGGTAAAATGGACTGAAATATGAAAATATCATCCAGTTGGGGAGATAATGTGGAAATGCAGTGTTGTGCTACAAACACATTGAAATAAATGATGATTGAATAGTATAAAGAATAAAAATAATACAATCATATTAAATTGTTAGTAAGAAGCAGACCTGAGTTGCGTAGCTTCAACATATACTTAAACACCAAACACCTTATACGCAATCTTGTTTGGTTCACTTGAAGATTCAACCATTTCCCATAATGCAGCTATTAATACCTAAACTTTGGTCATCACCTCATCTTTCAAAATCCACATCCCCTGTCTGTATAAAGCTGGCTTTCTGTCAATAATTTGACATCAGGGTTATTTTCCCAGACTTCAGAACGCCTTTTAAACAACATTGTACAGCTGCTTTTACATGTCTAATAGTTGTTGAGGATGAATCAAGAGAGATTTTTGTGTTTCAATTGTGCCCATTTTAAGGAGCTTCATTGAAACAGTCAAAAAGTCAAGAGCATGTGTGGGCTACCATCTCTGCAAACACATGATCTTTGCATAAACCTAGAAACGGAAAGGAGTTCCACTCGATGCTTGCAGAAAAGCCTAAAAACAGCTGTCCCTCGGCGGACACCCACGTCAGCCAGTATTTGCCCGTCAAACAGCAGAGCTTCACTTCAAAGCTGAGAATTTGGGAACAAGTTGTGAACGTGTCTTTGTCAATATAATCTCACAGCATACCTCGCTAATTGATTCTAGTGCTGTTCTGATGCAAGCAGATTGCTCTATGCCGGTGCTTTTTAGTGTAGAACAGAAACAATCTGTCCTAAAAGACTTCAAGAACGTCCATCGGTCTGTGTTGGAAGATGAGGGCCCTCCCCAGAGTCTAGGCACTGGAGCATCAAAGGGTGAACAACAAGGAACAAAGGACTAGCAGGTCCATCAGGGCTTCACCAGAGCACATGCTTACTGGGAGTGTAAGCACTATCACTATATGCACAAAGATGATATTGTACACACTCATGTAGATTTGCACTTACTGTCTATCCCAACACACGTTTGTAGACACGAACAAATGAAGAGACACATTTGTACTCATGCTCTTAAACACAGGACCTAATTTAGAAGTGTGCTATTGCGTGCCTGTAAGGACATTTTGTCCTGTAAAAAATTGAGTAGACAAAGCTGGTATCTTTAATTCAGAGGATGGTCAGTGCAGTGAATAATGAATAAACTGGGAGCTGCAAAGATCAAGGGGTTTGACTTGCACAACATCGGCCTATTAGGTGACAGGTGACAAAAAAACCTAAGATTCTCTTGTGAAAAGGAGTGTTTGTACAGTGTTGTGTGGCATGGCACAGATAAACATGAGGGAATAGTAGCTCAAGGGAATGGTAGGTGTTTATTTATTCTTTACTCTGTAGCCTGTAGTTGAGAGTTTGGTAGAAACATCATTTCTTGTTGATAAGCAATTGTGTAAGGGAAGAGTAATGGGAACTATGTGAGTGTTGGTGTCTTTATACAGCCCATACATTACACCCTGTTACTAACAGATGATGCCATTAAACTTTTATTGTCAGTGTAATGCCATCACATATGGCCTGTTCTGCTTGTGCCAAGACTCCTTTACTTTTTGCTGTGACAGTGCTACACACATGCATAGATAAATACTCACACATTTAAACTCTTCACACTTTGGAAAACAGCTGTAGGCTAAAAACTAAACTGTATGTTTTAACACAGACATAATAAGAGGATGAAAAAGGGTTGTCTAGGGCCTGGGCTCAAGCTCTGTCTGGAGCGGTAGAGAAAACGAGAGCACTTTCTCAAGAGACATAGAGAAGCTATTGATACTGGAGTGTGGCATCATCCTTGCCAAAGCTAGTGTCATGGTGAATGGCTGTCACTGAGTTGGCAGTGAGATATAATGGTTCCAAATAGGACAGGAAAAGTGAAAAGAAAAGAGCAGTTGAGGAAAGACTGGACTAACCTTGGGAGCATCTAAACTCTCAGATTCAAAGAGGTTGTATTTCAATAGAACATAAGCGTTCTCTGCTGCCTGCTCTTAATCTGATCTGAAAGGGAAGGCTCTTTCAGGTGGAAGTGAAAGCAATCTAATGAATTCCCACAGGAAGCTATTTACTCCACCGAGATGAGTGCAGATGATAGAGAGGAATCCACTTTATAGTGTTAAGTTGTGGCCCTGAGCTGTTTTCCTAATCAGAGACCTGGGAGAGTTTTCCCTTATTCTGTGCGCATATTGAAGAGAAGTATCCTTTGAAAAAGTTGTGTCCCCTCTCTGGATTTATTCAGGATGTGGAGCAAAGATGACAGAACCTATTTGAGAGATCTATTCCTTTAGCCAGTCACTGATCATCACCTCTTGCCTCCTGCTCTGCACCCTTAATGTGTGAATGTGTGTACGTGTGTGTGAGATGTATTTGTGCCTATGGTTGTGTGTGTGAATGTGTGTACTTGTATGTGATGTATTTGTGCTTATGGGTGTGTGCATGGAGGGAAGGATGGGAAAGGAAGTTGATTCACATTCCACTCAGTCCCTTATGGTGACCTCACTATTATGCAAATGTCCACAGTATGACAGATAGTGTCTGGAGCTGATCTATGTTACAAACACAAACACTTTCTCACACACAAACACAAACCCACGCTATGGTTCAGGAACATCTTTAGGCACATCTGGGGTTTTTTTTTTTTTGTCCCCCCCTGTGAATCAAAGTCTTTACTGAACAAGGAAAAATGCCATCCTGAGCCTTTGGCTGAATGTCATTGATTCCTTTGATAATGTGGCACAGAAAAGTGCCTATGTGTCACAATAAGATAGGGACATTATGTTTCTTTATACAGACCGGGACAAAATAAAGAAATATAATATATAAAAATGACATAGAAAAAGGCTTTCACATCCTATTATGGTCTGTGACATTCACAGACATGCCTAACCAGTGGCTCTGTTGTGATGTGGGGGACATTTTCTCCCTACTTCGGGTCCATTCTTGTCTCCTCTGAGGGAATGTTGCTGCAAATCAATACACATTTATTCTGAGTCATTAGCTTAATTATACAATGAAATATTTCTAGCCTGATGAGAGTGATCTCTTTCAGTACGACAATGCCCCCATCAACAGGGCACAAGAGGGCACCGAATGGTTTGATGAGTATGACAATTATGTGAATCATATGCTAGGAGCTTGGTCGTCATCGGACTCCAACACAATTGAACAGAAGAAAAGATGTTCTGTCAGCTTGTCCCATCAACTTACTATGACAAACTGCAATTTTAAGCCACCTCTATCTGAGTCAGTTTGGATGTATTTGGAAGCTAGACTGGATGAAAAGTTTGGGGTTTTAAATCAAACAGACTGACAAAAGAGATGTAGCCAGAGCAAGCAGAGGCGAAACCTAAAAATAAAGATGTTGTAAAAACAATAGCCAATGATAATAACAGTCCCTGCAAGTCAAAAAGAAAGGAAGGCAACAACTGCACAATCAGTCCTCATCCCTTCTCATGTCGAGTCTCGTCTTTTGAAAGTCAATGCCCTTGGAGGTCACTCTTGTCTTTCTTCAGACATTGTTTTTTTTAAAGAACAATTGCTTTAATAAAAGCTGATGCATCTTTCTTTTCTCTCGAATTTGCACCCAGCTTCTGTAGGTAGACTCTCTACTTGGACACTCTAACAATACCTTTACTTTAAAGAACTGCTTTTGGTGCATTAAGATTAATCATAAAGTCTTAATTTATGCAAAACAACTCTTTCTAATGCTTCTGAATACATACAAAATAATTCACCCTTTTAGTCCTGGTGCATTTAATTATCTTCCTCACAATGCTTGGTTTAATCCTCACAAGGGAACAATTCATAGACTGCAAAGCACTGAAAATGTGAGCAAAATATAAAAAATATGCTATTGAATTAAAACAATACAAAGACAGATTTCTGGCGGTAAATGGCAGACAAGAAGACGCTGGCTGATATCCTTTCATTTTTTCCATACCAAAAAACATTTATTTTGTGAGAATTCCAGGTTAATACAAGCTTCATAATTATGAGTAGTGGCAGGATTGCAAAGTCTCCCTTTCTCTTTTTTCACTCAGTCTCTCCATTCTTCTTTTGAAACCCCACTCATCTCTTCTGTCGCTTTTGGTCCCTTTCCCCTTGATGAATCTGTGTTTTGCTCAAGCCAAGTACGAGTCTCCTCTCAGAAAGTACAGGGTCAGAAGAAATTGGGAATGCATAATGGTTTGATTCACTGTGTCTTAATAACCCCTCTTAATGCCAGTGTCACTCTAACAACAGGTCAGGAGAACTGATTCAGTCAATGATCTCTTTTATCTGCTCAGTCAGGCCTTTAATGTGGAAAATAAGAAAACCTTTTAGAAAACCAGTGAGATTGTCATTTACTTGCCTTCATATTTTCTCTCCCACTGAGTGAAACTGAGTGCTCACAAGGGGTAATGTAACATGGCAGCAGAAGGATGCTGTGACATCCAGTGGCATGTGAAGTATATGCTTTGGATCTGAAGAAATACATCAAGCATTCCTCATCACTGTGAGTTAGCTGCTGTATGTGTGTCCGTAACTCTCAACCGTGCAAGTCTTTTCCTTCTGATTCAAGGTTATTGCTTAAGGACAGGACTATTTTGCATAGCAATTGGCCTAATGAATCATACCCAATATGATTGACCCACATCGTCACATTTGTCAATGTATTAGTATTCAAAACACACAATCAACCAACTTTTTCTCCTCTCTACAGTCTGAGATCCTGCTCTAGACTAATTACTGGACCGTCCTCATTCAAAGCTTTGTTGTTGCACTAAGCTTAGTGGATCAATGAAATTCCATCTGAGCATCTGTTGCCCACGATGACTCTGGTTGGCTATATCTAAAAGAAGGCCCTGATGGCAGTTTACCTTTGTCCTTTCTGAAGGACACTTCTCTTTGTTTCACAATAATACGTTATCAGTAATAAGAGCTAAATAAACCATTAATCCTCTCAGGAATTTCTTCATGTACAAATATGGCTTTTTGCACGTAGACTGCTTTCAACTTAAAGACAGTAATTGAGTTTAGCATGTTTGTGTAATAATGAAAAATGATGATGTCCATGTCCTATTTTCCAATTCCTCTGCTTCGTCCTCATTGTATTGTTGATATAATGAGCCAAAATTAACTCACATTTCAGTTCATGCAGTATGAATGATGTGTCTGTGTTTCTTTGTGTGAGTAGGTGTGTTTGTAAGTGATGCATGAACGTATATCAATACACCTGTCATCTCCACGCATCTCCTCCTGTCGTCTTTTCTTGCAAATTGCCGCTTTCTTGCAATCAGTTCATAAAAAACGGGACATTTCTTATTTGCAATTTTCTTTTAATTCTCTGTATCTTCCTGTAGGCTGCTTCTGCTGCATGCAGCTCTGCATTCAGTCTACATCTACATTTATCATCACAATGTGGACATCTGCTGCGACAGATAGGACAGATAGTCCAGTGGTACTCCCCTCCATTCCATGTCATATGCACCGAATAAACAGATTAAATGGAGCCATGCATCCATGCAAACTGGCACACACATGAATGGATAAACATGCAGAAACATGCAGATTGTTATAAGCTTGCACGGAAATAGACACACTATCATACACAGTATCCCGGCTATAATTTGCCTTGTTGCTTTTTATTTCACCAATTACTCATTTTCTTTCATATCAGTTAATCGCCATATGACAAATGAAAGTATTTTTCACAAAATTAGGGAGATTACTTTATGAATATATATCATTCAAAAATGCTATTCTGAGAAAGTGAAAGTTGAAAAAAACATAACCATTAAATAACTGTCTTTCAGCTTTGCTCAAATAGATAAACCATACTAATAGTTTAAACTAAGACAAGGAAATTATTATAACTTTATCTTGGTGTTTAGCATAATAAAAAAATATTCCAATTAGTTGCCTCAATCATGAGACCTAATGGAGATATGTTAAATGGGACACCCGGATAAGCTATACAACATGCAACATTTACCAAATACTCTAAACATAAAACTACTTTAAGCTAATGTCAATTAAGATCACCTGCAAATATGTTGAAAAACTCCGCCATTTCGGTGCAAAACAGATCTAACACACACACTGTAAATAACCTATCCACAATGACAGCAGCCCTTTGAGACATGACACCATGTTTACTACAATGCAGGTGAACTATAAAAATATGTTATCAAAGTATCTGTATTCTGCCCTCTGTTTCCAGTTCACAGCTGCATGGACAGGAAGCTTTGCCAAATGTATTATGGCAGCACATCAAAGGGATGATTATGGTACGAATTTTGGAAGGACCCCAGTTAGTCAGTCAGCTTTCACAGGCCCCAAACAGATATCAAATCATGAGCAGCTATCTTCTTCTGACACTGCCAACACAATTGTATACTTTATGTGTGTTTGTGTGTGTGTCTCTGTGTGCTGAATGTCTTTATGCTCATTGAGACACACTTTTGTTACCAAAATACAAGATGTCAGTACTCCTGTCCAAGCCATTTGTGTGTGAAATTATGGTTACATAAATGAGGCACAGCAGAGATAAATGAACCCATTCTTGTGCAAATGAAACGGGGGACTGAATTGGACCAGACTCTGAAAGATGTTCTCATTGTTAATATTGGCCAGTATTACTAATGATTTATTTATCACTGATGAGACTGACCTGGATCACTCATCCATGGGTCAGCATGATGCCCAGCACACAGACATGTAATCTGTGGTTTTGTTCACAATCTTTCCCTTATTGTATGAACCATCTGATGTGAATTCAAGCAGCACATTATTTCTAGATGTGATTAAATAGATCATTCAACTCAAATGAAATGATCATTGAAATAATCACAGGAAAGTAAAAGAGGCTATGTGTTAGAGATGAAATCAAGGCTCGAGTTGCGCTCCATGTTAAAATTGGTCCTCAGCTGACCGAGCTATATGTCTTCTAATGTGTCTGACAGTCCATTTTCATCATCAACGTCCTTCTCCCAGGAGTGAAATAATGTCTGCCCTCCAGGCAATGTAAATGAAGAGAAATGTTAAAGCCTGGCCTGGGGATCAGACGGTGGATGGGTGAAGTTAAACGTGATTCAAACTAATTGATGTATGGCCTCACTTTATCTCAAGGGATGAAACCTAGAAATGTCATGTTAGAATGTAATTACACTTATTGCAGTCTCTTGTTTCATGTTTGACTATAGACTCGCCAACGTGGATATTTTTCACTCCTAATGCAAGGCAAGTTATTGCTCTAACACATTAACATGTTGTTGTCAGAATTACTTTAAAATCACTGAAACCACTCTGAAATCTATATCCTGAGTACCAGAGCATGCTTCGGTTATGGTCCAATAAAGAATGGTTTAACAGTGGAGTAGATGTTTTTTTTTTAATGCAGGATCCCTGTTAATGCTCTGCTTTTATGAAGAACTTGAAGGTTTATTTGAATTTGGCAACCTTCAAGGCCTGATTGTTTATTCAAACAAGTGCCAGCTGTGTCATATGACATGATTGGGGTTCTGGCACTCTGTCAAGTAAATTAAATAGTCTCATAAAATGTACAGAGACCATATTAGGGTGATTACTAAATTCTAAATAATTACCAGGCCTATACAACAGTATGCCTTTAAAGTCTCTATTAATGCCCTCAGAAGAGGAATAGTAAGAATATAACAATAAAAGAGAATTATAATCAATATCACATGAATAGAAAGTCAAAACATGCCCCCCCTCCTCCCAATAAAAATTAGTTGACCTTCCTGTGAGTATTCCATACAAAATATCACACATTATGCTCAAACACATGGGAAAATAACTTACCTTAAACACACACTTAGTCACATTTTGAATACTAATCAATTAAAGACTCTAGTTCAGATGTGATTGGTTGCTATAGTTCAGTAGTTTGAACCCATAAACTCTGGGAGGCCTACAGTCTCTGGCAACTAAAAATCTATTTAGGAAAACTTAATACCAAGTGCCATCATTCCTAAATCAACATAATGACTGAGTAGTAGCTGAAACTGACAGAAACTGGTTTATTGTATTACTAACTGTCTGTCTGCTTTTTAGGTTTGAGACACATTCCCACCCTGTTGGACGATATGGATATTATAATCTATTTTTTGTATTATTCTTCAGGATGTAGCGCCCTCCTGTGGCCAGAGTACACATTATAGTCGTTTAAAACATAATTAATACCCTTATGAAACACTTTTAAGTTACATGGCAAGGCATGGGAAATGACCACGTTACACAATCCAGGTCAACAATTTAGAACTAAATTAATATCATAAGAGAAAATAAACAGAAACAATCCTGCCTGCGGAGGCGCTGTTACAAACAATCTACGGACATTTCGGAAAGGACAGGGTCGCTGTCTGCTGCTGGCGGAAGTGCAACTGTTGTTTATCCGGCGGTTATCATCCTCGTCGTTGGAGAAACGATGGCTAGCTCTGCTAAACAAGGACCTAAAATTGTCTCCAAATCATCTGCGGGAGGCGCCGGGGCGGCGGGGGTTGGCGGCGGGCCCCCGGTGATGCCCCTCGCCTCTCCGCTCATGGGGAAGAAGAAGAAGCCGTTTCTAGGGATGCCCGCTCCGCTGGGCTACGTGCCTGGTCTGGGCAGAGGGTAAGCTAACGAAGCTAACACGCTTAGCTAGCTTGCTAACTACTGATAGCTCTGTAGCTAATAAGTTAGGTAATCTCACTTAAATGAAAGTTGTGCAAACTATCTTGCACATTAATGTTTGTCAACTGAGTTTAAGTCATTAAGACGTTGCGACAATATGAATATTATATGTATAGGCACATAATAGTAGCTAACCTGGGTTAAATGAATGAAGAATAACAACAAGAACCTTTATTAATCCCCCTAGGGGGAAATTCTGTTTTCACTCAGTTTGTATATGCACATATATATTAGCTCGCGTTAGATGCATTGATTTGATGTCTTACTTGCTGTAGTGGGCCACGGACTCTAGATATTACATATTACGTTTATATTTATTTCTGACCCTGCGAAAACTGCTGACAACTTGCTGCTAAATCAATTGAAAGTGAGAACCAATTCTTGTCCCAAAAGGTTTCTGGCTTAAATGACAGGACAGGATGATCTAACGTCAATGAGTCAATCATCAAAAGTGATAATACATCACTAAGAAAGCACAAATACACTTGTGAAACAACCCTCACCAGCTAGTTATGTAATACGTCTAAATCATGGTTATTTGTTATTATAAAGTTTATATTAATTGCTCCTCTTAAGTGCAACTGGGTTCACCACCCGTTCTGATATCGGTCCTGCTCGAGATGCAAACGACCCAGTGGATGACCGACATGCACCTCCAGGGAAGAGGACGGTTGGGGACCAAATGAAAAAGAACGAGGAGGATGAAGAAGATCTGAATGACACAAACTACGATGAGGTGCTTATGATTTGACTGTTATTTGGTTATTATTTGTTGAAGGGTTGTCAAAGAGATCAAATCACTCAATATTTTAAGTTGACCAGACAATAACTGCATTTTAATGATTGTTTTGTTCAATCACACGGTAATGTTTTATTCCTTTAGTTCAATGGATACGCTGGTAGCTTGTTCTCCAGTGGGCCCTATGAAAAGGATGATGAAGAAGCAGATGCTATTTATGCGGCACTGGACAAGAGGATGGATGAAAGACGCAAAGAAAGACGGTAAGCAAAGAATCTGTCCATTTTTCACCTCAGCTTTAGGAGGATATACAGTGGGGCAAAAAAGTATTTAGTCAGCCACCAATTGTGCAAGTTCTCCCATTTAAAAAGATGAAAGAGGCCTGTAATTTTTATCATAGGTATACCTCAACTATGAGAGACAGAATAAGAAAAAAAATCCAGGAAATCACATTGTAGGATTTTTAATGAATTAATTGGTAAATTCCTCGGTAAAATAAGTATTTGGTCACCTACAAACAAGCAAGATTTCTGGCTCTCACAGACCTGTAACTTCTTCTTTAAGAGGCTCCTCTGTCCTCCACTCGTTACCTGTATTAATGGCACCTTTTTGAACTCGTTATCAGTATAAAAGACACCTGTCCACAACCTCAAACAGTCATACTCCAAACTCCACTATGGCCAAGACCAAATAGCTGTCAAAGGAAACCAGAGACAAAATTGTAGACCTGCACCAGGCTGGGAAAACTGAATCTGCAATAGGTAAGCAGCTTGGTGTGAAGAAATCAACTGTGGGAGCAATTATTAGAAAATGGAAGACATACAAGATCTCACCCCGTGGGGTCAAAATGATCAAAAGAACGGTGAGCAAAAATCCCAGAACCACACGGGGGGACCTAGTGAATGACCTGCAGAAAGCTGGGACCAAAGTAACAGAGGCTACCATCAGTAACACACTACGCCGCCAGGGACTTACATCCTGCAGTTCCAGACGTGTCCCCCTGCTTAAGCCAGTACATGTCCAGGCCCGTCTGAAGTTTGCTAGAGGGCATTTGGATGATCCAGAAGAGGATTGGGAGAATGTCATATGGTCAGATGAAACCAAAATAGAACTTTTTGGTAAAAACTCAACTCGTCGTGTTTGGAGGAGAAAGAATGCAGAGTTGCATCCAAAGAACACCATACCTACTGTGAAGCATGGGGGTGGAAACATCATGCTTTGGGGCTGTTTTTCGGCAAAGGGACCAGGACGACTGATCCGTGTAAAGGAAAGAATGAATGGGGCCATGTATCGTGAGATTTTGAGTGAAAACCTCCTTCCATCAGCAAGGGCACTGAAGATGAAGCGTGGTTGGGTCTTTCAACATAACAATGATCCCAAACACACCGCCAGGGCAACGAAGGAGTGGCTTCGTAAGAAGCATTTCAAGGTCCTGGAGTGGCCTAGCCAGTCTCCAGATCTCAACCCCATAGAAAATCTTTGGAGGGAGTTGAAAGTCTGTGTTGCCCAGCGACAGCCCCAAAACATCACTGCTTTAGAGGAGATCTGCATGGAGGAATGGGCCAAAATACCAGCAACAGTGTGTGAAAACCTTGTGAAGACTTACAGAAAATGTTTGACCTCTGTCATTGCCAACAAAGGGTATATAACAAAGTATTGAGAGGAACTTTTGTTATTGACCAAATACTTATTTTCCACAATAATTTGAAAATAAATTCATTAAAAATCCTACAATGTGATTTTCTGGATTTGTTTTCTCATTCTGTCTCTCATAGTTGAGGTATACCTATGATAAAAATGACAGGCCTCTCTCATCTTTTTAAATGGGAGAACTTGCACAATTGGTGGCTGACTAAATACTTTTTTGCCCCACTGTATATATATATATATATAGTATGTTTGAAATCCTGTGCACTTGTTTTATGAAGTGACTGCAATTTTGAATGCTTTCCTTTTTATTTTCAGGGAGCTGAGAGAAAAGGAAGAAATTGAGAAGTACCGTATGGAACGACCCAAAATCCAGCAGCAGTTTTCAGATCTTAAGGTATATGATAACATTAAATGATCCTCTACTATCCTCTCCTTTCACTGATAATCATTTTGAGGACATATAGGATTTTTTTCCTTTTGGGTGGAAAATCACATGTTTAAGAAACTATGAAAAGCAATGTAACCGCATTTTACATATTGGCTCTAGACAGAGCCATACCTTCGTTACAAAGAAACATCGTCTTTAAATTTGACAGAGAAAAGTAGTTAAAGGATTATTCAATTATCAAAATAAATGGCGAGTGCTTTTCTGTTGACCCAACTGTGAATAAGTCTACAAATTTTTGCAGCCCTGTTGCCGACATTCCACGTTATTTAGAAACCCCTTTTCATCCGTGATCATTTGCTTTTCCCCACCTCTTCACAGAGGAAGTTGGCAGAGGTGTCAGAGGAAGAGTGGCTGAGCATCCCTGAGGTGGGAGATGCCAGGAATAAGCGACAGAGAAATCCCCGCAATGAGAAACTCACCCCTGTCCCCGACAGCTTTTTCTCCAAACATCTGCAGACCGGAGATAAGCATACCACTGTTGATCCTCTGCAAGGGGTCAGTATAAAAAACACTCATCCATATCCTGCAGACATCTGCTTAAAACATGCAAACACATAATGTAGTTTCAGCCTGCACCAGCAGGAGTCAGGATTTCTCACTAGAAAACAAAAGTTTATTATGCTGTTTCTATGTAATCTTAGTAGACTCAGTGATTGAAAATTATTTTGAAATGCTGTAAAGAAAGGCAAAACAAACTTAACTGTAAAGACACATGCATTAAACACCTTTTATACAGTCGATCACATAATCTTTAAGTACCTACATTGAAAACAATAAAATAAATGGAGTATTTTTTCACAGGTACTATTTATAGTGCTGCGAAAATACTGTATCATAAGATTTAGGCTTACGTTTCATAAACCTTTTTGCCATGCTGTTAGAAATTTCTCACAGAGAATAATTGTTCTCTTTGTTACCATTGTTTCCATTCTCTAGCTGGGAGGTCTGAATACGCCTTACCCGGGAAGCATGACACCAGGGACAGGAGAGCTGGACATGAGGAAAATCGGTCAGGCCAGAAACACACTTATGGATATGAGGCTCAGCCAGGTAACTTATGATCTTCCTTTATCTGTATTCTATCAATTATGCTCTCGATTCTGTCAATACACAATATTTGCTGTTTCCTGTAACCTGTGACTGCATTTAATAAATCATTAGGTGTCTGACTCAGTGAGTGGTCAGACAGTGGTGGATCCTAAGGGTTACCTGACTGATCTCAACTCCATGATCCCCACCCACGGGGGAGACATCAGGTAAAGACACACCAGCAAAACAATAGAGTTCCTGTATTTGTGTTAATAAGTTGTGGGTTTGCCTGATTGTGTATCTTTGGTTCTCCTGTCTAGTGACATCAAAAAGGCTCGTCTGCTACTGAAATCAGTGAGGGAGACCAATCCTCATCACCCGCCTGCCTGGATCGCCTCTGCCAGGCTGGAGGAGGTGACCGGCAAACTGCAGGTGGCCAGGAACCTGATCATGAAAGGCACAGAGATGTGTCCTAAGGTAAAGGAGGGTGGACACGCGTTCATCAAAACTATTAAAGGCCTGAGCACCCAATGTGTCAGTAGTAGGGATGCACCGATTGAAAAAATGTCAGGTGATGCCGATGTGAAGAATAACAATTTTTGCCGATGCGGATGGGCAATGTTTTACTATTCAAACTGTAATAGTAGTATAATGCTGACTAAGGCAGCCTATCCCTTTAAGAGAGAGAGTGGGGGATACATGTGTGCATGTGTAAGAGCGAGAGAGAGGTTGAGCGAGCCATAGTAAGTTTCTGGAATTTAACGGGAGTAACAGCAAGTATAACAAAGTCACAAATATAAACGACGGCCTCCAAAGAACACTGAAGGATGGATTTAATTTACCGATCCTGCAGACACCCGCTACATGGGGCAAAAGTCCTGCAGCATGCTGCGGGCAGCAGCAGCTCCTCACAGAGGAGAGGAGAGTGACTTTAAAGTTACGGCAGACCCACAGTCTCTGTTCTAATCCTTCCAAATGATGCCCTGACTTCAGATTTGGTACGTCAGATTTTTTTAAAATGACGCTAACGCAACTTCTCCCGGTCACGTAGCAAAACATAAACATCGGTGACTGCCATCGGGATGTCACCTTATTTACCGATGTGCGGATGGTGGTAAATAGGGTTAACATCGGCCGATGCTGATGTCTCACCGATGTAGCGGTGCATCCCTAGTCAGTAGCACAGCTAGATCATGTATTGGGTGAAATGTGGTGATTTGTTAGGTATCTGTTGTTGTTATACAGCCATGTTTAGAAGAATGAAACCTCTAACATTAAAGCGGTACTGTGCATGTGTGATGCAGTGGGCCAAATGTTTCTAGACCTTATTGATGTAAGCCATTCTCTCTGCCCATCAGAGTGAAGATGTGTGGCTCGAGGCTGCCAGACTTCAGCCTGGCGACACAGCTAAAGCCGTGGTAGCCCAGGCTGTCCGCCACCTGCCGCAGTCCGTCCGCATCTACATCAGAGCTGCAGAGCTAGAGACAGACATGAGGGCTAAGAAACGTGTCCTCAGGAAGGGCAAGTCTCCATGATAACATCAACTACCACAATATACATAACAGAATTTGAAATACCACATGCTCACATTGTTAGAAAGTTGATATCCTAACCCAACATGTGAGACGTTTATGCGCCCCCTTCACAGAACTTTAATACATGACAATTCTAATCAAGGCCAGACACCCCATTTGAACCATGGTGTTAATGCCCGAACTTGAATGCACCCGCACACACACACACACACACACACACACACACACACACACACACACACACACACACACACACACACACACACACACACACACATTAATGTTTCCCAGCAGCATACCCTACTGACAGAGATGGATGTGGAGCTTCCCCTTTTGAATGGTTCACTCCGTCTCTACATGTCTACTTTTCTCTGTTATATACACAACACTTTGCCTTCCACTCAAGACACATTTGAACTTTACTACAGCTGCCGGAAATATTATGTGCTGTTTGTTTTTATTGCTTCATTATGTTCGCTAACATCGTGTGTCTCCATTTCCTTTTTGGCACTGTAAATAAGTGTAATTTATCACTCAGATTAAAGGAAATTACATAACAATTGTGTATTTTCTTTCTTTCATGTAGCTCTCGAGAATGTGTCCAAGTCCGTTCGACTGTGGAAGACCGCTGTGGAGCTAGAGGAACCAGAGGATGCCAGGATCATGCTCAGCAGAGCTGTGGAGTGTTGCCCGACTAGTGTGGAGGTACTCTTGGTTAAATATTTTTCCAACGTGAACCACTGCATACGACTAACAGTATGCCATTAATGGCAATGCAACATATGAACCATTGCACCTACTTCTACATTTAATTATTCATTTCTGTCCCTTTTTTTAGCTCTGGCTGGCCCTGGCCCGTTTAGAGACTTACGAGAATGCACGTCGTGTCCTAAACAAAGCTCGAGAGAACATCCCCACCGATCGCCACATCTGGATCACTGCTGCTAAGTTGGAGGAGGCCAATGACAACGTTCAGATGGTAGAAAAGATCATTGACAGGGCCATCACTTCTCTACGCGCCAACGGTGTGGAGATCAACAGAGAGCAGTGGATACAGGTGTGTTCCTGTGACCTATTGGTTACTATGACATCATAGAGACAGACAGACGTGGTTTTCCTGCAGCTGTGTATGGCAGAGGGAAAGTCTTAGTAGAATTTGTTAAGCACCTAAGAAAGTAAAAAACGCCACTATCAAGGTCTTTCAAAAAGAAGGCTAAGGTTGACCAAGGACTAATTCTGAGTAATGTTTGCTGGTATATCCCTTAATTTCAATGGTGATTTGCAGATGAAACCATTTGATATTTTAATCTAGATCATACATACTCGGTGATAACATTACAGTAAGAAAATGAATGATTGTGCCTTTAAACCTTGATGTGTATAAGTAAATACTGCCAGCTTTGATAGCATGCCAGAATAAATTAAAAGGGATGCCCTCAGCTATTTCAGCTGGATGCAACAGAATACAAGTCAGTACTCGGACTAACATACCGTTAAGTGCAGTTCACAGCTGTTGCAATCATAGGCATTTGCTGAAATTAGTTTGCCCTTCACTACCTAGCTTTTATACCTGTGGCAAAGTATGAGTTATTGTGGCAGGTTCTTTAGGGCCAGTATGCCAGTACATTCATCGTAACAGCAACAACAGATCATCTTTTAAAATGGCAGGATTTGGCACTTCTTAAAAGGATCCCTTTGTGTATGGCACCCTATCTAGTTCTTCGTCCCGTTTAAGAGTCCTCTGTGCAAAGAATACCTCATAAAGACTGAGTATCTATACACTGTAAATCATCAACACTGCTTTACTCGAGGTGTATTTAGCAGTTTTTGGTTACTGACTTTTTTCTCTGATACGTCAGGTGTGTATCCCTTAACTTTCTTGAATTCCCCTTCTACATACCACCCACATTTTGATTTCTTTTCTTCTGCAGGATGCCGAGGAGTGTGACAAAGCAGGCAGTGTGGCTACCTGCCAGGCCGTGATAAGGGACGTCATAGGGATTGGCATTGAGGAGGAAGATCGCAAACACACCTGGATGGAAGATGCCGATAGCGTGAGAACTGAACTTTTTTTTTTAACACAATCAACAATTATACACTCATAAATTAAGCGGTAATTCACATACACATTTTCAGTCAGCATTCAACTTACTGAGAGGCTCTTCTGTTGTGTTTCAGTGTGTTTCCCATGGAGCGCTGGAGTGTGCCAGAGCCATCTATGCCCACGCCCTGCAGGTGTTCCCCAGTAAAAAAAGTGTGTGGCTTAGAGCTGCCTACTTTGAGAAAAATAACGGCACCAGGTGACCAGATTTGTTTTTTAAAGAGCAGACTTTACTACTTCATGCTTTTATTGATATTTGTTAAATGAACGGTCTGTCTTTAAAATGTTGTTGTTCTCGCCCACTCTCTGACTGCGCTCCTCCCATCCATTGCTCTCCCAAATCTCATTGCATCTCTCAGGGAGTCTCTGGAGGCCTTGCTCCAAAGGGCAGTGGCTCACTGTCCCAAAGCAGAGGTCCTGTGGCTGATGGGAGCCAAGTCCAAGTGGCTGGCTGAGGATGTACCTGCTGCCAGAAGTATTCTCGCTCTGGCTTTCCAGGTGACGATGATGCAAACTATGACTTGTTCACGTGCTATTCTTGCACACCCGTGTCTATCTCTGTTTTGCCTTTTCCCTTACTCCCCCCTCTTACGCTTTTGCTTCATGTTGTTTCTCCCTCTTCTTTTCCTCTCCAGGCTAACCCAAACAGTGAAGAGATCTGGCTGGCTGCTGTCAAGCTGGAGTCTGAGAATAACGAGTATGAAAGAGCCCGTCGACTACTGGCTAAGGCCCGCAGCAGTGCCCCAACAGCAAGGGTAAGTGTGTGTGTGTCAAAAGTTGGAAAAGAGAGATTTTCCTTTTTTAACTCTCATGAGGTTCCAGTACAAATAAAAAGAGTAGATATCATCACAAAGCCACTGACTTGATGGATAGAGTTTTTGAATTGGTCTCAACAGTACATTTTATATCCCTGTTTTAAAAACCTTTCATATCATTTGGGTTATGTTGGATTAAACACACTGAAAAGAGTTGTCATCCAAATAAAGAAATGACTTCCCTTAAAATATTTGTTGAATAAACTTACATTGCCCCTGACCATTTTGTACAGGGCAACAATTATTTGTGTATTTAAGGAGTCATTTAATTCAACCCTATGATCATAAGGTCTATTATTCACAGAACATTAATAATCAATTGTTGGAGATATCTTCTCAGACTCAGGCTTGCCAGGTTATTACACCTCAAAACAATTGGCACATGTGTTGACAGATGCGGTCTGTGGTGCACTTAAGTTGTCAATCTTTTATTTTATTCATCTATTTTGTATTTGCTAGCTGATACTACTAAGCGATCCTATTTAATGTTGGCTGTAGATTGTTCTGTCAGTCAAAAGGCACCCTCTTTGTGTTAATGAAGCAGCATTTAAGCTATGCCATAGGATGATAGTATTAGATAAAGGTGAACCTTGTTATTTGTGTTGCATAATGGGGGCTACCTTTTAATATTAATATATGGCATGTAAATGACAATCCCAGGGGATATTGAAGAAGAAGTCCTTGTTCCTATGTGTATATATTTGTTGTCTAAAAACATGTGTTTGTATGTTTTGTTTCTCTCCAGGTGTTTATGAAGTCTGTGAAGTTGGAGTGGGTGTTGGGGAACATAGAAGCCGCTCACGAGCTGTGCACCGAGGCCCTGAAACACTACGAGGACTTCCCCAAACTTTGGATGATGAGAGGGCAGATAGAAGAGCAGTGTGAAAACATGGATAAAGCCAGGGAGGCCTACAACCAAGGGGTGAGGAGGGGTTATTATAAAAACTAAACAATAGGGATATTAAACTTACACTTTTGAAAAGCTTCTTGGATCATGTGTGTTGATGAAAATGTGTGTTTTCCCCTATACCTGTAAAAATAAGTTGTTTTTTCTCTGTAGTTGAAAAAGTGTCCCCACTCCAGTGGCCTGTGGTGGCTGCTGTCTCGCCTGGAAGAGCGAGTTGGACAGCTGACCAGAGCCAGGGCGATCCTGGAGAAGGCTCGTCTCAAGAACCCCCAGAGCCCCGAGCTATGGTGAGAAAATGCACAACAAAGCAATGTGCTAATCCATTTAAATCACGACAATGTCAAAAACACAAAAGGAAAGAGAAATGCCAAACACATGTAAATCTGTGACTCTAAAAGTGAATGTTTGAACCAGGTTGGAGTCAGTCAGGCTGGAGTTCAGGGCCGGGCTGAAGAACATCGCCAACACACTGATGGCCAAAGCCCTGCAGGAGTGCCCCAACTCAGGTGAGGTATATTCCTGCTGTTGAAGGAAGACACAGAAGCAGCCTGTTTTACTTTGTAAGGTCCTATTAGAGCTAGAAATATTCTTAAAAGTCACCAAAGTACCACGTCTAATGGTTTTCCAAGTAATTTTGTTTCTAGCCAAAGCCAAGCTAATGTTTACCTTTTATAGTACCTCAAAACACTCTTTTATTTGTGCAACTGAACTCTTTCAGTTACAGCAATAAGGGTTGCAAAGTTCACAAGAACAGATACAGCAACTGAATGTAGATGTGTTTTCATATTCTCAAATATTCTGTTTCCCATTCCCATTTCTGTCCTGCAGGCATCCTGTGGGCTGAGGCAGTGTTTTTGGAGGCCAGGCCCCAGAGGAAGACCAAGAGTGTGGATGCTTTAAAGAAGTGCGAACATGATCCCCACGTCTTGCTAGCTGTTGCAAAGTATGTCAGCGTCTCTTCACTGTTTTCCTCTCTCTTTTAAGTATTGACTCTGCTTTTGTTAATATCTTTGTTATATATTGTTTTCTATTCCTCTTGCAGTTTTCATTTTACATTCCAGCCTGCACATTTTGTAAATATAATGCCTTTCATTGCACACATTTTAGGTTGTTTTGGAGTGAGCGTAAAATCACCAAAGCCAGAGAGTGGTTCCTGAGGACAGTGAAGATTGAGCCAGACCTGGGTGACGCTTGGGCTCTCTTCTACAAGTTTGAGCTGCAGCACGGCACAGAGGTAAGGATCTTATTATTGTCTTTCATTATATTAGTAAGCCACTTTGTTGGTGTCAAGCTCACATTGTTCACTTGATGGAGAATGCCAAACACATCCTGCAGTCTGATGCAAGTTCAGTTAATGTAGATAAGTTTATCAATTAATAATGGGTAAATCAGCACTGGACAGATAATGGTCTCATTGTATCTGAAAATGGTTCCTTACGGCATGCATGTGTTACTGGTATCTAACCTTCCTTGTTGTGCATTCCCCAGGAACAGCAGGAAGAGGTGCGAAAGCGCTGTGAGAATGCGGAGCCCCGTCATGGAGAGCTGTGGTGTGCTGAGTCCAAACACGTCCTGAACTGGCAGAAGAAGACAGGAGAGATCTTAGCAGGCGTAGCCAGCAAGATTAAAAACACATTCTGAGAGAGACAAATTTGGACTGAAAAGGCCAGAGGAATCTTAAGAGTCACCAGTCTGGGAGGAAACAGATTTGGACATGCTCGACTATTGTTTTGGACTATTGTCCTCTACCAGGACCTGCCAATCAGTGGCAGATACAAATGATTTGTGAATCCTTTTTTCAGGATTTGTTATTTTACAAAATTGAATTACAGTTTGTAGACTTATACAGAAAATTGATCCTTAATTTCAAAGTGAAAACAAAGTACCAATTTAAAACCCTAAATGATTGACTTCCGTCTTCCAGTGAATAAATAATAGCAACAGTAGTCCAGGTAGCGCAGACCTGCAGTTTTCAAGTCCTCAGACAGACTAGTCAGGACTAGACTCTACAATCCAGGAAACATAACTTTTTTAAGCCCTTTCTGTGTAACTTAAGCTTTGTATTTGTGGTATTTTCCTGCTGGGAGGTAAACTTTCCCCAAAGTTCAGGATGGCAGTCAAGGAGTTTCAATTTGGTCTCATTAGACCATTGAACCTTCTTCCACTTTGTTTCAGTCTCCCATCTGCCTTCTGGCAAACACAACCTCAGATACAGTTACATGAGTTCACCTCTCCTTGCAACACTGCCATAAAGCTGCACCTGGTAGATCACCCAGGCAACAGTTGTCTTTTAACTACTGAAGGACAACACATTCACTCTACTGAGGTGGTGGCTTAATTCATACATTTACAAATAAACTTCCAACACAATTTCTAAAGTCAAAATGTGGCAATCAGTTATGGTTTAATATGTTGATTTGTTTTCACTTTGACATTAGTCTGTTTTTCTGTTGATCAGTGTTGTATTTCTAATTTCAGTCATAGTAATTATAATAAAAGGCCTGGAAAAAGACAGAACTCGATACTTTAAATAGGCAATGGAAGGTCAAAATATACAGGTTGAGTGAATCTGCCTTTACAGTATGTTTTGAAATGTTTATATATCAGGTGATAGTTGTTATTGTCAACACTTTCAACAAAGAAAATATCATAACTTGTTTTTGAGGAATTTATTTCCATGTCTAGATTTGACTGTGTTTAGTATTTGTATATAAACTCCCCATCAGGGGCTATTACATGATATATCATGTGTAGTAATGATCTTTTTCTACATGGCTTGCTTGAAATGTGTTTGAATTCTTTGCAGGCATCCAATAAACTACACTGTTTAATGCACAATTTGCTCTTTCAGCCGAACAAGTCCTATTATGCTTTGTTGTGATTTGAATGCTAAATGTAATTATGCATATTCCTCTAGCAAACATTGAGTTTCTCCGGAATGTGTTTTCCCACACACTTAAGTCAAAGAGTTTTCCCATCAATAATACTCCCATGCAGTTCCCATGTATGGTCAGCATTTTGGTCTCTTTGGGGTTTTATTGTAACTTTGGGTTGGCTGAAATCAGTCTGGATCACTGCATTATGTAAATGTCTCAACATCATAACCAATAAGAATCGTTTTATTATTCCCTTGGTTTTCTGCTTTTCTCACTATATCTCATGGCTTCTTCCCCACTTTAAGCCACACAATGTGAAAATGTATGCCCAGACGGCATTTAGGATATAAATACGCACCAAAAGACACGCGCAATTAACACCAATCCTTCACTTCAAAATTTCTTTTCAACGAAACCGAAAGGATAGAGGCAAGTGATCGCTCACAGAGGTTGTCTTCGACTTGATGGGACTGGACCTGGTGAAATCCTAAACCCAGCGTCAGCAATCCATGACCTGAAGAAATTAGAGCGGCAGGGGCTTTGGCGATGTCGGAAACATCGGAGGACCACATCGGAGGTTTACCTGCTACCGCGTTAACCTATCCACCTGAGGAAGTATAACACAATACTGATAATAGACAATGAGCTCGGCCAGATCAGGAGTTATTCATTGGTTCTCCATGCTACCGAAAGATATGGCTTTGCTTTGAGGATCCTGCTGCACAACTTGATAAATGGTATGTAAGGATTTAACATCTGATGTGTAAATACGCAACAGATGTGTGGGTGTAGAGAACTTTCCAAATGTGTGCTGCTAACGATAGAGTGAATGTATATAGCTATACTTCAAGCAGGACTGTATTCAGGTGTCACTGGTATGTGGAGAAACGCCTGGAAACCGACGGATGCTTTAACACATGTGAAGCCGTGGCACACTGTTGGTCTAAGCAGGAGCCAATTAAACATTGATTCTTCGACTGTTTCTTTGAATAATATGTATATCACTGTCTTTTTCGTAGTGTTTGACTGGAACTCTACTCCGTAATGTCCTGGTGCTTCTCTTTTTGGTCGACGCTTGTGGGAAACGTAGATGTAACTACAGGGAGATTCTGGTTTCCTACAGAGAGTTCATCTTCGTTGAGCTGCAGAATCTGGTATGAGGATATCGATGCAATTTACAGATATTTGTCTGCGATTATGTGCGCCTTGTTGATTGAGTTTAACTTTTGTTTATATAAATTCTTCTTACCTGGGTCTAAGTTTCACGTTTCGGGCAGCACTGATACAGTAGCTACCAACCATGTGGGAGCGACGTTTGATTATCCTGTGATAGACTGCAGCGTTCCACTTTCTGCTTCACATTTGAATGAATCCATATGTTGATATTGTTTTGCAGAATTTGACTGGTTCATTCGATACCTCCAAAGGGAAAGACCCCTGTCCCCCAGGAAAGGTAAATGGCACGTCAGCATGTGTTCCTTCAGCACCATGGACAGGGTAAACATGAGGCTATAACCTGTGACCAGGATCACTCACATTAAAAAGAAGAATATCTCAAGGAAAAAAATAAAGTATTACTTTTATGTGTTATAAAGTATCCTCATTTATTGAGATGAATGGACTATATGAAATGCTGTTTAATTTAATCTCCTCTCTGGGCCACTATTGCAGGCACATCGTATTCTGGTCTCCATCTATGGTATGGCACATCAGATGAGGTGTCAGAGAAGTAGCAAGTCAACGTCTGACCTGGAAAGGCCACTTGAGAGCATGGAGCAGCTCATCAGTCAAAATTGCAGCCCTGATAATCTGGTAAGTGTTTGTATAGAATAAATATGTCTATCAATAAATAAAGTCACAAGGTAATAAAAAAGTGCACAGCTTACAACAGACTGATACACCCAACCACCACCATCACTCCTCTTTTACATCAAATAAGAAATAGATAGGGCTTGGGAAATGTTTGCACATGGTTTATACAAGACAACATAAGCATCCTAAATAATGTGAGAGGAACAGTATCAATAGATAACAGGATACAAAACTAATACTTTGCTTTGTATATTATTTTAGGGCAAGAAAGTCTCTTGTTCAGCTGTCAAGAAAATACGAGGAAAGAAGAGAAAGAGAATCAGGTTCATCAAAGTTATCAAGGCACTGATCACTTGTTGGCAAAAACTTATTGTCTCCATGCTGTCACATTAGAAAATGTTACCTGTAGTACTTTAAGGTGGATTTATGTAAACGTCACCGCCTGAAACTGAGGATATTACCTAGCCAATAACAAACCGTTTTTGAATGCAGTATCATACAGTTGTGAAGTTCTCAATGTTTTTATGCCAGCATTGCTACTTTTTCATGGACAAGTTTTATAATAACCACAGATAAGCTATCAAATATCCACTATACTTTCAAATAATTGTAGAAAATGTATGTACAATGTATTTTTCTTAACCTCTCTTGTTGTGACAACCATTTGTTTTCTTTGTAAGTCATATGTCGATATACCCATGAAAAGTTCTCCTGTCATGTACTACAAAACTAATAAATGTCTCTACTCGTGGCACTGTGGTGTTCCTCATTTTCTTCATACAAATGACAGTTAAGTAACTAACTATGTAATAAATAATAATTAATTGATGACAAATAAATACAAACATACTTTTTGTCACACCTATCACAAATATCAGCCTAATATATAATCATTGCAATAATCATGCATATCATCATGTATCATAAATTAATTAAAATTATAATACATTTGAATATATTTGTTAAGGGAAATTAAAGCTGCACTCAAAAGCATACAAATAAAAGCTGTTTGGATCCCCTCGTGTTACTATAGAAGCGGAACTATTCTACAGCATTGTTTCCGCACGGACACAAAGATATGTTGCACAGCCTCGACCAAACGATTCCCCAACGATACGAAACATCAACATCAGACACACATGGCATCGTTGCGGTGAATGCACCTTAATACCGTCCGTTTAAAACTGCATGTAATTGTATGCGCTTTTCATTAAATAAAAAAAGCATCATCAGTCTGTGTTAACTATCGGACGTAGTTACTCATTTCGAGGAAATTCTAAGGACTGTTCTGAGCATGAACAACTCCCTTAACAACTGAAAGCAACGTTTAGCTCTTTTGTAGCGTGGTTTGTTTTATTGATTTTCCAAGAAGTCCCTGACAGAGCAGACATGGCCAACAGCAACATTGTAGACATGGATCCAGATGTTGCTCGGAGGCTGTTTGTGGAGGGAGCTACGCTGGTGCTGCTGGATGTTCCTCAAGGTACGGAGCTGGGGATTGACTGCAAGAGTTGGCAAGTTGGTCCCCGCTTCAAGGGAGTGAAGATGATCCCCCCAGGCCTGCACTTCCTCCACTACTGCTCTGCTAACTCGACAAGCTGTGGAGGAGAAATTGGTCCGAAGACAGGCCATTTCCTCACTCTCAAACCCAAAGACATCCTGTTGGCCAAATGGGATCCAAAAGAAGAAGATCTGGACTTCTCAGTCTCCCAGGATGAAAAGGAGGTGAGCCGGATAAGGGCCAACTTGCAAGACCTGGATCCCCACCTAGGGCCCTATCCGTATGAGGTGATTAGGAAATGGGTGTCCCTCACTGACCGGCTGAGTGAGGAGGTTGCCAAAAACTTGCAGCCCCTTTCAGGTCAAATATGTGCCTTCAGTGATGTCATCCCTGAGCTTCAACTCACACACACCAAAGACAGGGCGGAGCAGCCGAGGAATGACACAGCCTGTCAAAGCATGAAGGAGGGACTCGACAAGCTCCCCAGGATGAAGCCGAGGGAGGGCACAGAGTTGCGCTTCTCTGTTATCCCCGAGAAGAAGTACCCAGCTGGGGCTACACCGGCCCAGATCACTCAGTGCAGCCTGGACCAGAGCTATGCCCTGGAGACTGTGCTGGAGAAGAACTATAAGCTGCAGCCTCTCAACCTGCTAGGTAATACTACGCCATCAATATAGCACACAACTCCATTTTTACATATTCAAATCTAACTACATTTTGTGTCTCTCCTCTTAGGTGAGATGCAGTTTGCCTTTGTGTGTTTCCTGATTGGAAATGTATATGAGGGCTTTGAGCACTGGAAGAGTCTCCTGTCTCTGCTGTGTCGATCAGAGGAGGCAATGCGAAAGCATAAGGAGCTCTATCTGGGGCTTATCGCTGTGCTTTACCACCAGCTCGGAGAAATCCCACCAGACTTCTTTGTTGACATCGTTTCTCAGAGCAACTTCCTCACCTCCACACTGCAGGTAGATGTTGCACAACTTCAGAATCACATGCCTGATGGGATGAACATGATCTCAAGTACATATACATAAAAAAACACGTAGTGTCGGTGTAAGACTTTATCAGGGTGCTTGGACAACCAATTTGTTTCTGAGCTTTTTATTGGTCCAAATAACAACTTAAGTTGAAATGCAGTATAATATAATAAACAAATTTGAACTGTCACATCTCAACATGTGAAAACATGAAGAAAATAATGATCTGGTTTTGAGCTTATTATTATGAATGGAATATCACATCTGAAATAAAGTGACATATCAATCAGGTCCTTCTTCCTGATCCTACCTGTCCTATATTTGAGACATTGACCTAATAAAGTCATCTTAACTAGTATAGGATTTAAGAGATTACAAATGATTACATTGTTTGCTTCCTTTTCTGACAGGACCTGTTCCAGTTTGCCAGTGGACCTGGTGTAGACGGCACCCTGCGTAAGAGAGCAGAGAAGTTCAAAGCTCACCTGACCAAGAAGTTTCGCTGGGACTTTGATGCAGATTTGGACGACTGCGCCCCTGTGGTGGTTGAGCTGCCTGAAGATGTTACAATGGAATGAGATTGTATTATGGATTCAGTGTACATGCTGAAACCATAAGCAGGTAACAGAACTGAAATACACACTGTCGGCAAGCGCTGATGCCTGGCATTGAAACTCCGATCCAAAGTTTCTCAGAACGCTTCAGAAAACTAAAACAGCCTTAAACAATGACAACTGTTTTCAGTAACACCAGTAGACAGTATGTGTTGAATGTGTAACATGTGGGCTGTAAAACAGCACCTTATATATCCATGCAAGTTTACTTCTGTTATGAAGAAAGCAAACTGTCATTAACGGGCAGAGCTGAACTATACTATGTATTATTGGTGAACTCTGGTGGTGGATTTTTCTCAGCTCGGCAAGTTACAATGCCAGTCTTAAAACTCTTAATTGCAAATTCAACCACCAATGTTTTTTATAACTCACTTCAGTTTAAGAGTTCATTGAAAACAAAAATGGAAATGGAAAAACAATAAGTTAACCATTTCACAAGATCATGTAAGAATTCTGGATAAGCCAGATTTTGTGAGAAGATAACTAAAGTATAGTATTGTGTGACTGTTGTTTAACACCTCTTATATTAAATAAATAAATAATGCTTACTATAAATAATTATGGTGGCACACTGTTTAGAAAAAGGCAATTGTGGTTTGTAATGTTAAACACATACTGTAGACCCCAACTGAGCAATTTTTCTTCAGAAATGTTCTATGATTTATTGGATCAAGATTCCCTTGAATAAAAATATGTTTGATACAAAGAAGACCTGTCCTGCTGCCTGTCAGTTACAACTATTGAAAGTCTGTTTCATTCTACATGTCAGGAGTCATCTTTTTCACCTCCACTAGATGGTGAACACAGCCTTTTTGCGAATTTTGAAAAACTTCATGTATCTTCCTAAGGATCTTCATTGTAAATTTACAGACAAGCATTCACACAAATAGAGAAGCTGTTGTTTTCGGTGCTTGGGAAAACTAAGCTCTGATAGGATTTGGCAGTGTGTTCTGTGCACAGCTTGACTGTCTATGGTGGAAATCATCTTTAAGCTCACTCTGAGTTGATTTGTGAGGAATAACAGGTGGAGGAATAAGTGTGGGCTGCACATGCAACAATTGGATGATGTAATAAGAAGCAATGTATTAGCTGTGTGTGTCCTGCTTGGCAGTAATGGATAGGACAGGCCTTTTGTTGGCTTGTCGGCCCATCAATCCATTCACTTGTTAATTTCTTCGTTGCCCAGCCTGAACTTTTTTGTCTCCTGCTGGACTCTGCTGTCCCGACTCTGTGAAGTTATCAATAACCTTAAAGCTGCTGTGAAAAGGACCAAAGCCTTCTAACTTAATTATGGGAGTCAATAGAGTTAGCCTGTTGATGGTCACCCAAATCTCAATGCAAGAAATCCCATCTCTTCCCAGGATACAGCTGGTATCATGAGATGGATGTTAATGCTAGGCTTACTTATGAAAACTACCCCCTTTGATAATTTACGCACATCTTAAGAGAAGATTAGTTTTGTAGTTGTGGTCCACCCTGAGACCACGAGGGTCCTACACTGGTTGTTATTTTCCTTTTGAATGCAGAGAAAATGGTTTGGATTACATGGTGGAAACGTACACCAATTACTTGTAGATTCAAGTTCCTCTCTTGAGATTAAGTGCTGTACATTGTCAATGACGACAATCTCTGAAATTACACTGTTGGGAATCTCGTTGGCGCTCTAGCCCCTCCATTAGAGCTGAAATTACAGTGTACAGCAAGTTAGCGGACAACTCATTCCATGTTTTTGTGCTGCACGCACTCTTTCACCCTAGCTATACGCTCTCCTGCCACGATCCTGGTATGGCAAACGTTTTTCCTTTTAATCTCTCTTATTTGTTTCGTTTGGTGCGGCCGCCCCTGGGGAGTGAAGAGCGCTGGGAAACGGACTGAGTTGATTGTCAAGAACCTCAAAGGCAGACAGGCCCTGTCAGTCATGGTGGAGCTTTCTCTCTATTAGATCTGAGCTGATCATTTCCATGGGGCTTCACAAGGCGCTCACCGTGCCAGTGTAAACACAGGCCCCTCTGTTTCTCTCCCAACACTCACCCGACGCCTTTCCCCACACAAAAGCAAAGAAGACTGATTTTGGTGAGTGTGTGCGCAACTTCTTAACTGACATTCTTGCTATTAATTATTGAACAAAACAGGTGTTCGATCATATGTGTTTGAACTTAATTATTAATGGACACAGTTGTTTTCTGATCACCCAAGTAACTGCAGTAAAAGGATAAATTAGCCACAGTAAATGTTCGGGATTATCAGCCCCCAGAGATTTAGTACCATTTCACTGCTATTGTTGCAACGACCTGTGTCATTGCATTTCCCAAACACTACTTTTGAAAAAGTTTCCATTTGTGGTCATTTGTCACATTCAGTTTACTTGTTGCATTTATTTGCCTGCTGCCTGTCTCTCACCCATGTCGAGATAAAGTCTGCTTCTTTCACAGGGCAAGATGCATAATTATGATGAATCGTTTGTCAAAAATAAGCTTTTTAGTAATTGCCCGTGTCCATAGATCACATGTGGGGAAAGAAGTTGGTACACAAATGCAGAGTGTTTACTCTCTGACCTTTGAGTGCATTTTGAAAAAGGTATAATTACAGACATTTGGCAGTGTGGTGTAGTTGAGTTGAAGTGAACAATTCAAACTTTTCACTAATAATTTTCTATAAAGGCATGAAAAGTTTGTGTATCTGTGATATGGATTATGTTCCCTGCTGCTACTTCCTGCCAACTCTGTCTTGGACATTTCTTCCATAAGTGTTGATGACCAGGCTGCGATTCCTCCTGCAGCACCAGTGGGGCTTCACGTCTGACTCGCATGACCCAAATGTGAGACAGGCACGTGTAGACAAGTGCGTGGTGTGGGGTGCGTACATTTCGAGCTCTGGTGCCCAGACATATGGACGTGGGCGGATGGAGGGGGGTTCGTAAAGTGGGGATGGACAAGGTTAAAAATCCCTCCTGGAAATTTCATACACACCAGGGAAGAAAGAGAGTGTGTGAACAATAGGTTCTGTTATAGTGATCTGCTGAAGTGATTAAAGGCAGGAGCTAAAAACAAGGCGGTAGACCTTTTGAGGTCTGGTCAGCAGGCATGTCTGTCAGGGTCTGCCTTTCTGATCATGTACAGCATGACGGCACCACAGCTGGCCAATAAAATGTCCCGGGCTGATTAAGTAAATCTGAGGTGACACAAGCAACATGCTGTGATTAACACACACACACACACACACACACACACACACACACACACACACACACACACACACACACACACACACACACACACACACACACACACGAAGCAGCACAACACAAGCACAGTTAACCTTCGTTGTCATCTCTCACCGCTCATAAAAGTGTCTGCGCCTGTGCTGTAAATCATCCCTGAGAGCTTAACTAAATATTGGACGAGTCCTTCTGAATCAAACATGGTTTAAACAAACGGCAGTAAAGATCCGTTGCTGGTCCCTATTCCCCATCCTCAGTCCATCAGATAGCTTTCACTCTCCCCCACCTGCCCATCAGATGACTGATCTTTAACTTCCATTTTGTGTGTGTGTGTGTGTGTGTGTGTGTGTGTGTGTGTGTGTGTGTGTGTGTGTGTGTGTGTGTGTGTGTGTGTGTGTGTGTGTGTGTGTGTGTGTGTGTGTGTGTGTGTGTGTGTGTGTGTGTGTGTGTTGTCTTTGGCTGTGGCACCCAGAGCGTGAACTCTGGCAGACCTTGTCACAGCAGAAAGGATTTGAATACCGCAGCACCCCAAGTACACACACAACCTCTCGCTATCGCTCACTTCTCTTCCTACTCTTATTTTTCTTGCTCTCTGTGTGTGAGGGTTTTGAGGTGAAAGCAGACCCCTCCTGGTAGCCCCACACCCAGGAGAGAACCCGGTGAATAGTAACAGGGTGGGAGAGGAAGGGCAGGAGGGAAACCCTAAGCAGACCGGGCCTTTCAGATGGCGCTTTGAGGAGCATGAAAACATACATCACTCACTCTTTTCTACTGGCTATTCAAGTCATTCCTGTTTTCTTCTGTTCTTTTGCTGCTTTCTATTATTTTTCCATTTCTCTTCACCCTCCACCACTCACACCAACACATCCACTTTGTGAATAATTCAGAGATTCTTATATATTATTCAGACCTTTCTAACACATGCAAATATAGAAACGTGTTCTTTTATCCAACAAGCAAACTTAAAAGTAAAATAGATTTTCAAAAGTCTTTTCTCAAAGTGAATAGATATATGTAATGAACGCCATATATGTGATTCAGTAATAAACAAGAAAACAAACTAAGTTTCTTTAGTTTTTGCTTTTCCTTTTGCTCAAACTTGTCTTGCATCCCATTGTGGCGGCATGGATCCCAATTTTGAGAACCACTGCTCTAAACTTTAATAGAAGCCTTGGCTTGTGCTGGTTATTTTTGGATTTTTCTTGTGGAAAAAAGTCATTTTTATAACTTTCCATTTTGGACAGGCAAAGCTTCACATTTATCTTAGAAGGAAACAGAAAATAAAAGTGAATGAATGTTCATTCTTAATCTTGGAAGATAATCACTAAACTGAATATTCAAATAACTCGCACATCTGTTGAATGATGCAGTTTTGATTAAGCTGTCTGCTGTCCCATGTTTTTCCTGTGACTTCTTCACAACTCCCCCTCCTCCCCTCAAAGGGAAGTGCAGGTGTGTAAAGTTCTCCCTCATGCATCGTGCTGTAGCTCATTCTGAAAGGCGCAGGATATGTTCTTATGACACAGAGAGCTTTTAAAAAGCGGCAGAAAAATCCCCATGTTACCTGTTTTATTCCCGCATCACTTTAATGCAACACTAAATCTTCCTCTGCCTGTCTCCTCTTTATACCATTTCCCATCCCACTCTTCCCTACTGTATTCCACTTCCTCCATCCCTTTGCTTTTCATTGTCCAGCTTCAAGTTGAATTATGGGCCAATCATCCAGAGTCGCAGAGCAGGGGGTTGGATCTGATCTGTTATCAGCATTTTGTAGTTTGCCGTCCCTTCTACATTCTGTACTATGATAAGCTCATATTTTTTTCTCAGCAGACAATGTCTTTTAGAGATTAAGTAAATAAATAACTCTCCACATTTTCTTTAAAGTCTTTTCCTCCAGCTCTGCAGCTCTAGCTCTCACTCCCTCTGTTGGCCAGAATCCCAGACACAACTCAGCTGATTGTCCCTAATCTGAGCGCTAGCTGTCTCCTGTCCTATCCTGCTGCTGTCACCACTGCAATTAAGTGCATCTATTTGGACAGGCTTCTGTCAGTGTGTGTGAGCGCATATGCGTCTGCCTCCATGTTGTGGCCAGGCTCACTGGAGCCAGGTGGCCACGTGTTTGGCTCACGGGAGGCTATTTTTCTATAGATGTTAAACCACAGGCAATAACCGCAGCTATGTGATGCACACAGTGAAAGTTTGATACAAAGCCAAAGACCTGGCAACACATGCATGGGAAGACATTAGATGTTAGGAGGAACGGGACATTTTGCCAGTAAGTTTGGAAATTTGATAAAGCTTCTATGCAGATATGACCAAAGTGGTTTGAGTTCATTCCAAGAAGTTAATGGAACAGTGAAGAAGAGATAATGGCTCTGGATCTGAGATATGTGGCCTAAACGCTAAATACAAATAGGCTGTAGTTGTGTGTGCACTGTGCCTCTGATGAGTGGGTTGGGCCTTGAAGCTGACATAGGAAATGTTTGAAGGAGCCGAAGCAGAAGCTGCATATATGCCATGATGTCACCTAAAGCTGCATCAGAGCATTTTTCTACCACAAACGCTTTGGCAAACAGCTCCCACTCTCTGAAGCAAACACAGAAAGAATATCGTTGAGATGTTTCCACAAACACTCGTCACTCTTTTTTCTATCCTCCTCTCTTCTCCCCATGTCAAATTCTTTTTTTACGTGGCTTTGTCTGCTGCTGGATGTTTACCCCTGTAACCCATGGCCAGTAAACAGAGATTGTCCCGGGAGCTGAACTGGACAGTCTCCATGTTTCTGCTCTCTGCTCCTTATCCGCATTACCACTGAACCACAGCTGGCTAATGAAAGTCAGACCCTGACTGCCCACAGAACGCCTGCATGTTAACTAATGGAGTGTCCTAACTAACGGAGTCGGAGGACTACTACTTTGGACATGCCAGTGATTTTGGAGATAACAGGATAAACATTTAATATTGGAATGATTACAGGAACATCAGGACATGATTTTGCTCCAAACATTAAAAAAATGTCCTATACTATATTAGTCAATTCTAAGAGAAATTGTATTTGCACAGACATACAGTATGTAATGTTGACTTTTAATACTGATGATAATTTCAGCAATGGAGCACAAAGATATCCTCTTGCCTTGATAAATGTGTGTGTACACACATGTGATTTTGTACATGTGTGCTCTGAACACACACTAAAACTATTTCTTCTGTTTTGCCAGGTGGGGTGTCAGAACCTGACAGGGGTAACCACCTCTCTGTTCAGAATTGGGGAGTCTTGTTCTTGTAGTTTCTTAAGGGAAGACGTCCAGTCCAAAGTAAACATTTGATCTGAAAGCTCACTCAGTCCCATGCAGCTGGCTCTACAGTAAAGACGTCCCTGACCATATGTTGAGTTTTATATACAGCGATGCAGAGGGAAGATCTGCTTTATGGCTAATCATATTCTACTCTCACAGCTTCCAGTCTCCATCCCTTCCTGCAGCCTCAACACGAGGGCTGCCTAGATTCATGGGTAGATAAACAAAGACCCGTGCTGAGACGGAAACACGTGCAGTGATCTGGTTGCATTTAATGGTCAGAGAAGGGAAAGAAAAGTGCTGTTTTTACACAGAAGATTGGTGGTGGCTGTCACTCCACAATATGTGGGGTTAACACAGACTTCCAACCTGGGTTCTTCTGATGGTATTATATTGATATGCTTAAATCACAATTGTAACCTGTCGATATGAGACATGTACACTTTAAAAGAGAATGATTCCTCCCTCTTATAAAAAGGTTATTTTAAATGCAATAAAAGATACCTTTACTTAGTTCAATACACTCAGGGATTTTGCGGCTGCAGCCTTATCATCCTGGAATGACCAACTGCTTGTAGTAGCAAAAGTTAGCAAACCCTTTGCAGATATCGCTGTGTAACTGCAATATTGAGCTGGTTCACTGACTTTAAGACTGGTTGTAACATTAACAATTGATCTATAATTGTTACTTTTGGGCAAAGTGGGCGCGGTTTTGAAAATAAATAGGCCCACTTGCTTTAGTGAAACATATTTTTCTCTTTAGATTTTGAATGAATTTACCACAAATACACAATTTCACACCGCTTTCAGCATCTGTTTCAGAATGGTCAATTAATTGATTCAAAGAAACAACTCAAGTGGTTGTATAGTTCTTTATTTTCTCTGTTTATTATTCAGATCACTTCTGCTTGGGTTTATCTTTGTATGCAAGTTGTTTCCTTTTTCTCTTTCCTTAAATTTGGAAGGCAGTGTTTTAATCTTTTTTCCCCTCCTTTGGCAGCCCTGTCAGTCCCATGAAAGCAAAGGAATGATTTGCAAATCGGTGGCTATCACACCCAACCAAAATGGAGTCCAGCTTTTCACACAATTATTTCTCACGCCCTGCAGAGACCTCAGTGTCCAGCAAGGACATGGGAGTTTATTGTAACTGTGTATGTTTGTGTTTTAAAATGGAGAAGAAAAGATCTCAACATTTTATAAGTCAAGGGTTTTGTAGCTGGGACATGAGCATGGTGGGGCCACATATCAAATGTATACATACCATACAAAGCAGTGAGACCTTCTCTCCCTTTGGGATGCAATGGTGACGCCTTCATGCTTTAGGGGGATTGAGGGCTAATCTGACAGGATTCCTGACTGCTCCAATTTGGAATTGCTTTGGTTTCAGCCATGCCTGAGTTTCAACATTTGTGCTGCAGTGCTAAGTGGATACAGTCTGCCTTAAGTTAGATATGGGGTCACCAATGCACAAATTCTTACCCTAATAACCAATAGCCTGAGAAAACACACGGCTGTCTGTAGATCGGCACATCAGTGTTTCTTAATTCAAACCACACAAACGTATTTACATGTGCATGCATCTCTCTCTCTCTCTCTCTCTCTCTCTCTCTCTCTCTCTCTCTCTCTCTCTCTCTCTCTCTCTCTCTCTCTCTCTCTCTCTCTCTCTCTCTCTCTCTCTCTCTCGTGTTTGACTGGCACATGTTCTGTGATTCCTGTGGCAGATATCCTTCATATCCTGTCCTGTAAAGAGCAGGGATTTGTTAGTCTTACAGATTCCTGGATGAGGGGCTAAATATATACTGCTTTGGGAGGATGATGATTTTTTTTTTCTCCATTAAACCAAATCATCTCCAGGGAAGTCAAAGGAACTCTTCTCAAAGCCACCAAGGCCATGATCAACCCAACAAGCAAAACATTCTGTCTCCGTCTGATTATCACACAGATGAGAAGCAGAGTTTAACAGTATGAATTACTTATTAATTTGCCCAAAATATCAAAAATCTTACCTTTGATACCTGCCAGGCCTTGTATTTAAAACTTGCTGATGAAGAGAAACAGTGGATTGGAATTAACCTGAAATGAAGTTCATTAGTACTGCATGCCTGTAGTGAAAAGCTCAAGAGCCCACATAATAGGCATGAAGGTATTTTGTGGACTAAGTAGATGGAGGGCTTTGGGTCATGGGATCTTGTTTGGGGTCAAGGACAAGGTCATGGGATCATGGAGTTATCACATTCACACTGCGAAGAAGTGCGTTGATGTGATGCTCTGTTTTGATTAATTGTCGGTGGTCCAAATGGTCATTCTGTAATGTTAAAGCAAAGTTGTGAACATGCAAATGATTTCTGCTTCTTTGGTGGTTCATAATCTTCATAGATTGTCTGTCCTTTTTTACGAGTCATTGTTAGTTTCACAAGCTCCGATATACTGTCTCAACTTCACATTTGCCAGCTACATAACTGTCTATGAAATGCGATCCTATAAATGAGGAATACTGATGATCCCAAATCTACACACTTCCGTCATCCTCTGTCGGAAATGAATGCACATTTGATTAAGTTGCTCATGTGGACAGACTGACGGGCGAAACAACATGAACAGGGAGACAATTATGGCAATACATTTGCAATATGCATTCCCTCCAGCATCACACCCAATCCAGCTTGGTCCTCTTGCTGGAGAGGAATTCCTGTCTTTATTAAAATGTGAGATTTGTTTGGATAATACTGTGTCATATGAAGGATTACACAGCCAGACAAAAGAGTCTGTTTAATCCTCCCAAGGCCTATACTGTGGCTTTCATTTAAACCAATATGCTCCAGCTCCCATGCTTCAACTGTACGCTTCATTATTAATTTATTGACACTGATCCACCTATCAGATATGATTACATTCCTTACTGTATTATGGCAACAGTATGTTTGCATCAGCCAATTGTGAGTCTTCGAGGCTCCTTTGAAAGTTATGTACTTTCACACATGAATACTTTTTAGGTGCAGTGCACATGGTATGTAGAGTAGAGGGACTGACAGCAGCTGTTGTGTGTTTGGTATGTGCTCTATGCATTATACAGGCATTTATAACCTTTGTTGGGTCCTTAAAATATTCAAGAATGGCAGCAGGAAGATCATGGCAAATATAAAGGAAGAATAAGTCAAGGAACAATAAATCACAGACACAGATTGGATCCAAATGTTTTACCATTTATCAGTCCTTTTTTTTTATTTTTTAAGATTAACATGTATAGTGATTGACCGTAGTGTGTGTGTGAATCTGGTGTATCTAGCAAACATCAAAGGGGCCATTTGGTTTTGGATAAAGGCTGAATTTTACAGCCTTCAGTGGTCTGGTGTAAGTGGCAAACTAATAGTGTTTAGTTTCCCCCATCGTCACTACAATACTGGACAAATATAAATATTTGATATTGTTGCCCTTGAAAATAATTTTAAATACATTATTGCTCTACACTTTTGCTGTATGTTTGCTCCTAGAAGTCAAGCCTCAACATGCTGTCTTCACTCTCCAATTACAGTTCTTGCTGTTGGTTATTTCCATGGCCAATGTAGAGTTGCATGTCAGCTAATAAGCTCCCTATGTGCCTCTCAATTGTCCAAACTAACCAACTCAATGACAAATCCTCTAGTTATCATGCACTCGGATCAACAACACAAAAACAAAATCACTTACTCTTAGAGTACTGCAGTCCTATATCATATTCAATGATCACATTTTTAATACTTCCAATGCTGACCTTTTCCAAATGTTTGACTGAACATTGTTAGCGCATGGCAACTATGATATGGTTAATGTTTGGCAATACTTACTTAATACTTTGCAATATAAAGAGCATGACCACTTCCTGAATGTACCCCTTTATCATTGGAAGCTGCTCATACACACAAATGCTTTTTGTTTGAAGGCTTCTCTATATTGTTGTGTAACGAAACTCAAATATCCTAATGCTTCAATAGAGAGGGCCCTAACATACACACGCACACACACACGCACACACACACACACACACACACACACACACACACACACACACACACACACACACACACACACACACACACACACCAACCCCAACATGTGATTGGACCACCAGCTTTCAAGTCTCCTCTGTTCTGACGCTGTGCCAGAGGCTGCAAAATGAGATTATGATGTGTGAAATGCTGAGCTCTCTCATTGCTTATTGCGATCCAGACAAGACAAATCAGGGTTAATGACAGACGGTTGAAAGAGATAGCTACAGGCTAATGCTCCACAACAGGGGGGTAAAACACTGGACACAATTCTTCTATATTATTGCTCAGAACTTTCTTTGAATGTTGTAGCCTGAAGGAGAAAGGGAGATACAGATAATGGAGGTATAACCATCTCCCCCTACTTGGGGTCCTTTCATAAATTACCCCAGGCTGAACAAACATTAATCTTGGCGTGAAGTGAGGTCCTCCTCACCCCCTAAGCTGCGATTCTCTCGCTTGCAGCCCTCTCCAACGTCTGCCTGAATCTGTTGCAATGGCATTCCCTGCATACCTGTGCTCTCAAGTGACGGGGGCACATGCGCAGGTCATAGGGCCACAGCAGGGAGCAGATGTATGCGTATTAAGTAAAATCTCCAATGACAACCCCGTTTTCCCGTTATTGCAGATTAATCTTTCCCAGGCTGTAAGGTTATAGAGAATATGGGTCAAGCTTCTGAGTGAACGGAGGGTTATGGGATAAACTAGGATGGGGGTGAAGGTGGGTATTTGAGCAAGAAGTTTCAATGCTGGTTGAGTGTGACCTGTGACATCTGGATGTGAGTCTGAAGCAAACTCAGAATAGATCGACCTCTTCTGATGGAGTAATTAGCGTGAACAATAACACACAATTGGTTACAGTTGGATTAGCTTGAACTCATCTAATAAGGCATGCAACGTACCCAGTGGCTCAGTGAAGCGCTCAGGTTGGGGAATGATACATACTCTTTGATGTTGTAATAAAAGGCATCTCTGTCCTCTCATTTCACTGGCTGTTTGATCGCCATTTGCCCTCTAGATAATGATACAGGTATGAAGTTTAAGGAACAAAAGCATGGATGATCAAATAAATATAAAAATACTTTACACAATATATTTTACCTACCCATATTTCAGCCTTGATTTCCTTAATAAATGTTAGTAATTTCTCTCCTGTATCAAGTAGTAGACAAAATCAAAGTCTACATGCACACAAGCCCATTTGTTAACTAACAACTAAAACCAAAATATTTAGCTGTGCCTTGCTATGTTTATCTTATGATGCAATTGTAATCAATTGTAATCTCTGACACAATTTTTCCATCTGTTTTTCGTTTTAACAGCAGAATGTGATATTCCAAAGTATCATAAGTATGATTGGCTTGCACTGCCAAATGCATTGTCCCCTTCTGCTCACACAATGTGTGAGTTAAAAGTTGTCTGCACAACATACATCTTTATCGTTAGGCTTAGAGAGCATCAGGTCATTCCAATTCAGAAGTTCCTGGTGAAGTAAAGGCATAAGTCATCAGTGTAAAAGTGACTTTAGTTGCATGTCTAAAAGTATCGTCATCATGACATGAGTCTTACTTGAGTCCAAGTCATGTGACCACACATCTGCCATATCTGCTCAACTTATGCCTTGTCATCACATTTTCATTGTCAGTTAAAGTGAATCTGGTGCAGATGCAGAAGACAAGTGGATGAAATCCAACATTTTAATTTTTTCCTATATTAACCATTGAGTTTGTTCAAGCCTGAGATAATGGGTAATGTGGTATAGGTTAGGTTATCACCTAGGTTGTAGTGAAACAGAAGAGACAATTTCATACCTCAATTCAATTTATTCACAAACAGTTAAAATTACAATAACAATCAAAACACAAAATGGAGATACCTAAAATGTGACTCTCTAAAGCTTTAGAATATGGGCACAGACACTAAGATGGTATCACTTTAAATGTGTCTATCCTTCCCAGAACCTAATCCTATGCCCCACCAGTCTTGTGCAGTAAACAGTTGTGTTTGATTAGACCCTAAACAACAGCAGTACTGCCCTTAACCGAACCCAGGTCTCTGCAGTGGCTGGCGAGCATAGAGCGCTCTTAATATTTCTGCTCTTTAACTGATAAAAGCTCAAGGTTGAACTGAAAGAGAATGAAATCATTTGTTTCTACTTTCCTTTAAACAAAAGGAGCCACAATGAAGACCTCTGGATCATCCTTTGGAAATATTTGTACAATCAACTATACCTTGTCTTTGCAACTGTCATACATTGTTGTGTAATCTGTGTTCTCTGCTGTTCAGCACCGTGGCAGCCCATTGTACAGTATTTCATTGTGGCCTGAACACAAATGATGGAGATCACATTGATTCTTCACTCGCAATTACTCCCATAAGGACTCCAATTACAATTTGGTCTGTTTACTGCCGGAGGTGCTGAATGATTGCAGCTCTCTCAACGTTTGTGGAGCTGATTCCAGCATTATTCACAGAACTGGCCCACAGACCTCTGGAAGCTGGGCTCACTCTCCAGTCTCCCTTCGCAGGCAAAAAGAGTGCCTGAATGGAATGGATTTAATTTATTTCAAATGTTTTGTATTTCCATCTTTGATTCTCCTCTCCTTTCACTCACATACAAGCATAAGATATGACTCTTAACAGAACATCTATCACATATCCTGTTTAATCTGATAAACAAACTCAGCCAAAAAGTACACAGAAAAGTATAAAATATACTTAAAAGAAAATAAAGCATCCCTGTTAAATGTGCAAAGATTTAATCCTTTGCAGTAGGGGAATGTGGAGGGGCAAAGCTTGCCAACTTGGTCCACGCAGGCTGTTACTGACTGTTACCAGCACTTCTGTTTTTCCATCTGTGTTTATAAGGAACACAACACCAGCTGTCTTCGTTGCCTCGGGTTCACACTTTTGTTGGTTGTATTAATATTAAAAAGCAAGGGTGGAAGTTACAAACTACATGGACTCTTATTTATTGTAACATAGTACTTTTTGTGAGTATTTTCAATTATATTTATCCAGTAGTAACATTATCAGGGCCCTGGCCTGCCTAAATTGTACAGGGCTATAATTAATGTTATTAGTCACACCTATTCACCCTGCGCAATGATACGTTTTTTTGCTTTTGGATGCAGTTGCCTCTATGGCCCTCTTTCTACCATCTCGGTGTTAAGGTCGAGATTTTAGAAAGTGTAGCATTAATTTTGAGAACAAAAGAGAACAATGGATTTGTGATAAACATAAAGTGAAGGAGAGGTGTTAAAGGTTAGGTTTATCACGTGCCTGGCTACTTGTTCAACCCTACCAGAGCATATTCAACATGTCTATGTTGTGTGCTTTTGTGATATTTTATTCTACACAATCTATAAGGCTATATTTTTTATGTAGATTCATATTACTTCTGCATCGGTCATTGTTTCTCGTGCTCAATTGCCTGTTCTATTGTTGCCATTGTTGGTAATGTATGTGTATTGTCCTCTTTCATTTCCATTAAGGCTGTACAGAGATTGTGGTTGTTTTGTACATGTGGCAAGTCACAGTCTAGAACTTACAGCAGAATTAACCTACCTGAGATTTATAATGTACAGCATCAGTAATATTTAATTACAACAGGGGTGTCGGGGGAGGACTAGCCTCTATTAACTCTGATTGGTGAGGCTGAAATTATTTCCATTCCTCCATCAATTAAGTTCAGTGGCAGAGGAGCCATCTGTTAGTGGTTACAGTGCCTGGCTCTGAAATATATTCTACACTCCTTTTTATTTTAGTGCTGAATGGGTTTGTTATGATCAAAGAACTGTGCAATCCATGCTTTGGGTTATAAAATACAGTTCAGTTCAGTTCTGTGTGTGTGTGTGTGTGTGTGTGTGTGTGTGTGTGTGTGTGTGTGTGTGTGTGTGTGTGTGTGTGTGTGTGTGTGTGTGTGTGTGTGTGTGTGTGTGTGTGTGTGTGTGTGTGTGTGTGTGGTGTGTGGGTGTGTGTGTGTGTTTCAGGCAAAACAATTCCAACCCAGCTTGAGATTTCATCGGTGATTATGTCGTTTAGCATGCCTGACTTTCACACAGTGTATTCACTGGTGGTTTGTTTGGTCTGAAGAATGTTACATGTACAAAAAGCTATCTTGTAAATCAAGTTAATGAAAACAGGATTATATCAATGATACCCTCCCTGGCTGTGACGAGAGGTCATGGTTTTACTTTAGAACATTTCAGGATTGCTCTTTTTGGTTTGAGCATGGGTGATGAAACACAGATTAGGAACCTTGTCCAGCAAATGTATGTAAATGTTATAAAGCAGTGTTACCCAATTTAAAGCAAACATATTAATATGTTAATATATATTGCTTGGCCAAATAACTTTTTGCATGAGGCTGTGGGTGTTTTTGTGCGTTCAGCTCCTGAATGGTTTGCAAAACTTTACATGCTTTTTGATTTCCACGAAACGCCAGTTTTGATGCTATGAATAATGACTATACATTTTTATTTAAAAGTAAAGGATAGCTTATTTATGATCACTCTGATTCATCATTCAGCAAACCTGGGTAAAATCAGATATGGATGGTTAAGAAATTTGGCAGAACAAGAACACCTGCTGAGTCAATGGTGGAGATCCTAGGGTTGTGTTTGTCTTGCACGAAAGGGTTGTTGTCTGGCTAACGTTAGCAGACTTTCAACCTTCAATGGGTCAATATGTGGTGACAGTAAATGACCCATCTGTCAAAACCCATAGAAATGGGAAGTCCTGTAATTACTGTCTATGTGTGGAGTCACAGAGTAACAAAAGACGTGCCTTGTCACGCTGTTGTCATTTCAGGGATATAATAAATGATCTTCAGCGCCTGCCTTTACATATTTTACACCAGGTGTTGCAAATTACTCTAAATGATGTTTCCTTGTGTGTCACATTAATCAATATAAATAAATCTAATGTTCTTGCTGATTTCAAAGTTCGAGATGAAAGAGGGTTGAATGAGTCCATTACATTGGGCGCCCTAACTCACTCACTTCTTTGGAATTCTTGGCTGCTTTCCAGGCTTGAGTTTTTATGATCACAATCGTATTACATCTTGTCATGTGTCATCAGCCAGACCCACAGGGGGGCATACATCAAATTTGTGATGTGATGATTTGTTCTTGTTGTCGCAGATTGCAAAGCTGTTGAGGGATAGAATTTAAAAAATGCAACTTTTATAGTCTCATTATTGTTTATGTCAGTGATTTCTGTATATTTCATGTGCAAATGAATAAGCATTTAAAAAAAAACACATTTTAAGCCACTAAATACTTTACATGTGGCAGTTGGATGTTCACACACACACACACACACACACACACACACACACACACACACACACACACACACACACACACACACACACACACACACACACACACACACACACACACACACACACACACACACACACACACACACACACGCATACACTATGTGTTCAGCAGATATCACACATTAATATGTTAACAATTTGCAAAAGCACACATCCCACCAGCTGTTGATTTGCAGTTCCCCATATGGCAGTCATATTGAATGGGAGAGAGTGAGAGAGAGAGACGGAGAAAAGCATGATAGTGTGCAGAGCTGTTATGATGTGCTTGGCCAGTATCCTCTGTAAGGAGGTGTTGTTTGGTTCTGTAGATGTAACCAAAGAGATTTTCGGTGATTTTCATAGCCAATTTGACTTTTTCATGTGGCTTCTGGGATTATGTAACAGCCTGGCCAATGTCTGCAGTTACATCAGGAGCAAAAGGACAAAGATGACCTTGGAGTTACAAACAAGACATTCTTAGTGGCGCATGTTGGAGGATAACAGCAAAACAACGCTTCGCTATCTTCTAGGACCTTTTGGATCCATCATTGATTGTTTCAATGGGCTTTCATTGGCGTCTTAAGTTCAGAACACTTAAATGATGGATTGTATCTGGTTTTATGAGGAACTGGATGATAAACAGTGGTGGAAAGTAGAATATCTAGAAATCCTGGACAATGAGTGAAGTTAATAAATTATAGGGAACTAATACTGGAAACCAGAACAGCATCTGGCTTTTGTTTGATCATCCGGCCACAAACTCAGCATGCATCTCAGACCTCAAGTATCTCTGTTTATTTCGGCTCAGTTTACCGTTCTGTTGCCCCCATAAACAGCCAGCTGTGTCAATATGTGTTTGTTTTAATGTTTGGCTATCACTGACCATTTCTCAGACGTGTCAAACTGCTTGATTTCAATGTGAAATGCACTGAGTAAACTTGCTTAACTAGAATGGTGGAATGAGGAAAACTAAATGATTTTATTTTCATCATTTTTATGAATTTTAATCTCTTGATATACCCGTGTACACTCTGCTTTCAAGAATTTTCCATTAGGAACCCTTTGGCATCTAATGTTTTGTGTTGGCCTTTGTTTTATCTTTCAAATAGGTATAGTTCAGTGTCTATCTTTTTGAAATCTTTATCTGATGTCATCAGAGCCCCCTTGTGAAATATGCTAGAGTAGCGTTCTCACAGGGAGTTACTCGATGTCAGCATTGTCATCACACCCTTATAAGAAGTATACAAGGGTCAGCCATCTCTGTCACATTAACCAATGGTGAACTGGGGCTCTAAGCAAAGAATGATGACCTCAGTTACTATTATTTGTTGCCAATATATCTGAATCCATGTCACTGTTGCCTTGAAACGCATCACAACAATGAAACCCACCCTCACCTTATTACAGCCCAACCAGATGTGTGTCCAATGTTTTTCATATAATCTTGCCAATGTGCACTTTCTCTGCTTTGTGACACAAGATTTACTGTGTGTGTGCACTCTGTTAGACCTCCATTACGCTTCCACAGTGCCTATTACTCTGCAGCCTCTCCATCTTCCCACATCTACACATACACATCTCATACTCAAATGCTGAAGCTGTTTCTAATCGCATAGAGATCTTGGGAATACCTGCTCGAATAATTAGGAATTCCACTTGGCGGGACGCCATGTAGAGGCGGGAACACTGCATCATTATTTCCTCATTTCAGTGACCCCGGTCTTGATGGATAAGCTTAACCTCGGACCTCAAAAAGAGAAGTCAGAAAGCTGTGATGACCTGGGGGTCACTGTAACACCATAGCAACTGCAGGAGCTAAGGGGAGCACAACAGAGGAGTGGCATTCAAATGTTCATCGATACGGTTGTTACAATGTAGGGCCTCTTTAAAGAAAGATGTTAAAAGGAGATAAACATCGATGGAAAACAGAAAGCTGCGAAATGAAGGCCCAAAACAGAAAGAAATTCTTGGAGTCAGACTGAGAGACATAATACAGACAGATCCATAAACCCAAGGGATGGGGGGGGGAGGATGTGAGCAGTGGCTAAACTAACAGTCAACAATTAGCTCAAAGGTCAAATTGTCAACAGGACCTCGGTGGTCCAAAACGCCGATTGTGGGGCTCTGGTGTCTTAAGAGGTTAACCCTGTTTGTGGGGAAAGCCAACTTGTCAAACTGCATTAGTGAATAATAAGAAAATGTTACCTTGCATGTGTATTGCTTTGATGAAGACAGCATTGTCTGGCAGGTGAAAAGAAAAAAAAAGCTGCATGGGTCACGAGTTGTTTGTGAGTCAGTGAGCTGTGCGACAGTGAGTCTAACAGGCCCTCTGCAGGACGGGTCTCCACCTGTGACTTTGATATTAGAGCAGTGCTGAACATTATGGTTTCAAAAAGACTTGTCTGACCTATAGGACACCCATAGGAGGGGAGGGTGAGAAGAAAAACAAAGAAGGAAGGAAAGGAAACTCATTTGAAATTCCAGGATTCCAAGGTTTCCCACAGTGGCTCTGCAGCTGCAGGAATGGCTGTCTTGAAGTGATAAGACGATAGTTGTGTCTCGTCAAATCTGTTAGTTATGTTTATTTATTATGTCTGTCATTTCATGTTTAATCTACTATTTATGTCATACCAAGTGAGGTGTTCATGTATTCACGTCATGTCATGTCTAGTCAAGCCCCTGTGTTTCATGTTGTGTCTCGTTTTCCATTTCCTGTTTTATTTTGTACTTACCTTGTTTCTCATTGCAGGCCCTGTTACTTTCTGTCTTTGTGTGTTTTCCCGCCATTGTCAGCGTCTGCCCCGCCCCTGATTGTTGTCACCTGTTGCCCTCATGTTTCTGCCTCCCCTCCCCAGCTGTGGCTTGTGTCGTGATTAGTGTCTTTGTATTTAGTCCTGCTTTCCCTTGTGTTCTGTCAGTTCGTTGTCGTCTTTCATGTATCAAGTCAAGCGTTTTTCATGTCCTGGATTTCCCTATCCTCTTCATGCATTCAAGTCCAGTGTTTTTCATGTCCTGGATTTCCCTATCGTCTTCATGCGTTCAAGTCAAGTGTTTTTCATGTCCCGGATTTTTCCTAACTTCGTATTTTTGTAAAACAGCTTTTGGAATAAAGCTCGCCTTTTGTTTGTACCCATACCTGCCTCCCTTTGTTGCTGCACTTGGGTCCTATTTCCCCAAACCCTGACAACGATTCAAAGTCGGCTTCCTGCGAGGATGTGCATCAATGTAAAGGAGGGGAAACATGGTTTGCTTTCGAGTTAATCCAATGACAGCTGTGTTAATCTTACAGCTCTGGAAAAAAATGAAGAGACCGCTCCAAATTTTTCTGAAATCTTTGTCTCTACATGTATGGCAGCCATTCCAGTGTCTGTTGAATGCCAACACAGAGAAAATGTCAGTATTTTATAGAATACAAAAAAAGGAAATCATTTAACTCAAAGAGATATCTATAAATAATAAAACGAGGGAAAATGATAATGCTGAAGTGGTCTCTTAATTTTTTTCTGCGGCTGGAAACCTATGCTGCATGACTATGGGACTTTTTTCATATTTTACAAAAGAGGACAACACTTTGAAAACAAATGTTTGTAGAAACAGCATCTATGCTTCAAGTTGGGCGTCTCTCTCATGGCAGTATTGGACATAGGGCAAACATGCTAGTTCCGTGGTGTGCCACCGACTAGAGCAAGTAATAGCCCTGTAAAGCCTACAAACATCAATACAAGATGTTTCTTTAACAAGCCCCATTTCTTTTAGTGCCTGCCCACAGTTATATTTCACCAATTTCAGTACAGACTCTGCCATTTGCAGCCAAAATGCATGTGCTGGAGAACTCTAATGTACATAATGCTATCACGGGAGAAACAAGTCATAAAACTTCGCCCTCATCTATTACAGTTTTGAAAAATAAGAAACAACTATAATGGAGTGGTTACTTTAATTATCAATTAAATGTATTGGTATTAAGTCCAAAGCAATTATTTTACCTTGCTTTTACCCAAGCTTTCTTGGTTATGACACTCGCACACACAAAAGCCCCCTTAAGCAACACTAAAAAATACAAAGAGATTGCACTGCCTCCTCTTTGTCATTGTCACCAGTTTTAATATGCACTGTGCTGTTTACACTCAAACAATGAGTCAGTACTGGACAACATCTTGCTTGAATGATTTTTGATTATTTTGAAAGCATGCTAAAACAAAAACAGCACTTGACATATTGAATGAATGTATTGTAACTAGAGGATGAACTAGAAAAACAGGTAATGGAGCACAAAGCAGTCTGGGAAATACAGGTTGTTACAGAGCAACACCGGGTCACCCAAAAACAAACAAACACAACCGTTTCATCCTTCTTCTGGGAAATAATTTGCTGGTGCTCTCACTCACTACATGCTCCTAATGAGTTAATGGTTACATTGGCGGACATCAACAGCTAGTAGTGTGTCTCAGAGTTGCTCTTGTAATGTTGTTGTGCAAACAGTATGCACTCTATAACCTGATTTTAGCCCCATGTTACCAATAGCCCAGGGCATTTATTGAGCATATGGAGGCAGTATGTGAATAAAAGGCTTTTGGTTGGTTGGCCAGACTTGAGAGGAAATACAATGGGAGCGATGGAATCTGAAACACTAATCTGGCTTTAAATTCATCGCGCGGAACGGTTGTTGTGAAAGGTCGAAGAGTTGAACTTGGACACCTTCGCCTGGATTTGCTGTGTCATATTTCACACATGAATCTAGTGTTAGGCACCAGCTAGGATTTTTAGAGTTGAGATTTGTGAGAACATATTACATTTCATACAGCAGTAAATGCGTATCAAATGTCATAAAGCAACTGTGTGTGTGTATGTGTTGAAGAGGGAAGGGGTTGTTAAATGTGTCCGGTTAGGAGGCTGCATACTTGAGGATCATTGTGTTGTGCTCTATAATCCCTGGGTGGGTCGTAATTTTTGGCAGGGACTCTGAATGTTTTTCCTTCAAAAAACAGTCACCACTACATCTCTGCCCACAACTCAAACCACTAAAGATGAGTACTGTCCGTGAACTCCAGCTCACTGTTATCTTTGATTTTCACAGTGGGAAATGCTGGCTTGAAATTTCAGTTTAAGGCCAAGGCAGAATGATATTCTCCGTATGTCCAAAAACGCGAATCAAATTATGGCCACAATCGACATCAGTTGAAGTTACTTTAATGTTCATTGACATGTCTTACCAATGACCCCATCCACTTCCACATTTGGTGTAAGTTGGATGTCTCAGCCACTGCAGGTGCTAGATGCCTCCTTTGTTTTTGTATTATTAAGCACTACAAATTCCGATTCTGCACAAAAGGTACTTTATATGAAATGTATAGCAAAACATCGCCAGAGGGTAGAGGTTTAAAAAATGCGTGTCAGGTGATTCAGACACATTTTTTAAAAACTAAATTCCCTTCCCATCTGAAAAGGTCAAGCATAAAGGGATTACAGTTTGCAGGCATGTCAAACTATCTCCATCACCACCGTAGGGCTGCAGGTGTCAGGCAACATTATCATCAGTGCCCCCCAATAAACACAGCTGTCCCCCCGCATTAAGCTTCAAATCTAACCCCAGGCATCCTGGGCCCAGGACAGGCCACACCTGGTTTAACCTGTCCACAGATGTTGACTCTGTTTGGGTGAAAGAGAAGAGTAAAGCTGCTGAAAAGTAGGATTGGACTCATTCATTGGCTGGGTTCCAACATTTCATTTCATAATCTAGTTTCCTTGAGCTACTGTCTGAAAACAATTGTATTGTTGAGTAGCTGCTTAACTCTAGTTTAAACAATCGCATGACAATCGTCTTTCTGTACAGCAAGTATAAATACAAAATAGTCTACTTATGTACAACGATCCAACCCATCTATTGTCTCAAAAGGTTCCACCTTACGTTCAACACATTCAAAGTTTAGCTCACTAAACTCAGGGCCCATTGCAGCAAGTAAGCATGCTGCTTGCCTCTTTCATGACCAAAACTAAGCAGAAATGCAAAAAATATATATATTTATATCTTGTTTGAAGATGCTTCTTTTAAGACCTGTGTTCCAAGCAAACACACAACTCAAATCTTATGTCCATAAATAAAAATTCCATCCATGCAATCATTGGAAACCAGGAACACAAAGTAAACTTACAGTAGACCGGGTTGTCAACACAGTATCATCACCTCCCCTACTCCTAACCTCCTCATAACTCCTCTACTGGACAGTGGATGAGTTTAGAGCTCAGGACAGGTCAGGTCCAACACATACAGAGCAGATCTGCTGATCTCCTGGGCTCTGATAGGTTCCAGCTCCCCCCCACACCCCCCTTCCCTCTCTCTGGGTCCAATGCATCGCAGATGGCTGGACGGACACAGCTGGCTAGGAGCACAAGGCAAGAGAGAGAGCGAGAGGCAGAATCGATGGTACCTGCCAAACCTGGATAGCTCTGCTAGTCTGTCACACTGAACATGGTTTATCTTTTTCTACTCGGAACAAATGACATAGAACCCAATTTTGCAGAAACGCAGCAGCTTTCCTTGTATACAATCCAATGCCAAACCTCGTAAGGAACAAAGATTAAAGTGTGCACAGCGTGTATACGGTCAAAACACAAACCGTTTTTGTTTATTCTCCTGTCCTTCACTGATGCTTTTCTTTGATGAACTGTGTATTGCCTTTGTGTTTCATGTTGGACCTGCTGACACAGAAAGTGAAGCTAGCGGTTCAAGGTATGTTTGCCATCATTTTCCTACAGAAAACATTTGATTAGTTGATGCTTCCACAATGTCTCATGCAGGCAAACACCGACACTCCCTCGTCAAACTAGGTCTGCGTATCCTCTGTGTCGCCTAAAATGCCTGACTGTGCTGTACAATAAACACACACAAAAATGCAGGCAGGCTTCCAGTCTCTGTCCCATGTGCCTTTTTAGAGAGCAATCTATTCAATTGTAGGAACCACCTTTTAAAATTGTTCTTTCGGGGATGATACCTAAAGCTAAATAAAATCTGTGACATGCTGTTTTTGTGTAATTACATTCATAAGACATTTTCTCGGATAAGAAGAGAGCTAATAAATATTGCTCTCAAACCATGTGTTTGCTCTTTTTTTTGAAGACACAGTAAATGGTTGCCTTTTTTGTACAGACCTTGCACACGGGGAAGATGTTCTCGAATTGGACTGCGTTTGGGCTCCAGAAGCACGCCATTAAAACTAAAACACAATATGTTTTTTCTTGATGTTTTTCCTGTCTAAAGGTTGAAGTATTTGATTTAACTGTAAAAAGATGAGTGAACCTTTGGGTCTTGTTAAAACTTTGATCCACTGCCATTGAAAGCAAACCCAAAAAGAAGAACAGTCGCTCACAGCTTTTTACGCCACAGCTTTTCAGGTTCCTTTGAGGCTTTATGATCACCACCGTTTTACAGCAATGCATACTTCACACATTGACTCATGTGTTTGGGTTTTGATGGTGGTGTTCACCTGAGTGTGACCATGTCGGTACGCCAAGGGAACTCTTGTGGTGTTTTAACAGAAGACATTTTATGTCAGAGGCCCTGTCAAACCAGATGGCCCTTTCATTACTTTTCCCAAATCAGCTTCAGGACCAGAGATGGCAACACATGTGAGCTGCTAATGACATGTTGACATAAAAGTAGCCAGGAGGAATGGATTTCTGCTCCCTCTATTTCGTATTTAAAACAGATTTGTTTATAGCCACTTTTTTAAACATTTTGAAACTCTTTGGTGGCTCTTGGACAAAGGTTTTTTTGGAATCCAGGCAATTCACATTTTCTATACAGTGCAGCAAGTTCGATTATTTTACTACAGTTTGGAGGATAAGACCCAAATTAACATATTTTTTGCAACAAACTAGAGGAGTAACTTCTCATTCCAATCTGAATAATTTTTTGTTACCTACATGTGCCAATAAAATGCACATAAACAGACACTCCATGGAATGAAAAAGCTTTCAATTGACTGGCAAAACCCCTCCCCTGAACAACGATTGTCCAATCAAAGCTTAGCAACCCAAAGGACTGTATAGAGCAATAAAGGACCATGGTGTATTTCTTGTCTTTCCAAAAACCACAAGATTGAAATCTAAGGAGAGCGTTAATTTAAGCCTATAAAGGGAATCCATCATCCATCTTTGACAGTGATTTGTGTGTGAGGGTTGTTAGTTGTTCCTGCTAATTTGGGGAGTAACAAGAGGCTCATAGATGTCTCAGAGCAAACCGTTTTCAGTTTATAAAAATATCTAATCCTGCAATAAATCCTTCCTGTCGGTAGCCTTATGAAAGAGGAGTGTATATAAAAAAGCAATTGCAACATTTGAGGCTGTAATTTGTGGTATGGTGAATTCCTTTACACAATTACATAATTTGTTTATTTAAGACCTACATCAAATTTCAAGTCATTACTGTATAGGAAATCTTTAAAGACTCAGGAGAGCTGCAAAACTATTGCACCAAACTTGTCACCCTTTACATACAAGGATATAAATGCCTGATGGTGATTGACGTTGATATATCAAGTCAGAAACACTTCAGTGGCCTTATCAGTTTAGGCCAGAAGGGAAACGCAAACAGCTAGGACAGGAGGGAGCTGGAATGCAGAGTAATGTTTTGTGATGTACAGATTCCTGAGATCACATGTAGCTGTAAGCAGCGACTGCATGTGTGAAAGAGCTCTTTGTCTGCAGTCCAGGTTCTTGGGTTCAGCTAATCAAATGGATTAGAAACGGCTTTGAAAGTCCGCCAATCGGAATTGGCCATCCGCACAAAAACAAACACTGTAGTGGCAGCAGGCGTCCACCTTCACTTGCGTGCCTGTTTGTGTTTGTGCATATGTGTGTCTGCATACCAGTGCACTGGACTGGATGACTCTTTGTGTTCTGGTCTGTGTGAGAGCTATAAACGGGGGTCTGTTTGTATACATGTCTAATTTCAATGAGAGCAAATGGAGCAAACTTGTCCTCGAAATGCTGATTAGAAGCCGCCTGATTTATTTTTCGTGAACCTAATGCTTCAGTGCTGAAGTCCAGTGTGTTCTTTGTACCGGTTTCTGGCATTTTAATAAAACCCAGATCTATTTTTTTTGTCCCATCCGATGCTTTCAAGTGCAGCATCTGTTTGCAGTGTGATGTCAAGCCTAATCAGTGGGTATTATGCAAGGCTAAATGAAGCAGATTGAAATGTTTCAGGATGTTTTTTCAGAAAAGCTTCTGCTTCACCTTGATGAATTGATATTTTAAATAAAACATTGGGGTTTTGTCCCAACTCCAAACAAAGCTGATAATAAACATCCAGTGCAGGTTCAATCTCACAGCTATTGTTTTATGCAATATTGTTGTTGCTTTAGGAAATACTTGCAATAAAGCTTCACAAATTCTGGGAGGATTACTGACACTCATTATGAACCAGAGCATGATATGAGAGGACTTTTGGCTTATCAGTGAGGATGCAGATCGTAACACTGCTCCAGATCCTAAGACTTGATTACTCAGTTGTCCCAAACTGGGAAACACAAGGACTTTCCGTTCGATAGACTCCACGTGCATGTATGCGTGTGTGTGTGTGTGTTTATATTTTCTTTCCACTCTGTTGAGGGCTTTCCACTGAGTGTTTGCTTAAGAGAAAAAAAAGGTCAAATTTTGCTGGACTCAACTTACCCTTGTCTTGCAGTAATGGAATCGCCGATGGCTATGTCTCTCTGCGGCTTGTGTTAAACTCATTGTTATTAAACGCTTGACACCCACAAATGTGCATTATACAAGCATGTCAACACACACACACACACACACACACACACACACACACACACACACACACACACACACACACACACACACACACACACACACACACACACACACAACGCCCTGAGTTCCCAGGTGGCAAGCTAACTGCCTGGAAATGATAAAGTTGGGAGGCCCCTTAAGTCATTGAGAACTGGAAAAATAAGTCGAAAAATGTCATCCAAGCAATGGAATAATACAGCACCAAGCTATCAAAACCTTGTACACACACACACACACACACACACACACACACACACACACACACACACACACACACACACACACACACACACACACACACACACACACACACACACACACACACACACAACAGTATTTACTAATGCAGCTCGTGTATTGTTATACTGTTTAAGACTGTAAGCAGAAATTCCACCCCTTTGTCATCACTGCCAATGAGAGCTGCAAAATGTTGCTTAACGTTGCGTTATTTCATTTAGAATACTTTCTGACTACTGTGTCAGTGTCTAATCAACCACAATGATGATACTCTGAGATTTGCGCTATGGATTTGATTTACTTTTGCTTGTAATCGAATGTTGATGCCATGTTTATTTCCAAGTTATGATGCAAAATTGCTGTGATGAAACCCAGCAGGCACCACAAGATACAGTTTTCACATGATATCACTTTCACTTTCCGTTTGTCCTCCTATTATTGCATTAGGATGTGTAAACGTGTCGCCCTGCCTCTCTCCCTGATATTTTTTCGGTGTTTACTTGTAGGCATTTCTGGTCTGCAGATGTGAATATTTGTCCATGGGGATTTATCTACACAGCTTTCTGATGACAATCAGCCGGACAGATTGCAGAAAACAAGGCAAGGCTAACCAGATAATTGGATCCAATACTTTGTTATTAGATTTGTGTCCGTGTTTGACCACGATGGCCTTTCTGGAAACCACATAACCCCTTCTGGGTGAATGCTGCAATGCCGTATTATATAACTTTTTTTCTTACGACGAGGAGCAGCGGAGGGGACATTCAATTTGATAAAAAGGAGAAAATGAGTGAATAGGTCATCCCTGGTCCTCTTGGAAAATGTCCCATTCCCTCCAGATGTCTAATTAAGAACAAACTAAATTAGAAAATGAAGATACCCTCTCCGTCTCCAGGACCATCTCTTCTCTCTTTGAGCCAGCATGCTGGATGATGACTTAAGCTCCTGATATTGGCTTAAATGGACAATTCAGCATCAACGGAGATAATACTGCAATTACTCTAATGGACACGCATTTAGCAATCATGGACACACGTGAGCACATCACCGTGAACAGTCACACATGTTGAAAACAGGAAAGCGAGAGAGATGTAAATAAAGCTACAAAAGCACTCATTAGATATGTGAAACACACAAAGAGAGGCATGAACACAACTCATAAGCACTGTTGCAAAATCATACTCACTGTACATACACACACACGCACGCACGCACGCACGCACGCACGCACGCACGCACGCACACACACACACACACACACACACACACACACACACACACACACACACACACACACACACACACACACACACACACACACACACACACACACACACACACACACACACACACACACACACACACACACACACACACACATATGCAATCAATGACAGACAGTCAGCAGTGGGCTTTGGGGGCCTTTGGAGGCGCCAGATGGGACAATCTGCTGTAATTGAGGTAATCTGTTGAGGCATTCAGAGATACTGATGCAGCAGAGTGGGTTAGAATCCAAAGTGAGAGCAATGAAGTATTATAAAGGCTGTAGCTTTAGAGCCAATTGTGACTGTATTCTCCATGGATTCCATTGAGCTTCGTATCCTTTTCCTCATTCATCTCACACTGCATCCATCGTCCCTTGTTGTTTTCCTTCCACACATGAATACAGTGCCAAAGTCTTCGGTTACCCCTGGCTTTGCCTTCAATCGCAGCTATCAAAGATGACACTAATCCTCTGGATGATCTGAACTATGCCTCCTCTGCTACCAATTCTACCAATTATCTGTTTGAAAATCCGTTCCTCATCTCTCTGGCTCGTGTCCCTTTGGTCTCAGTGGCTCCCAGGGCCTTGCCACATCCAGCTGGCATGGTTCAGGCAACTGGGACAGCTGGGATAGCTGGGATCCTTGACCACCCGGATTACAACAACCCACTCACCATCACCAACAGCCCATCAAGAAAGAGTTTTCCACTCTAAACCCCATGGAAATCACTCCAAGTTCCCAGACATCACTCCAATTGTTGTTTCATACTTGGACATAAAACAGAGCTCTTCTCAAATCCTTGATTTTCTATAACTACTTCCTCCTGTAAGTGAATGGTTTGAACATATCACTGTTAACCCCATACCTGGTCATTAAGAGCTGAGGGAAGTGTCCTCCTCAATATCCAGTGTGAGGATGTTTAGACTTAGAGCAGATTTTGGCATCCAGACTGTGTATCCTCTGTGGATTTGGTTCCTTTAGTGTGCAGTAAAACAGGAAATAGGCTTCCAGCAGTAATACACTATTTAAAATCTGAGAGGCATACTACTTAAAAAAAAAAAAGAAGTCATCTTTCAAGTCTGATGGCTTTGGAGCAGAGGTAGCACTCCCTGTGTGTGAGTTGTGTTGGTTTAAATAAAGTGTTGGAATTTGAAATGTGTGTAGCCCTTTTCAAACATTGCTAGCTTCATTTATCTGTTGTTGCTTCTGGGCTTTCAAACATTGGTAATGTAAATGACTGTAATGACAGGGTTATTACAGATAGAGCGGCAATACTCACGCAATCTCTTTCATCTGGAATACAAGTCGTTTCAAAATATTTATCAGCGAATATGAGAGTTCTAAGTTTTCTCATATGAACTGAACCATTTTGATAGTTTTTTGCAGTTAAACCCAAAATCAATGAGCCAAATAAGAGGGGTAACATTTGTGTAATGGCTTGTGTTTAAGTGTGGCCTCTCTATACTGTTCAGTGATAGCGTCTAGTAAATCATCCATGGTTTCTTTATTGAACTACCGCCTTGGCACTATAGACAGACTGTTCATGTATGTTGTTGTTGCTGCTGAATTGTGACTTATCTTGTACATGTAGCCGGTCTGGGCCTACTTCTCAGCAGACCCTTGCTACGACTCTGCGTTGTGTTGTGCGTGTTTGATGGACAAGGAGATTCGGTTGTTGTCTTTAACCGAAACTGTGGCGTATTTATTCCTCTGCATCAAATAAACACAATAATGCAGCAGCATTAATACAGATGGACGTCTGCAACACACCAGTCTCAGTCTGCCATCAAACAACTGAGAGACTAGTACTTATAAAACAATAAAATAAACACATAGTACAAAACACAATAGACCAAAAACATGGGAGCAACAAACATACCTGCATCAAATAAACACAATAATGCAGCAGCATTAATACAGATGGACGTCTGCAACACACCAGTCTGTGGTGGGGAAAAGACGCCATTAAACATGCTGCCGGTGCTGTGTGTGAGTCCTCACAAGTGCTGCTAAACAGTACACTTAACTAAAAGTTTGCTAAAACACTCAAACTTCTGCAAAACAACTACACAGCAACACATTAGCACCATGGAATGATATTATATAAACACTGTAAACATCTTTTAGAACAGAAATCTACAAAGAGCACATGACAAACTCTCCTCACCTCAGTCTGCCATCAAACAACTGAGTGAGAGAGGGTGCAAGCAGGTAGATGACGTCACTGCCGAAAGTGAAGACTTCAAAATAAAAGCATTAGCTCCCAAAACGGTCTTTTGTAGTAAACATACCAAAATAAAAGTGACAATAAATAATATTGGAACAATAAAATAAAACGTGAGGGATTATTGGTGGAATGCATTCCTGTATATTTATATACCTGCTACATACACACTATCCAATCATGACTCAGTCACATTCATGAAGTTTGCATTCTTGTCCTGGTTTGTCCTTGGTGATCACACATGGTCTGAGGGCATCGATGGAGTGACACCGGGCCCCTGTTTGGCAAAGGTTAGGGGCCACCCTGTGCAGACTTGCAGACTCCTGCCTTTGTTCGGTGTTGTCCTGTGAGAGAGCCTACCAGCCATGGTCTAAATGTTGACCCTAGATGCTAATGGTAAACATCATCAAAATGCCAAACAAACAAAAGCAAAACAAGCACAGAGCTCCAATACAGTCTCTGTAACGAGCCCCTTTTATCTATCATTCTTCTTTACTCCATCTCTTTATGGAAAAGAGTGGTTTTTGAGCTAATTTTAATATCGGAACATAAAGGGGAGCATCAGCAACAACCCGGAGTTCATTCAGAAATTTGATGGAAATCCAACTGAGTTTTGTTTACGTATCCATTTAGGATCATTTGGCGCTAAACTATTTGATTTCTTAATCCATTTTAGATTTCGATCATCCTTTTCCCGTCATTATCTGTATTTCTGAAAGCTTTGGGAGCAGGTCTAACTTTAGTCTCTGCTTTTTGCTTATATCCTCTCAGGATTACCGAGAACTGAACACTTACTTTCAAGTACGGAAACCCAATATAACACAGTCACAAACAGTGATGAATGTGCTCCACATCACCAGCACAGCTGCTGGGGTGCTTAATTGTCCATGGCTTTGCTCTCTCTTTCACTTTCGCTCTTACACGCACACACACGCGCACGCACGCCCACACACACACACACACGTGCGCACGCACGCACGCACGCACGCACACACACACACACACACACACACACACACACACACACACACACACACATACATTTAATCGAGTGCCAGTGTAACCAAGCCAAATCCTGGTTATGAGGTAGTTTGTGGCAGGACCCCATTGGTTTTGGCCCCGTTAAGGCCAATGTGTTCTGGCCATGACCAGAACCCAAGTTCACTAACCTCGGGATCTGTGAGCAGTCTAATACCGTGTGGATTTGCACTGATCAACGACAGTAACCAGAATCTCTCCACATTCCAGTGTTCGCCTGTAACCGAGACTAATCCCGTAAACCCTAATAGATATTATCACTTTACTCTGAAAACCACATCGTATTTAATTGAACCCGGCTGCTCTGATCCTGCAGCTAAGTAGCGGTGTATTTAAGAGTAGCAGTTTCCATGTATAGCTACAGCAGGTAACCAAGTAACAACTACTTGAGATATCTGACATAACATAGTGTGATGTTCTGTCCCTCAGCTTGTTGTTGTTCACCAAACTGGTTCTTGTCTTTCTTCCTCCCAGTGTTTTCCTTCAGATGACTTTGCCTGCTGTTTTAGAGCTCTGCTTTTCATTGGCTTTATGAGACCAACTGTAAATTCCTGAGTGCGTTGTGTCCCACAGTGGACCCCATCCAGTTTTTCCTTCACCTCGCTGAATTCTGCCCCTCTCAACTTAACTGCCTGGCTCGGGCCCGGCACACCTTTTACACTTTCTGTTTGGCTCGTGAAAATCTGGTCCACTAATTATATGGTGATAATTATTTGAGCTCAGCTGATGAAGGGTTGTGGTGAGGGAAGCAGGGTTCCCTTGTTGTCCATTTCCTTCCAAAGGTGTGAGGCCTAATGAGCTCAGAAGGACTGAATGTGTTTTACTGAAACAACAAATAATAAGTTGTACTACAATGCTTCTGTATTTGTTGGACATATGTAATAATAAACACAAAAAGGTTTGGGGTAAAAAGACATTCTATGAAGTTATGAAGTGGTGTACTGTGGGATTACAGATACCACAAGAGAGCATATGCTTCTTCAGCAACAGACACAAAACATGAGAGAGGTTTGTGTCTCTGGTGATCATGGTTTTGTTGAAATGGGATAAGCCTGCATACAGACGTTAGCATGTGAGTCAGTAAGTTTGGCTTTTTTTTCCTTCTCGTATTTGCATGTGTTTGTGGCCTGAATGCATCAGCTTTTGAGCACTGGAGATGGATTTGAGGGATTGCAGAGGAATAGAGCCAGCCGTGGTGACTGAGAAAATGGAAGAATATGGTGAGGTACGGAGTGTGTGTTTGTGATATGCTGGCTGAAGGAGTTTCTTCAGACATCTGTTAATGATTTTGCAGATGTGTGTTGGGGACAGAGAGGGGCGAGTTTCGCTTCAACAACAGAAGCTGCATTGTGCTTTGTTTAATTTAGGTGCATTATGTTCCTTTTTTGTGACCCGGTAGCTTTGAGGGTTGGCTCACAGTGCTTCTTGAAAGGCTTCCATAACTTAGAGTAAAATGCCCTTTACCCTATCAACAGCATGCAAGGTGCTGTGCATGAATGTGCTTTCGTGCATGGACAAGTGCTCAGGCTCATACACAAACAAACAGTAATCCCTCATATAGCGGTAATGCCACTAATGCCTCAGGTATGTCCAGTAGCCCTTTGAACTTGCTACCACAGCTTCTGTCTAATAGAAAGGAGTCAAAGGTCAGTGCTGAAGTCTCTTAACAGGAGGATATGACATTTATTTGAAAGGAGTTGGCCTATGGTGTAGGGCCTGGGTAAAATGATGGCCAAGATGCATATGGTTTGGTATTTTAGTACGAGGAAGACGCCTCACTCAACCCATGAACTGGAGGAAGAGGCTGTGAATGGCATTCCACCATCAATGAACTGAAATCTGCCTCTCTCTTCACTGCATGATCCAGAGAGGAGGAGAAAGGCAAAGCACAAATGAAAGATGTATAGAAAAAGAGGCAAAGAGTGGGGTGGAAGTTGAAAGCATGCCATGGACGGAGCTGGTGGTGGGAGGGGATGAGAGGCTTTGGGGAGCGATGGCTCTGAGCAGTTGAAAAGTTGAAGGGTGGACGGGTTTGGGTCTGATAGTTCGACGTGCATCACTGATCCCAGTTCGCTCTCGGTCCATACACACTCGTTCCACTATTCTAACTCTTTTATTCAGAAGCACATTCCAATTGGGAACATTAAAGCCCCATTATGAAAGCATTTTGTTGCTATTTTGTGTTTGTTTTGGGGATAGTGAGAGGAAAGGTCAGCCCAGTTATACAAATAATTTTTCAATAGTTCCCACGTGGGATGTCAGTGCTCTAACACACTTGGGCTGTGAACTAGTCTAGACAGATGTCCATCCATGTGAGAAGAAACTTTTTAATAACAAGGCGAAAAAATAATCAAAAAATATCTTTATTATTATGCATGAAACATAAAAGGAAACACATTATTTCATTCACTGAGTGGTTGAGCAGGTTTGCATCTGTGTGAGTGTGTATACATATATGCTGGTATGCACATATATGTGCTGATGATATTCTTTTATGTTTACTGGCACAGGTGCATGCAGCAGCGTAGTCCAAAACTTTGAAGATGTGAGATCAGGAAGTCAGGAGAACGAGGAGGCGTTCTGATGAAAGAGAAGTTAAGGACCATTGAAAGGTTGAGGTAGATGTTTTATTTACAACAGATGGCATCTACAAGTGGTGTTAGAATACATGCTTGAGCTTTATTTTGCACTTATTCTAACAGTAAAAATTTAAACATTAGCATATGACTGCAGATATTTCTATCAACATTTTTGGAGAACACTTAATTTACAGCTCTCCTTACTGCAGGCCTGACTTGTGTCCTGTTCTGTCTAAAGTCATTAGCGTGTCTAATAGTGTTTCTGTTCGGACGGTAGCTTTGCTGTTTGACCCCCACACTGGGAAAACCTCCTAATTGTGGTTCAATTGTGAGTGGAAACAGATGCAGCAATTAGACTCTTATTGGGTTTAGGTAGAGGAAGAGTTGTGGAGGCTTCAGAGCCAGACCAGGAATCTCTGTCCTGAACGTGTAGCGAGTTAGCAGGGCTGTAATCAAAATCCCATAACAGTCTCTGAGATTCTGTTTTCCTTCAAGTATGTCATCTTTATAGTACGCAGACTCTGTTGTAGTCAGACCTCTCAACTTGGGTAAGTCTGGTGCAGCATGGCCGGAAGCCCTATTTTAGTTATTGGTTCGTACTGAACGGTACTGTTGATTAGAGGACAGAAATACCTTACATTTTTAAGGACCAGTCAGGAAATGCTAAACAATGACACCATATATAAGCCATTTTTATCTAAAATCACAACTTGATAAATTTCAACAGATTGTGTTTTTTAAATGTCAATGTCAGATTTAAAAGTCTATGATTTGAGGTGGAGTCAGTGGGGTAGCAGTGGCATGCATGCACCCTTTGTGAATAGATTTGTGCTTGCATTTGTCTGCAGGTGATTACCCTGTATCTTTCTTTTTAAAAGTGCAGATCTAAGGTTATCCTCCCCAGATTACAAGAGTTGAGGACTGTGATTGCAATCTACGCTCAGCCTGAAACGCTTGTTAGCCTGTGGTGGACATAAACAAGAATGCTGTAACTTAAGCCACATTATTCCCTGGATAACAATGATGTCATTTCTCAGATCCAATACTTTGGCTTTCGGACATTTTTCTTCTTGCACTCCACTGTCTCTGAATTGTGGTCTCTCTGTGGTGAGGTTAAACATAGCAGTGGCTGCTGGCACCAGCTAGTGCAACCTCTGCAGGGTTTCCTGGTTTTCTTTTATACTTAATTGCTCACCACAGATGTGACAAATGACGCCAGATGCCACAATGGAGAGAAATCCAGCTTTCAAAGATTTATTAGTTAAAGGGAAACAGTTGGCCTTATTTATAGAAGCCTTTTTTTTTTACTGGATCTGGCCCCAGGGAGTCGAGTGTGACTGTACGTAGTTCCAATACGTTCCTGTGGCACATGTGAGCCATTAATTGTATTGGATAAATTCCGTCAGGTGTGTGAAGCAGCAGGTCATACTGAGTGACTGCGGGTTTGAATAGAAATATCACAAAACACAACAATGCAATCAAAATATTGAATATTTTACAATAAAAATAAAATGGATTATTGCATTTAAAGTAACATGCTAATATTTAAACAAAAGTCCTAGCTAAACTATTTATTTTCAAGCTAATCCCCACCTTAATTAGCCATCAAATATCCATAATATAACTACTAAAATATATATTATATTATATTAAATATATATTTTCCCCACTGAAATTGCGACGTGTCTTAGCCGTCTACATAGTTGTAGAGCTCTACGTAATGGTAGAGTGTACATTCAACACAGAAAAAAACAAACCCACATATATAAACATGCATGGATAAAAAACAACACATCTGTAACCCTTTGGAAGTGTGTGTGACGTTTGCATTTTTGATTTATCCATCTGAAACTGAAACATGCAGGCTTGGGTTGTCACAGCCAACAAGTGGACAGCTTTATTGCTCCAAATGGCTATTATCCTTACATATGTGCTCCTTTAGTAAGTGTTTCATGAAGTTAAGCGTCTCAGTGTCCAGAAAAATAAGGGGGAAACACATGATCTCTGTTCAAAAAAACAACAAAAGATCAAATAATGCAGCTGATTCCACTTCAGAGGCTGGTGAGGATGAGCCTTAAACCTGTGCTGGGCGGTGTGTTTGATGCTTCTCTGTTTCTCTTCTATCCTGTCCTTGCTCCCCAGGGTAAGCAAGCCAGGGGTTCTTGGCATCCAAAGCTTGAGACTGCATCCCAGATGAGCCCTATGTTACTACATGTTTGCCATGCTCAGCTCACAGGAAATTAGGGCGGAAAAAGCTAACTCAGAGACACGATTTGGCCATTTTCTAAATTAAAGTATTTGCTGTCCATTTAAGTTGAGTAACTAATATGCGAAGAAGAGTGGAGATACTGCACCCATTCTCTGTACACGATAAAGAGGATTAAGATATAGCGATTCCAACGCTTACATCTATAGGAAACGCCAGACCAGCCAAGACTGTGAGTGTATTGAGTTTACTACATGTTTGCCATGCCCTGCTCACAATTCATATATTAGGACGATGAAATATGGTACAGCACACACATTTTCTCAGCACTCTTTTTCTTTCTTTAAATGCTCAGAATGTCATTCATGAAACTCATAAATGTCACTGACAGCAGCCTGCTGTATTTTCTGTTAAAGAATGCCGTTTGTATGTGTGTGTTCTGCGAATGCTGCGTTGGTGCTGAAGGTCAAGGAAGAAAAACACATTAGGAACAGTGAGGCCAATTTCACCAGAGTTGTAAAAGCCTTCATTGTGGTCTTAGATCACAGCGCGGTAAATCGTCTTTTTCAGCCTGCAGCTTCTGCCAAACGCTCCTCTTTTCTTCTTTCTTCTTCTCTGTGAGTGGTGTTTATAAATCATAAACTCGCCACCAAGCAAAAAAGAAGGGCTGCTGTGCTCTATGGACATGTATCCTCTGCTCCCTTTTCCCCTGCCTGTGAAAGTAACAAATGCATTTTGTGAATGTTTGCAAAAGGATCCAGATGTATTTGATTGTTTTCAGCATTAACTTGCGTGCTGAAAACATCTATTCTTTCAAACCACATCTTGGTTGTAGTTTGGGACTCCTACCATTGTGTGGTTTTTAGTTTCGTACTTCAGGATCAAAGCCTTTCCTAAACCTTAATGATGATAGTGTATAGCAGACAAAACCATGTTTCATGCTAGCTGTAGATGTTGCTTGAGTATGCTATAACGCAGCATATTTCACAACTGCATGCCTTGTGGTCTTCAAAAGAGGGTTTTAGTTTTATGTCAGCGTTTAATCAATTATCTTCCTTAACCTACTTTCTTCTGTGTTTTCATTTGTTCTTATTGAGGCCCCAAGTTGAAGGGGTGCTGGTTTCATTTATTGTTTTTTAATGTGGCTGTTGTGAAGCTCTGAGAATGTGACTTTGATTAAGGGCTGTACACATGAACATGGCTTAAATCATGGACACTGGTTTGAGAAGATTGCCAAAAATACATTTTCAGAATTCCTGTTGCAGCGAATGATAGTCCGGACAGCTTTTTGCTGTTATTTGTTTAGTCAGCAGTTTTTTCAGTTTTTCCAGTAGCTTGATTCATTTTCATTCACACAACAGGTGTGGCTCTATCTAAAGATAGCATTTAGCTACATCAGCAATATGACTACATCCTCCCTGAGCCACTTGCATGACTTAAGACTCTTAACTTAGTTAACTTTTGGTTGCCTATAGTGTTTCCTGTGTGTGTGTGTGTGTGTGTGTGTGTGTGTGTGTGTGTGTGTGTGTGTGTGTGTGTGTGTGTGTGTGTGTGTGTGTGTGTGTGTGTGTGTGTGTGTGTGTGTGTGTATGTGTGTGTGTGTGTGTGTACAGTATTTCAACTGTAATGATGTGAGGCTCATTGTCTTTCAACATGTTTGGTTTGAACTCACTTCTTTAGCTACTGAATGGAATTATTTATCTTATCAAGCATTTAAAAAAAAAAATAAATGCTTGATAAAGTTAGTGGTTGGGTGTTTGGAGTTTCGTTGTGTTTGAGTGAGACTCCTTTTCACTCAAAGGCTTTTTACACAGATGGGCCAAGAAAAAACTGTTGGCGCCAGTCATTGATGCTATGGAAAAGTGAAAACTTATTGTGATTCCTGGTGCATGGTCTCACCGAGAGGGAGGTTTTGTTGACCATTTCAGCAATGATGACACTGGCACCAAATGCAGTGAACACACTACAAAATCAACCCTGAAGGAATGCCAAACTGCAGCTACAGCACTCTGCTGGTCGGCCTCAAGAATTAAATCCCTCTATTATGATGGAGCAATGAAGGAGAAAGTGGTACGGGAGTCAGTGGGCATCTGAGGGATGGAACAGAAAGAAAGACTACTTTCTGTCTAAACCATGTGGATTCGTACCCTTTTTTCAGACGGATGAGTGATATTCCAAAATATGAGCAAGGAAACGCAATGATGGCTTTAGTGATGCGAGTTTATGAACCTTTAAAGTTTTTACCTCACATGAACTGTTAACAACCACCCAGTGTATGTGGGAAAACACACACTTAACTACAAATGGGGAACACACAAACGCATAACATTACCCACCACACAAAGTTGTGAGTGATTGACTTAATGCTGTTGTTTTCACCACAAGCCACAGGAAAGAGAACAAACACAAGGCTGCTTTTGTGTGATCAAACCTCTGCCACAGATAAGAAAAGGAAAACAGATGAAAATAACTAAAGCCTAATATGTTAGATTGAATTATTTCCTTTTCAGTGTTATAACCCAATCTTAAGTAATTTGGAGTTGCAGTACAGAACAGCTGTGCAGAGTTTCTGCACTACTTCTCGTAACACACTATGAAAATAAAGAGACAAAAGAAAGTTACGGCTTCTTCCCCCCATCACCCACTTAAGCCACAGCAAAAAACCTAAACCCTCTGACCCTGAGTGCGCCAAACCCTCATGTGTGTCTATTTTACTTTTGGAGAGGTTTCAGGGGGAGTGAAAAAAAAGGACCACGTCACCTGGAGAAAGTTATACCCGTTCACACCGCCTGCAGTGCTATCATGAGACACATCAGCCTGGCGTAGTAGATTCTCTGGGAAAGGAAACACACACAACCTGTACAGTACATACCAGTCTGAGCCCTGGATACTGGCCGACTGACAACTAATAATATTTATCCTCACAATATGGCCAAAGATTTGCTTTTGTTGTAACCGAGAGCACTGTTTAACCTTTCTTGTTTAAAGACAGTGATTAAAATGATCACCGGCAACTTTGAATTAATGCTCTGCTGACATTATACCCCAGAATCCATCCATCAGTGGATAAAGGAAAGCAGTAGGACTTTGCATATGGGGGGGTCACAAACAGTTTTCTTATAATAGGGCAGAGTAAAATGAAAAATATGAACAATGAGTTAATTCAAGAAATATTGGAGGAAGTGGAGGAGAAGAATGATGTGGTAAGCCCAATCCTTTTCTGTTTCTATATAAAGAACAGTTGACATCATTAATATGAGCTAACTCCACTCTGCATTTATATATTTTGCTGCATAGAGGTTAACACTGGGATCTGTGTTCAGCGAATCTATGTTGAGTCAACACATTAATGACTGTGACTTCACTGTAAAGTTTCAGTCACTCATGTAGATTTATTGTCATTGTAATGCGGCAAAGTATGAGCCTCATGAAGCCTCAGACAGGGCATGCCTTGTGCTGCAATAACGTAGAGTGTTTACCTTTTGGCAACTCTGGCTAAGATTAAATGATGTGTATTTTTCTTCATGCACACGCATGATTCCACTTGTGTTTATGTCCCTCCCTGTACTTGAATGCACATGTGCATGTGTTTGTGCTTGCCAGTGTGTGCATGCCCATCACTCAGCCTTCAGCTGGGCCAACCTGGAGGGTTGCGTCACAGGCAGAAAAAAGAGCAGTCCTGGCCAGTAAACTAGTCTTTAATTGCTTTGCAACTGGGAACACATTGCTGAGGAAACAAGGGGCTCATTGTGAGTGTGTGTGCAACTCAACACACCTCATATTTTCTGCAGGCCGCTGACCCCCACCAGCTCTACAGCGTTTACAATAAAACACAAAGCCAGCAATTAAAGTAATAAGTGTTTGCATGCACAATCTTTTGCTGACACATTTAACACGTGTGTCTGTGCTGATGTATTCCTACAGTGGGCCAAGATGCTGAATGTTGCAATCTATAAACACTGAGGATTAATGTGAATCAGCCTTCTTGCTGGAGGGTGAAGAACAACATTGTGCTTCTGTGTTTCACTCTTTAAGAGCTGTGCATGATGAGGTATTAAATATGAGTGAGATTGAAATGCATGTGTGCGTCTCATGATAGATTTAGGTTGTGTGGTGGTGGTATAGCTATGATGTAAACCAGATGTGGACTAGATGCAGACTATTGTACCACTGGAGGGAGAAGTGTGTGTGTGTGTGTGTGTGTGTGTGTGTGTGTGTGTGTGTGTGTGTGTGTGTGTGTGTGTGTGTGTGTGTGTGTGTGTGTGTGTGTGTGTGTGTGTGTGTGTGGGGTGTGTGTGTGTTGCATGCTGAGCGCCAGCATTGATTATAAATCCAATGTAATTTTGCGTCGCACCAACCACATTTGGCAGTGACCTGGCATGTATGAGCTAATGCTTCATATGACTGACCCATAAATCATATAGACTGCATACAACCAGTGGCATTTGCAATTTGAAAGTACTGATTTGAGCAGTGTTGACCACTATTTCAAGAAGTTGAGAAAAACTCAAATCTAATCTCTCTAAACTGACTTCCCAAAATGAGCGGAAATTCTTTGCAGACCATTTAAATCAATTTATCTGCTCCTGGAGTACATTGGGTATGTACAATGCTACATGTGTATGAGCACAAATCTAATTGCTAATTTCCTAAATCTGTTATATTTTATTGTTGGGAGAGAAAGAATAGACTCATTTATGTTGTTCGATGTTTTCAGCCCCAAAAACAAAGAACAAGGATGGCATGAGTAAATTGTGATAGTACTGGTAATAATAAAATCAGAAAGGGTCAATGAGCAAACTCACATGGAAAATATAAAACAGTATAGTCACGTACAGCTGTTATTTGGAATCTATTCTCTGACCTCATCACTCTTAATCAACTCTTCTCTCTGTGTCCCTTCATTATTTGGCACCTGAAAATATACTAAATAGAGAAGTCAGAAACAATTAAACCAGGAATCCACTGACTTGCGAAATCTGGCTGATATACACCAACAATGCTGCACTTGATTAACTTGTTCATATTAAAGCAGTCTGTTCCTATTATATCTTATGTGTCATTAAGTCCTTTTGCAGCAGCGTAGTCTGTAAATTAAGAATAACAACACATGTATATAAAATCGTAACTTTGAGAGCAGGCTGTCACGTTTGAATATGTAGTTATGAATGGATAGCGGAAAAGGAACTCTGATAACTTTGTGGAATACAGAAGTCACATGTATATTATTATGGCGCCTATGGTAGAGTAATATTCAAACAACCATATAGATAAAAAACCCATGGTCAATACAGTCCACAAATATAAATCTTAGCATTCATACTTCAGTACTTTATCTTCAGGAAAAGCATCATTAGGCAGCCGTCAAAAAAAGCCCAAAAGAAATCCAACCGTAGCCACCAGTATTGATGGACTACGAATGAGAAATTACTGGATGTCTGGCTCAGCAAAAGTTCACTCATATATTCTAGTGCTCTAAAAGGCCCCTATGCAGAATAGCAGTCAATTAATGTTCAAATGAATTGAGCATAAGAAGAGTCAGCCTGAACAGCCTGAAAGCAGTGTAAATGTTCATTTAGAAGACCATTATGTGGGAAAGCAATAAAACATCTAAACACAAATCTTAGTTATCTTATTTGCCATTAAGTATTATCAAAGTTTTTGCGAAATGATCACATTTTGACATTCTTGGTGACATGGTTGATGCAAAAATAGGATCAAAACTTTAACTTTCAGGACTGTTTCACTTCAGAGTTAAACATTCCTGATTTGTAGCTACCATATTAGTTTAAAATCACTTTTTCCCACAAAGACCCTCAGATATTAGTAGAGAAGTACAAGCTTTCTCCTTTCTCTCAGATGAAACCTTCAGGAAGTGTACAGGTCATCTCCAGCTCACACTGGGACTCTGTTTCAGAAGCAACAGTTGTCACATTCTTACAGTCAGGATGCTGCTGCTGCCACCACAGACTCAATGAGGTGCCTCTTTGTCTCACAAATACGCTCCCCCCTCTCTCGGTGACCCATTCGTTCTCTTTGGCTCTTGTTTGAACAGACCTGGACAGTCGGTAAACTCTTGCATACCTAACATGGAGCGACAACGACATGGAGAAGTGCTTTGGGGCTTGTGTGGTTGCAAAGAGAAGAGGAAGAATGGACTGTTGTTGAGTTCAGTTGTATATTTTGAAAGGCCATTCCATTTCCCCACCTACATCTTTATGGGTTCATATCCTCCTGGTCCTATTGTGGAAAAATAAGCTGTTTCTATCACAGGAAGGCCCCTTTGACCTCGTGAGAAACCTGTGTTTGTCCCCCTTATTTGGGGGTGTGTGACAACTCAAACCACAATGACCACTTGATGTATTTTTCTTTTTAAACATTCTTTTTTTTTTTTTAACTCTGCCCTCTTCAAACCAGTGTGAAGAGTATAAGGATGAACAGGAAGAGAAATCTTGTGATCATGAGTCTATATAGGGTCCCGTCACTCAGAGTAAATCTGATAGAGAAAAGGTTTTTCATGCCTTTGAAGTCAAACTCAACATGTGCCTAATCTGTGCTTGTGATAGTGGACTTTCTGTGCACTCAATAAATCTTACCATCCCCATGCCAAAACAGAATACTTCCTCTCTCTGGTTAAAACAGCACCAGTGGGTCTTTAAAAGCCCGGAAGGTGGGGAGAATAGGTCATTTATCACTGTCCATCCTGAGCTGATGTAGATGGTGGTCTGGTTTAACTGCTGGTGTCACGTTTTAATGAGTATATTTTTTAGTGAAAGTGTTGGAGGGTCATAACCACCAAGTAATTAACACAAGTGGGTTGATTGCAGGTTAATTTATTTATTTTTCAGTTGTCCTAAATGATAGTGTGCTGGTAAACTCCTTTTTTGCCTCTGTTTATCTCATCTTTTCCGTAGCAGAAGTGCCTCGCTCATTGGCTTTCCCATTTCATTGACACATTTGTCAATAACGATTATTTTCTACATAAATTGACCGATTCCTCCTGGTCTCACCCTGAGAATTAGAAAATAAATGACGGCTACTTGCCTTGTCTTCAGATTGGGTCACTTCCCAGGTCACTTCTGTAAGAAAGGATCAAGTGTCCTCCTCATTGCTGAGCAGATGATGTCATTAAACTGGAATCCATCAATTTTCTCTACCTCACTATGTCTGTGCCCCCTGTCTCTTAATCTGATAAAAGTCTGTCCTGGAAAAGTCCTGGAAAAGACCGATAGCAAAATATGGAAGATGGTTCATGTAGAGGTTAGGACAATGAAACTAATTGAGTGGTGTCCTGTTTCTCCAAAGTGGATTCATTAACTTTATCTCTCTTCACTGCGGGACTGTGCGCAGAGACTCCACATACAGATGGCTCCTACGGGCTAAAGGGAAAAACTAGACATAGGAAGTATGTCACTTGGAACATGATACAATATCCAAGTCCAAAACAATATAAGGATGAAGAAATTACACCAACTGCAGTATAACATTTTTGGTCACAGTCACTGCAGTCAGTGAAAAGCAATATATGAGCCAATGCCCAGAAGGGTATGGCCTTGAAAAAAATGGGTCATGAATTTCTTCTCAGATTTCAGAGTATGGACTCAGTCAGGAACAGATAAGGATACTGAAACTACACACACATGTAGCACCAAAGACAATGTATTATTGGCAGAATGAGCCATCCTACATGAAACACAAGGAAATAGAATTGGGATCAGAACAAATGGAGCAAACCAGACTCATGAGCCACTGTTTTGTGCAGAGATAATTAATCAAAACAGAAAATTTAATGTATTTTTAAAGCTGTAAATAGACATACACTCCCAAACTTGCAGTGAGAGAATCCCAGATATATTTCTTTGCTCTCTAACATCTGGACAGTGTGCTGAGGCTGACATCTGCTTAAAATTGTGCCAGTCATTTCTGTGAAAAATGGTATTTAGTTCTGAGCTGTCTGCCAGAATAGACAAAGATTTAGAAAATAGTTTCCTTTTCACCGTCTTCCTGCTTTTCCAAGGCGACAGCTTCGGGTGCGACGGGGTGAATCTTCAGCAGGAGGCTTAACTCTTCAGCAGCTTTGACATTGTAGGTCAATAAATCTTTGCAGCACAAGCAGACGAAAGGAAGCTGAATGAGTCCAAAATATAGTGCATACCATGGAATAAGATGAACAGATTTAAAAATATTAGTTATACCAACGATAACACACAACATCTTAGAGCACCCTTGGGTCTGAAATAGTAATATTTGGAAAAACTCTTCCACTTATGTGATGTGGCTCTGCATACTGTGAAACTGTGTGTTTTTCTTTCACACTGACTTGTAAATGAAGAGTAAATAAAGCGGGGTTAATGGTGTGGGCTCCACACACATGTGTGAAGGACACTTGCTTAGTAATCGTCTAAACAAAGAGGCCCCTTCAGACTCTGTCCCCCCCCCTTAGATCTTCCTACTCAAGGAGGCTTTTACAATCAGACACACTCACCGAGATGTCATGGCTTAGCATGCCATCTAACTATCATGCTGTAGTGATGAGGTGCATCACTATGAGAACTAGAGAAGATAAAATTGTGATCGAGCCTGTGGCTATTTTGGTGTGGCGGTCGGATCAGAATTTATAAATGCAAAATTGAAGTGGCTTATTTGGGGGGAAATGTTGTCAAATGTTTCAGACCCAGCAGTGCTCAAACTGCCACGAGACGGTAGAGCTATAAACCATTGACCTTTGTTGGAGTGTAGTTTAATATTTTTCTGATGATACTTTATTTTCTTGCATATTTTTCTATGGTATGCACAATGGGATGAACATTCTATCTATGACATATCACTACGAAAGTAACTACTGCAATACAAATTTGACAAATAAGGTGAAAATATGTACAGTATCTATACCGTTTAGTAATTATAGTTTGCTTTTGTGATTCTAATTTCTTGTGATAGAAGTACAATGCACCTCCAAAATCGAGAAGAAAGCATCTACAGCACATTAGGGACATTTTATAGGGCTCAACAAACCTAAATTAAGACACTGATCAGTCACTGACGCTCTCTTATTAAACTGAATTAGGAGACTGAATTGATTTGCGTAATTCCCAGGGAAAAACTGCTGAAAGACATGGAGGCAGTTATGCATGAATTCAAGAACGACATGGAAGTGCGGAATGACATAAGCAGGGGGTCGTGGTGTGGATCGCAACTGAAGCTGTGGCTGGGATTTTTAATGACTGACCGCGGTGAGGGCAAGGAGGAGGTCCATTGTGTCCGGATCTGCAGCGTCTAAGCCGGCTGCAGCCACGGCTACGCACATGGCACTGAAAACTGGGGCTGAACTTTGATGTCCAACGACTCCCAGAGCAGATGGAGAATGAAAAGGAAAGGGAAAAGGAATAAAAGCAATCAGGAATTAACGAGAGATTCTCTAGTTGGAGAATGGAGAGAGAGGGGTCGCGAGCGGGAGATGTGATGGCAAACAGAGCTAAAGCAGAATTAAGTAATAAACCAATGTATGTATGTAAGAAAGTGTAAAAGGGAGAGTCACTAAATCATATTAGCTGTCAGTCCCCCTCTTGTGCAGAGCAGCGAGGTTGGAGTTGGGGTGGGATATGCAAATAGAGGCTGTCTGTCTGCCTGCCCCTTCAGAGGCAGCAGAGCGCTGCTGCTTGCACACAGCTTCACTCATGCAGAGTGCAGAGGACTTGGAGGCTCCAACCTAGTCAGCAGGTCACACCCGATACATGTGTATGTATATGGAGCTGAAACTTTCCTAGAGACACTCTCTTCACTCCTCCTTTCCTCTGTCCTGCTCTCCTCTTTTTTTTTACCCCTCCTCCAGCACACCTTTGTGTTGTTTTCCTTGCCCCTCTTCCTCTCCCCTCCCTCTTCAGCCCCACTAGTTTTCCCTCTGCTCTGTCTGATGTGCTCAGGCTGTGGTTAGTGCGTGAACTGAAGGCGTGCAGCGTGAGATGCTGCTGATGGTACAGCTGTTTGGGCTCCATGTCTCCTTCAGGGCCCGCTGAGAAAGACAACACTGCACGTGAGCCGGGGACCTTCAACACCACACTCTGAGGAAGCTACAACTATCACTTTTTACAACTTTTTCCTCACCAGCCAGTTCAAGACTGTGGATTTAAGTTCAGCTTTTCAAATTCTTAGAGGAAAAAACTATCAGGACCATGTTGTGTCTTCTGGTTGCACAGCTCTTTCTTTTAGGAGTGTGGCTATCTGTGGCGGACAGTAAAGGAACTTTCTATGGAGGCCATGTCAGTCCTTTCTATGGGAACAGATTCAACCTGTACAAGGCTGGACTCAACCCTCACCATTCCCCAAACAAGCCCATGACCCGTCACAAGTAAGTGCTCCTTTTTGGACATGTCAGAGGCGCTAGTGCAGGTTTTCTTTCCCTTCCCACACTGCAGGGTATTGAATTCAAAGAGGCATTCCAAGTAGCTAGAGTGCTTCAAGCAGGACCCACCTCATACTGTATTTCCCCTGAGAAACACATATCACCAGCGAGTTGCAGAAATATGGTTTTAGTTAGGGCATCGTCTTGGTAACAGATCCCTGAATTGACTCTCTGTTTCTCCCTTACTCACCATCCACCCTTTTTGGTTCACACCTAAAACCATCTGTGTTTAACAATATAGAGAAACAACTACATGCTGGGTTATGAAAACAGAGCTGTCTTTATTTCCTTCATGATTTAGCTAAGGGGGTGCTGAGTTGATGACAAGAGTATTGATCAGTAATGCAGCGGGTGTCACAGTGGTTGGGATGGGGGCTCAACAAGAGACAAGTCTTACAGTACAGCTGGACAGCCGCTGACAGAGGGGAGTGGTACCGCTTATCTTTAATCAATACTTTAGTCACAACACCGTCTAAACTGAGGTTGCATTGAGATTAATGTTGAAAACTTGATTTATATTTTATTTTACTTTCTGCCAAGTTCTTCCCAAAATCAACAAGTCGAGGTAAAAGGATATTCTTCTGTTTTTCTTCAATAAACTGTGATGTATGTCAAAAAATTGAAATCATATCCTCAGGACAGTCAAACTACATGAGCAAAGGGGAAAACCAACCCTAAGCAACGCATAATGCACTTTAAAGCCATGAGGCTGTGAGATAAAAAGGTCTAGTGGATATATTTTGCCTGGATGGCTGATGTTTGGACTGTGGGGCTCTTTCACTTTGTCCTCCCTTTCTCCGTCTCTCTTGCTTGGCTTCCCCCGAGAGCTGTTATGTCTTTGGACAGCTCCCCAGCTACCTGCTGCTTCACTCAAACTGCCACTGAACACTGCTGATCGCCCAGCCCTGCTCCGTCTGCCATGTACACACACCTCACCAGGGAACAGGCTCATCAGCATCCCTCACCCAAAATGCAACACCAACATTTGTTCTTTAACCTAACAAAATAACTCTTGTCTGTCTCCTGCTCATTGCTAATTATCGTGTCATCGTTTATTCCCGCCAAAATCACTACTTCTCTTACTGCCTCTTACTGTATGCAATACATCTTATTATTACTTATATTTCATATTTCTAACTTTGCTGTTCATGTCTTGTTGAAGAACTGCATGCTGGTGGCATCCATTTATTTTTGACAATGACTCCAGAGAGGTCTATTTATATTCACACATGCCAATTAATGCCAAATATATTTCCAAGCCAGAATCCCAAGAAAGATTGATCGACCGGGAGATTAACTAGTTGTTTCAGATTGTTCTATTTAAAAGTAGCTGATCAGTAATTGCAATTGGTCAGTGTTTGCTGGTAGCTGGTCATATTCCCACACGTGTCTGCGTCCAACTATAGTGTTTATACATGAGTTGCTGACCCACCTTGGACACAGTGGGCCCTGGGGACGGTTCAGTGTCAGACCACCACCAAAGATATACGAGCAAAGTTGTTTTTGTCCTGGACTGGTCCGTGGAAATAGACACTTAAAAATAAAATGTGTGTGTGTGTGTGTGTGTGTGTGTGTGTGTGTGTGTGTGTGTGTGTGTGTGTGTGTGTGTGTGTGTGTGTGTGTGTGTGTGTCCATGTATGTAAGGTGGAAGGTTTTTTGTAAAGGATTTCACTGGTATGTTTTAACAGCTTGTAAATACAAACTCTTTTTTCTTACCGACTGCAGAGTCACATGGACAAAACATTCCTGTCTTTTAGTGAGATATTAAAACAATTATCAGCTGTTGGAGCCTTTTTTTAGTCCATGTTGAATTATCTATGTTATGGTAGCAAAGCGAGTCATTTGATTTCACAGTCTTTTCCTTTTACTCAGTGCAACCGTTGCTTCACTGAGAAAATATATAGCCCTGTAGTCACCGACTGGGACATCGTAGACAGTTACAATACTGTACCTGTCACAGCTTTATTGCAAATAAGCCTACACAGGCTATGGCTAAAACGGTCCAGCCTTAGCTCAGATTTTCCAGATTGTAATATTCGTCCAAGGCTTTGGCAAGGTTGCAAAGTTTCATGACGCTCATGTTTTTGACATTATATACCATTATTTTCCTAGAGCAAATAAAAATAACTCTGGTTTTATTATTATTAACTGGTTGGGTTTGGCAAGTCCATATGATCTACTTCTATGTTATTCTGTGTATCAAATTCTCTGCTTATTTTTTAATAATAATAAAGGAAACAAGCTGTCTTAAAAATGTGTGTAGCATCACACATAACATTTCTCACCATGTTACTGCCACTATACCACAACATGGCAGATAAACAGGTGAAACGTAATCCAAAAGCCAAACAGAGTCATCAACGGGAAATTTGTATTTATCAATTAGGATCCCAGCAGATGCCACATGCCTTCACTGATCAGATTAGAGAAATATCCCAGGGCTTTTTGATGATAAATTGGACAGAGGTCAAGGGGGTAAAGGTCAGTGAGTTGGCAGGGGTTAGAGGTTGTCGGTTGCTGTTGTAAGTTTGTGTTGAGTGTCCAGTGGAGGACAAGACTGGAGCCAGTCTCCTGCTAAGGGTCACAGAGGCTGGGCAGTGAACTACCAAGCTCATCACCAACATATATACATCCATCTTAACTGCTTTCACTGACCTTTCTGGTCAAATGTTGAAATGTGAAAGTGAAATTCCATCTACAAGGCTAATGAATTCACAAACATTTTCTTTAGAACTGGGATGATTCAATATTCAAAGTCTGTTGTCTGTCTCCTAATTTCCCATTAAAATTTTGACACATTTCTATTCAAAACTGTAGAAATTAATAGCTTGACATTAAGTTAATTAATGCTTAGCAAAGAATGAGAAACAAGTAGTCATGTTTGAGCTTTACACCTGCTGGCTTAAGCTTCATTTTTAGCTAACCTACATGAGAGTCGTATTGATCCTTGAGTGAAATTGTTTGCAAGAAAGGAAACTGGAGCAATTTCTCTCAATTTTGCTTAGAAAGTGTGAAAAGTACCCAAAATACTTTAACTGCCTTGAGATCAAAAGTTGGATTTGGCAGCTTAAATTCAGGCGTTGTACTAGACCATTGTGGTGAAGAAGGCGCTGAGCCGTATGGCAAAGATGTCCATCTACAATCTAACCCCCATCTGTGGGCCATGAGCTTTGAATTTTGACCAAAAGAATGAGTTTTTTCCCTTGTGGTGGCTGGGCTGACCCTTAGAAATAGCTTAAGGAGCTCAGACATCTGTAGGGAGATTGAAGTAGAACCACGGCCCCTTGGCCACTTAGTCAAGTCCTGACTTTAAACCTGCAAAGGTCTAGCGAGATGGTGTTAATTTAACAAAGTATCTACATTTTAAATAAGGTTTCTCAGCTCTCTTTGAATATTAAAAGGGTGCTATCAGTCAGAGAAATAGTAGTTTTGGTTTGTACAGCAGCCACCTTCTGTGTAACACATTGCTTTTGATTCATTCTCAAACATATACTGTGCAATGAACCTTACAATTCCTTTTAAAAACCCTATTATTTAAAGAACACTGAGTGCTATTCTTACACAAAGAAGATTATGTGCTTTGGGAAATGCCTCAGGATAAGTTATATATGTGTTTTTACCGGTGGTTGAGCCTCTTAAAGTACTCCAAGAGAGAAACAGAACAAAACAACATAAAAAAGTATAGAACTGTCCAATAAAGCAAGCGCAAAATGATCTATAATGAATAGAAACTAACAACTACAGGTTGTAAACATGTTTGGATGGTTTCATAGCTGTAGTGAGATTTAGAGGCAGATTGCCAGAAGTAAGCACATGTGAAAGTAATGGTCTGTCTTAAAGCTATAATAACTAGAGCGGGCATTGGAGCTGACTGTCTTTGCATGTGATCCCATTGGTTCTAGAGCTGGGAGTATCACGTCTTTCCTTTAACCCTAATCAGTAGCCACAAGAGCAACGTCAATCAACCCTGCACCATGGGGCCTTCAAGTGCTGCCAGTTGGCTAGAAATAGGTTTCATTAAAAGCGTATATGGAAAGAGATGGGCCCTGGAGGAGAGTGGTTAGCCTATAGACACGGTTGTTAAAGGTGCTATTAAAGTTTGCATGGTTTTCTATCTGGCCTTCTCCAGTCATAAATCTGTCGGGAGTGAACAGCAGTGGCCCGGTTCAAACAGTCAGGAAACCTGCAGGTGAAAGAGCGGTCAGTATTCAGGAAGGTGAGGATTTAAGTAACACAGCGTCAAAGCCATGAAGGAAAAGTAGCAATTTAGAAAGCCGGAGAGTTCAGGATCATGATGAGGAAACACAGTCGGTCTTCTTGAAAAATCGAAAGAAAGTAAAAAAAAAAAAAAGACACATTACAAACAGAGGAAAGAGCGGGACTGGTATGCTTATGAAAGTAAACAGAGATTACCTGTACTTTGCAGATTTTTCAGAAAATAAGTAGAGGGAGGTTTTGAGAAAAAACAGGGGGGATTGAAAGGTGAGTTGTTTTGGGCCGAGCAGAGGGTGGAGGTCTAGCAGCAATAATATTTACCAAAACGCTCCACATGAGAAACTGAGATGGGAATTCTGCTTTTCCCCTGGGAGGATCTGAAACGATTTAGGAACTGTAATGCTATACTGGAAATATTTACAGTGGGACCAGACTAACAGTCAAAAAATGACACGCTCTAATGATAGAAAAAAGACAAAATTGTGGCGTTAAAACGGCGACGTGTGTAAGGTGAAAGAAAGTTGCGCAAGAGAAACAGAAAGAGTGGCTTTCCCGACTTTTAATAATCATTGGAGAGAAAGAGACGTGTGTCAAATGAAGGTGAGAGTTTCAAAACAGAGCTTAATACACAGATGAATTTGAAACAATGTTGAGTCAATTGGGGTTGGGTGGTTCAGTGAGGGTGTGGATCAACTGGAGACTTTTTTTCTACGATTTTGGGTGTTTTTCTTGATGTTTTCTGTTGTATTCTAATTGTCTAACACATACGAGAAAAACAATATCAGAAATCGCTCAAATACCATTTACTGCAGTATTAGATCATACAAATGAAGCTGATGAGCATGTTTTTAACATGTACAGTGAACTAGTCAAATAAGCAATAAGTAGCATTTGACTCAGCCCTGGCTAAACATTCTTCAAGGCATAATTCAGTCTTAAACTGCATACCAGACGAGTGGAATGTAATCACATTGGATGCATTACATGAGCTTGGTAAGTTCACTCAAGGAAAGCATACTAATCAGCTGCTACTAGAAACTGTTAGCCATTATGGCCGTGTGGCTGGAGTCATGGTTTTTTGCTATTGGACAGATTGTCATGAAATATGGTAATCCTCATGTCAAAGTTTTCATGTATCCAGTACTATTTATGATCATTTAGGACCAAATAACCGCAAAGGATCTCTTACGTTTTGTAAAGATTTAGAAACATATTTTGGCGTCTTCCTTTACTTCTTACTTTTTACGCTATTCTTTTTCTAGCTCAGGCTCTCTGTCCAGATGCTTTTGTCTGTCCTTGGGGCAACATTACATTTAAAGGCTCATCACCATAGCTGCTTCTGCCCTAAAGCCAAGGAAAAGTTCACCTGCCCTCAGTTGACACCGTTAAATCTTTTTTGAAGACTAATTTGTCCCGGACCCATAAATCAGATATAGCTCTAACCATGATCCCTTAAAAAATGTAAAAAATGTAAAACATGTATGTTGTGTTTTTATTGGAGCTGTTGATGCTAATTATCTTTTGCATGGGTATGATATGTTGCCCAATGCTATTTGATTTTAAATGCGAGTCATAAATAATGTTTACTGTTAATTGGTTATCTTGTGTGGTCAACCGCTCCCATCTGTCACCATTGAGTGCTTAACATTGGAAAGTATGTAATACGCTTTTAAACAGTATCCCTCTGCCACTGGCGTGAAAATAGACCAGAGGTGGCTCCTCTCTCTTTCCTTTCCGTTATCCTCAGATATTAGATCATAATAGATCAGAACTTCTCATCATTTTTTCCCCAAACTGTCCCGATTAGTGCTGTCATTTCCAGTCTGGAGGTCATCCAGACACGCATTAGCAGACAAAACAAAGTTCTCACTAACCCGGCAACACTGAAGACTTTGCTTTTCTCACATATGACCACTTGCTCATTATGGTTCGTATTTCTCTCGATAAAGCTCATTTAATCCTTATCCTGAAAAGCAGTTCGGTCTCTGTGGATATGAGATCAAAGACCCAGGAGGTGTGTATTATATGTTCACATGTGTTAGAGGATATCAGTGTCGGCGCAGCTGACATACACCATCACGATCTCTCAATTGGGACCTCAACCCGTAAGAAAACTCAGGATAAAATATTACTCTTGGATCTAAATGACATTGACAGATCTGTTAAAACAGGCAAAGAGCAGACTGGGGAGGGAAAGGCAGAAACAGACACTGGGAGAAAGCATTTTTTCAACCCATGTACATCTGGATTCCCCACCACCCTGATGTGCACCTGACAACCAAATTGGTGAACATGGTCAGTTTTCACTCCACTGATCAGCTCTGCCTGTAATGGAGAAGGGGTCACGTACTTTCTGTATTGAATACACAGACATGGTTGTGTATTGTGCTCCATCAACTGTCATAAATCCTTTAATGCTTGTATAAGCTTTTTCTATTATCAACAAATAAAGATTTTTGTTGCATTCAATAAATCTGTAACTTATGAGGAGGAAGCCATTCATTTAAGATACTATTAAGATTTCACAATATAATAGTTAAAGCTTTTGAAGCTACTTAAAGTACTCACTAGTGTTTAAACTTCTCTGTATGAAGTGTCATCAGATTTTCTTAATCCAGGAATCACTTTAACTGTCACCACCTAAATGTGATAGTGTACATATGTATTTTTCATCTGTTAGAAAATAATGTATTACATTTATTTTGGCACCAAAGGCTCTGTGTAGCAGCAGATGAGAGCAGAGGGAGTGATCAGTGTTAACCCACCCAAGGGGTCATATAGAAAAGAGCCTGCAGTCAGGGTTGTGCCAAAAAAAAATGCATGAAAGCAAATTGTTTGCAGCATTGTAACAGCGGCAACAGACGACTGGGCAGGGAAATATCACGTGAGTTAGTTATGAGTTTAAGTGAGAGGGAAATTAAAGGTCTTAATTTCCTTTACCTAAGCACCACTTGATACATTAAAGAACGTTCTAACCATATAACCTTCTGTCTGCCAGTACATTGCCTGTGTGGGTTTAAAGTAGTTTAAGAGCTCCCGTCATACCACATCAGTTCAGGTCATAACTGCCACTTCCTTAACAACCCATGACCTGGCAGCAGGTTGTCAGGCTGGTATGAAAGGAGCTCTGTCATTTTGACTTCTGCCCTTTTCCTTCCACCACCATTAACATATGTCAACACGGAGAGAGTGTGACACACACACACACACACACACACACACACACACACACACACACACACACACACACACACACACACACACACACACACACACACACAAATGCTGTCAACACAGTCAACGATTTGTATAAAGCAGCAGCAGTGCAGCGGTTTCTCACAGTTTCTGACAGGCCGCCTGTAAGCCCTCTGAACCTGTTAACTTGGCATGTAGAAGCTCCTCAGCCCCCGTCTCCCTCCCTGCTCCTCCAAAAACCTCTATTTGTCCCGAAACAGCTGTGGAGCAACGTAAAGTACTGCATGTGTTGCTAAACGTTCCCCCCTGAATGTAAGAACTGCTTCTCATGTGAGTCTAAAGAGTGCAGATCATCGTTTCCTGTGTTGCGCAGAGGCCCGGGGAACATTTAGCAGTTGCTATAGCTGCACTGGCAATGAAGAAGGAGAAAGATAGAGAAGGTCCAGCTCCAGCATGATGCAATAACTACTCAAAGTAGTTATTGTGAAGTTATTATGTGTTGGATAATAGACATATCTGAGAACTCCCGGGGATGAAGTCTTGCTGATATTCCTTGTCTTCAAAAATGTTGTTGGCTCAAATCACTAAATGTGTCAATAATAAATGTGTTTTGAATTACTAAATCACAAATTTTAACTAAAAGGAAACATAAGAACATCAATTCAGGCAAAGCACAGCAAAAATCTTCTTTCATCACGCTGACAGGGATCCATAAATAGGTGATTTTGAAATGAAACAGGGGAATATTACTTACATTTATGAAGCTCTTCTTTGAAAACTCCTTCATAGCTTGTAAGTTCTGGTTATAATTTGCCCCTGAAAATGCAATTTGAAATGGATATTATTACAATTCTACATAAGATAGCAAGTTTATGAAACACTAGGGTGGTGATGAAAGGGAGCTTCATATCTGAATGACATATGTCAGTAAGGAATAATCACCCAGCTGGAGGGGGAGTAGCAGCAGTGCTTTGTAGGGAAATACTACTAAATAGGGTACAGTGATATTCAAACAAATATTATAAAACAGACTCTTCCTTTTCAGCGAAGGCTATGTAGTCTAACATTAATACACAGTTATGGAGCAAAATAAGGCCCTTCTGATCTGTAATGGGACGGGTATTGCCACGTTGATATGTCAGTGCTGTAACTAATTATGATGTCACTCTACTGTGTCCACAGAAACCACTGTGCCTACGTGGTCCAGAAGAACATCACATGCATCATGCAGGACGGAGTGTCTACCTTCGTGAAGGCCGAGTACACCACCAAGTGCATCTGGGGTCAGAAGTGTCCTGTTGTCATGTAGGTTTTTCAAAAACATGTATCACAAAATGCAACACAGGAAACGGTTAAACTAACAACGATAACCATTTCAAGTTTAAGTCCTAAGGAATTTTGTTGTGAAGTAAAAAATGTGCAGTAATCACTTCAAGAGAAACTGCAGTTTGGGGAATGCTCTAGAATATATTCTATATCAATGCTGCCCTCTACTGTTCATATCATGTATTGTCAATATGAGTCACTGGGGGCTAAATACTCAATATAATATATATATATATATATATATATATATATATATATATATATGTACGAACCTACAAAATGAGGTCTGGAATAACACTTTAACTACACTTCAGATTTGTGTGGGACCATGTTGATATGCTCATGAATTTTCTAGATGTGACTTCAAGTATCCAATACACAGGACATTAAAGAGGGGATTTTCCCTTTTGAATAACTGTGTGTGTGGTTGTTGGTGTCTGTGTGTGAGAGAGAAAGTTGGTTCAATCCTCTGACGCTGCATCATTTAAATTACTTTGTTCTAATCTCCTAATCTCCCTCTAATCTGTATATAATCTCATAAAGAACAACCTTCATCCCTTTATCTCTGACCTGCACCTCACACCCTGGTTCTGGCTCTGTGATCTTAATTAGGAAAAACAAATGCTGCTCTTCTGGTGTCATTCCTCATTAGTCTCATTTTGTTGTTATGTCCCGTTCAGGTACAGGACATTCTATAAGCCAACGTACAAGGTGGGATTTAAGACGGTGAGTGAGCTGGAGTGGAGATGTTGTCCCGGCTACTCAGGAGAAAACTGCTATGATGGACCCACGTCGTTGCCTGACGTCATGATCCCACCTTTCAATGGTGGGGGTTTGCCCCACCGGCCAGGAACGAAAGGCTTCCCTCACGGGCCTAGACCCCCTGTGGACCACAGGCCTGGAGGAGGACAACTGGAGCCTGTTAAACCCTTCCCTGGTGTGCCTGACCACAGACCAATACCCTCAGGACAGCTCCCTACTGGTAAGGGAAATCTAAACTATAGTGAGAACATAAAACGATGTATTGTAAAGCCTGGGGCACAGAAAAATCCTCCATTGTCCTTTCTGTTTTACGCTTGGAAATACAGGAAACAAATTTGGGATTTCGGGAGTGACTGGTGAACGTTTGGACCGCATGGAGGAGGATCTGCGTCGCCTCACACAGGGTCTGGACACTCTCAATGGGGTGGTGGCCGGCCTGGAGGAGCGCCTGCGCACATCTCTCCGGGAAGATACCAACAAAGTCTTGCTGTCCCTGCTACCAAACGCTCCCCGTGTGCCAGACTCTACAGTAGGATTTGGGGTGATCCCAGATGGGACTCCTGACGGACTTGGAGGAGAAATTTTCAATGGATTTGGAGACTTGGCAGGGAGTGTGACGGAAGTGAAGGATGAGCTGCGAGCCAAAACTCACATCTTAGAGGAGATTCAGGTACAAAGATGATGGAAACAGATCTCTACAGATGGTTCAGGCCTCAGTTTACCTTCACCCTCCTTTATTAAATGTTACTTTTTTTCCCTTTTCACCTGTTTCTCCTTAGGGGATGGTCCTGGGTCATGATGGCCAGCTCAAGAGGCTGTTAGACGGAGCCGGAGGCAGGCCCATCTCTGGCTCCTCTATTAATGTGGAACAGATCCTAGACGCCAAGCTGGCTGGCGTGCGAGCGGAGATCCTGGATGGCTTTGAGCGCCGTCTGTCCGGTCTGGAGAACCACTGTGACGAGAAGATTGGGGCGGTGAAGAACCAGTGCCATAGGGAGCACATGGATGGGCAGGAGCAGATGCAGCAGTCTCTAGATGGAAGAGAGACAGGGATCAGGGAGGAGTTGGGCTCTTTGCAGGCTCAGATCCAGGGCCTCACTCTCACTGAGAGCTGCTGTGGACAGGTAGGACACACTGATCTGATCACCAATTACTCAAGTAAATGTAATAAATGTACTTGTTAGCTTTAAAAGTAGATAAAATTCTTCAAGAACATTTTGGCCAGAATGCTTGATTGATTTCTAACCCTTTTTCCATTGTTGCTATAGAGAATGTATTGTTATCAGGTCTAATTGGACATCTTATTGGATTCATAATTTACTAATTAACTGTTTGATTTTTGCAGGTAAACAGTTTGTCCCAGCGTGTGCTGCTGCTGGAAGAGTCTGTAAAAGGTTTGACAGAGTCTCAGAGACAGCTCCAGACTGCTCTCACTGACCAGAGCGTACATGTAGAGACACTGATTGAGACCCGCCTACTGGACATAGAGGTACGCCTTAATTCTACAGAGGGTGGACTTGATGGTGGGTTTCCTGGTGGTCTGGACGGCTTCAAGAGCATACTGGATGACAAGCTGAAGACCCTGGAAGAGAGAGTGTTTGTGGCTGTTGAGGAGCTGAGTAATGCCACTGCTCCAGCACTCCTGGAGGGTCAGGTGGTCCCAGCACTGGAGACGGAGATCGAGTCTGTCAGGAGGAGAGTGGAGGGAGACTTGGATGGCATTCAGAAACAATTAATTGATCTGGAGCTTCTCTGCACCTCCTCTTGCTCGCCCTCCAGCCAGCCAGCAGGGGTGTCAGTGTCCCTGGAGTAGAGGAGGAATGTGAAGGGATGGAGAAGAAGATGACTGATCGCCTTGATACACAATCTGACCAGCTAGATCGCCTTAACAAAACCCTGCAGAACATGCTCTTCCACATCGCACAGGAGGAAACAGAGGGCAACGTCCATGGAGAGATCACCCTGCTGAAGGTTAACATCAACTCTGTGAACCGCACTCTGAAGGGCCTAAAGGACTCTATTAGATTCATTGCAAGTGAAGTTGGCCACGCGAACGCCTCCTGGGAGCAGAGAGAGCACCAGATAGTCAATCAGGTGGAAGGAATCACCAAACTGATGGGCCACCAAGCCTCGCTCCTAGGGTCCGGTGAGAGGAGGTTGGCCCAGCTGAAGGGAGAGTTGGTTTCCCTGAAAAGACGGCTGTCTGGGGAGCTGCAGGGCTGCCGGAGCACAGCGATAGAAGTACAGAAGGAGGTGAAGGACGTTGATAGCAGGGTGAGCCAGGTAGAGGGGCAGTGCAGCAGCCTGAGTGAGCTGGCAGAGCACCTGGAGAGGATCAGGGCAGAGCTTGAGAGACATTCAGACTCCTATCTGGCCGAGGTGAATGGCACCCTAACCGCCCATTCAGAACAGCTAGCTGAATTGAAAGGGGAGGTCAAAGACTGCCAAAAGTAGGCAGAAACCAAAAAGGAGACCAGTAGCATCTGAGCTATAGAATATTTTTCAAAAAGAGACTTGTGTGCGATTTTCATTTGGATCGAGTGACTTCTTCTGTTTCTCTCCTCTTTCTTTCAAATCCCATCTGAAAAGATGCAAATTAACTGAACCAGAAAAAAAAGTTCCCCCACCCTCTCCGGAGGTTGTGGGTGTTCAGTTTAATGAAATGAGAAGAGGAAGTCACATAATACAAAGACACACTTATGGTTGTATAGCTGGGCAATATGTTCCCTTGAGATTTTATTCAATAGGGCATTTGATTTTTTTCTCTGATCATGATTGTTTTGTTTTACATTTTACCTTTTATTTTAACTTATATGAAGTGACTGCATTGTTAAAATGTCAAACTGTTATATTAGAGCAATGGGGAAACAAAGTGGATGATATGGGATTAATACGCTGCTACGGGTTTCTACTGACAAGCCCACTTGACATACTATGTTGTTTGGTCTTTTTTTTCTTACTGTATGTCCACTTGGTGCTATTTACATTTTTGTAAACTTCCCTGTCACACATTTAAAATGTAATTCTGCTTTGACAGTTGTGTTTGTATATGCCGCAGTGCTTCAAGTTGCATGGACGTTCCAAAACTCACCTTTAGGGGACAGTGACAACACATTACATGGCATGGTAAAGATTACAATAAATACAATTTAAAACACTTCCTGGTGGCAGTGTTATTAACACACAATGAGGCAAAGTGGGATTGTGTTTCAATTATGTTGCTAATGAATACTTAATAAAAAAGACACGTTACTCTAAGTAACAGGAATTGTTATAATGAAAAGTCCTTTTCTAGACCGGAAGGAATTATACTATTTCGTTAATGTTGTTATAGTTAAGGGCAATTTTTCCACATATATTTGTTTTTTTTTAAATAACAATATTGTCTGTATAATTTCCACCCATGTATTGATAGTCAGCAAACAAATAAGGAGAAAATAGAAAAAACTTTCAAAAGAAAAAAACATTTCTGTGACCAGATTCTGTGACACCATTAGGATTTTAGGATTTCTTTGGGATTTAATGTGCAGTACATTACACTGCAAACATTTTATATCACTGTCAATACCTGCATTTATGACCCTTTCTTAATACTGTGGAGGCACCATGTTTGGTAACAGCCATTAAAATAAAGCCTATGATTAAGTATGATAAAAACATCTGCCATAGCGTGTTGGAATTCCTAATAAGGTAAAAGAATCTGACAAACATTGGAATCATTTATTTTTTTATGGGCAGATGCATATCAACGTCCTATGAGCAGTAATTATAATTCACTTGCCAAGATGTGGTTTTGTGGGTTAAATATGCTACTTGATTTGCAAACATAACTCCCTCTGATTCATACAAACTCTCTTTGAACAGATCCTCAAATGATTGCCCAGGCTGTTTCTGTCCTTAACCAACCAGGTCAAAAACTACACCTGCTAATGACATAATAATAATAATAACAACCTGAAAATAATGAACTTTCAAAGGGGTTTTAAAAAAAGCTCCAGTGCATTAATTCCTCTAAATATCAGACTCATGACAGCAAACAGATTTTGAATTATGACTATGCCTGCATTCAGGTTGCACTGTCGGCAGGTTTCACAGAATTTCAGCGAATAGTTCAGGACAGCAACATCTCTCACTGATTAACTGGCTGTCGGCATGTAATGTGGACCGGAAATTATATTATTAATATCTGCTGGGTGGATGAATCTGAGGTGTGACTCCACAGAGTAAGCAGTTTTGTATGAGGGAATAATTTTTGTACAACATCCCTGACTTTACCATTCATTAAGAAAACTGTGCTCATTGGAAAAAACGTAATAGAAACAGAGTTGGAAGATCAAACCAGAGTTGCAAATCCTCTCAAGCTCACAAGACTGTGGTCACATGAAGCGGTCAGATGATAAGGTGAGGTCATTAAGTGAAACTGAGGAGGATATGTCTGTGTTTTTATAGAAGGGGGGGTTAGGGTGAGACTCAATGATAATGAATGAAGCTGAGTGAAATGAGCTGTAAATAATGAGTTGACCTTGCACCACTGGGGACCCGTCAGCAGGTCTTCTGCACATCATCAGCACATAGTTTTTTAAAGACAACATCTCTTAGTAACCAGAACAGGATGGAGCATTCACAGCATAATGAAAACCAGAGGCTACATATTAAAATAAGAATGCTCGAGGGCTAATAAATAGCGAATGGAGAGGGTGGAGGTCACAGGCAAATCATGCAATATTGGGGGATCAGAACTGGCTGAGGGGGTAAGTTGAGATGATCAAACACTACTTTTTTTAAATTAAAAGATAGTACAGTGAGATGGTGTCAGAGAGGAAGAGTGAGCAGATGAGTATGGCAGTGTAGGGAGGAGGCAAGCTGAGAGGACAAAACCTGGCTCTACTGAGGAGAAAATGCAAGCTGATAGACAGCGATGTGACAAGGGCAGAGCAAGCAGGAGAGCAGAGGATGGACCGTGACTCAGAGAGTACGGCAGTGTCAAGGAGGATAAAGAATGTGTGAATGGGAAGCAGCTGTGTGTTCAAGCTCCTCGTCCCCCGCCTGTATCCTGACAGGGAAGCAGGCAATAGCCACAACATGAGCTGGGGAGGATACATGCCTGCGCTGATGCACAGGCGCATACTAAAACACAAACAGTAAACGACAAAAGGGCAAGCAGCAGCAGTGCCAGTTTATACTCCTGGGCTAGACAGCAGCTGAACGCTTCGCCATCCCTCGGGAAGCTGCACTACACAAAGGACTGTCCCATTGGTAACCCAGAGAATACACACAGGAGGGGAGCACTGCGAGAGAAAATACAATCAAGGAGGAGGGAGCAGGTTGCTGCAAGGCTGGGTAATGCTTCTACCAACCTGAGACCATGATAAAGGGTTATGTAACCCAAGCAATGTTACAGATTCATGTGAGATTTGTACATGTGCACCGTGGCTTTTGTTCTGCTTTATTGTTTTTTTCAACTGCATGAGACAGCACAGGCGCTGTCTTCCTCTATAACTCTGATTCAACCAGATATGAAAACATTGAACATAATGGTATGATGTCTGCACATTTTCATATAGAAGAAAACCACAAATCAAGAAATTGTGCAACGCTAAAGGACATGTCTCTCTGGTTGTTTCCCAGTGAGGAGTCTGTGTACAGACAGCAGCATAGAGGAAGTGTGGATGAACAGTGTAACATGATTCTGATCTACTGAGAGCCACACATTTGGTTATTCTGCTATTTCCTGATGCAGATTCCAGTTTAAGATACCCTGTAGGGAGGAGTGCACTGACATTGGCGCACAAGCAGCATACAAAGGCAAAGGCGCAACAAGTGACTTCAAAGCCTTTGAGTGGCACAACACTCAAGGGGTTGCATGTGGATGAATTAATATCCGATGTGTATGTGCACGCTGGCGTGTGTTGTATACACATTCAGAGATGGCTCTTGAGATGTTAAGAGCTGCCCTCTGTGAGTGTCTGACAGAGTGACACTGGTGTCAGCATACCAAAGCCTTGTGTTTCCCGGGCTCCATTAAGATGTGGCTACTCCAGCCGGGCTCTATGTCTCTGCCAAGTTTCTCACACACACTGCAACTACTGTTACACAGCAGGAGAGAAAGCAGGGGCATTTTCAGTGAGGATGTATGGACTTTTAAAAGCGGTGCATCGCATGAAATACTGTCATCTTTCCACTCACGCTTGCTGAGGATAACCCGTGTGGGAAGTGATGCTCAAATCATCTGGAATACATTTAAAACCCTATCTAGATATCTCATCCCTGCCACTTAGCATTTCTTTTTCCAGGAGCATAATTAAATTATCAGCTGTCACTTCTGTTAACTAGCAGAGATGCAGAGTTAACGTGCTAAATGCCACAGGGCTGGAGCTGCTCTGATTCAATGAATCTTAAGTGTCCTCTCGTCAAAGCATCTCATTCTGCTCTCTGTTTTTGTTCCATGGGTGACAGGCTGCACAATCCCAACAAGCATTATCTTTGTCTCCGGCTCCGGATATGTACATGCACATGCACATGCACAGACTGTAAGGGATAAGAGAGGAAAGAGGGACTATTTGAAGATGTGTAAAAAAACTGAGGAATCTGCTCCCCTGCTGGGATTTTGTTTTTGACTGTGGATCACAAGAGCCCACAGACAATAATCAGTGTGTGAAAGTGTTCAAGAGGGGGCATGATGCTGTCTATATTCCTACTTACAGTGTAGAGCCCCTCCTCTGCTTGTGCAGCCATTTAGGCTTCAGGCCACAATAAACTTTGTTAGTGTTATATATTTGTATTATTATATACAGATAAGATAAGAGAGACATTCTAAGGAAGATCCTGACATTATTGCACATAGTTCTTACCCCCTACAGGCTCTGTAGAACACTTTGAAACTAAAGTATAATACTCCCTGTAGAGCCCTTTCATTGGCAGCTCCTTCAACGCCTCTTCACAGTAAGCATGATTTTCTTCATGTTTCCGTAATTTGGTAAATGTAGTATAACCACATCATTATTCTGCATATTTAAAGTAGCACCACTGACCACACTGTGAGGAAAGCTTGGGAAAAGGCAGCGGTTCCAGGCAAGCACACTGAAAATAAACAGACTTTAACACGCAGAACAAAAACACAGGCAGGGACAGGATACTGGATCTTTCCAAGTTTCATTTTATTGGTGTAATTTGACAATAACATTGATGGTATAAAAGAAAATCTCCATCATACAAATTTCAATAATCAAAAGATAATATGCCGATACACAAACAGATTCACATAAGGCTGACATCAAGTTTTGACAAGTGGCTTCAAATGGCTTCAATTCAAGGAGAAATGCTCTCCTTACAATCAGAGAAGATATATATTCTTAATTTAGCAATCTTTTTTTTTTTATATATAATTAGCTTTCATACAAAATGATGCGTCTGTAGATTTGGAGTGGATTGTGTTGCTGGTTTGTGTGCCTGTGTTGCATTGCATTGTAAGCATATGGTGCTTATGGCAGACACATCTCCATTCTGCGGTGCTTTCCTCTAACCTACACTTTATCCCAACTGCTGTCACTATCAAAGAGACATCACACAGAACAAAGAGACTGAACTTCAAAAGTGATGCCTATGTGTGCTGTGATATGTCTCTTCTACTGCTACGGCATATTAGGTACAGTGAGGCCTATAGGTCACCTCAGAGATCATGAGAGAATCTGAAATTCATGGGATATGGATATTTTAAGTTTAAATTAAAGAATGTGCCGGGAAGCAGGGATGTAAAAAACATTGATGTCACTGTGTAAGCTTCACTAGCACTTAGATGGCACCAGATAAACCCGCAGCCAAATCCTTCCAAAGCCTTGTTCTTTATGCTAGCATTTGTAGTGATTTAAGACCTTATAGAATTTCTAAAACACTACGCACAACTATATTTACAATGATCATTTTTATTGATATGCACTTTTTTAATTTAAATATTTTTGCTTATAAAAAAACTCAAGTGAAAAAACACTGCAATAAATTAAGAAGCTTTAAGGCTGCCAGTCTTGTCAGATGCCCAAAATATGGGTTCTTCATTCAGACTGGTACAGAATGGATCAGAGCAAGTGAGATAATGATACAATGTAGCCTCATTAGTGAGCAGCACGCTTGGTCTTGGTCTGGACTGAGACCATGTACAGTAAATATATATAACAGGGACAAGTTAAGCCAGCATGCTCTTATCACAACCTGAAAACATTTCATTTTTCTGTTTTAAATAAAAAGCAAGAGAGCGCTGACTGATTTGCCCCTGTTACTTCATAGTGGACAAAGATGTTTAGAAGTCAGAAAACTCATCTTGTTGAGTATGGTGTTGGCTGATGAATCTACACATTCTACATTGTGGAGCACTGACTCTAAGAATATCTAAGTCATCCAGAAGTGCTTTTGATACTTAGAGGTCGCTCCAGGTCTGAAACTTCACCTGAACACTCAAACTAAATTTGGCTTTTGCTATATCTCCATCTAGCTTTTAATTTAAAGCAATGACAAAATCAAATATAATATACAGTGTATCATGTTTGTGTCAAGAACGTTAAAAAAGGAACCTGCCAGTTGTTCAAAACCAGGTCACTATAAATCATTTTCATATCAGTGCTGAAAAACAAAATAAAAAAAAATACACTTCAAAATTTAGATGGATGACAGTTAGACCTCGGAAAGGTTTAGCCATTTCAATCAAACACACGTGGAAAAGTAAAACTTAACACAAACGCTGGTACTGTTCATGACTTCCACTGGGCACATCCCGAGTGATTGGCTCGGAGATAAACACGAACGTCTATTTTGGGCAAATAACCAGTGCAACAAAAACAAAATTTAGCTTCACCTGGCTGGATGAAAAGGCAGAACGTGTGGATGTAAAAAATACTGAATAATTATGCCACCTGTAGGCAGGATTAAGGGGTGTTTTTTCCTGGCGATATCAGCCTTTATGATGTTAACATTGGTTTCAGTAATCACAGAGAGAGACTCCCACAAAGGGAGCTCTGGTAGGTCAGCACCATTGATTACCGATAAATATAAAGGAGGTGCCCAGTGAAAGGCAACAACTAATAGCATTTTCTGATTAGGTGTCTTGCTCTTCCTGTGGTTGTCACACAAAATGGCCTCTTCAAACGTGACTGTCTAGCAGATTTATACACACCAGGCTACAGGTCCTGTTCTATGTCACCAGCTATTCATTTCTGGAGAGTGAATCTGGATCTAAATGAAATGGAAAATCTCCCATTTTACACAGACCTGCACCTCACAATCCCACATAAATACACATAACTACAAGTTTCAGTGCATCTAACACAGTCTGTCATTTGTCACCTACTAAATCATCACATCAACCGCAAAAATAAAAATAAACAATTACAGAACATTATCCATAAAACATAAAATAAATTAAATGAGGTCCAGCCTCTTTACGTCCTATTGTATAGTGGAAACACAGTTTGTCAATTAACCACATTTTCCCAAAAGATACATCTTCAGAAATGCATACAAGGCGATTTGTGTGAAATGAAGTAGCTGCATGACTAGAGGACAGACAGTGAGTAGACAGTGTCTGCATGTTTTTTTCTCTTTGTTTGTTTTAAAAGGAACTACGTTACAGTATTGGGATATTTTACTCAAAATCAACACTGTCAAACACAAATTAGAGAAGCAACATTTGAGCAACTGCTATGTACTGCCAGAGTGCAAGTCTTAATGCACAGTGTTAGGCTGCATGCTACCAACTGGATACTTAAAACCAACATCCTGAAGTTTGATCTACTTAACAATCACACTCACCACTGCCTGACTGAAAGCTAGTGGTTTCAGTGGTTTATCAGGAGACATCTAATATAAGCAATGAGATCTGCTCTTTTTTATTCACGTCTCAAAGTGAACTGAAGTATTAGTTAAAAAAATAAAGGCAGCCATAGATTAGTTGTTGAAGAGATACAGTTCTCACAGCACCCACGGTGAAGGAGGGCTGGCTAACAGTATAACAAACACTAGACAATCTGAAAAATAACAAAAGCAAAAGCCTCTGTAAACACAAGTGACAGTGACAGCAATAAAGTATTCTCTACGTCCGATTCTCTGTTGTAAAAAAAAGAAGTTGAGTCAACATCAAGGATGTAGGATCTAAAAATAAAAACGTTTATCTCTCCCTGGCTTGGACTAGCACTTAGCACACAAAGTGAGGTCTAAAGTCAGTCAGTCACAGTTTCAGGGGTCCTGGAGGTCCCCCTGAAGACCTTTCACTGACAATAGGAAACATACAGGCCATTTGCATAGCTCTCCCTACCTTATAAACACACACAAACAAACACACACATGTTCTGATGAGGGTGGCATGTTTGCTTGTGAATGTGAAGTTTGCATACAGTTACTCCTTTTCTGTCGTCCAATAAGGGTATGCTAGCATCCATGCTATTGCATCTGTATACTGAGGAAGTCGGGTCTAAGTTCTGCTGTCTGATATTACAGCTTATTGCTAACAGGATGAGCATTGTTCTCCAACATACAGCCACTTGCTAGGAGCCAGAACATCCAATCCAACTATGCCAACACAAACATCACAGTCTTTAAGTGGTACGTTCACAGGACAAAATTAAATTAATGAGATATGATAAAGGTATTCATATTCTCTGAAGTTAGGAAATCCCTTTCACACACAGTTTACTTGACTGAAAACACTCAGGCTTAATATAAGTTTATTTTCAGATTTGGCAAACCTTTCTGCAGAACCAGCTGCAGGAGTCCACTCGGATTAGAAGTTGTTGTGTGGTCTTGTGTGCATGCAAATGTTTTCACAGGCCTACTTTATTTCTGAAAATAAGTAATGCAAGAGCAAAGAAAAGGAAAGCCTCGGGTCCCAGGTCAGCACGTGCGAGTCAAAGTGTTGTGTGAGTATGTGTGTTTGTGTGTGTGTCACGGCCTATTTTGATAAACAAGCACAATAGTGTAGGGTTGAGCTAATATTTGACTGAAAAAGATACGAATGAATGAATGGATGCTGAAGGCCAAAATGGTGCAAAAGGCATGTGGAGACTGAAGACTAGATAAGCCGAGATGAGAGGAGTGATGGACTGTGGTACAAGCAAGTGCAGCATTTACCCTTAATTTTGTATATGATTTATACAACATACGTATTTGAGTCTCCTATTTTTGCATACAAACAAAGAAATAAAGCAACAAATCAATCAACTTAAAAGCCCTAAGCAGTGCTGCAACTGGTGAGATATGGCTGATGTCCCAGAGGACTTTGATTCCCAGGTGTTTTGCAGTCCAGCTGATCCTAGATCAGTAGTCAGCTATGGGTGCAAGCTTTCTGCTCAAGTTGACCGTGATATTGGTGTAGAGAGGCCTCCTGGACACTATGGGGGAGTAGTTTAGGTTGTTAAGACCATCCACTTTCTGTCTCTCCTTTGAGTGGCGAAGTAAACTATATCTGCAAGAACAAACAGTCAATATATGAACAAGGAGTGGAGAGGAGTTCAAGGTTCTGGTTAGGCAAGTTACATTGACTTCATGACACAATGTTGTGAAATGTAGAAAAACAGGTGGTCCTGTACTCTGTTAGGAGTTCCATTTACAAAAAAAGCCTCATTGTCTGTGGTTAGTGAGGCAAGTGACAGTTGGCTTTTTTTTCTTCATGTGACTTCAAAAGAGTCATAAGATTAACAAAGGTGCATTTATTTTGGAGAAAAAATTTGGAGTATCTACTAAGTTTCCTATCAACAAATTAAAGAGGGACTTGTTCTTCGGCCTATTTGGAGTTACTCAGGATGTGAATAGAAATAGCCTCATTGGAATTCCAGCCCTGAAGCCTACAAGCAAATCACATGCAAAGTCTTTAAATGAGTTGAAATTCTCTTGAAGTCATTGCTCTGGACAATCATGTGACTGGCTTACACCACATGAGCCTTATTCAAATGATCGCCCTCCCCTTTTAACCAAAGTGTGTGTATGTGTAATGTTTAGTGTGTGTGTGTGTGTGTGTGTGGGTGTGTGTGTGTGTGTGTGTGTGTGTGTGTGTGTGTGTGTGTGTGTGTGTGTGTAAACACTCACCTTCCTAGAAACTGGACTTCCCCACGATGGTGATGTGGAATTGACTTATAGCGTCCCTGGTCTCCGCGTGGTCTACTCACTGAGTAATTTGCAAACCGCACCCTAAAGAAACATATTAAGCGATCATTTATCCATAGTGTACACAGGCCGGCAGAACAAGCAGTGCAGTAATGACTTTGATTGTCAACTTACCACAGAAAGAAGGGTCATACTATCTTATTAACAGTGCAAGTAACATGATATAGGTATGTAAACAATACAAGAGGAAAAGGTTCTACAACATTTTTTTAACAGAAGGGATCATTACATACTGAAACAATTAGAATTGGTGGTGTATACAGAAAGGCTTAAGTGTGTACAGCTGCCTGTGAGCTGTGTGGGTGGGGGGAGGATCAACAATGCTGAGTTGCAAAGGCAAATGGAAGGAAAGAATACAAAAACTAATACAAAAGCCTGTTGTATGCCAACTGACCATCCCATCTCTTGATCATACCTAAAGTCAACGATACTTAAAGCCCTAGCTGCAGCTGTGTGTTTGTACTGAAAAGCTCATGCTGCAGCCGTGTGTGTGTGTTTGTGCATTTAAGTGTGTTCCCCTTACCTGTTCCAGAGGTCATCGTCCTCTCCTCCCCAGCCCCAGAACGCATTAGGAAATCCATTAATCTTTTTGAACTGCTCCACCGTCAGGCCACTGACACCACCGTAGAACTCATTATACGGAAGCCTTGGAGGGAAAATTACACACATTTAACTCAGAATAAGGGAGGAACACATTTACTGAACATGCCCACAGAGACAGACTCAGGACTCACATGTAGGAGTACTTGTCAAGTTTGACAGCAAAGTGTCGGGGCATGTCTGTGCATCCGTAGTAGTTTCTGTCATTCTCCATGAGGTGATCCACATCGTGGAAGACAAGACAGTCCCAGTCCAGGTCCTTCATAGCCTCTTTGTAGCCCACATTGAACAACATGGCTCGGTTAAATGGCTCTGTGCCCTCCTAAAGGAAAAAAAGAGAAACTCATTTTGTAGGTTGCTATGCAAAAGATTGTTAACTGTGCCTGTACTGTATTGTTAATGTCAACCCTTGTTCTACTGCAAATCACAAACATATCACCACCTGAGTAGAATTACTTTCTGCAGTTGTTTGGACTTTACACAGGAGAATCTGTCAATCCCTGCCAATGACTGTGAATAGGTGTGTGCATACCTGCTCTATGAAATAAAAGGCAAACTGGAGTCTCTGTTTTTTCAGCACTGGCACCAGATGTCGCAGCAGAATGGGTAAGTGTTCATGTCGGTTCCTGAATGGGACTAGGATTGCCACCTAAGGGACAAAAAAAATGGATTATTATACATTTTTTAAGACATGTTCAAAAACACAAAGATGTGTATAAATGTATTGGGACTGCTCAGCAAAGCTAACTTTTTTCTACTGGCACAAAATGTTTCTGAGAGCTATAATTGTGTGAGAAAATGGGAAAGTAAGGGCAAAGACAGCCCCGAAAACAACCATTTGCCATAAAGACTCATGTTAAAAGATGGGCAGGTTTTTGAAATCCCATTTCCACAATGAGATCTGTCATGCATCATGCGAAGAAGCACTAAGGAGCTGTGTGGACGTGTTTACTTCCTAGCTTTGACAGTTCCTGTTTTTAAGTTTCTTTTGAAGCTCACTAAAAGGCAAGCTGTCACAGGAAGCAACAAAATGCAAGGGAAATGGAAAACAATGAGTGGCTAAGAGAGGAACTAAGGAGATGATAGAGAGATTGCCAGCTAATAAAAAAGAGGGACAGAGAGAGAGAAAGAGGGAGGGAAAGAGAGGGAGAGAAAAGAGTCAGTCACAGTCCCTTAGGGCAATTGAATGTGAGACAGACACACAGATGGCAGTCAAGCTTGCTCTGTTGGGCAAAAAAAAGAGCACAGAGTAGGGTGCAAGAATTAAACAGTACTGCAAAGCACATTGAAATGGTTGAATTCATTCCCTTCTGCTTCTTGTACTTAGTGATATTCCAGTAAATGTGTGATTTTTCCTATTTAAATATCAGATATAAAAACCCTTTATCCTGACAGATGTTGGATTGGTTTGAGATTTACATCCTTTATTTACAAAAACAATCCAATGACCCCTCTTGCCTTGTTTGAGGGCAACTCCAGTGTGTTCCCTTCTCCCCCTTGTGTGTGTATACAACAGTGCTTTTCAGTTATTACATCTTATATCTCATCCGGACTTACCTTCCAGCGAGGTATACAGTCTTTGGGCTTCCAGTAGCCTCCTGAGGCAATCTGAGGCTCTCCCTGCAGCAAGAGTCTCTCCACCTCCTCCAAAGACACTTCACTCATATTCACGTCTAACCTGCCCTCTGTGTGGGGGGGAGAGAAGAAGAGAGGGAAAAAAGGAGAGGCACATTGTATGAGTCAAAGAAAACAAAGGTGAGCAATAGAGAGAAAGAGAGAGCAGTGGTGTGAATGTGAACAGGGGGAAATAGCACAGTTAGGAATGAGGAAGAGGAAGAGAATAAGATAATCAGAATCGGAATAAGAAATACTTTATTTATGTTTTATAAACAGAAAAAATTGGAAGCTCTCATCCAATTCACTACTTATTTTTTAGAACAAATACTCATGGAAGAGCAATAAAGTTCACTGAAGGGAAGATTTTATAAAGGCCAAGAAAATAGCTTTTTTATGTAAATGTCCACCTAGGATACTGATTGATTTTTGCTATTTGGTAGCATACATATACTACATAATCAGTGAAATCAAAACATTCCATCGCATAATTTACAGTGTACTTACTCATTGAGGACAGCCTCTGGGGGCAAACTTGAGAGGGGAGGTAGGTGAAGCCCTCAGGGAGGTATGTGGGGGGAGGACCATCACTCTCACTCACGTTGAAGTCATAGACATAATCTGGAGTCACACAAATACAAATATATCAAATCAAAATCTTCTGATTGTGACTGCATATTAATCCAAGCTTTATCAGCATTTTTCTTCCTAGGTGGTCTTTCCTTTTTGTTTGAATGCTTTTTGTAGTTCATTACTCCTTTCACTGCTGCCTAATTATGCACGTTTAAAATGAAGGATAAAACAGCTACTTTTCTTTCCCCTCTTTATCTAAGCAGTTTGGATACATATCATAAATGAATAGATAGCATATCAGATACCAGTGTAAGAGTATATTTTTACCTGTGCCATTGTTGCTGTAAGCCCCTCTCACCACCTGCTCAAGAACCTGGGCCCCGATGTTCTTCACGTTCTCTCTGATCTGGATCCCTCTGGCTTGGACCATGAACACATACTCATTCACTGTGGACACAGAAAAAGCACAGCAAGGTAAGCTATTTTACTCTTTGATACACTGTTATGGTTCCAATAGTGTGTTTAAGCAGCACACTGGGGAAGATAATAGAAATACACACTAAAGCATGAAGGGAAAACACCTCAGAAATACATCCTCAGTTATAATAACCAATAATAAACAGAAATTAAATAAATCATTATCGTAACAAAACTTTTAACTGATGACCGACAACTTCCTATTTGAATTTCAGATTTCTAGAACAATACCCATGTTAGAAAAAGATAAATATGAAACACAGGAAAGTTAAGTGTTAGCATACTCTTCTACCTGATCTGGCTAAAACTGATAACATGCTATGGTGACGTAATGAGGGGGGTTACCCTGCCACACATCAACGGGCTTTCTTTCCAAAGGAGCCAATTATTAGAGCATTAATCTGTGCTGATGGGGGAGGACAAGGGAGGAAGAATCAATTTACATAGGAAGAAGGAAACTGAGATAATGAAATGGTTGTTTGGTTACTACCGTTGTTTGTAATAATTGCAATGTTGTTATGATGCTGTATTAGGCCGCACTCATCATGTATTGCTCTGTTAGTCATGCAAAGTAATTTTTGATGCATTTGTTAGTCCAACAAAAGGGCAACGGGCAGCAGAGAAGTCACATAAAGAGGAAGTCCTAAGTTTCTGGATATTTCTGTGTGTCTGAAAGGCACCACAATGACCACAGTAATTGTCATGAAAGGGTGGTGTGGTGCACATCTCAAAGAGAACTAGCAAAACCAGCATTCAATCAATCAAGAGACCTCATGCCGTTATTGCTGCATATCATGTGGGAAATCTCTGCTGTTGGGAAGTTTACCAGAGAAGCTTGTTGCCACTTCCGCTCTGTGAAGGTTGACTTAAATTAAACCAAACAGTAGCAAGAGAGTGGAACAAATAGAGGGGATGTTGTCTAACTGTCACTTGAGCCCACAAGCTCACTTCATACACATTCAAGTCAAGAATGTGCACTTGCATTAGGGCATGTAGTAAATGGCTGTGTTCCTGATTTGCTGTCAGTAGAGGAAGAGATTATTTGTCCAAAACTCAGGAAGTAACATGCTGAATAGTGGTTTGTACTCTTTTATTTTCAACAGCATGCCAACACAATCCTGCAACAGTGACGGACCCCTTCCTCAGTGAATCTGTATCCAACTGCATTATTTCTCCCCATCAATCCAATCAGCATATATCTTAAAGCAATCCTAATATGATCCACATCTTCCAGTTGATGCACACACTGTCTGTGTATGTGCTGGCATGGGTAATACTGCTGAGCTAGAAGTACAGGGAATGTAATTTGTCATTTGTAATTGTATTACAGTTTCCATCACATTCATCTTGTTTTATACAAACTGCCCGGCTTGCAGGACTAGAGACTAGCGGCTAAGCGGTAACTGAAATCAATGTTCTCATTTTACTTCTGCAACACGCAAATATTACCGCGTGGCTAGAGCAAATTGGCAAAGGATAACATTAATAAAAAGGAAAATATGACACTGACTTGATCCGGTTCACTCTCACTGTAACACTTGCAGGCACATACACACAATCACACGCTCACTGATGCCCCTCTGAGGCACCATATGATGGAAAAAAGCTGAGAGGCTTCTGGAGTGTGATGCAGTCCTGCAGGCACCAACATATTTGGACATGTTGGCATCTCCTCTGCCTGCTAAACATATGGAGATATATTATCTATGCATATATTTACAAGGACAAATCAGGACACATGCACTGTACATATCAATGTAAACACTGAACTGCTTCAGAATGTAGAAAAAACGCAAACCAGAGCCTCTGCTCATCTTAACTGTAAAATATCAACCTTGAAACACATTTGGCTCTCTAAAGCAAAATAGTTCTTTGGTTCTTTCATAAGTCAGCAAAAGTCTTTAAGCACAGAGATTGAGGATGTTAACACTTGATCTACTGTATACAAAGCAGTGGGCATACACTTGCTCACTCGTCAAACCTGCGCACTTAATACTGTGACAAATGCTATACAAGAGACCTGGAGTTTAGAGAAAGCAAATGTGGTAGGCAACAAAACAAGGCCATTAGCGCTGGACATGTAAGCAAGCGAATGCGTGAGCACACACACAGCCTTCAATCAAAGTTTATTTCAAAGCCTTCTGATGTTTCACTAGCAAGGGGCATCGCATGTATGCATACACATCTACATGATATGCAGACCAGAAGGACCCCACAAACCCACCCCCACCGTAACCCATGAAGCATAAAAGGAGACCTTGAAAGCCCTTGTCCTCTATAGCTCTCACAGAACACGCTGTCCGCATGCCAAGCCCAGCCCACCTCTCTCTTTCTTTTTTCTCTGTCTTCATCCGTTCCTCTTTCCACTTATCTGTCCTCCCCTCTATCTCCTCTCTCCATCTCTCTGTGCTGCTGTCTCTGTGTAATGTGGTTTGTATCAGTTCCTGTCAAGTTTGTTTGTTCCTATCGTTTAAGTAAATAATCTGAAAGATGGATTGCAGTCTGACGGGGACAATTCCAGGCAGTCACTGCACCATAATGTATTGTAACTTGGGTTGAACGAATAAGAAAACCCAACAAACAAGCAGGAAAGGAAATGCACACACAATCCCCCACAACCCATCCAGCGTTGCCTCTGAAAGGCAATTAACGCCACATTGATAGCTCAGCAGTGGGAGGTGATCAGCCCCATTGTGGTTGCTCCCTGATAAGAGGTTTTTTTCCCTCCTCACAGCAGAAATGGTTTCTGCATGCTCACACACACAGTGACATACCCATACACTCATAGCTTTCAGGGTTTAAAGCTGTCACTCTCAGAGAGGGTCATTTTTACTTCCACTGCATATCACTGACAGCCACAGACCCTCACATGCATACTGTACATATACCCAGTAATATATAAAGTAGGGCACTAAAGGCACAGATATCTCAGTGAATGCTGAATGTGTGTTGTGCCTGTTTTAAAGCTGGATTAATGACACTATCAGCAATGTAACAGTCTAAATGAACAGAACAAGCACCATTCAATATCTAATTGTTAAGTAAACATTCCATTACTCATTGCATTAGCACCAAATCCCTCACATTCAACGGGGAAAACTGCTGCAATGTGTGTTAATTGTCCTTTTGGGGATGTTTAGGATTGGCATGATGCTAAGAAAATTGATTTCTGATTTCCGATTGAATAAAGGTGGATTTAGGAAACACTTATGAAGGGATTTCTTAAAACACATAAACCATACATGTTCTTTTCAAACCATTATTGGAAAAGTGTGTTATTAGCCTCTTTTGACCCTTTGTAAGTGATGCCAAGAAACCCTGAGGCTGTGTTAGATCAATAAACACACACAGCAGCCTCTCAGTCAATACACAAGCAGAAACACACTTAGCCGGCAAAGCTGTGTTACCATATGGGGAAATTATGTATACATTTCTTTTTTTGCAGTTCTCTTCAACTGCGATTTTGAAAACGATTCAAAATGTCAATCTCATCTGCACAAACAAACAACAGGTCAAGTGAATCCTGTCTGTAATCTAGGTTTTTTCATTCTTCCTTTGATTCACATTCTGCTTCTAAACAACCACTGTTCAAAACAAAGACTATTTTTAAAAAATGTGTTTCCTTCTTGTCAATCAGACACGCATAGATAACTAAACTCACTTCCTGCTTGCCAGCCAGCCTCAAAAAGTTCAAAACTTCTCTTTCCGACACAAATACAGGGGAATGCGCACACCCACAACCACATCCACATGCACACATATACATACACAAGCACTTCCAACATCAACTTATACTTCGTCTTACTCTTTGTGTGATACATTTTATGCTTTCAAAATATACTACCCCATATAAAGGGAATTATTCTAGAGAAGTTCAATGGATATTTTAACAAACATAATCAGAAGCTAAGTCACTTCTTATGAAAGTATTTTGTTACAATACTGAGCAAAACCTCAGTGAATAATATCCTGCTTTGCAGAGGGTTTTTACTACATGAGTATATTGACTAAAGTACAGCTGGTGTTGTGCGTAAATCTAATTATATTTAGTAGATTCCTCTGATGTTGTGCCATGGCAAATAAAGTCAGACTGAGGCTGTTACACATCAGTAAAGTTCAATGCTTTATTTTTATACATTTCTGAGTTTCTGTTTGGATGGCATTGTTAGCAACTTCTGTGTTGCTAACGTAGGCAAATCTTAGTTATATATTTTGAGTTACCATACATGAAGAGAAGTAACTACCTCAACCAAACTTAATGAATCTTATCTTTCAGTTTGTAATGGAAAAAACACTGCTTGATCTGTGGTGTGTCTGACTCACTTTCTTTTGTCTTTCTCCCCAGTCCTTATTAATCATTCCTTCTTCCATTTACTCTTCCAGGACCCCTCCCCCAACATCCATTCCCATCATGGGTAACCTAAGGTTATGTAAGCAGTCATGTGCAATGTTTTCCTCAGTGGCCATTCTGTGCACACCTTAGGCGACATATAAAAAGGAGGAATAAAGTTGCTGCAACCGCTTGGTAAAAAATACAAACCAGTGTGAGTGACAAAGGCGCTGCAACACGCCACAAAGGTCATATACTGTCACACAGAGCTCCCTTTCTTACAATTTAAATGCATGTTAATAAACAATTGGATTAATTTAATCTTGCTTCGGGCCCACAGTTCTTAGAAGAGAAGGATAAAAGCTACCACATCTTTAATACCTTAATTCATAATATGTCGCAGACGTCGACTCCTCCTCTATGTTACTAAATAGGGGGACAACAATCTGCTTACTGAGGATTATTTCATCAATTTCCTTGTCATTTAATATTTTTCATACATGTTCAAATTCAAATTAAATTGGTTTTTATTTATGGCCAAAAAGCCCAATGGTATTTTATATAGAAATAAGATATGCAGACCTTAATGCAAACATTATTAACATAATTGCAACATCCATCCATCCATCCATCTTCTCCCGCTTATCCTTCAGGGTCGCGGAGGTAACAGCTCCAGCAGAGAGCCCCAAAATTCTCTTTCCCTGGCCACATCAAGGTGCTCCCAGGCCAGCAAAGAGATATAATCCCTCCACCTGGTCCTAGGTCTACCCCTCGGTCTCTTCCCAGCTGGACTTGCCTGGAACACCTCTCTAGGGAGGCACCCAGGTGGCATCCTCACTAGGTGCCTGAACCATCTCAACTGGCTCCTTTCAAGGCGAAGGAGCAGCGGTTCTACTCCGAGTCCCTCCCGGATGACTGAACTTCTCACCTTATACCTACGGGAGATGCCCACTATAGAAATCCCATTTCGGCCGCTTGTATCGCGATCTCGTTCTTTCGGTCATGACCCATAATTGCAACATAACAGTTAGCAAATGTTTTTTTCTTTCAATTCTTACTTGCTTTTCTTTTAAAATTGCTATTCATTATTTTTGTTCTGCTTGCAATCATTTCAATCTTTGTTTCTCATTTAATTTCTCAGCTCAATACAGGGAGAAAGTAGAGGAGGTTAGAGTCCAACATAAGCCAGAGGATGGATGTATCAGTGCTGACATTCTGTCTAAACTGGCCAAGGGAGGTTTGGGGTAAGTATAGCCAATAAAAATGTGATTTTGCTCTGTTAATTGGTACATTAAATCATGGAAGCTAACTCGCATGAGCACAAGCAGCTGCTGCTGATAATAAGGACAATATTAGTTCAGTGCTAGTTATGGTCACATGGCACTCAGTCTAAAGTGGATCATGAGGCTTCCTCTAAACACGCAGCTACCCTGCAGACACGCACGCACGCACGCACGCACGCACGCACGCACGCACGCACGCACGCACGCACGCACGCACGCACGCACGCACACACACACACACACACACACACACACACACACACACACACACACACACACACACACACACACACACACACACACACACACACACACACACACACACACACACACACACACACCTCCTTTCACACCACACCCGACGCTCCTGAAAATAACTGTGTAGAACTACAATGACAGGAAAACCATTATAACTCCACTAAGCAGAACCCTCGTTATGCTCAAAGGAATTCAAAAATGTTTACAATAACTGCATTTCTCTTTCAGACCAAAGGACATGAACAGATTGGCAGACAAGTAACAGGAGAAAGAGAAACCAAGAGTCCATGACAGAAAAAAAAAGCAGGGAAGACGAGACTCTCAGACCAGATGTCTCTTTCACAGGATGAGTACTCTTCATTTCCCGCAGTAAAAATGACGTCAGCACTTATTACAGTCTCTGGCACCCTGTCCGCGTCCTGAGAGCATGCTTACATTCCCCTCTCCTACGCTTCCCACTTCCTCCCGGCCAGTCAATTCCTTTTATTCATTCATTTGTCAGCGTTTTTTTAAATGAATCTATGGTTAAACATCTGCCTGTAAAGGACATCCTTTAAATAGCGCCATACATTAAAATATGGAATAAGTATGTATATTTGTATTAAATCAGAAAGCTTTTATTCCACATGTTATTATTAGGAATAGGAAAACAAACTATTATGTAAAAGTTGCCATTCAGATAGTCAGATGAATGAATGCTGGTTATTCTGACAATTAAAAACTGCAATGTGTCGTGATTTGGCAAAAGACATGAGGGCACACTTTTTCTGAGTTGGAGGACTGTCTCTGTCAAATATCTGAAACAGTAACCGGCATTACATATAGGGTTGCAAAATTCCGGGATTTTTCAATGATGGAAACTTTCCATGGGAATTAACGAGAATTTAAGGGAATAAACTGGGACATTTCAAAATTGAAGGTTGGCTCTTCATAGGGAACTTAAATATAGTTGGGGAAAGTATATTTTAGCATAATTTTGAATAAAACAAACAAACGCCATTCAAGTATATCCATGCCATTCCTCAATCACATGCACACTGCTTACTGCATGGCTATTGAGACCACACCCCTACAGGCACTGTGCATTACTCCATCACATGCACATATGATTTCTAGAAGACTGGACCACACTTTTGAGCCCAAAGCACAAGACTATTGAAGCCACTCATTTGAGCCTGTGGACTACACAAAGTGAAGTAAGGTTTGATGATATTATGGGGTAATCTATTTATTTTATGTTTAAATTGCAAATATCACATACAAATGTATTCATCTAGATACCTAGCTGATCATTTAAATGCTAAATAAGCCATAGCTAGCATCAGTTCGTTTACCATCTATGAGGCACTCTTATAAAGATGCTAGCTACCTCAAATGTGATGCTGTTTTTATCTGCCTCCTGCAAGATGTTTTGAAGATCATCCCAGTTGTTTAGCTAGCCTAACTATGTATCTGTTCATGCCATTGCATCAATTCCCAGTTAGTTCCCATAATTCCCATTATTCCAATGGAAAGTTTCTAATATAAAATATTTCCGAAATTCACATGCTTAAATTCCCATGGAAATTTACCAGAAACTTACTGGAAATTTACCGAAAATGTTCTGCCCCTTTGCAACCCTAATTACATATGACCCACAATATACTTATTAAAGATGGAGTTGATAGAGATGTATGTCTTTATAAATCGGCTCTAATATACAGCACTGCACATTCATAAAGAAGAGCACAGTTGAAATGCATTATATTTAACTGTGCTTCCCCTATTTATTGTTAGCTATGGTTACAGCAGATGCTGGACTTAAAATAAAGAAGAGGGCCTACATACACATGCCATTTTCATATCTCTCTACGGTTCAAAGAATTTTGTAAGTGTCAAACTTTTACAGAGATTTCTTTCTTTCTTAATCTCTCAGCTTTAGGGCTGTTGTGAACTCTCCCGGTTAATCAATGACACTAATCGATTGATTAACCTCCATATAGAGAGGAACCACCACTGCTGTCAGAGCTGATAAATGCAGCATAGCACGTCAAAGTAAGAAATCTTGAACTGCTTCCACGGATACACCTAAATACCTAGATAAGGAGTTGAACTGATAACATACATGTAGGAGATATGTTGTAATGTATCATTATGTGAGGCGCAATAAGAAACCATGAGTAATGGAAAAGGCATTTCAAAAGATAACGTCTTTGGAAAAACACATCACACTCAGACACAGTATACACTAAAGTAGCCTATGCCAGCTGGGAAAGCATGGGGTCTAGTTTGAGTTCCTCTTTGGTCTTGCACTAGGCACTCTGCCCCTCCATCTGCTCTGGTGTATGTGTGTGTTTGTGTGTGTTACCCTCCCCTGAGTCCCTGTGTCTGCCGAGCCACTACATGGCAGAGAAACACAGGGACCAGACGCGGTGAGGAGAATTACATAAACGACACAATGGTGCCAGGACCCCTTGTTTTCAGTCTGCTGCAAGCACATACTGGGAAACTGATCTGAAGGAGGGAAAGTGAGAGATGGATAGTGGGAGACTGACGGATTGTGTATATGTATTTGTGTATAAGTTTGAGACAGACAATCTGTTTTCCTAGCACAGTCTCAAACCCCTCATCTTCTTCTCTATCCATGCTGCGGCCTGTATTCTTTTATTGGTGGCCAAAATAATATGCAGTTCAGTGTTGAACTGCAAATTTCAGTATATCCTACGTCCTTTAGCTTTGGTCCAGTCAGTGCATAGATGGGATTATAGATCAAGTAGGAAAAGTGCTGTGACAGTTTAATTCTCAATTTGAGGGAGGCAGTGTCAGTGAGTATAAAGATATTAACAAAAGTGAGAAGTTGTGGGTATGCAGTGCCTTTATCTTGTACCAACAGAGTGGTTGGGAAAAACAGAACATCTTATTGGCTGAGGTGTTATCTGGTTGTCATCAGGGTGTCATCTATAGCAGTACACGATAATACTATGAACTGCCAGTATTCATAAATGTGAACTGAAACAATTATTCATCTTCAATCAATATTTTTAAATCTGTAAACACCTACAGCAGTTCTGCAGGACTATGTACATTCACTTCCTGTTTCCTAATGTAGCATTCAGGTTCTCAGTTCTCTCTGGATTTACAAACTGGGTTACGTTGAAGCAAAGCTAGAAATATAACTGCAGGTCATAGAGTTTCTTTTTCAATAGTCCCCTGGAATTGCAGAAAAGGTAATGTGAAAAAATAATCTAATATTAAGAAGTAAAACTTTACGTGGCGGAAGGACACTGGTACATACAGGGTCAGGACTGACTACAACAAGGTTAGGTGATTGTCTGACCTATGACGTTTTCCAGTTACTATAAGTGACTGGGGCAAGTTTGCCTCCAGGTGGTGATAACCCTTCCCAACCTCTACTCTCTCCTGTCCACTGCTGCTTTCCATACCCCTTTAATTCTTTTTTTTTTTGTGTGTATGGAGAAATACTTAAAACTGCAGATTTCATCACCTTTTAACTTAGGTCCTGCCAAATGCAACTACACTGCAGGTCATTAAATCAACTCAAGATTCATTTCAGTGTCTTCCCCTCGCGCCCTCTGCGGTTCCTGTCTCGACACAGTGTTTCAGTGTTTCTCTTGCCAAAGAACTCATACAATTACGCAGCCTAGTTGCTTCCTTTCACAATTTCTGATTTCAGAGCATAGACGGTTTGATGCTTAATTAAACTTCCTGTCTCAATCTGGGTTAACAGTAAAACAGTTGCGGTGTCAGTAGGTCCGGGTAGATGAATCATTCTTGCGGTAAACCCCCTCCAACCCACCCCTCTGCTCTTTTCTGCCAAGCCATTTCCACCTACTTTTAAATTTGGCAGCTTACCAGAACATTCTTGTGTTATTGCAGTGGCTCAGTGTGCAGCGTCTACTGAGGAAATACACAGACACATATAGGCACACACTTCGCACACAGAGGCACCTAATAACATACACACACACAAACACACGCATACACACACCAATCATACACTACACAAGACTGCCTCTGCCTATTTTTCTCCTGCTTACTCTATTTTTCAACCCCCACCCCCACCCCCAGGCAGAAAGATGAGGTCTCTTCACAGCTGGAGGTTACTCCTGTTGACTGAACAAATGGGCCAGAGCAGGCAGCTAGCACACCACGCTGTCACAGTAGCCACATACAGTTGAGCCAGATGCAGGAAAACCCCACATGCCCTTTCCTATGTATTTCTTCATCTTATTATCTGAAGGACCTATATGGCTGCTGTAGCGTATGCTTATGGTTATTCCAAGACACAAGGTAAACTGGCTAATCACACCAATGCTAAATTAAAATCGTATTCTGATCTTCTTAAACATAAACATTAAAGTGACTGTCCTTGGGAAAAGATTAGGACACAGTATGGCTGAATAGTATAGGAGTCACAATACTGCATTTTAACTATATGTGTTAAATATTGGTCTATTTATTCAATGGGGACATTAGGAAATTGCACAGGCTTGGTGGCTGCAGTTAGCATCATCATGAGAAAGATCAAATGTATCGCTTCAATTCACATCAGTGTTTGGAAAAAGACTCAAATTGGTAGTAAGTTGATGAATGATTTTCAGATTTAAGCTTTAAAACCAATTAATTTCCAACAAAATTAACACCGGTTGTGACACACAGATTCCGTTGACACGTTGAAAAACGTGTTCTACAAGAGAAGCTGGTAGCTATTGATGCTAGATAAAGGTAACGCATGTTTTGAAGAAAATATTTAAATAGTCTAGCATTCTCTAAAGAGAAAGTTCTGTTCCAGTGAAAAACAAAAATGAGAACAACTTTTTATCTGGTTTATTTACTCCCCGCTCTGCACCATTAAGATAAAAACTACATTCTGTGCAGGGGTAACTTCACTTGAGAATCAAATAAACGGTGTCTCATCTGGCCACTTTATCAACAAGGATCTATTTTTAGGGGCCTCACCAAAGTAGAATATAAAAGCAGCTGGTAATTTGGACTATTATCACGCAGTGGACATAAATCCGCTCTGCCCGCAGCTATGCTTTGTTAATCAACAAAGCTGGCCTCCTGAGGTTTTATTAGAGGAGCCATATAATGAAGCTTCTACGTAGGTTCTGTGCTACCTGTTTGCATTTGCTGCCATGGCCAACCTAAGATGTTGATCTGGATACCCGAGAAAACACAAAACAGCATGACTGCATGTTAGAAGGCATTATCATGATATCTAAATTGTCAGCTTTGTGTTTAAAGACTGACAATAGCAGTGCATCAAATTACCTAGCGTCCTTGTTGTTTTAACAGGACTCATTTATAGTACAGTGGGGATGCGTTACAGAGGGGTTAGCTCAAAGACATAGCATCCAAGCAAGTACATCCAGGCTAAGAGTAAGTTATGCTACAGCATGTTAAGGTACATTGGCCAAAAAAATATGTGCATGCTCAAATACTAAGCTGAAGCCGGTGTGATAATTTAGCAGAAAGGGAAAATCCTGTCTCAAAGGAATAATGGATAAACTAGTGTGAAGTGTCTTGTCACCTGTAGCAACACACCCAACAACTCTAAAGCCACAAGTATTTGTATGCAAATGTTTATGGAACCTATTTATTTGGTTAAAGCAGCATCAGCATTGATTACATTTTAAAATGTATGTGACACAATAACTGCATATTTTGTAATCCTTCACTTTCATTAAAATCACACATGGAAGGGATCTTTTCACAGTCAGTTTTGACCCCCTATGTTCCTTTAACCTCAATTGGAGGAGGGATTTCTTTCCCCCCTGACTGATAGATCTTTTTTAAGGTTCCTTAAGATGGCGATAGACTTACTTTTTTTTGCACTTGACACCATTGTTCATCCCAAGAATCGCAGGGAAGTCCAAAAAGCTCAATTGCAGATGTGTGTCAATCTATTCCAGCATTATTAGTGCATTTGAACACATTGATACGTATGTTGCTTTAGCAAGGTGATTCATTACGGGAAAGATGACTAGGAGAATGTATTATATATCCACTCCTTGTAAATAATTAATTAATTATTGAATAATCATTTTGACATGTATAGAATACTAGGGGTCATATAGTTAAGCCTATTTAAAAGAGATGCTTTGAAAGAAATATATAATCTTTCTATGGGGAGTGTTTGTAACACAAATACTGCCAGTCCCAAAGTAAAGTTTAGACAGAGTATACTTGCTTTAATCAAATGCTTATTATGGGTAAACTTTAAAACAGGTGCAGTTATCACATTATCAGCCACCAGCAGAGCTACACCTTTATCAACATTGTTATCAACATTTGTGTTTGAATGATGACTCACTGGCATCATTACTGCTGTACACCATCTCACCACAAGTTACAGTTTGACTGTCCTCTAAACACGACCAAAGTAACCATGGCAACAGTCTCAATAACAAAAAGAGGCCCAGACCAGGTCAACAAAGACTGGGATTCTCCTCAGGATGATTAGGTTACATAAATGATTAGTGGCTCGACACAAGACCTTCAGGCTGCCTCAGTAAAATGACTCACAACTCTCTATCTCAACATTGGTACACCTCCACCCCTACCCCTCTGAACCCAGCTCCACCATCTGTCTGTGGTCAAATATCAAACGTGTTGGACATGGGTCATCTTACAGACAAAAGAATAAGACATACGACTTGTGCATATAGTACGTGTGTAAGGGTCAACAATGGCTCATTTGCCTCTTGTGTCTTTCTAAAGGTGAACCAAACAGACAATTACAGGATCAGGAACTTAGGTTGAGGGAAGTTGAGTTTATGATGAGCATTACAATATAAAATCAACATTTTGAGGAAGCTACCTACTTGTGAGCCTTTATCTACAAAGTGTATGAAGATAAAACATGCAGAAGATAGGAAACCGTAGCTGTAATACTTTTTACCAGTCTAGTGAAGAAATGTGGACAATAAAATCATCATGAATGTTCGGTAAACACACAACATTCAAATTGTATTTTTTGTTTAACCTTTTTTTGTTATGCATTATTCATCTTTAAAACAGCAAAGTAAAGGAATGGCTTTCATTCTGTGTGCAAATAATTCAACTGAAATGGGAAATGGATCTCACAACTCAAAGAAATGTGCCTGGATGGTACCATTCAGAATATATTTAACATTTAACACATAAAATTGAATTTGTTTATTGACTATCCCAACCTTAATTCATAGCTTTGATGAATAATCAATTATGCTTCTGACAATTGCATGGATATTTATTGAAAGCATCACATTTTTTTAAATGAATGAAATTATATTTACAATTAATATTTTGTGTTAAGTTATTAAATCTTTAGGTAGTAGCCTTGTGTTAAGTTGGGTAATTTACAGCAAGTCTGTCATTATTGCGATTTGCTGTTTTGCAATGATATTTCTGTATATTTTAGTTACATGACACATTTAAAACACCTCAATCAAACACAGTGATGTGAAAATCAAATAACTGGTTAAAAAATAGATCACTGTGTAAACAATGTATATAACTGTATACAGAAGTGGGTCTCATTGAAAGGGAAGGTGGAATCCAATAGTATTCAAATGTGCAGAAAAACAAAGTTGCAGACAAAGGTTTAATGAATATGATCTAGATTCTAGATCATTATTTCCTGTGGATGTGATACAATTAAAAAGCCTTCACATGAAACAGGAGACTCATGATGATTTCTTTATTATACCCACATAAATATTACAATGCAGCCGCAATTGGTTTGACCCATCTCTTCGAAATAGAGCCTCAATAAATCTTTGCATAGCATGATATCCCACTTTAAGTCACAATCATTTCTTGTATTGGCCCAGGCAGAATTCCACAAATATAAACTAAATTGTCTTGAAACATTGTCTTGCTTGTTTAGATAAAAGCAAGGACTTAGGGAAACAAATGCTTTAGATTTTACAGTGTAACAATCAAAGTAGTTTTGCTGTGTCTTTCCGGGTTGACACTCCTGTCTGCATATTCTTGTTAACCATATTTGGAGTATACAATGTGTGTGTGTGTGTGTGTGTGTGTGTGTGTGTGTGTGTGTGTGTGTGTGTGTGTGTGTGTGTGTGTGTGTGTGTGTGTGTGTGTGTGTGTGTGTGTGTATGTGTGTGTGTGTGTGTGTGTGTGTGTGTAATGGGTGAAAGCGGGTAAGTATCACACGGTCAATGAAGGCTTTAAGAGGATTGCTCATGCCTCTGACTGACTCACAAGGTGCAATGAACTTCCACTCTATTGATGTTTAACTAAATTCCTTTGTTAATAGAGTATTTAGAGTCACATGTCCTTGGACTGTGCAGACACAATTCAACACAGGAATGTGGCTCACTACCAGGCAGGCAGATTTAAGTGTTAAGATTCTAGACGGAAGCACAAATAACCATTTTGAAGTGTTAATATAAATAAGGGCCAAAGTGTTGTTATGACCTGTCACTGGTAAGGAGCAAGAACCGATTGCCATTGTTTGAAGTTATTTAGAGAAGTTGTAATGTAACTTTGCTTGAATGGTCTCCTCTGTAGTGTACAGATGTCCCAGACAAAAAGACAGTCAATGGCTCTGTCCCAAATAACTGTAATGACTGTATCCTTGGGGATTTATTGTCACCCCAATCATCATGGGAACAAGGAGGGCATGTTTCTGTGGTTGCTGTGACGATAAAAAGGAGTCAGTCCTGGATGGGAACAAGCCCTCGGGGAACCATGGCAACAGCAGTGAAAATGTCAAACGCCAGATCTTAAGTGCTCCAGCCGGAGGAATTTCAGTGATTGACCTGCTGTGTATCCAGATTTCTCTGTTCTCCTTTGATGCTGAGTTCTTACATTTTCATATTGTTTTATAAACTAGAAATGTTTTTAATGTTTAAATGGCTGAAGAACTTTCAGAATTTAAACACAGAAGCTGAATCATGTATTCCAATGTAGTTTGATTGTTCATTCACAATGGAATCTATCCGAGGCAGCTCAGCACCAAGTTAATATGTTACCCCGGTTATCCCTAGCCTCTGGAAAATAGCCTTAAGAGGGTGGCTGTATTGAGTGAAATGAATGGATCAATTAAGCATCAGAAGGTGGTGTGGAGGTGGCATTACATAGGGGACTAGAGATGGGTGGTTTTAAAGTGCCAGAGAGCCATACCGCATTAATCAAAGTGGGGCATTAGAGTAGCATGAACACTTACACATCAGCAGAACTATGCCATAGACACTAACATGTATTTTCAACACCAACTGTAAATACAAACATTCACCACTGCATTGCATAAAGACAGACACCACTTTTACTACAGCCAGAGGATTTGTGTCTGACTCTGGTAAATTCAGTGAGCACGATGGTTACCACAAACAATGCTATAATGCTGATGCCTACAAACTTCACACAAGAGACCAAATTTAAACAGCTAGGGATTTGGAGTTTCTTTGGCATTCATTTATTAAAAATTCAGCTCATCTATCTAGAATGATGAACACATTTTCTATTTTCATGGATTTAACCACCATGTCTTGCACCTACTGAAAAAACAATGCCGTCACAAACCCATGGTAATCTAGGTTAAAGCTAGTTGATTAGGATTCAAATGTTCCTGGGGAATGGCAGATGACTGTAACATTGTAGAGTCTGCTATGCAGGAAGTGGCTCCAAACACAGACATAAAAGTGGATGGACAATCAATATGTGCAGACTGACACACAGCTTGGACCAGAGGAAATGTAAAAAAAGGGCTTTGGAAAAACCTGCATTACCAATAGCAGTGAGGGATGGAGGGGTGCTGACAGAGTCAAAGGACATCAATCACAGCAATTACAGCACACAAGGCAAGCTTTAACCAAATACATGGTCCTCAGCCAGCCTCCAAAACTCAAGCATTTGAATAACTTTAGGGTTGGAAGACGGAGACAGATAATATGAAATTTGAATAACAACATGAACCAACATGACATCATTTATCAACTATCCATAGACTCACAATAGGCTGAAAAGCTAGAAAGTTCAATGCACATTGCTATACTGGTGCTAGTGTATTTTAAATGTCACAAAATAGACTATATTCAGGCAGCAATACATCATTTGTATTGCTGATCGAACCTAATGTATCACACCTAATCTTATCTAAACTAAGCACATTTTCCAGTTTTAAGAAAAATACATAAAACAACATATACTGTATGCATACACATTTGTGATAGCAAGCTTTAAAAGCAGTGTAACGCTTTGTCTGCAGATGAAAGGCTTATCGAGTATATTACATATTACTTAAGAAAGCCAGGTTAATTTAATTAGAGAAAATTCTACATTTGCAGGTTTTCTTTTTTGTGGTATTCATTTTCTGATAATACTGCAAACAATTAATTGATTGACAGAATGCACTAGACCTATCTTTCTATACATAGATTTAGAGTCTCTCAAAACCCTGAAATAAGGGCCACACAAAATTGCTCTTGTCAGCAAACACCTGCAGGTGTACAGTTATTATGTGGCTGTCAAAGCAGAAGGTGTATTTAAATGGTAAGGCTTTGGCTATATTTTTTTCTGAGACATGTACTTACTGGTGGTGTGCAAGCTTGCAATAAAGGAAAGAATGACAGGTGGATAAGGAGTGTCAATACACTTCAATGTCATTGTACACATACAATATCATATCCTTACCTCACCTTTGTATTGCTTAATATTCATGAAGCAACTCTTAAATTTCCCTGATTAACCTGTACAACCGTTGCTAAATGTCCTTGACTGCATTACTCCACACTGTGAAGAAACAGAAACTGTCATAACTCTGTATTGGTCACACCTAAACTTAGTAGGAGAGATCTTTAGAGAGAGATATACAGTAAACAGTCCTTACCACACACACACACACACACACACACACACACACACACACACACACACACACACACACACACACACACACACACACACACACACACACACACACACACACACACACACACACACACACACACACACACACACACATACACACACACACACACACACACACACACACACACACACACACACACACACATATACAGTAGCTATTCAGATGAGATGATGAGCCTGGTCTCCAGAGATCAAGGAAAGCACCTGGCTTCTAGTCTTCTTTAGTCTCACCGGATGTTGAGGTGTGTGTGTTCCCAACTTATAAATAGAGCTTGTGTCTTCCCTAGCTCTCGTCGCAGCCTGCATTAGACAGTGTCCATGATGTGGGGCAACATAGAGGCTGGGGTGTTGATGAATATGAGTACATAAAGACATAGAAACCAAGAGAGAGACAGAGGCAGATAGGAAGAGAGAGAGAGAGTGAGCAAGAAAGGACTAAGCTGTGAAATTGGGGCATTCTGCACTGAAGCCACCTGGGTATCAGGAAGCCCCGCTCAGGTGTTATGAATGGGTTCCCCGATGTGCAAACCAGCAGAAGGAAAAGAGATAGGCTCAAGCCGTTCATCCTTCCTTCTAAATTTCTCCCTCCTCTTCGCCCTTTTCCATCATTCAATTACCACTTTTTGCTCTGTTATTCTGCTAATTATTTGCAGTGTCCCATCTTATATGATCCTTTAGCAAATCTTTACACCTTCAAATTGTGGGTGTAATGTTATATTTAACACATTTGTTAACAATTAGTTGTTAACTTTACCTCACATTTACTTCAAAATATGCACAAGGATAATAAGGGCCATAGGGTACCCAGAATAATACAATACACTCTTGCTTGGATTACAGAGAATATACTGCAACAGTAAAGCAAATAATGTGAAGGCTTCAATGGCATCTCTGAGGCCCACTACAGGGCTGATTTTAAGACAGTATGATTGTTTAAGTTAATTTTTAGTAATATTGGTGCATGAACATTAGGTTAGGCTGTGATCATGGTGAAGATGTCCCAATGAGGCTGCATTTGTCACATAACAATTAAGGGTAGCCCACAAATGAAGTCAAACAAACACACTACCCCATATTTTTAACACCTTGTGCTTGATTTATTATCGACTTATCTGCACCAAGGAAGTATTGTATTTGTTAAATAGGTCTGTGATACCAAGAGGTCTGAGAGGAGATGCTATACTCAAATGATGTATCCTGTTGGGGATTGTTAAATCAAATTGTAATGCGCTGTGAATGTTTTTGTTAACTGGCCACATTTAATGTTGTCGGTCTTTGTCTCACAGGCTGCAGCACACTTGTGCATCTCTAACCACAGCATCTGAAACCTCATTTAATGTCCCTGCATCAATATCACTATAGAAAGTCACACTGACTTTTGTCAAAGAAATTAGAACAATTTATTTTACGCACCATCATCCAACCCCCACCTGGTATGAGTGTCCCATCTTATATGATCCTTTAGCAAATCTTTACACCTTCAAATTGTGGGTGTAATGTTATATTTAACACATTTGTTAACAATTAGTTGTTAACTTTACCTCACATTTACTTCAAAATATGCACAAGGATAATAAGGGCCATAGGGTACCCAGAATAATACAATACACTCTTGCTTGGATTACAGAGAATATAACTGCAACAGTAAAGCAAATAATGTGAAGGCTTCAATGGCATCTCTGAGGCCCACTACAGGGCTGATTTTAAGACAGTATGATTGTTTAAGTTAATTTTTAGTAATATTGGTGCATGAACATTAGGTTAGGCTGTGATCATGGTGAAGATGTCCCAATGAGGCTGCATTTGTCACATAACAATTAAGGGTAGCCCACAAATGAAGTCAAACAAACACACTACCCCATATTTTTAACACCTTGTGCTTGATTTATTATCGACTTATCTGCACCAAGGAAGTATTGTATTTGTTAAATAGGTCTGTGATACCAAGAGGTCTGAGAGGAGATGCTATACTCAAATGATGTATCCTGTTGGGGATTGTTAAATCAAATTGTAATGCGCTGTGAATGTTTTTGTTAACTGGCCACATTTAATGTTGTCGGTCTTTGTCTCACAGGCTGCAGCACACTTGTGCATCTCTAACCACAGCATCTGAAACCTCATTTAATGTCCCTGCATCAATATCACTATAGAAAGTCACACTGACTTTTGTCAAAGAAATTAGAACAATTTATTTTACGCACCATCATCCAACCCCCACCTGGTATGCCCGTTATGGCCTGCTGCTTCACTAGGCAACCTAAGTGTAAAAGACTAAATTGTAGCTTTTAGTAACAGCAGCAGAAGCTGGCATGTTCCTGGTAACCATCTATAATTAATGGACTTGTGCTGCTGGTCCTTGTTCTGTTTCTGAACTAACCCTTAGTAAACCACGTGGTCATTACAGCCCTGCAATAGTCAACACCCAGGAGTACAGATATGGCCAAGAGCAGCTCTCAGTCAGTCACCAGACACCATCACTGGAAAAATAGGAAACAACTGAATGAAGGATTGTGTTGTAACTGGCAGCTCAATGATTCATTTGTTTATTTGTTTCACATTTCCAGGAATCATTGGTCACCATTACTGGGACTCACACAGGCTATTCTTGTCTGTAATGTGTCCTCCACATGAGAATTGATTCAATTATTGATTAAGTTGTCCACAGCAGGTAAAAAGCGTGAATGGGTCAATAACCATTTTGATGAGTAAGAGCGACCAGCTCTCTTTTTAATTTTTAGAAAGGATGCACTTGTATGACATATGCACAATTTTATTTATACATACACTCCCCACTCCATTAATGTCAGGATCGCATGTTTGGCAGAGAAAAGCCCATAAATGCTGATTGTGAACGTGTTGGAAAGTAAAAGGTTTCAAAGATCGAAGCTCAACCTTACCAAGCTATCTGTTTAGCAAGCATAACAGGATATGTATCCAAAAGTGGCTAGGAAGCAGAAGAAACCAGAAGTCAACTTTTACTGCACCCTTTCCAGAAATATTTCCATTTGAACTTTCCCTTCAGATAAAAAGAATAGGCAATCATGTTATTGTTAGTAGTTTGCACCTTCTTCAGGTTTTTTTTTTTTACACCCACTCAGTGGAAAGTTATACGACAGCAGATTTGGTTGGTACGGAGTCAAGGACAGAGTTGGTTGAAAGTCCAAATTTTATAAGCTGTGTCAATTAAGCTACAATAAGTGACTGATGTTTGGGCATCACATGGGTGATAAGGGCTAAAAATAAAAGCAAGCTTGAAAGGTCTATCATCCTATCTGAGTCAGATAGGATGAGTGGACCACTGCCACTGAGCTAAAGGTCTTCAAGAAAAGATGGATGAGACCGCAGATACAGAGGAAAAACTGAGTTGGCACACATGTCTGCACACACATCAATAAATAAGAAGGGATAGCATAATGAGGCACATAATGAGTTAATGATATTAGGGATGTAATATTGCACAACTGCAGGTGACTTACAGGTAATAATGATGTAGGGATGTTTGTCACTGATCTCTAGGCAAATGTCATTTGGTCCTATGATTCCATGACTCATAACGTGACCTTTGCCTCTATCTGTTGAACTTTGGCTATTCTATGGATGCCAACGATAAACCTAAAATCAAACGCAAAATACCATATTTTTCTTGTATGCATAGCCATTACTTAAAGCTTATAATCATAGCTGTAAGGCCTGCTAACTCCAGCAGAATAACACCAGCCATGGTGCTCACCATTGGCCCTATTATTATCATGGTCAGGTACATGAATATTATAGGATAGAGTTCCAGCATCCAGTTGAGTCTCATCATCGATTGGGAAAGATCAAGGCTCAGCAGAGGCGCATGGCCCCTCTGCCTGTCTACACTCCCAAGCTGAACACATGACCTCGCAGCCCATAACACCCTCACTTCATCCTAACGTGTTTATGTGTTTCAAATAATAGCATCAACTTGTTTCACTTACCGATGCCGGGGGCGGAGTAGATGAAGTACAATGCGGAGGTGGACAGCGAAAATAGGAATAAAAGCCCAAGGAATGACCTTCTCCGGAATCGCAAATGTGTCGGCATTATACAGGCAAAAAAACCCGCACACAGGCACGCTCCCGTATCTTCAACGACGACAGACCCGTTTCGATGTGTCCAGATGCCGAAGCCAGTGGTCCGCGGACAGCCTGGGTTCAATGAGCCGAGTAGAGTGGCCGGTCAGCGGTAGCGATGAGGAGACAGGCGACTAGGAAGTCAGTCTATTTCCGCGGCAGGTCGAGCGCAGGAGACTACCCCCAGTATTCAATCAAAACATTCAAATCTCATTTCTGTTTACGATTTTGGTTGCGGGTGTGTCCGATTCCGGGAACGGCTTCCAATGATAGCGCAGCTTTTAACCTGGCCTGGTATTTTCAGTGAGAGACCATCATCTATCTGAGACACTACGTCGGTGATAGTGTTTTGGCTGCTCCTGCGCTTTGCCTGCCTGCTGTCTGGCCCTATGAATGGGGCAGCCGCCTCTCTGCAAAATTTGCAATACTGAAAGTGGGCGTCAACCGTACCCGACAAAACAAGGACGTGCCCACAACGATGAGAACGTAACCTGGCGACTGAAAATTCAGAGGAACGTAACACTTTCCCAACCGTTGCGACGTCTAAAACATAATGGCATGTGGCATGACCATAACCTAGCTAATAATGACTAATAGTTTTATTAGCTGTAATTAGCCCTTGATTCTGTATTTCACAGATAGTCTTGCGACATCTTTCACTGTCGATAATGTATTTACTTCGTAGTTCTGTATTATTTTTTAAATTTGAGATATATTTTATGTAAAATGTTTGTTTATTTTCTATTCTTTTATCATTTTCACATTATGTGCAATGCCTTGTTTACATCCTGCTGTGACGAAAACAATCCCCCAATTGAGAACAATATAGTGAAGCTAATCCATCTAATCTAATTAACTATTGCCAGCTAATCTACGTACAGATAACCATATATATTTCAGTTTCAGTAACAAAATAAAAAAATAGCCAATACATTGACTTTTATTTGATTCATACGATGTATTGGCTACTTGTATTTACCTGTGTAAGGTTTAAATATATGAAAATAAAATCCATTCAATTCCAAAGCTTAGATAAAGGTCCTCAAAAATTAGAGATGTAAATCTGGCCATGTATGATTAAGGTTTGGAAGTAGAGGCCTATTTATTAACGTATGTCTTCATAACAATGGATGTGTATGGTACACGTTTACATTTTCCCATTTCTTATTTATGTTATTGATGTAAAATTATAAGCAGCTCAATATGCACCTATCTAATATACCTCATTACAAGATGGCAGGTGTTTCCTAGATCTGCAAGTTATTTAAAGCTAGTACGGGGTACAATAAAAACACAATTTTCCGTATAACAGCAGGTGGACTTTACACCCTTCATGAAAAAGAAGAGAAGGATAGTGGACCGTGATGGTTAGTGGACGGCGGACGCTACACCAAAGTTGCTCATGGGAAATGGAGTACAGAGAGATTACTGTAAACCATCGGCATTTGACATATTTTTCATGCCATTGAAATAAATATTATCAATTGTCACATAAATCTGATTCTATATTTGCTTGACAATAATTGCAACAATCTGCGTCCCTTTGTTTATTTTCTATTCTCTGTTGTTATTCTTGCAACGTAAAGACTACAATTCCCAGCCAAGTCCCTCAACCAGGAAGTGATGTGATGTCAACAGATACATGGAGCTGTCGACATGGAACTTCCCGTCTTTTTTATTTAAAAACGTTGCTTTTAGGTCTAAATGCACCTGTTTGAGAATGAGAGGCGTTAACCATAAGGTTTTGTTGCTGTCCTTTTTGCTGTTATGTGTAAATCCGTGTGTGCCAGAGCGAGCTGAGAGGGAGAACTCGTTGGACCTGCGTGATGGAGAGGACCAAGTGGATGTGAATCATAAGGCTATTCCAGTTAAAAGCCAGCAAACAATAAAACATGATGGAGAAGATGGAAACGATTCAATCGACACACGAAAGAAGGGGCAGTCTCTCAGGTTTGACGCAAAAACTATTGATTTGAGTATTCTCTTCGGAGTAACTTAGCCCATTGTAGCTAGCTAGCAATAGCTTCACAATGTTACTCAAGTTTCAAATGTCGCGTCACTGCAGTCTAGTTAAAATACATCTTGATATAGTTGCCTACAATAGTCCTTGAAATGGTAAAACATTATATTCTCTCTAGTATTGTCAGGTGTTATAATCTTATCATTAAGGTGAGTTAGTTTGAAATTATGTTATATAACGAAATGTACGAGTACAAATCTAGTTAACCTTAATATTATTATAAAAGGTTAGCATGGAAAAGGTGTAACATCAAGGGATTATGTTTCTTAATAAGGCGTCTCCCATTATAAAAGAATATCATTATTACTAATTGTTCAGCAGGGATTTAACAATAACATGTTTTGATCATTTCTGTGATGTGTGAATATTGTAACCAGAGCCCTCTTAAAACCTATTGATGTTTTATCATTATTCTTTTGACTGTGTCTAAGCAGCAAGTCCAATGACACTGATAACAGCAACGAAACCCTCCACTCTACAACACATGCTGCCAAGCCAACGCCCCCGGCTCCCCCAACCGCCAAGCCCATTCTTCCTGTCCAGACAGGGGTCAAGGCCCAAGAAGAAGAGCAGTCCAGCGGGTTGACCATTTTTTTCAGCCTATTGGTTATTGGTTAGTGGCTTTATGTTGCTGCATTGCTGAATATCTGTCTAACTCAGTCTTTTGTATCATATTGGTTTTGTAAACTATGACTGCCAGCATAAAGTCCTCCCACATTTTGTTTTATAAGAGGAAACTAGTCTAGATTCATTCTGAGAAAACAGGTTAGAAAAGAAGAAGCAAATAATCCACAATGAAAAATATGATCATCGTTGTTCACATAATATACACTGCCTGGCTAAAAAAAAGTAACACACTCTAATATTTGTTGGACCGCCTTTAGCTTTGATTACGGCACACATTTGCTGTGGCATCGTTTCCACAAGCTTCTGCAATGTCACAACATTTATTTCTGTCTTGCATTAATTTTTCGCCAATATCTTGTATTGATGACGGGAGACTCGGATCACTGCGCAAAGTCTTCTCCAGCACATCCCAAAGATTCTCAGTCGGGTTCAGGTCTGGACTCTGTGGTGGCCAGTCCATGTGTGAAAATGATGCCTCCCTGAACCACTCTTTCACAATTTGAGCCCGATGGATCCAGGCATTGTCATCTTGAAACATGCCTGTGCCATCAGGGAAGAAAAAATCCATTGATGGAATAACCTGGTCATTCAGTATATTCAGGTAGTCAGCTGACCTCATTCTTTGGGCACATAACGTTGCTGAACCTAGACCAGGCCAACTGCAGCAACCCCAGGTTATAGCACTGCCCCCCACAGGCTTGTGACCTTTTTTTTTTGGCCCGGCAGTGTATGTAAACTAGACCTTATACAGCTTATGATGTATGGAAATTGTACATTCAATATAGGGATTTGTTAAATCCGATGTGTAAGCAGTGATACAGGATGTAGGAAGTGGAGGAAGGAGAGGATGTGGTTAAACATTAACATATGTACAACAGTATGTGTAATGTCACGAAGAGCTAGTTAAGATACAAAGTACCCATTATCCACATTAGTTGACTGCAGTTTAAGTCACATGCTTACGCTGTAAGCGTATTTTCAAGGGAAGTGGCATTAATGATGCATGAGGTAGCCAATAAGACTCTTACTTTTTAGACGGATAAGCTTGTTAGTATGTGTTAGTCTTGAAACGTTACAAACATTACATTTTGATCTGCTAATATATTGAACATGATTGCTTCTAGTGTAACCTCATTTATTTATGATCTTTTATTGTACAGTGTCAGAATGATAATTCTAAATGTCAAGCAGCTGCTCTGCAGTCATTATATATCAAACAAGTCTACTCATTTACATCAAATATTTTCAAAGACTTAGATTTGAATTTAAGTAACCATTTGAGAGTATACACAGTTAAAGTTACATGATCTTTAATAGACATTCCTTTCCAGTCCACAGTTGTTTGTTTGAAGGAAAGAAGCCGTAGAAATGATCCTAACACTATGTGATGTGGTGGCTATTTTTGTGATGATCTGTTTTGACATTATATTTGAGACATGACGGAGATGTATTCGTTCTAAATATTCATTCAGTGTTCTTTGCTCTTCCCATTCACCCCAGGTATCTGCATCATATTGGTGCACCTGCTTATCAAGTTCAAACTGCATTTTCTTCCAGAAAGTGTGGCTGTTGTCTCCCTCGGTGAGTACTTCTTATGTTACATGTTTCTCTGCAAGCTTATGAAACTCTCTATTGTGTTATCTGTTTGAGGTCACTTGAGGTGAATTCTAAGAATGGATTTGTTTGTGCAGTTAAAACACACTCAAGCACCCAGACACACATCTGTCTTGACCCTGCAGGCATTTCCCTTTTTGCTTGACCTGCATACTGCACATGAGACAAGGCTTGTCTCCGTGTTTGGAGTAAGGGGCTTTGCTGAATAGAGATAACACTCTGCTTACAGATCAGGACGCCTGCTCTTCCTTACTCATAATTTCCTCTTTCTCCTTTACTCATTGTATTGCATCCTCTCCATTATACCCTTCCATCTGCCTGTATATTTGGGTCTTACAGAATGCTTTTATGCTTGTGCTTGATTTTCTTTTTCCATCTTATCTGTCTCTCGCTCTCTTTTTGCCCTTCAAACATCTGTGTGTTGTCTTGCACTTTTAATTAATTTTCCTGCAGCCTACGTAACAAGAGAGCTTAATGCCCAAGGGGAATTTCTCGAAGACAAAACTAAGACAATAGCCCTTTTACACTCTTCATATCTGTTTTACCCCTGAGCTATGGTGGATATTTTACAGGATTGTTTTCATTTTGAGAACTAAAATATCACTTTGCCTCAGGTTTGAACTCAGTCTTTACTCTGCTTTCATTGAAACGTTCATATGATGTTGTAAAATATTCAAACCATGTTTCTACTCTTTCTCTCCAGGAATTCTAATGGGAGGTTTTATTAAGATTATTGAGTTCCAGGAACTGGCCAACTGGAAGGTATTGTTTGACTGCTCGTTCACACCCTGCATCACAGCTCTTTGTTTATACACTGCTTTGGCAAAACATCTCCCTCACGATTTACCCATAATTAATGTTGATAAGTTTTGTTTGATCAAGTAAACAGATCCAAATACCTCCACACATATAACCAAAAAAACAACACATTTGCAATGCATGGCCAAGTTGCAAAAGGGCAACACCCATTGCATGCTTGATAACTGTCATTTTGAAAGGGTGGACACACTTCTGCATTGCTAAGTGTAAGCGTATTGCAAACATCAAGCCTAGAGTATGTAACTACATTTCCTAGTACTTATACAATGTAATATTATCCATCAGCAATTTCTCCGGGAACTCCCCACCCAACCCCAACACAATAAGCATCTGTCATCCATGTGCTGTACATTTCCCTCTCTCCTTCTGTACCATTCATTAATTTCCTGGACACTGTTTTTGTCACAGATCTCATCCCTCTATCTCCACTGTTACCTACCCATCGTGACACAAGCCATTCTTTGCTTGCTATCTTCCCCCTTTGTGTCCCTATGAGCCCTTCTTTTTTTCTCCTGGTTCTCACAGCCTTTAATTAACATTCCTTGTTCTCTGCCAGTGAGTGAGAGAACAAATGAACAAGAGATGTAGGGAGAGAGAGATGCAAAGTGAGGGGGAGGGCTGAAAAGAGGACAGGTTTTGTCAATGTTTCTTGCACACTGGGGTCCATTGTTTTTTAGCCTGGGGGCCCCAGGGTGTTGCTGACTCATCATTACTACTAGTAACCAGAGCCCCCGGAGCCCCTTTGCCCTGTCCTGTGAATCTCTAGACCGCCATCTCTGTGTTTAGGCTTAACTCGCATCCTCACCTGTCCGTATATAGGCTTCATGAACTGTTATCGCCACACTGCTTAAGAAGAGTGTAATGAAGGTAGTTATAAGGTGATATGCAGCAGCTTCTTTGCAGAATCATGGATTTGATAAATGGTCAGTAGGCCTTTGGAAACTTCAAAACTCCCATGCCATGATGCAAAAACATTATCTCTGACCTACTGGTTTTTGGGAGCAGGATGCACCCTGTGACCTGTTCAGTGAGAGACACAGTCGGTGGTTCTGTCTGCATCATTTTTCAACTGCGACTTTTCTTAAATTGTTCATACTATTGATTTACATATTAAATTGTTTGACCAAGTCAATGGAATGCATCTGTCATTCTTTTCAATTACTAGCTCATTTTTGTTTTAACTGGATGCTTTCTCACGCTTTTAGCTACCTTCAAAGGCTTCAATGTTGCGACATCTCTTCCCACAAGCATGTTTCTTTAGCAGACACATGACTTATCTAGCAGGCCTCTGGGGCTGCCCCACAAACCCTGCAGGCAGCAGCATCCTGTCATAACTGGCTTTCACCACCACTCCGCTTTCTATACTATTTATTTCCTAAGAACCCTTTTATTTCCTGTCATTTCCCTGCAAGCCAGCACATGAAGAGAGGTAGTTCCTGTTTTCTGCTTTTCTGGTACTTGTCAATGCTTTTCCTTTCTCTCATCTGCCCATCTCCTTCCCATGTGCTCTGACACAGATTGAAGAAGAGATGCTAGTAAGAAGTAACACACTAGGAGCATATTCTCTCCCAGGCAGGGCACAGAGAGACATACATAGGTGATTATATTTTCATCTACATCGGACTCCAGATAATCATTTAGTTTTCTCTACGTACTGTTATATGTTGCCTCATTTCTCCTCAGTGGCAGCATCGGTGTGTTTAAATCCCCACAGGGGTAGCACGTACTTTTAATAGATTTCTCCCACGCCGTAGAGAGACCGACACAAGGGGAACAGTTTTAATTGTGGTTTCAGGGGCATTTTCCCATGTGGTGATGTCAGTGTGTGTCAAAGCTGAGCCCCCAGGGAGCCTGTACTTCCAACGAAGGCCTCCCCATCATTCCCGTTCATATTTTCTGTTCTCTCTAGACACTCTTTTAACTGTGCTCTCTTCATCTTTGGCATTCATCTTTCCTAATTTAGTTGAAGCTCTGTCTTGGCACTTCCCTAGAGTATGCCCATCTCTGATGTTGTCAAAGTATTCTTCAATGTACCTAATCATATAAATCATTTTTCATCAACAGAATTTGAACTATTGTAATGACTGATACATTATTTAAGTTGCAGATATTTGCTGTTGTTTTACTTATTAACTGTGAGGATTTGCTGCTTTTCTTTATTTTTGCTAATTAAATATTGTTGGTTTGTTTGCCAGGCCGAACAACCAATTACAATGTTTCCCCTTGGTTAGTTAATCAAATGTAATTTGCAATTTTTATCTTTATAATTTTGACCTATAATTGAAGCCCTACTAAATCTCCTATCAACACATATGGCAAAGCTCTAGCTTGCTGACATCTGCTTATTTAAATCTCTAGATGTGCATATGCAAAGTCTTTGTGTGCTCAGTCAGGAACATGCATGCATTCATGCGGAAGTACAGCTGTAGATATAGGTATATTTCTTGTGTCTCAGGTATTAATATTCATTCCTGACCTTTTATCTGCCCTGAAGGTAGAGTTTGGCCGGAGATAAATGTCAAAAAAGGAATAATCTAGGAGCAGTCCTTTTTGACCTACCTTTCCCTGAAATTTGAATGCATAATAAGGCAAAGTAAGCTAAAGCAAAACCATTTACACCAGCATACACCCAGTGTAGGCTGTCCTCTTTACCTGAGCTGTTTTTAAGAGTTTATATTGAGTGTATGGTGTTGGCAAATGTATCATTAGAGCTAAAGTAAAAATCCTGAGAGCCACTTGCAGTATGGTTTTCAATTAAAACATATGCTGTTGTATTGTCTCATCTCATGTGCCAATCGTATCATGCATATCTGGGTCATAGCCCAGAATAAGGAGATGGATGGAAAAAATATGTTTATAAATTCAGAGGATGGGGTAAAAGAATTAATACTCTAACTAAAACAGCGCTTGACAGGGGAAGGTAGTTATTAATTGCTAACGCATTGCAAATCATACCATTGCAATGTTTAAAGTAATAAAAAGAGATTCTGTTTGGGAAGTAATGGTTATCATATCCTTCTGCTTGTCGAGTTATTTGGGTCGAGAGTCAGGCCCAACCAGCTGTCAAAGCTGACTTCCATAATACAGTAAGAGAGATTGTTGACTGGATGGAGAAAATATGGGGATGTCCCTCTTCTGCCTGACAGACACAACTGCGGGGTCAACCATAGCCCATAAATAGATCTTCTCCATGAACATTCACTAATGCATACTGTAAATTCACTTTAACATTACTGACATAGATGATGCACAGAACTCAGTCACACACACACTAACGCGCTGGCTTTGAACACATGGCACATCATGCACAGACACATGGGCAGCCAGAGCGTAATGCTTGGCCACATGATGCCTACGCCTGATCTTGGAGGCTGGCCCATTTAGCGAGAAGCAACAATGATTTCATTATATCGCTGAAATCATCAGTGTGCAGTGGTTGCAGGGTTACTCTGTGTGCGTATGTGAATAAAAAGATCTAAACTAATATAAGTATCCATATGTTCTTATACAGCATGTGTGCTAGAAGCACCATGTCAGGGGTAGTAATGCTTTAATGCATGAATGCTGGCAGACAGGCATTTCCTGTGATGAACACAGGACGTGTGTGTTTGTCACCCGTCCTGAAGTCAACATCCATATTTGTTTTGTCAGATGAAGGGCTGTCACAAAAAGGTCAGCTGATTATCACTGAACCGGAATTTATCGCTATGAATATTAAGGAATTTTTGTCGAGGATTGCATGATTACTACAATCACATGCTTTATTACACACACACACACACACACAGATTTTCCTTCATATACAACAGTACTTTTTTTTCTAGGCTAATTTAAAAAATGCTAACAAATCCTTTTTGTAAATAAGTAATTTGTTCAATATAAATGTTCACTGTAGACATCAATTTGAAATGTCTTTAATCTGAAATTATTTTTGAGTGGTTTTGCTACTCGCAGCTCCCAGCCAGCTGTAATTGACAATTTCCCTTTACCCCTATGATTTGTTACTATTTGATAGTGTGCAACTTCAAGCAAAGTTTGGAATCACTGGTCCATCACCTCACCACGTCTGCTATTTTACTGTGTTTTGTATGTAACTTTGTCTCTATCTTATTCTTTTAGGAGGAAGAAATGTTCCGACCCAACATGTTCTTCCTTTTGCTTCTTCCGCCCATCATCTTTGAATCCGGATACTCTTTACATAAGGTATATATAAGACTGCCCAAGATATCAAATAAATAATGACTTGTTATGCATGTGATGTAATTAAAAGTGCAAACCGATGTATGCATGGAAACATAACATCGGTATTTATTTCCTACGCCAATTGGCTAACAATAAGAAAAAAATAACCTTATCCATATATGTAGAGAACAAAACATGTTTGCAGTCAAATAAACAGCAAACATTATTACATAATAATGTTTGCTGTTTAGTAGTAGAAGTTTGCTTCGGCCTCAGACTGGCTACGCTATGTTTTGTCACAAGTGTCATATCAAATCATACCTGAGGTTTGAAACTAATTGACAAATCCAAAAAGGGGACTCGTATCATTTGATTATTTATTAAATTAGATTATTTACAGATACATTCTGCTACAGTTCTCAAAATGATATTGTGTCTTTTCTCTGTACCTGTTCTCTGCCCTACATTTCATTTAACTGCTTGCCACATGTTATGTAACACCATGTAAACTTAAATGTCATGCTACTGAAGCCTATGAATACTTGAGCTTTGTGTCCATGTATGTTCAGGGTAACTTCTTCCAGAACATTGGCTCCATTACTCTCTTTGCTGTGATCGGCACAGCTATCTCTGCCTTCATAGTCGGCGGAGGGATCTATTTCCTCGGGCAGGTGAGGTTTACCAGGGCCTGGTCATAGAAAAAGTTTGAACGTGTTAATGCTTTACTAAAAGATATGTGTGCTATTAATAGAGTGTGAAGTTGCAACTGGCCCTTAGTATCTTTTCATTGTTCAGAATGTTTCTCGCTCTGTGTACATAACAGATCTCTTTGTTGCCTCTCCTAACAATGTGTGTCTGTGTTTTTCTCAGGCTGATGTGATCTATAAGATGTCAATGACTGATAGGTGAGTGTTAGTGTTGCATTTCAACTAGCAATCCTTTATAATAATAATAGTGTAAGAAGTGTCTAGGGATTACACTTTTGTACTTCCAGGCTTTTTACAATTAAACCACTTTTTGTCCAATTGACTTCTAGGGAAATCTGATATAAGTATTATCTAAGTACTACACCCACACACTGGTTCAGTTCCAGACAGCTGGATAAACCAGCTGCCAAAGATGACTGAGACACAAGCAGTATGCCAAACCCTATCCATGTGTTTTTTTGGGGGTTTGTTTATTGAGCACATGTGTGTATCTTCATCGATTCAGTCAGTGTGAATGTTACTGTTAACAGGGTTTTTTCCTGCTCATTTCCTTTAGGATGTTTCCCGTCCCATTTGCCTCTCTCTTTGTGTTTGTAAGCATGATAGCGCGGAAACTGCTTAACCCATTTTAATGACATGAGGAGGGGACCCAGAACGTGAGCCAAAAAATAACTGATTGGATTTTGGAAAGGGGAAGTCCCAAAACGTACATTTCATTCCTGGCTTTTTCGGGGGGGCTTTCTAGTTTCAACACTGTATTTTTACAAACATTTTTGCCCACTCAATGCCATTTTTGGTAATCAACAGTAATTTAATCAAAATTGTTTGCTTGACATTCAAGTCTATTTGTTTTTGCAAAGTACAAAAACAAATGACATTAAAGTAGAAGAAAGGACTATTTATAAAAACGTGTTGTTGTAGGTGTTGCCATTTCACACAGACCGCAGTGTAATTATTTCCATTAATGCAATTCATTTCATTCAGTTTCATTATTGCAATTAATAAAATAACAACCTGTAGGTTTGCCCTGCCTGAGCAGAAACATGTGCCTCCTTGTTTGTGATGCATATCCTGTCGGCATCCGTCTGACCTTGTGAACTCACAGATGTTGTCCCTCTGTTGCCCATGTGTGTTTGTTTCTTAATTCTTATGTCCATGCCTGTAAAGTGTCTTATGACTCCTGTATAACACATGTCCACTCTCTTGCTGTAGCTTTGCCTTTGGCTCACTGATCTCAGCTGTGGATCCCGTGGCTACCATCGCCATCTTTAACGCCCTAAATGTAGACCCGGTCCTCCAAATGCTGGTGTTTGGTGAGAGCATCCTCAATGACGCCGTCTCCATTGTCCTCACAAAGTAAGAGTCTCTATCTACTTCCTCTGGGTTTAGTTATTCTACGGGGTGTAACATGTTTGCCCTTGCATGATATTTACACAGTTTTTCTCAGCAACGCATACTATTAAAAAGAACAGTTTACTTTGTTGTACCCAACCCCTTAAGTTCCCAATGCAATACATTAAAAATTATTTGCTTTGATGGAGGAACCACCCCACACACGCACACGCACACGCACACAAACATTGACACACTTGTTCCTCTGTCAGCTGAGGTGCAGTGAGGCATATTCCAACATTTTAACCCCACCTTCTTTTGCTGATGACAGGAGTTGAGATGAGAAAAGAACCAGTGACCTATTTAATCTCCAAAGTTTACAAATGCAGAGAATATGATCTGACTTATCTTCACAGATGAGGATTGTTGTTGGAATGCTTCCACGGGATCGGTTTAATACCAGAAGCCTCCAGTAAAGATGGAAACAAATGTCCCTTTGCTGCCCGTATGTTTTATTGTCAGGAAACTTTCAGTCATCATAGGAGACAATGTAGTGTATCACTCTCTCAGAATTGTTTATAAAGATTGTTCTGCGTCGACAAAATAGGGGTCGCAATCGACAACATTCTTAACCTTGTCAGACAAGTTTGACAGAAGCAGACTGGTGGCAGGACTCTTGTGTGCCTGCATCACTGCGATCCTTACTGCTCACTCTGTACTCACTATATAGTTGCCTTATCTCCATTACCCACAGTCAGCTAAATGTGCAAAGTGATCTCAAGTGTCTGTATTCCCGCATTGGAGTAAATGACTGCATGAATAATGGAAAGTCTGCACAGCCTTGGCAATTTGCTTGGTGTTCACACCTCGCAGACTGGTTTTATTCGAAGCTACTTAACAATTTGCCCTAGTCATTTATAGGAGCCACGCAGCTAATGCCTTTGTTTGGGAGCTTGTTCATAAGCATTACAATCAGATTATCGTGTTGCCTGTTTGTTTGTCTGTATAAATGATATTATAAAAAACATTGTACTGCATAATTTAATAGATTGTCTGCAGAATAACCATAACACACACATCCACAATGTTTTTCTTTTAGGATGAAAACATGATGGTAAATCATTTCCACCCAATTAAGTTAGAGTACAAAGAATAAACTTGATAGATAGCTTTAACTGCTAAGAAACATAATAAAGATGTAAAGTTATTGTTGAGTAGAAATGTGTCTACATGGTCCCTAAATTCACTTTACCTTTGAAAATATATGTTTCACGTTCTAAAAAGAAATGACTCAGCTAATATACAATGCCGTGTATTGCAACATTCCCCAATCATTTCTTTGTGTCACTCTTCCTGTTGAATCACGTTGTTAATATAGTCAACCTCTGTTTACCAAACAGGATTTTGATAAAGGATTAAACGTTCTGCAGAAACTCTGATCTCATGCACAATTTCTCATACTTGTGAGTTTTTAGTATTCAATCGTGGAGTTATTCTGCCCTCTAGGGTCAGAAAGAGGTATCACACCTCAGGATTTTATACTGATATTGTGGCTTGAGTTGAATTTTTTCACTTTTGTCTTTCAGCACGGCGGAGGGCTTTACCCGCTCAGACAACTCCACAGTAACAGGCTGGGAGACTTTCTTACAAGCGTTGGGTTATTTCCTTAAAATGTTCTTTGGTTCTGCTGCTCTGGGAACCCTCACTGGACTCATCTCGGCTATTGTATCCTTACTCTTTTAGTGTATTTGTCTTGTGTATGTGTTGAACTCTGTCTTATTGTTCATCTTGTTTAAATTCCTTAACCTACTGATTAGTTTTTAAAACACTTCGATCTGAGGAAGACTCCTTCGCTGGAGTTTGGTATGATGATAATCTTTGCGTACCTTCCCTATGGACTGGCAGAAGGCATCAAACTGTCTGGTGGGTGTCTCATACTCCTCAATGCATGCTAAAGATTCTTACATGTGACTTTATGCAACTATCTTAAATGACAATCTTTCTCTCCACCTACAGGAATAATGTCCATCCTGTTTGCGGGAATCGTGATGTCTCACTACACCCATCACAACTTGTCTCCTGTCACCCAGATCCTCATGCAGCAGACACTGCGCACAATGGCCTTCATGTGTGGTCAGTGAATTTAGTCCTTTCCCTACTTCCCCTTTGTTTTCATTTTACAATAAATACTCACCACTATGCCAAATGTATTCTCTTTCCAGAAACATGTGTGTTTGCCTTCCTGGGTCTCTCCATCTTCAGCTTCCCTCATAAATTTGAAATATCCTTCGTCATCTGGTGCATAGTAAGTGCCCTTTCCTTTTCAAAACATTATTTGAATGCTGTTGTTGTTTCACTCCTGGTGATCATCCGCATGGTGTCAGTGTGACAGCTGTTGTTCTCTCTCTAGGTCCTGGTTCTTTTAGGCCGAGCAATAAACATCTTCCCTCTGTCCTTCCTGCTCAACTTCTTCAGAGATCACAAGATCACTCCCAAAATGATGTTCATCATGTGGTTCAGTGGTGAGATGACCCTTTTGTCTAACCTGTCACAAAAACAACCAACAACAACAAATCTTAGTTTAATTAAAACATTGCCCAATAATTAATTTTCATAACAACTTTGAAATATACCCTTCAGAATTCCCTTATTATAAGCATCTGAGGCTTCTGCTTTAAGGAATGGGATGAAAATGGGAAGAAAATAATCAAACCCTGTGAACGGAAAGCTTTGATGTAGGCTTTTTTTTTTTTCTTTCATCATATTGCTTTTTTCCAGAATAACTTACCTACATCTGATTGGTTTTTCTAAGTTATAACTTATGGGGCAATACAGTATACCTCTAGTGAGGGGCCAATCCTTTCGTATATTTTTTTGTATGTGGCCGTCAGTGAAAAATGTTTGGACACCCCTGATCTACAGCTAAGTAGTTTAAAGATAAAACCATTAGTTTTTTGTGTCATTTAGCATGCACCATTTCTGTTATTCCAGCTTCTCAAACAATGAATATTTCCTGCTTTCTTTGTCAAATGAGTACACAAACTCTCTCATCATGAGACATTGATAAAATGGGCATTTGTCACTATTTTTGACCATGTATCAACAAAACAATTAACCAATCAATAGAAGTAAGAATCAGTTAATAAATAATGACACTAATAGCTATTTGCAGCTTTACATATTTACAAAAAACAGTGACGTACGTGTTCTCATAGTCCTGTTCTTCTGCTTTGTCCTGTTCCGGTAGGTTTGCGAGGTGCTATCCCTTATGCCTTGAGCCTCCATCTGGGCCTGGAGCCAATTGAGAAACGGCAGCTTATTGGCACCACCACCATCATCATCGTTCTCTTCACCATCCTCCTCATGGGGGGCGGGACCATGCCACTCATTCGCCTCATGGACATTGAGGAAAGCCAGTCGCGGCGTAAGAACAAGAAAGACATTAATCTCAGCAAGACGAAGAAGATGGTAAATGATGAAAGTCATATGTTTCGCTATAACAGTCTGTACACACAGTTTGTTGGCTGCTTTGCCTTCTACAACCAGACCCTTATGTTCTTTTCAGAGGGGGAAACATCAAAGGTCTAACTGTAAAACTCTTATCTCAGAGTTTTAAACTTAGTCACAGCAAAACTCAGACAAGCATCAATAAGCCCTAACGACTCTCATTAATACAATTTCTCAGACACACCATACAATTGGGTATATTATATTTGACTCTATAGGCTCAAACTCTTGACATAAGGTCTCTTTTTAAAGTACATCTTGCATTTGAGTTGATTAGTGGCATGTGGTGGTGTGTTTGCATGACCTGGGTGTACAGAATGTACAGTATTTGATGTCTTCCAAAGCTTAGTGTTATTCCCAGGCTACCGGGAATTAGATCTATCAGCCCTCTGATTTTCCTTTCAGCTCTCAATCTATCTTTGATGTTATTCGCTCTCTTTGCTCCTTCAGCTCTTTCCCCCTCATCTCTGGTCCTTCAGTGTGTGATCTCAACTCCATCACCCTCCCCACTCCTCTGTCCTTTGGACTTACTCCTGCAGTGGACTTCCTCCCCTACATCTCTTTTACCCCTGCCTAATTTGTTGGCCACTCTCCTTTTACTCCCCTCTATCTTTTTTTATTAGTCTGACTTTCTCTATCTTCCATATTTCTCTCCAGGGTAATACCATTGAATCAGAGCACCTATCTGAATTGACAGAGGAGGAGTATGAGGCACACATCTACCAGAGACAAGATCTGAAGGGCTTTATGTGGCTTGATGCTAAATACCTTAACCCCTTCTTCACTCGAAGGCTCACTCAAGAGGTAAGTGAGAGAAAGAGAGATACAGCCATCCTCTAAGTCCCTTTCCTAAACATATATTAGTATTTCCAATAATGGTTTTCTTTCAGTCCTTTAAGTTTGACCTCTCGTAAACAGAAATGCTTCACCACATGTTCGAACTACCAATTTGTCGAAGCTCATGTTTTTGAGCTTTATAGACTTTGACAGCTGGTGATTCAGTTTGTTTCTAGATTTCAAAGCCCTACAGGGTTAGTTAAGTGCCTGTGGCCCTTGGGAAGGCAATCAACGACTACATAGCTGCGAGTATGTTTTGCACCCTGCACCTATTTTTACCTCCTGACTGATCACTGTCTCCAACCAAAATATCATGTCTGGGAGATGTAATATCCTGAGTGACGATTTCTGTTTATGATGCCTCCCTGTAATTTAAAAAGACACATTTTCTGACCATATCGCATAGACTATATCAGTTAGCTGTTGAAACATGCAAACACATTTCATATACTTTACCTCCTTCACAATAAAAGCATTGTGCATCATTCTGGTGAGAATAAAGTTGTGTGTAATTTGCTGGAGGCCAAGTAATATATACTTCACCTCAGGTAATTTGCTATAATCTTCAAAAGTCACTTAGAAAATTATGAAATGGTGATTATCAAACCTCTGCTGAATTATACATACTGGATACCATTGGTAATTAGTTTAATATAGTAACATTGTGTTACATAAATTGCAATTAAGATTCACTGTTTCTAATTTCTCAAAAGTGCAAAATTATGCCGTTTTTCAAGAAGAAAAATTTTGAATTTTCCAAAATACCTGAAAAGGATATTTAATGTTGAATCATACCTCTCAAAATACAAAAACCCCTGACATTTAAGAGCTTCACCATATGTAGTGTGTTTAAGGGCTCTGTGTGTAATGTGTGTCTCACAGGACCTGTTACATGGCCGAATCCAGATGAAGACACTGACCAACAAGTGGTACGAAGAAGTTCGCCAGGGACCCTCAGGATCTGAGGATGATGATGACGAAGCTGAACTTCTGTGAACGGAACAAACATTTTCCGTATGCTGCACGTCTTTAGTGCGCAGTGGTTTTGGAATGTGTCAAATTCCAGTGGGGTTCCTATAAAACTGGAATCGTAAATTGTAACACTGGAAGCAAAAAAAAGACTTATCTGTGAAATGATGTTTCTCCTATAAATGCCATATTGTTATTTGCTAAACCAACACAGGAAGTTTGGTTGATTTCTTTCCCAGATGCTTCTTTACAACGCTAAGGTCTGAAAGTAATATTGGAGGAAAGCCAAGAGGGAATTTCTCTATGTAAAGCAATACTGAAGCACCTTTTCGCTTTGTTTTGTTCTCCACTTTTGTATTGCTCTGATCAAAACAGATCAGGTTTGCAGGAAGTGTAACTGTGTGTCAGCAGAAGGATGCATCATAATGTTGCTACAGGCTCCATTTTAAAAGTATGATTTGGAATAGGCCACAGGTTGCAGCTTTGAATGGCTTCCTATTGAACTTGATTTAATTCTCTCCGGCTTTCTACATTTGTATGCATTAATGAATCTGACTGAGCCCATACATACGCATATAATGACGAATACAAAAAAAAGAAGCAGCAGTGAAGCTGAGCTACCACTACAGCCTCCAGTAACACAGCAAATTAAGAGAAATACAGGAGGGAGTTAAAACTAATGAAAATAATCATTTTAAAAACATTAAATACCTCGTTTACGGGACAATAATTATGCTCAAGGATTTTGCTTTCATTTGAAATTTTGGATACAGTTTGCCTTCCCTAAATCAGGTTTTCTGTGCTTTTTTCAGTCTCTTCTGTGGCTCTTTCCACAAAATGTGTATGTTATGAAATGCTGCTTTTGTGATTGTTCACTATGGCTTCCTAATGGATGTGTGGGTAACTGGGAATAATAGCTTGTGAATGTGAATTATTTTATATTTATTTATCAGATATTTATGTGTTGTTTGTGGGCCAAAAACCTTTTTACTAGCTCTATGAGCACTGCAGAATTAATAAGAAAACATATTAAATAAAAACATATCCTTAATGTTGGATCAATTGTCTTTTGTGAAAATGTATTTTACCAATTCCACCCTTTTGAGATATTCAGTTTGACTTTTTAAGAAGGTTTTTAAACCAATAGAGACTATATTGTTATACATTTGATTTATAAACCTTCGTTAATTTTTAGGAGTACACTGAATAACAATGGGGAACTGCAATTTACCACAGTCTACTGCAAATCACGTCTACTTTTCATAAGTGTTTAGATAGATATATCAAAGTCAGCCAACCTCAAATTGGATTTTGTCCATGAAAGCACTTTTCTTTATTAAAAAGATTAAATGGAAAAAATACCACAACCTAAATTACCTCATATAACAAGATACTTCATAAAAAGAGCTTAATGCTGTCTTAATTCGATCATAACAGCTCGTGTAAGTTTAATACTCATGACTCTGATTACTAGCAGATCATTAGAACAAGACTTCCATATTTCAACGTGCGTTTCAGTGATTGTGTCATTATGCCACTAGGGTTCTAACTCATCCTATAAGCCCCATGTGTTAAAAGGTCAGAACTTTGCAAATTGGGAGATTATAATGAATAAGACAGAAAGCCAGAGGAGTCCATAGAGTAATTCAATTCAGAAGGTTAATGTGTGGCCATGCTGCAGAAAATATCCTGTAAAGCTCACTTGTTCAACCCTAAGAAACACAGGCTGACATAACCTTGACACGTTTTGTGGGATCTCAGGTTGCGTATTGATAAGGAGGTGACAGTGATGAATTTATAAAAGAAACTCAGGGTAACTCTGCAAGGTGGGAGGTTAATGTAGTCATTTGCATACATTGATTTGATCAGATAATTAGCAAAATTCAGTTAGTGGGTTTGCTGATTTAAAAAACATTGTTATCAAGAGTTACCCACAGAAAGTGTCATATATTGCTAACACTAACCAATCAAAAAAAAAAACATAGGGTACAGCTGACTTTCAAAGAATACAGACGCCAGTACTAATGTGTATATTATATATGATATTGTATATTTATAATATGTATGTAATTCTCTGATTTATATGAATTTGTCTGGTAATAAAGTTTTTGTAATAAGTATGTGCAGCCAGCAGAGGGGGTCTTAATCCAAAACATTGGTCCATGAAAGATTAATAGTCCAACACAGTAGGTGATTATTACCCAGTTATACCTACTGAATCATCCACTGTGTATTATATACAACCCAACTGGTTTAAATGCAAGTATACAAAATAATAAAAGGGCCCAAACCCAATGTGTTGATAGACACTGAGCATGTTAAACTCAGCCTTTATTCGATCCTATCTTTAAGCAAAGCCACTCAATTCTCGTTAAATGTACACCATGTGACACCCAGATGTCATTTTACCTTTTTTCCTAAGTCCAGTTTGCCTCTCTGGAGTTTCTAACGAGATAGACATTTAATAGTAATAATTAATTTGAGAATAATACTTCTTCAACGATCAATTGTTTATCGTCCTTCTGGAAACCTTTGCATGTTGTACTGTGATGGCTTGTCAAAATAAATATGTGGGTAACCGGCAAGCAGCTGGCTTTGGTGTTCCTGTGTCGAGCCTCCATATAAGGTTTCCATTGTACCTATACAATAGAAATGTATTGATATGTCATTATGTTTATGGGAACATGTAAATCTTGTAATTCCTCTCTGCCTTAAATCTGGTTCCAGGATATATCCACTATTCTTCACCTGAGCCTAGGATGTATCATAACTCAACGTATCATTGTGTGTTTTGCAACTTACAATATCTTTTTAGATCTTAGATGATGGTAGATTAGGAAGCACACAGTTAATGAATCCAGACAGATCCGCTGTCAAATAACACATGAAATATGGATATAATAAATGAGAGAATGTAATTACCATCCTGGTTTACACAGGTGTTGAATTAATATCTAGCACTGGCACTCAGAGCTTTTGAGCATACGCATGTCCTTGTGCATGCATGATAATGTGCATGTGTGTTGCAGTTAATATCATTCATGTGGACTGCAACAAGGGAATTCCCTGAATAACTGCCTTTTATCAGATGAAATCCTCTGTGAAAGCTTTTGTTCATTAGACTGAAGACTCTCTGCCCTCTGTGATATCATAAATTTAAAAAGTCATTGTAGAGTATATCAGAAGAGTTCATACGTTATGTTGCGATACACCATGTTTATGTAGCCTATATATTTATGTTTTCCTCAAAATCTTGGTGTAGTAGGTCATACAAAACGCAAAAACAATTATGTATAGTATCATAGGTCATATTGTTTTTAAAGACATAGTATCATATACCATTAAAAATGTAAAGAACTTCAGAGTGCAGAATGTCATAAATACATTTATGCAAATATCATAGTATAGTTTCATAAAAAATGTATGAAATACTGTACGTAAGGTACAGTAATCATCAAATTACAAAACAAATCAAAGATAATTATGTCATTAATATTGTAAAACCCATCATAGTATAGCATGTCATAAAACAGTAAGAAAATGTCATATTTTTTTACAATATCATAGCATAGCATGACATATTGCAAAAAAAAGCATTCTCTCTACTACACTATATTTATCTCGCACACGTGATCTGCAGAATAATTTAATTGAGAGACTGGTAAAGAGGATACACTCTAATGTAATGAAAAAGTTATATTGATGAACTGATTAAAGGATTATCTTAATTTGTTGGCCTTTTTTCTATCGCTTAAAGCATGTTTGACCTAATTAACGTTTCTTTATGACCCTCATTTGAATCACTGTTATACTGCAATACTTTTCCATTTTATTTATTCAAATCACAAAAACTGATGGCCTTTACTGCGGTAGTTCTGCACCTCAACCGTACAAACTCTTGAGAAAAGAAACCCTTTATAATGAACAATACCTTGTAAGACTCTCGGTTCAGTGTCATTATCTAGCTGACAAATCCAGTAGAGAACTGAAACACATATATAAACTTAACTACAACTACAAAAGCAAGCAAACCGAATCAGTGTGGCGAGGCGACCTGCAAAGATTCAATCATGTTTTCGATCCTTTCTCTTTCTTTCTGTATGCTCACCTGAAAAGTAAACAGAGAAACGGAATAAGTGTTCCATTCAAGTTCTTTCTTTCTTCTTCACTCATTTGCTCACCTGTTTATACGTTAGTTTGGTTCATAACACACATTAAGTTAACCACTGTAACTGACTGTTTAGACAGAATAGGTATGCTTACAATAATGTTTGGGGGTGTATGGTAGTTTGTTTAAGGAATATATCAACAGTAAAAAATAAGGTAAATAACATTACAACTCAAACAAAAAAGAAAACAGAACTTAATAAGCATCAAGGTAGTAACATGTCGTGTTCAGACTTCATTTTGATTGACTTCAATAATTCTCTATGATCCATGACGACTATAACTGAATGAAGTTGGTAGTGTGTAAGCATTAATATCGGACTTTGTTAATCCAAAAATGTCTAATTCAGCGTTAACAGTCGGCTACATGTCTGTAGCCTTCAGGGCTATGTGAAATGTTTTTCTTACCATAAAAGCTTCTATTGAGGCTTCAGATGTATGGTGCAATGCTCTCTTTGTGCGAGAAAGCAAAGACATGTTTGGCTGCAGTTAAAATTCAGTTTTTAAAAGTCTTAATGGCAACAAATAAGAGTTGAAGCAAAACATTTAGTTTGATAGAAAGACGTTTAGAAGTTTGGAATTGATTACAAAGTCTGAAGGTAAACAATTGCAAGCAATGTTTCTTCAAGTTATTAATATATTTAACGTTATGAATGAAGCTTCTGTGTTACAAACTATTCTGCACAGCTCTCAAAAACACTATAGCAGCAGGGGATGTAGAGAGAGGGAGGCAATAGGAGAGAGGTCAAATTAAATCTGGCACAAGCTAAAATCCTGAAGAGCACTGACAGAAAGGGGTTATTTGGTGTTTAGGTCAAATATCAACCATGTGTCTCCAGAGTAGTAGCCACCAAATAACATATCAGTCAAATGACAGTGATGAACACGGGGGCAGCACAGGAGTATTCACATATTCGACGGTGTGTGTGTCTGAGTGAACCCGAGCTGAACTCAGAATGTCTGCAGACAGATGCAGGCAGTTATATATCTAGCGGGCAGCGGACACGGAGGAAGTAAAAAACTTTACTTTCTCAGATTTAAGTCCTATAGTTGCCATGGGAACTGACTTCAGGTCAGCAATATGTTTTCTGAGTGGGATCACAGGAGGATTTCACCACAATGTCTTGTTATGGGAGTTGTTTGGATCTGTTTTGCAGATGGTAACCTGTAGCTGTTTGAAGGTCAGTGAGATTTATAAAAATAAATGAAGCTCATTCTATTAGAGGAGCCCTCCACCTGGTCTCCTGCACATGACCCCCAAGTCTGTTATCTGCCTAAATTTTCACTGACAAAAGGTCAGTTGACTTACTTAAGGTTCTATGTTGATTTGTCATTAACGTCAACTGACCTGCGTAGGGGAAAACAGCACAAATTAATATTGTGGGGCCAAATTTAGCTTGACCGCAAAGAGCTCTGCTGAAAATGAGGTTGGATCCCAAAGTTTTAAGAACTATGAACTATGTGATATGGGAAAATACTGTATGAATAAAATGGTGCATGAAACATAATGAATTTTTCATCTTGATGTTGCTTCCTTATAAATCACTCTTGGGTTTCAATATATTTCACTTGAACAAGCTGATCAAAATATAGTATACTGAAATGCGGTGTGGAATAAGATGATTTACTGCTACTACTTAAAGGGAAATAGGAGGGGGGAACTGGATATTAAAGAGATCTTGGACTTCTTTTGGAATTGAGTTTGACTTACATCTGAAGCAATTATAAATGAGATAAAACCTGACTGTTACATCTTTTTTCTTTTGAATTTGTGCCTTCCAAAGTTATCAATTGAAAATGAGGGGGAGAGATATGTCAAAACAAAAACTTCTCACCTTTAGAGCAGAAATGACATCTCATTATACTGTGTCCCACAAAGGTTACAAAGCAAACTGAAGCAGGGCATTTCACTGGACTGTTAATCCTCACCACTGAGGTTTAGTAATATAACATATTATAGGGCAACCTAAACAGCAAAACCAACTGTCCCACTTTCAAAAGCTGGAGGGTTTTTTCTCTCAGTATTTAGGAGAGGAGAACTATAGCCTGAAAGAGCAGACACGTGAAAATATTTTGCTTACAGGAAAGGACAAAATTCAGTTTTTTCTACACTGAGAAAGGGGTGTTGGCAGTGACTGAGAGGTATTGAAATATGTGCTGTGTTGGGCTACGAGACACATAGTGACTGATTGTGTATTTGTCTTTCTCAAATACAGTTATGGCCCGATTTATACCACTTAGTGGAAGGGTATTGCTTGGGCCAAAATTACTCATTTTTAGAGTTGCTCAGAATCACAGGATTACTCAGTAATCACAGCTATAGAGGTATGGAGGAGTGCTGCGGAGAACAGAGTGAACGCCCTGAGAGGATCTGCAGGGGGGCTTGCTTCACAGTAGGGAAACTGGGATGACCAAAGTAGAACCCCTGTGTTGATCTATTGGAAATGAAGTGTCTGAATATTTTCAGCAAGGGATTTAGGTTATATCAGATCACAGCTTTACAGTAGCCTAAGGCTACAGGTTCAACAGCATGAAAAGGCCCAATTTCAATGCATTAAGAATATGTAATGTACTGTCTGACAGCAGCAATGTCATCACTTTTACCTTTGCTGCTTGGAGCACACTTACTTTCATTGCTCATAGAATCCAATTGATATTTAAATAATGAAGTGAAATCCCTATTTTAAACCATTATGTATTCAGAATATGTTTTCAGAAAGTAAACCTTTGGGCTTAATGATGTGAAGGTCTGAAGGCAGGAAAAACAGTTTGTGTTCCTGTGTTAACAGATAATGCATTTAGTTATTAACAAGTTTAATCAGTTAGTGACTGGCTAGCTCCCCACTGCCTTTTCTACCAGTTCCATATGGGTGTTTATTACAGAAACAGAAACTACAACAACAGCAGTACTTCACATGTACGTATAAGCGTCAGGTGAATGATTATGACATTAATGAATTTGTCACTAAGACATATGCTTAAAAAATTACACCTAGATCGATAACCAGGATAAATGATTGTTCATCTCTCTTTTGCACCAGATATTGGTCAATATGGTAGGTATCCCACCATGCATTGTAAAGCTAAACAATTGCTCCACATACACAATGGATGGTAGCTATAATTGTTATTATTCATATTGTCTCGGTTTTTTATCAGATCAGTCAAACGTAGCACCTTAAGTGGTAGAATAAACTACTAGTTCACTAGTCACGGAAACAAGACAAACTAAATTATACTTTTTTTTACTTACACTTCCTGGGAATGCTTTGAAGGGAGTTCAAGATAGACGTGAAACCCACACAAGCCTTAATATGTCTGTGCCATAAGTCATTATTTCTCCCCAAAATGAAGCCCTCTGGACACTGATCTGTTAAGTGGGAGGTTTCTTCATATCTCACTTCTCTCATTGCCAAAGCTCTTAGGCTGTTGAATTTATGTTCATTCTAAGATATGGAATGTTTTAAGACTTTATATTTTGCACATGTGCTTGTGTGCCCACTTGATAAACTGATACCTGAGAGAGAGAGAGAAAATATGGAGTGGATGTGAGTGGGTTGAAAGGACCACTCGGCAGAAAGAGACATCAAGTCAATGGTGGCAATGAGAGCCATCAGTAGTACAGACTGATGATTAACGCTTTGGTGGCAATTAGATGATGGGATAAAGAGGCTTGGTGTTTAACCTCATTGACATTTCATTGGACATCCATCCATCAATAGATGCTCCCGGTGTCTTGCGTACTGAATTGAAACACAAATAGTTCCCCTTCACCCAAAATCACTAATGCTATATATAACTTTTATTAGCCTGGGGCAAAACATAACTCTTCTAGCCGATCCTTAGAGTTATAAAGTATAGGCCATATCCCTTGATGGCGCAAAAACAAGGCTAAGACTCTGTAACCAAGCTGTTGTGATGTTGTTCTTTGAGACAAAAGCTACCATAATCATGCTTATATCTCAGAATGACAATGTTAACATGGTGACGCAAAGCCTGCAGTCCAAAGGTTAGCATGCCTACACAATTTGAGATAACACTAAAACAAAATTCAATTAATGGGAATGTCCTTAATTTTGCATGTATCTGGTCACAAAATAATGGACACATTGAAGTTTAAACCTAATTGTGGCACTACATGAGTCATGAGTTACAATTCAATATGAGAGGGACATGAATGTATGCACCAAATTAAAGGCAATCTATCCAATGGCTGTGGACTCGAAAGTACAATGTCAAGTGATTCTTGAAAAAAGAATCAGGGGATCGACAACATCATTGTAATGTATCTTCTGAGCACATATCAAATTAACAAAAAATGTTCAGATTTTTTTGCATAATGTGGTGTGATCCTTAGGCTAGTAGTAATATTAATAGACAGACATTGTAGCTGGAGATCTTCCAACCACCTGGTGAATCAACATCAGAATGGAATAATGAATACATTATGACAGTACATTATTTTGGCGGTCAATAAAGCAATTAACTTTAACATTTAGTATTTACAGAAAATGTTTCAACAGCTTAAAATGTGTTTCTTTCTGTTCACTGGCTCTGGTGTACAACAAATCACAACAGTCTCATGCATATTTTGTAATCACAGAGTAAGGCGCTTCCCTTTGTCCACAGTAAATGTATTGCATTAAATCTGTTAACAATGTAATGGTTAAGAAATATGACAGATACAAAACTACTTGCCACAGGAGAGGCAAACACATACTCTAATATCTACAATATAGACAAACAAAAAACACTCATCATAAGTTCTCAATTTTAAAATCCAGTTGCCACCTTATCTCTAGCCCACATTGGTTATTCCGTATTGTGTCTATAAGCATTGAGCGTATGGTAGGCATTGATCTAGCAGGAATTTCATCCATGGTTGGCATGCACAGTCGTTCCTTAGGTCAGTGGCATATCAATAGCTATAAGCTGCAAAGCTTACATAAATATAGCAGCACAATTTTAACAACTTCCTGTGGGCGCCTTGAGCACAGTCACACATACAAATACATTTACATTACATGTTAAACTTTTATTACCCCTGACATCACAATGCTGGGGATTGAATGTCATCCTTCATTTCAACAGCACAACAGAATGTGTCGGTACTGGAATGTAAATAAATGAGGAGAGATGTGCAATCTTGACTATTTCATGGAACCGTGTCCTAGCTGAATATTGAAAATATCCTCAGACAAGCATCCGGTGTAACCTTGGAAATAGCATCATCAACACATTTCCCTTACTCTCCACGACTATAGCATACAAACATGTCAAGGCTGCCACACTGATAGCCAGCTAAGCCAATCTGTCACTAAACTGATGTACTGTATATTGTAGCACATTTATACTCCTTCAGTGAGCATAGAGCATGTAAGTCATTGATTGGGCAGCAATTTTATTTCTGGATCTGCATGGTTCCTAAGGTCAGTGACCCCTATCTAGGGCTGTAAGCTGCAAAGCTCCCATGGTTGCTGATATAGAAAGCAGCACGGTTTGAGCAACTTCCTTTGCGTGGTTGAGGACAGACGTGTAAGCACGCATACTAACAAATTTACAGTACATGTTAAACTTTCATTACCCATGACATGATAATTCTGGGGATTACTTGTCAACATTCAAAGAGCACAAATGCAGTATTTAGCATTACTGGAATGTAAATAAATTACATTTTTTTAAGAACTCTGTCCCAGCGGCTACATTTTTAAAATGTCCTTGGGCATGCAACAAGGATGGTAAAGTAACCTTGAAACTGCATCATCAACAGATTGACCTAACACAATGACAAAGTGCTATTGTGTGCATCACAGGAGTGCTGTTTGAGTCAGTAGGAGGCAGAGGTGGTGAATACATGAATATGAAGAGTGACAAAATGAAGAAAAACGAAATGAGACTAACAGTGAGGAACCGAAAGAGGATGTGTACAATGACACATTGAAGATTGAGGTGTGTAAAAATTGCTAAGTCTTTTCCCTGGAAGCTGTGTTGGTTTTGACATAAAATCTCATAATGTTAATACATATGTTGACATTTAATGCAATGTATGTTTCAACCTTAAGTTTAGTATCTAACAGATTCCTCATATTTGTAAGTGTGTTTTTATTTTTGTGCTGTATATTTTTATAACAATATTCGTAAAAAATATACAAAGTCCAAATTCCACATTGATTTGGAGTCACTGGGTCACATGAGATTGTGGCTTTTGAAAAAAAATCACAACCTCCTCATTAAAAAATGCCTAACCTTTATCTTCATATCGACTCACTTGACTAAAATCCAAGAGGTGTATTTCATTTGTCCTGTGGGTAAAACAATGTTGCATTGATCATGTCATTAGGTCACACGGTATGGAAGCTATTCAAAAGATCCAATATTTTTTTCATAAAATCATTACGAAATATTAGTTTTAAAAAATAATATTAAAATTCATACCGCTTCATCGTTATTGTGAAAGCTAGCAAATGGCACACCCAAGTTAACTAACGGGAAGTGCGGTGATTTTAGACAGGTCCTTCAAGATCTACCCCTGACACTTTACAAGCCTGTGCTGAGTGGAGAACCCTGATGACTACTCAGATAGAGTGAGCTGTAAATAAATAAAGTGAAAAATGACACCGTGCCGCTGGATTGCCAATGACACGCTCCACACCTCTCCAAGAAGCTCAATAGCTATTCACCATGGTCCTGATCTGGCTGTGAGTTGATAGCACAATTTGCAAAGACTTCACTTAATATCGTAATGCACAGTGTGTGTTAAATATGTGATAAATCTTTGGTTTTCTGTGTTTTAGTTGAAGTGGTCTTCTTGGTACTGGAGCTGTTCAATATAACATGTGCAAATAGTAAAGAGGGGTCATGATGTACAGTAGGTGTGTTGATGTAAGGATCTGTGGTTCGACTGCAGATATCTTATTAGCATGACGTGTGTACTGACAACACTTGTGGCCTGTTAACGGATTAGTTTAATTTACGTTTTCCATACTGAACGCATTTTCTGAGCTTGTCGGGGCCACATGGTCACAACTGCAAACCAAGGATGTCAGTATCCCCACATCCGTTAAATTATAAATACGATTTTATATTCCATTCCCACAACAAACACAACAGATTACAGCTACTTTAATCACTGTATGCGTGACATAATTGTTGCAAGAGCTGTAAGTCACAAAAACCAATTGTCTTTAATAAGAATGATTCACTCTTACTTTGTTCAATGTTTTATATAGCCTAACCTGGCAAACGCTCTGTCATTTTGTCTTCCTTCAGGGGAACAATTATTGAAAAACTATAGCTGGTATCTGTGGCTTGTTGAGCTGTACATTTAAATCAGAAATATTGCACCATCCTTTATCACCATCGAAGTGTTATTCATTATGTAGTACTGTGACAAATCCTAGCTTGCTCAAAAGAAAAATGCAATTACTTTATATTAATGCATATGGGAAGAAATATATCACCACCGAAATTGAAATAACGTTAAGTGATTGTCTGAATGACAAAAAAAAAAAAGTGAATCAATTCTATTCAAGCCTGTCAATGCTCATTGAAACCCCTGCTTTTCAATGGACAGCTAGGAGAAATGTGTATCTGCATCTGGGGGACAACACATATTTCTTCCTCCATTTTATGAGCAGGTAATTGAATATAAATCCAGACACTTAGCCTTTTCTATATAATAAATTGAAACGAAAATGTACTTCACATTCCTCACTCCTTCAGTTGTGGGATTGCTTTTTTTGTTATCTTGCACTCACAAAAATAAATGAGAAGAACGGGTATAAAGTGTAAGCACAAGTCTGTAGGGGAGTGGAGATCATGATTTATAACTTTGTTTTTGGAAATTGGATAATCTGCTCAATTTTAAACATAAAGGCTGAAAGAAAGGTTCTGAATAATATTCGGGACTAACTGATGTGTTTACCGTAACTAAGAAGAGAAGGTGTGGTGTGTAATCAATACTGGTGCTACAGTCTATGAGTAGTGATGCTTTTGTATTGAATAAAGAAACAAGGCTGTAGCTTCAATGTGTAGGCTGCTGGCCACAGTTTGAATATCCTGGAAAGGTTCAGGATGTTGACAGCCCTTTTCTGCTCAAGGTTGTCTCAATTTCCATATATTTTTATTTAAGTGGTAGGATTTCATTTCACGGTAAGAATTATGAAAAAATTGGGAAGATATTTGTTGCAAAGGAGGATAAAAGCTACACATATATTTAACATTGCAAAACAACATCGTTTCCTGAAAATCTACACTGCACAAAAAATGTTCAAAGTAAATGATGCATAAAGACAGCTTGAACGCATTCATACATAGCAAAACAGTGCAATAAATTACCAGCAGATTCGTTAGATTATGGCAGATTTGAAAGCGTTCCAACAACACTTATCACAGCCCTCAAGTGCATTATGCTTTTGTCATCTCTTATTTAATGCAGCTCTAAAATGTGTCTGCCAGACTGTCTTCGTCTTTTTACATTTCTTGACAGACACTGTATTATTACTGTTTTCGGGAAAGACAAACCACAACAGTTTGGGGCTACCAGTGATTTCAAAACAAGGCCTTTTTTAAATAAAGGAAAAGGATTATCTGTAACAATTGGTATAGCTTCAGGCTCATATGTGCATGAATTCAGATTGTCCTACACAGGGCTTATTATATTTGGAGGTTGTCACTTGTAACACAGAAATCAGTGTGGCTGTTTACTCCCTTATCTCTGGATCAATAAAGCAGGAAGAGGAGAGGATGGGTGGAGGGGGTGTTATTGGTGTCAGTTATTCTGCAGGGACTTGCCCTTGAACATAAACACCCCCTGCATTCCTAACAAACAGCACCCCAAAAGCAGGAGGGAAATTATAATTGACCATAAGTGCAGGGTACTGGCAGGCTTAAGAAACATGAGGTGTGATGTGACTCACAATGAGGTTTAGATACAAAGAAAGTCCCTCTATACTGTTAGATCTCACTTTATGCATGTGTTGCAAGGACATTTTTGAACAGCATCAATTTACAGGTACACCACCTGGGGAAATATTGGGTAGGAAAAAAAAAGATTGCTACCACAGCCCAGCCTCAATAAGATGGACAAAAAGGTCCACATGGGAGAAAATCAATTCAAACAATGAAATGAAAATCCAACCAAAATAGGAGATATTATAGTGAGAGAGAAAGAGAGAGAGACGAGATGAGATGAGAATTGGATTTGAGAAGCCAGCCTAAATAACTGGGTAAGACATCAGGTTAGCTCTACTATTTCTACCTGCAGGCAACTTGCAAGTGTTAGGAACACAGACAGGAGGAGGTCATGTCACATTGCTCATACATTACAAGGTTATGTTACGTGCAGGTCACTAAGTAATGACAATATATGTAGACAAGGAGGCTTTGTCTGCATAAACGCTTCACCTGACACATATTGGAAAAGGCTGCTGAGATTCATGGCTGCATCGTGTTTTAACTTACTGATTGTTTTAATAGGCCTGCTTGAGAATTATCACACTGTAACTAATGGATTCCAGTTTTGGTTTTAGTATGCTATGGTGTGCTCACAGCAGGTACGTACATCACAATAACGCAAATGTAATAGTCTATACCATCACTATGCAAAGTTTACTAATATTTGTTTCCAATGTGATATTTGGTCAAAAGAAACAGAAAATCAATAATAAACTAAGTTATAAAAATCTAAAATCTCATAATTCCCTCTTTTTTATATTTCAGTAAAAGCATGTTCAAACAACAATATTCATTAAAGTTTCTCTCCAAATGCAAACCTTAAATGATTAGAGCTTAATGCTTCACTGCCACATCTTCTGCGTGTTGCAGGGAGAGTGTCACATTACTATTATACTATATCATGAAATTGATTAAATTCCAAGCTGAAACTGGAGGTGCACAAACACAGCTATGGGAAGAGAAAAATGACCTTATAAATGGTGAGACAAAATGGATCAAGATGAGGAAATGAATGAAGTATGACAACTGTGAAGGGAATAATAATTTGAACAAATATGTATAATAAGGATATAAGGATATTTAGATGGAGGAGGAAAATTAAAAAGACTAAGCAGAAGAAAGCGAAACAGGACATGAGATATACATAAAGAGGTATGCTGGAGTCACAGTACGCAGCACTATGTCTCTCAGTGTTAAATAACTAATGTAGCTAGTACTCATTTCACTTTTAATTACGGTAAGTAATGAGCAGGTTCCTCTGTCCTGGCGCCCTGCAGCACCACGCCTGTCAAGTCTTATACCCTAAGCTGACCTGTCTGTGTCGGCACTGGGACAGGGGGCATGCTACATGGCCTTGTACTACCCCTGGGACACCATGTAACATCTGCTCCCCACAGCTGTAGTCTCACTAAGACACAGTGGAAAATCTGGTTGGAATTGGGAATGTAGCTGTGTGCAGACAGTGACTTATCTGTCTCTGGACAAAAATATCCCATCTGACTGATCTGTGTTTATAGTTGTGTCACAAAGTCAGGACACAACCTGAGAAGTGCAAGAATGAAACATGTTTAAAGGCCTCAAGGCTTCTGGCTTTCAACAGCTGAATCTACAGTAGGCTACAACCGACTCCTCCTCCTGCTATTTATACTCTACAATCACTCCCTCACCACGAACAACAAACACTCCAGCTTTACAACAACCAGGAACACACCACTTTTACTTATCACATTGTCGTCACCGCTTATGGCAGGCTGCCTAAAAAGGCACTGACGTTTGACTGCGCTTCATATACTGATAATCCCCATAGAGCCATACTGTAGGTGTCACATGCGTAGAGCACACATGGCCACACATGAGAAATGTCTTTTTATATACGTTACTGAGGGGCATTCAGCATCATGTGCAGGACAGATATAGTCTCTCTCCTTAAATTAACCATGATGAACATTCCCCAGCTTTCTGGAGGTCTGAAGATAGAGAGGCCTCTTAATGATGCAGTGCACATATGCATGCCTGCAGGGATATGAATGGGCTCACATAAGGGCCATTATCTTTCTTACTTAATTGTCTGTACGAATTGAAAAGAGACCACAAGCACTACAGAATTAAAAGGAAGTCAAAAAATAACAAGCAGAACAATTTGTCACCACTGGAAACTCTCCTAAAGCTGGGATGTGTGTGTATGTGTGTTTTTGTGTGTTGCAAAGACTGATAAGAGTTGCTTAGACATGTCCTCTGGATGTCACAATACCCCGAGGGAGAAGGTGTCACAGAGGAGGATATCAGGCAGTACAAGGACTGCTCTGCTCTGTGATTACCCGCTCGTCTCCATGGATTCACTTCCATCCTCCTTTGTTTTATTCCTGTGCCCCAGTGCATTCATAGCATCAACTCATAGTATTTTTTATTCATATTTAGGACTACGTAATGTTTGAGATTTTCAATACCAGTTGCGATACTGAATACCAGGTACCAAAATTATACTTTTTGTTTATACCATACTTTGGGAAAAAATCTACATGTTTCAAGTATTTAGCCAGTCCCTCTACAAAGGCAGTTTGTCTGCAGGGATGAATTTTAGCACAAAAGCCTGTCTGACTTTCAGCTCCGTAATACACTGACAACCTGCCCAAGGTGTAAGCTGCTTCTCGCCAAATGTCAGCATCAACTGCTGACATTTGCCAGCACCAAGTTACGACCCTCTAGAAATAAGTGCTTATAGATAATGGATGTTTAAAATGTATGCCAGCAACAGAGTTGGTTGTAACGCGTTATAAAAGTAACGGAGTTACAGTAATGTATTACTTTTAGCTGTAATGCAGTGACATAACCCATATCTTCTGAAAAGTGGGTAATATCAACAATTCTCAGTAACGCAGTTTCAATATATTTTGACCCGAAATGATGTGGTGTTTTGTTTCTAAGAATTCACAAACATCGCAAGACATTCCGACACCAGAGAAATAATTTTTCAGGTAAAATAATAACTCAGTAAGCCTGTTTACTATTGGTTAAGACGGCTGCAGAAACAGATTCACAATGCAGAGCTGTATGCTCACAATGCAGAGCTGCAGGCTCACACTGCAGAGCTGCAGGCTCGGAGAAAGGAAAAGAAGGTATGCGCAGGCTGAAGCAACAGAAGGTAACTTTCTCTCGGTCTGCTGCTTGAACCCCGAGCAGTTCAGAGACTCGTGGCAGAGTGTTGAAGATCTGCAGCCTCTGCCCTCTGTGGAATCGCCGGCTTTTAGAAAGCTTGTCAGCCAAATCCCCGTTAACACACCAATGACAAGGTGAGCTAACGTTGCCATAGAGACTCGTTCATAGCAGGTCACAGGGCCGTGCAGAGGCTCCACCAACATGGTATTAATAACACACAGAGACGTCATGTTACCGGTATTATTCAGCCCACTTAAACGGAGCATACGTTTAATTTCAGCATACTGCCATAGATAGCTTTAATTAATGAGCTGCAATAAACTACATTTTAGCATTTAAAACCATACCATTGTGGTTATTTTTGGTGAAAGTAACTCAAAGTAACGCAAAAGTAGTGTCACGCATTATATTTCAGAGACAGTAATAATGTAATGTAACTTATTACTTTAAAAAGACAGTAATAAGTAATATGTACTGTATTACATTTTGGAAGTAACTTGCCCATCACTGGTCAGCAACTATGAGATGAATTGCCAGCAGATTTTGAAGATTTTCATGATGCACACGAGGAGGAACTTTGGTGATTTGTTTTTAGATAAAATGTCTTTAGTAGAGTCTTAAATGTAATTTGGAAAATGTATTTGAATGTCTCCCTCATGATGAATTGTAATAACTAGAGAAATCTTCACTCTCCAACTAGTATACTCATTAGGTCAAATAGTAATTTGGCCATTTTGGGGGGGAATTTGTAAAAACCAAGTAAAAATGAAAGCATTGCCATTAGCCTGTACTTTGTTTTGCGATAAATTGCAGATATTAAAATGCTAAGAAGCTGAATTAAGACGAAAATGATGACCATGGTGAACAATACAGCAGGGCTCTCTGTCATGAGTAGAGAAAATACATCACATCCATCAGAGAGCACTGAGAGCAAGTTTAACTGTAATGCAACCTGGATACATTAGTCACACATTTGTCAGCTCAATTCATAATGATATGTTAATCAAACTGAGATATTGGTTACTGCTATGGGTTGCTATGGACACATTTTGGATAGAAAAACCCATTAAGATTGGTACCTTGCCCTATCCATATTATTAATTTCAAACACACATATACTGTGAGCATACACACATCTCTACAGCCTGGAATCTTCCTCATCAGGCTACTGATTTCTCTTCTCTTCCTATTTGGCCTCAATGTGGGATGCAGTTGACTCTCTAATGTGGATAACAACACAGGGCTATTTTAAGTAACTCACAGCCTTGTCGCAGTCTAAGTCAGGAGGAGCACTAACCCCCCTCTCATCATGACTTCTGTTATGTTTTCCCCCTCTTTGTATTCTCTCCGATGAGGTTGTGATTATGTAAGTGTTCATGGACAAACTTATAGTGACATACACATACAGTATATGCCAAAAAGCACATTCTTACAGTCACATGCAGTCACACTAAAAAAGATGTACATCCACGTAAAGAAAATCGTAGACAATAATTGCTTTCTTTTTAATGTGTTAAGTTGTAGATAAATGTCTTCACTTTTAAACAAATACAATCTAATAAATATTACTATTGTTCAAATGCACTTTTTCTACTATCCTCTGTGGTGCATAATAATCTTCATATTTAATTATTATTTAGAATTACAAAATTACAGTAAAAGGTCAAAAGTATGATACTGTAAATTGTAATAAGGACAGCATTAAACCAAATTGAAACCTTCTATTTTGTACTCTTGTCAATGATTGAATTTTGACTGTTGGTCTAGGATTAAAGTCAAATGATCAGAGACCAAATGGGTTTAATAAGAAGAATAGGAGGACTTAAATCAGGCAAAAAAGCAGGGTGGTTAAAGTGATGTGAGGCAAGGACAGAAAGAGAAAGTATAAGGATAAATCTAGAGGTGCATGCTCTGATAAGCAAGACTGAGATGCAAACCTACGCCTGGTCATGGGTTATTTACCAAATAGGTCTTCTCCTCCCCAAACAGTAAACATTCCTCCTCACCTGACCCGACTAACCAGTAAAACTTTTTTTAAACCCCCCAAAGTCACTGTTATCTCCAAAATGCAACTTGAGACCTGCATAAAGCACAATGTCTATTATGTATAATGACACAATCTTCAGTTTTAAACTTCAAACACTCAATAATTCCTTTTCAAGTGCAATTCCACCTTTTTAGCAAACCAAAGCAGGAATACAATAGCAGAGGGATTTTAGCATGTATAATGGACGTATATTAGAAAACCACAACTTATATCAACTAGCAACATTTATCTGTCAACTGACATCAGTCTCTACAGTCACCATTTTAATTCAATTTAACAGCCTGGCAAGGGAAGACACTTCATCATTGGTATGCAGCAGTTCAATCTTCATTGAGAGAGACTTCATTTTTGTTTAAAGAACATTTATTGAAACATATGATAGAAATGTTAATAGTCTTTGGCGATTAGACTCCAATCCTGATATCGCATATCTTAAGGGGGAAATGCAGCCTTGAACATATAGGAAACTCCCCCGGGGTCCAGATACTGGTGGTGATGTTGAAGATCTGGATTTGATGAGGAGATGGGATGAAGAGGATGCTGAAGATCTGGATTTGATGAGGAGATGCGATGAAGAGGATGCTGAAGATCTGAATTTGATGAGGAGATGGCCGATGGATATGATGAATGGAGGTGGATGGGGTGGAGGCGGGCTGCAGCAAAACCACCTGAAATCACAGTTGACTGCAGGAGAGAGGAGAACGATTTTAAAGATTGACTGCAGCGCAATGATTGGCTGCTGGAGATTGAGGTGAAATGTAATTGGTTAAAGAGAACGCCCATGATGAGCTGATTATATGCAGCTGCGAAGTGAATGAATGTACAGCCAGTCTTCCTGAAAGGACTTGCGCGGCGCTTCATTAAAAACCCAATACTCCAGAGGAGATTTTCGAATGGATGTGGAAATTCTCAAATCACTGTCTTTTTTGATTAATCCAATTACAGTGGATTATAGGGATGTTGATGCTGATCTGGGTCCTATATCTGATGATACCAAGCTTGATCCAATAATTATATCTAAAGGATGGATAATAACCTAAACGACAATGCTGCCCTCACCAGACTAAATCTACAACTTACAACACAAAACCATTGCAGAAGAATAGGGCACCGCCAGATCAGATAATTCATTCACACAAATGTATATCTGCACATGCAGGAAAGTCTGCTCTTTGGAGCTGTTAGGAGATCAGCTGAGTTGGACAAAACACAGTAGAGTTTAGTAAAGTTAATTTTATCCAAAAAGATAACTGTCTTTGACACTCAACATCCGTCTTTATACTTCTATCTTTGCCTTCCTACTTTCAACTTTGGGGTCATCGAAAAAGAAACAATACATCACAAATGTTACTGTTATGTTTGTTTGGTGTCAAAATGAATTATTTAATGTTATGCATGGTTATTCAGCAGTTTATTTTTCCACCAATCGTTCTATATGTTAAATATGAAATTTAAAAGCCATTCATTCTCTGCTATTTTTAAGTAGACTTGCAGTGAATGACTCATCAGTTGTTGCTATTGATAAAGCTGTTAAAAGAAAACCCAAGCCCTTTGTGAAGTCCTCTTATAAATCTGCGTCAGCTCTTGAGGTCATTAAGGCTCTTCTTTTGATATTTTGCACAAACAATATGTGTTGACCCTCTGGAGGTGTAGATCAAAAAGCCTTCTGAGGACATAGACATTCCCACACAAACAAACACATGCTTAACAGTAGCAACACACACATCTGAAAAGACTGATACACATTTAAAACTTTTGGTTTAAAGGAAGGAATACTAAGATTGTTTATTTCTATAATTAAGTTCAAGTATCAAAAATAATATAAAATACTGAATATTTTCTCTAAAATGTAACAGTAGAAGAACAAAGTGGCATACAATGAAAATACAAATGCCTCTAAATTGTACTTTCGGAACATAATTAAATTGTTTTTTTTCCCCCAATTGGTGGATATAGGGAAGCAACTGTATCTCCATCTTGGCAGACGCTGGACTCTTAGAAACTATAAAGCCTTGCAGTGCCTGTTTAAAGGTAGAAATAACTATTATATTTATACATTTGCAATAATACACATTTGAGAAGCGATCAAGGGGCAATTTCTCAATGATTTTCTGTTGATTGACTAATCAGCTTTGCACATTATGCTGATCACTGTACCTTCTGTGTTTCCACTGTGGTACGTCCTGTTAACTTTGCTCCGAAAATTAAATACATTTGAAAGTCACTGTGTGTTTGGATCTTGTAAGCAGTGAGAGGGTATAATGAAGCCCAAAGGTCAGCATGTTGATTGAACAAAGTAATGGGTTGCCATTTGTGTTCTTTGTCCTCAAGGTGCTTGAGATCAATACATTGTTATCTCCCTCTTAGTTTTACATTTCAGAGAAGGGACAACGATAAGCCGGTTGGACACATTTACAGTAATGCATGTTTCTCAGCATCTCCGTAGGTTTCGGTAAAATGTAATTATATTGTATTGGGTGTGCGTGGAGCAAAGTCAATCTGGATTTGGAGCTGTCTTGAAATCAGCATTTCCATAAAGCCTTGTCCCCTGTTCCCTGCACTGGCACACAACAACTGTTTGGAATAAATGGATGGGTCAATATATATTTTAAGGTGACAGGTAATTAATAGGGATTTGCCATGTTGGTTTTCGATTTCAGTTATCAGTAGGGGGCTGAGTCATATACCCTGCCACCAGGATAGATATTTAGCTACCCAGGGAGATCTCGATGGCCAAATAATGCTGTACCTCAGCTGTCTCCAAACACATCGAGGGGAACATATCGGTGATAGGGATAGCAAAGGTCACCAGTTAGACCAAACACCAGAATTACTAATAGCTTCCCGACATTTTCAAGACATTACGCTACACGCACATCAGTGGCATTAATGACTTACACTGCATAACTTGACTGCCGACAGTTCAGAGCAAGATCCTGCTGTTTTATGACAATAGCCTTGAACTGCTTTCCTCCAGCAGAAGATGAATAGAGGGCTACAGAGGTCAAGCAGTGCAGCCCTCTGTGAAGCCACGAAAGGCTTTACACAGCTTTTCTTTATATTTGAAGTACTACTCCCCAAGGCCTGCCAACAAGTCATGAATGTAACTAGGGTTCTCTATTCTCTCATGGAGGAAGTGAAGAGCTTTCTTTCCAGCAGAAACTGCAAATATCTCATAGGAGAAATCTCTTCTAACAGTCTGTGATACCACTCAGAAAATATCTTCCACCCGTTTGCGTAAACAGTTTGAAGAGGCACTTAAGTCGATGATGTTTTCTTCATTGGGGTCTATCGTGGAAATGTATCTTTTGACTGTCATTCAGTTCTTTGTTTTTGCCTTGGTTTACTGGCTGTGACCAAGAGGTTTTTTTTTCTCCACACCTTAAATACATAGTCTGGCTACCTTCTGTTCTCTAGCATTCGACAGACCGAAGGGTGCCACTGTGATCATACGGACTTTACCTGTTATAATTAACATGTCTTGTGTTCCGTTGTTTCCTGCTCCTGTTTAAAGTAATTTGGTTTTCTTTTAGATTTTGGTCAGATGCTGAATCACTAGAGGCTGCACACATCTGCCCTCCCAGGTGGAATAGATTGATTCTCTCAAATGCTTTAACTATTCATTAAATAACACAACTTTGGTTTAAACTTGTATATTTCATCATTTCTTAACATAAGGTGATTTATTGTGGAATTTCCACCACAGGATCTGCTGGCATTTTGGGCTTTGATGACAGATGTGGCACTCCAGCTGCAATAGCAGGTCAGGCCTCCCAAGCATGCACTATGGAGTTCTGTCCAGAAAAGCTGCATCACTGGAAACCAGATCGGGGAGACAAACAGAAGTAATATGACTTGAATTGTGTGTGTGTGTGTGTGTGTGTGTGGGGGGGGGGGGGGGGGGGGCGGGGGTGTGTGTGGCCCTTTGACATTTACTTCGTGATAAGTGTTGGCCATTATTCTTACTGCTAAATAAAATGTCTAGTTTGCTGATTGCATACAAAGCGCCACTCTATTTTGCACACACTCATTTCCACACAGAATACGAGAGGATCCAGATCCAATTTACAAGATTGCAAAGGTTGTTTGAATATCACTCAATTCAATGCAGGCATCAAACCTATTTAAACTATTCATCTCAGTAACAAGCACAAACCCGAACCATCGACACCTTGTATAATGCAACTGAAATCAATCTGGAGGTGAGCAGAAAAAAAAACATGCTGGTAGACAAGCACGCTAATCGTATTCCTAAAGATGATGAAGACTATTTGGCTATGCAACACCAGCTTGGTCTAGTATTAGGTAAGAGATTGAGGCAGTTGAGGGCTTATTCCCCCTTATTCTCTAGAGCAGTTTAAATCTCTATGGAAGTTTTTCTGTGCCATCAGAGTTTGAATATGAATTTCTAATACAGAAGTTTTTCTGCATCAAAATTAGACGTTGAATTTTAAAAACCATCAAATTTCTAGCACCGGGTTTTTTTTCGCCTCTCTTTTTTTTTAATGTTAAAATAAATTCAGTGTAAAAAAAATTCAACATCTCAAAAAATTCAGTATAAAAAAATTCAACATCAAAAAATGCAGTGTAAAAAGAACCAGACTCAACATCCGGGTAACCAGGGAGAAGCAATCGATCCCTGTCTCAATTCAGCCAACGACAGCCAATCAAGTTACGCACCATTGGTCATGTGACACCAACACAGGTAGGACAGATCAGCCATGTCTACCAACGCGGGAGATGGTGATTCGGTGAGTGAGTTTACTTTATTTGCCATTTGTGTTCGTAAAATTGAGTAATAGATATTACTCGACACGTTGCACATTAACCGGATTTATTGAATAATATCTACTGTACTGGTCTGGGTGGATCTGAGCAGCAATCCCACTATCCAGTTCAGCTAAACTAATTGTCAATGAATAACTCCATGAAGCAGGGTGCCGATTATGAATGTTTACTCAAATTCAAAGAGTGAAACTGAAACACAAATGTAAATATATATATCAGTTACGAAACTGGATGCACTAAAAATACAAATACACAATATAACATATTGCAATAACTAAGTGCACAAAGGTTGGAGCTTTGCTGTATCACTCCACAGACAATAAACAGATAGGGAAAACATAGCTAGTGCCGTATAAAGTGGTACAAATCGACCATCCAATAACCAAAACAATGCTGTTGATGCGTAGCTAAGGACCTAACAAGCTGCAGTACTTACAAACATTGCGATTATACAGCTAGCAAGACGAGGATGGTGGAAGATATGATTTTTAGCGTTACGGTAGCTAAGTAGGCATTGGAATCACTTCCTGAATAGCCACTTCCGGTTTGACCGGAAGTACTAACAAATAAATGCGACTCGATAAAATAAAAGCCACAGCTTAAAAAAGAATAGGGTCCAGAACACTCCCCCCCCTGGGGTCTCTAACGAGCCCAGATAAAACCAAAAGTACTAGTCTTGTGGAGAAAGGAGGAGGACCACTTCGGTCACGGGACGGGAGAAGACTCTCTGGGTGCCTTCCTTGACGACTCTGATGTCCACTTTCCTCACGACCCCGTCCTGGCTTGGAAGAGTCTCCATGACAATAGCCATAGGCCACTGGTTTCTCTTGGCTTGATTGTCCTTCATCAGGACGATGTCTCCTGCTTGGAGGTTGGAGAGGATGGGGAGATGGATTCCGAAGAAAGGCTGGTCCGGAGAGCCATGTTGTGCTGCTTAATAAGGCCGCTGGGATAGACCTAGACCCGTGGTCAGCTGGGTTGTGGTCGGTAGGCACATGCCTCCATTGGTCTGGGGATGTGGTCTGTCGTATCCGTTGAACTCTGTTGTTCACGTAGACGAAGAACCGCCTTTCTTGATTGTGAATGTACCCAAGGACTACCTTGCTGTCTGAGTAGTATGTGATACGGTCGACCTCCAGGTCCATCTCTTCCACGATCAACTCTGCAATCTCGACTGCAAGCACTGCTGCGCACAATTCCAGTCTAGGGATAGAGAGGTCTGGTTGAGGCGCCAGCTTGGCTTTTCCAAAGACGAAACCGACCTCAGTCTGTCCCTCTTTAGTGGTGGCTCTCAGATAAGCAACTGCTGCGATGGCCGTAGTAGAGGCGTCCGCGAAGACACAAAGCTCCTTGAGGAGAGTACTAGAGGGAGAGAAAGATGTGTAGGTGCGGGGTATCTGGAGCACCTGTAGGTCTTTTAATGAGTCTCTCCACCTGGTCCACTCAGCTTCCCTGTTTCCGGGGAGGGGTGAGTCCCAGTCCTCGGCTTGCTTGGTGAGGTCTCTGAGGAGCAGCCTGCCTTGTATTGTGACAGGGGCTAAGAAGCCGAGGGGGTCATACAGGCTGTTTACCGTAGACAACACTCCTCTACGGGTGAATGGTTTGTTGTCGTCCATGGCCTGGAATGTGAAAGTGTCCGAAGCAATGTTCCAGGACACTCCGAGGCTGCATTGTAGAGGGAGGTCATCGGTGAGGAGGTTGAGATCCTTGATATCCTTGGCACGATCTTCTGGAGGGAATGCTTCTAGCACAGCAGGTCTATTGGAGGCTATTTTATGCAGCCTGAGGTTGGACTCTGCAAGCATCATTCGAGCACGTCTGAGGACACTGATGGCCTCTGCTTCGGTAGGGAAGGACTTTAGTGCGTCGTCTACGTAGAACTCTCGTTCGATGAACCTTCTTGCGTCGCTGCCGAAGTTCTTTTCTTCTTCCTTGGCTGCTCTCCTCAGGCCGTAAATGGCGACGGCGGGGGATGGGCTGTTGCCGAAGACATGGACGCACATTCTGTAATCCACAATGTCACTGTCCGGGTCGTTGTTGTGGAACCACAGGAAGCGGAGGAAGTCCCTGTGGTCTTCACGCACTATGAAGCAGTGAAACATGTGCTGAATGTCGGCAGTGATGGCAACGGGTTCCTTCCGGAATCTCATGAGCACCCCTAAGAGGGTATTGTTGAGATCAGGGCCTGTGAGGAGTACGTCGTTGAGAGAGACTCCTTTGTAAGGTGCGCTGGAGTCAAACACCACACGGATCTGTCCTGGCTTCTTTGGGTGATATACTCCAAATGATGGGAGATACCAACACTCTTGGCCTTCCTGTAAAGGTGGAGCGATCTCTGCATGCTTGTTGGTAAGCATCTTCCCGACAAACTATAGGTAGTGGGCTTTCATCTGTGGCTGCTTGCTTAGAGTGCGGCGGAGAGAGTTGAGACGGCTTTTGGCGTACTCCCTGTTGTTGGGCAGTCGTTTTCGTGGGGACTGGAAAGGAAGAGGTGCAACCCAACTTTTGGACTTGTCTTGTCGATACTCGTCGTCCATGATCTGCAGGAACCTCAGGTCATCCATTGAAGGAGCGCGCTTGTTGTCATTGGCTGTGTGAAGGAAGACTGACTGACCCAGGTTTTCTCCATCGAGTGTCTGTGTGCTGTCTGTGGTGTCCAACGCTGAGTAGTTGTGGGCGAACGTCTCTTTCACCTGGATTTTGCTGTTGCATCGGCTGAGGAAACTGGGCCGTCCACTTTCCAGAATGGAGGTTTTGAATGTTCCGACATGGGGCGGCTTGTGCGCTCCCCTGAGGCACACGTCGCCGACAACGACCCATCCAAGGTCCAGCTTTTGGGCGAATGGGGCGTCATGTGGACCGTTTATTTGGCTTCTTACTTTGTGTACTCTCAGAATGTCTCTACCGAGCAACAGGAGTATGTGTGCATCTGGAACCAGAGGTGGGATCTCATCTGCGATCCGTCTCAGGTGTCCGTGGTGTCGAGCAGCATTGGGGGTTGGGATCTCCGAACGGTTGTTTGGGATTTGGTTGCATTCGAGGAGTGTGGGGAGAGGGAAACTGACCTTCTCGTTGGCTGACTCCACAACATAACCACGGGCCTTTCTCCCAGCTGTCTCCTTGAGTCCTGAACATGTCCTGAGTGTGTATGGCGATGGACTACACGCCACGTTGAAGATGCTGAAGAACTCCGACGTCGCCAAGGAACGGTTGCTTTGCTCGTCCAAGATAGCGTACATCCTTCTAGACTCCTCCCTTCGTCCTTCGGGGAAGACATTGACGAGGCAGATCTTGGAACATGCCCTGAGACTCATTCCATCTCCGCATACTTCCGTGCACTTGGTGGTGACTTCCTGGTTGTCCGCTTGTTCTCCCTCCTCCCCGTTCTCTGAAGCGGGGGGAGACGACTTGGACTTCCAGGGAGCTAGTCCTGGGTGGAGTGCTGAGGTGTGGCGGTTGCTGCCGCATTCCTTGCAGTCTACCTCTGTGACGCAGTCCCTAGCTAGGTGGGCTGTGGAGGAGCAGCACTGGAAACATATGTGATTGTCTTTTAGGAACTGCTTGCGCTCTTCTAGGGTCTTCTCCCTGAAGCCTCTACATTTCCTCAGTGGGTGGGCTTTGTCATGGATGGGGCAGTGGTTCCCAGGGTCGATGTTTACAGGTTTCTCTGTGGGGGACACTTGCGTCTTGTGTACTGATATGGCTGTCTTCGTATGTCTGTCTAACCTCTCTTTCTTTTCGGTTGCTGTGCGGGAAGGTGGGAGGTTGAAGCTGGGATCTGTTTTAACTCTGGCTTCCCTGCGGATGAAGTCAGCAAACACAGTAAAGGGGGGGAAAGCCACATTGTTCTTTTCCTTGTATTTGGACCCAAATGAAGCCCATTTATCCTGGAGATTGAATGGAAGCTTGTCGACGATGGGAGCCACTCCTCTGGAGGTGTCTAGGTAAGACAGGCCAGGTAAGTAGCCGTCCATCTTCGCAGCTTCGAGTTCTAGGAGCAGATCGCCCAGGTCGCGGAGCTTGTGAGGGTCTTTGTACGTCACCTTCGGAAAGTCTTCCAGTTTATCAAACAGAGCCCTTTCAATTGCCTCTGGTGAGCCATAGTACTCTTCCAGCCTCTGCCAAGCCATCATCAATCCGACCTGGGGGTGCCTGATGTTGACTGCTTTGAGCCTTCTTGCCTGTTCTGAGGACTCCTTGCCAAGCCATTTGATGAGGAGATCAAGCTCTTCTCCTGCAGACAGGCCCAGACCTGTGGTGGCGCCGTAAAAGGTGGACTTCCATCCCCAGAAATTCTCTGGTTTGTCATCGAAATTGGTTAGCCCTGAGGTCACCAACTGGCTCCGTGCGAGATACCTGGCAAGGTCGTTGGTGATGGAGGTGTCAGGGTTGCTTTGGTTGACCGTTCTGCCCTGGTTGCCATGGCGATCGTCAAGGGGTCGCTGTCGACCTCTTCCATCCATCCCTCGATCGTTCTGCCAGAGCGCCTCTGTTTTCATAGGCAGGGGTGAGTAAAGCATGGGTGTAATAGGCTGCTTTATGTCGCTCGTAACTAGTGGTAACCCCTGATAAGATGAGGCATGTGGATTGTGTGAGTTAGACTTCAGGCTGAGTTGGTCCTGTACATAGTGTTCTGTACGCTGGAGTCGTGTCTGGGGTGAGAGAGAGTTAGGACCTCTACTGCGGTGTGACTGATGGTCTGAGTCTATCAAACCTGACTCCAGTATTTCTGCTTCTACCAGTGCAGCATCCATTTCCTTTTCTGCTTGTAGAGCCTCTAGGGTGGCGTCCAGGCGGACCTTCTCTAGTTCGAGGCGGGCCTTCTCTACTTTGAGTTCTATTTCCCTCTGAGCGTAGGCAAACTTGGAGCGTCCTGCTTCTGCCTTGGCTCGGGCTTTGATGGCGGTCTGGGTTGATGAAGAACTGCGTGATGCTTTTGAGGAACGAGACCGTATTGACTTGTGGTCCTCTTCTTGGAAACGTTCTTCAGGCACTGTGGTGTATGCATAGCCCCCTTCTGCCATGATGAGGCGAGATGTGTGTGTTCACTGAGGTTAAGACGTCAGGGGAGGGTGTCGTGGAGGCTTGCTCGGGGCCTGTATGTCTTTTTTCCAGCCGTTCCTTTCTTACAGCTTGATGTTATGCTGTTTTTTCACTGTACTGGTCTGGGTGGATCTGAGCAGCAATCCCACTATCCAGTTCAGCTAAACTAATTGTCAATGAATAACTCCATGAAGCAGGGTGCCGATTATGAATGTTTACTCAAATTCAAAGAGTGAAACTGAAACACAAATGTAAATATATATATCAGTTACGAAACTGGATGCACTAAAAATACAAATACACAATATAACATATTGCAATAACTAAGTGCACAAAGGTTGGAGCTTTGCTGTATCACTCCACAGACAATAAACAGATAGGGAAAACATAGCTAGTGCCGTATAAAGTGGTACAAATCGACCATCCAATAACCAAAACAATGCTGTTGATGCGTAGCTAAGGACCTAACAAGCTGCAGTACTTACAAACATTGCGATTATACAGCTAGCAAGACGAGGATGGTGGAAGATATGATTTTTAGCGTTACGGTAGCTAAGTAGGCATTGGAATCACTTCCTGAATAGCCACTTCCGGTTTGACCGGAAGTACTAACAAATAAATGCGACTCGATAAAATAAAAGCCACAGCTTAAAAAAGAATAGGGTCCAGAACATCTACACTTAACTTTTAATGAGGTGGCGCCGCATTCGTGAAAACTGCGTTAGTAACCAGTTAACGGTATGTGAGCATGGTTTACTCTTGGTTGAGGCAGCGAGTATGACGACTGACAGTGCATTACACCGTGACAGTGTTAACCTGTGACAGCATATCGTGGTTGCTGTAAATCAGTGATGGCAGCTGTTGACAAACAGCTACAAGCAACAAATGTTTCTTGTAATGTATGAAACAAACCAGTCTATAACCACCACGCCTCCTATTAAGCTGGCCTACTCTTACTGCTTTACCTGTATATGGCCCAGCCTGCTCACCAGAAGCTGCACAAATATCCCATTTTCCCATACTATAAATGAAGAAAGGAAGAGCTCAAAGAACAGAATACACATATGTCCAGGAGACTTTACTCTGTCCTTAGGACGTGAGCAAGGGAGGATCGGATGGTGGCAGCAGGGTCTCTCCTTCCATAACTGATCGTCTCTTTCACGCTATGGTATAACAGGAGTTATTGTGCAATCATGCAGGCATCGGTTTTTGAACTTATAAAGTATCTGATTAAGCAGTTGTTATTACAAAATTGCACTTTGCAAACATCAGGTGTTACAGTCATGGATTTGCTTTTCTATTGTTAATTTTCTATTGTGTTTGTTTTCTCTCCCAGGAACAACTGCTTAATCATCTTTTAGAAAGACTTCGCTCTCGATTAGAACATATTCTGGGATGCATGCCTCTGGACCTGGACTTCTTAGAGTTCACTTGCACACAAGAACTTGTGTTTTTAAATGCTGTGTCCAGTCAAGTAACTGTTTGTCCAGCTATTTTAGAAGCTACACAGTCTCATCAACTTGGAAAAACACAAAAGGAAGCAACACATTGCAGTTGTGCAGTTTGAGCAAGGACCAGCTGGGCGACAGCGGATGACCATATCCTCAGACTACCTTAGCAAACTTCTGGAACTTAATTTGTCTGTTCCGTGTATAGCTAAACTCTTGGGGGTGTCCAGACGTACAGTATACCGACGCATGGCTGAGTCTGATCTCTCAGTAAAGGCACTCTACAGCCCTATGACAGATGAAGAGTTAGATGAGTGTGTGAGAGAGATTAAATCTAGGCAGCCTAACTCTGGATATCGCATGATGAAGACCCTCCTGCAAGCCAGAGGACTGAGGGTGCAGTATAACCGTGTCAGAGCATCCATGCACCGTGTTGACACAATTGGTGTCATAAATCGAATGCTCCATGTAGGGTGTGTAGCTAGACGGACCTACTCAGTACCAGGACCCCAGTCTTTGATGCACATTGATACCAACCATAAATTGATTCGGTAAATTCATATTAAGCAATCTTTTTGACAAAATGTATTAGTTTAAAGTGTGTTTTTAAAGTATTAAGTTATCAGTGTCCACATATTTTTATACTGCTTCTGTTACTGTATATGCACCGTAACAGCTAACCTCTTGAATTACATTCAGCAACTGTGTGTTGAACTTCTTTTTGTTTTACTTGCAGGATGTTCAGTTGACAATTTTTTTTTTCAATCTTTCAGCTACAACATTGTTGTCTTTGGAGGCATTGATGGGTTTTCTCGCAAGGTTAGCACAATTGTTTGGACAAAGTACACATATTTCTATTTCTAGTGCCTAATAGACATGTAATTGTGTTTGTGCTGCAGATAATGTATCTTGGTGCAGCCTCAAACAACATGGCCTCAACCACCCTGGCATTCTTCCAGGAATCTGTCGACAAATTTGGTGTTCCTCTCAGGTGAATGAATACTATAAACTAGGAGATTTTACACTATAACAGTAGCGACAGTATAACTATGTCTGGGAGATGAGTTGTATGGTGGGAAAAATTCCAGGTCAAAGATATGCATTGTTCATTACACTTATGTGGCTACTTAAAGCCTATATGTATTAGCCCTGTTTCCTACCTTTTAGTTAGAGAGATTGGGAATGGAGAAATGGAATGATTAAAAATGTTTTACATTTTATCTTCAGAATTTTACTCTCAGATGCTTCAACCACTCTCAATGCACATTTGTATTAACTAGCAATTAACTGTAACCAACTTTTCATATGATCTTTGAAAGGGTTTTGTGTCTCCTTTAGGGTACGTGGAGATCAAGGCGTGGAAAACGTTGACGTTGCACGCTTCATGTTTACAGTCCGTGGCACTGGAAGGAGCAGCTTTATATCTGGCAAGAGTGTTCACAACCAACGGTTTGTTCAATAGAATAGATACTGCTAATTGGAAGTTGCCCCCTCACTGATACCATGTAATGGTACTATGTGCGCATACAGCTGCTAGTAAGAGGACCATGATGTACTATTATTTGTCACATTTGCATAAGGTGTAATAACATGCAGTATGTATGAAACAAGATCTAATTCCAAATATAGTGGGTTATGCATAAATACAAAATAGAGAAGAAATTCAAAGGCAGAGTTTTAGCTATTAAATAGGTTGGGTATTTACATTTGAATTGTTGTGCACTAATTTTGGATTTGAAAAATAAAGACATTAGTAAATATTATTTTTTTTAAATTAAAATGAAGGATTGAGCGGCTGTGGAGAGACCTGTGGACAGCTGTTCATTGCATCTATTATGATGTCCTGCACTACCTTGAAGAAGAGGGCTTCCTCACCATCGGCAATCAAACACACCTCTTCTGCTGCCACTTTGTTTTCCTCCCACGCCTGCAGGATGACTTGGATACATTCCGGAATTGGGACAACCATCCGCTCAGAACAGAGAGCAACATGACCCCCAACCAGCTGTGGGAGCTGGGTCGCAGACATTACCCAGTTCAAGGACCAGATAACGCAGAGGCACGTACAAATATGTGATTTGAATGAATCATTTGGTTTTCATGTTTAAGCTGTTGAATTTGAAGCTAAGAACACATAGTATTTTAAAGTGTGCCTGTTACTGCATACAATTTAAAATGCTCTCTATTTGTAGGGCATTGATATTCCTGACATTGAGTGGGAAAACAGTGGACTTCTTTGTGATGTCCACTTCAGCGTCGTCGTTCCACACACAGCATGCCCACTGACCGATGGACAACTGACAGCTTTAAGAGCTGCAATTCAGCCAAGAGCTGCATCCCAGTCCAATGGCAGTGAGATTTACATTGCCGCTGTTCAGTTTTGCGAGCAATTTCTTGATCTCTGAAAAGAACTGATCAGATAGACTTAAGTTTTGAGTTATGTGTTGAGGTTTTAATGTTTTTGCAGACTTTCGTTCCTTTCAGTTCCATCAGTGCACTTTAAACTCCTGCAGATTGTTACAAGGAATACATTAAGCTGCCAATCATTTGTACGTTACCTGCATGTAACGTAACATGCCACATTTTTCTATGAACACTGAGCTTGAGATGTTTTGAAATACAAAGAAATTTCAACTGTGTCTCCCAGTACATGGTCTGAAATATGTGGGTTTCAGTTCTACAAATACAATAACTCCATACTGTCAGATGAATCTGAACACTTGACTGCTAATAAGAAAAACATCAACATTTTACTAAACGATCGTAATACATTTCAACTATGTAGCACTGTGAAAATGGAATGAGTGTAAATCCACCTCTTAAAAACTATTTTCAACATCAGATGTGTCAAACCAGAGTAAGGCATGGTGTGAAACCTGTGGGTTTCAGTTCTACAAAATACAACAATTCCATACTGTCAGATGAATCTGAACACTTGACAGCTAACAAGCATAAAAACATCTACATTTTACTTGAACATTCTTGTCTGGCAAGTGTAAATACAGGCCCAGATGTCACTCAGACAAGACCAAATCCTGTATGGCAAGTGCAAATACATGCCAGGATGTCATGTTTAAAAGACATGTAGTCCTTGTAATGCCCTGGGATGCGCAAGGTCTCAAAGCAGGTGGAGGCTGTTAGGTATCTTCCCTCGACGACTTCCAGAGAGAGGCTCAGTTGTAGGACCTCCCATCCGGTCCAGAATTTGACCAGGTTGGTCAATTCAGTTGGTGTTGCTATGGAGTAGATTCAAATGGATGATGATTAGTCATCAGGATAAATAGCCAACTATGGCACTAACAGTTTACATTGAATAGAAGATTAGTCAAACCCTTGAGACAAGTAAACCTACCATTAGCTATGAACTGTCGTAGATACCCTGACATGCGGCATTTGGTTTCAACTGAACAGTCCTCATCATCGTTGTCATCCTCACGAGGCCATGTGATGCGCTGAAGAAGTACCTGCATTGAAAAAATAGCATGAGAAAGACTGATCATTTTTGATTCTATTGCAGACAGTAATAGATGCCGACCAGGTATGAACCATAATATTTACTATGAATGCAACGCTACAAGACCAGAGTAATTCAAATTAACCTCAGCGCTGACATTCCCCGCCGTGTCTTTAGGAAAAAGCAAGGCCACTGTGTCAGGTCTTTGGGTCACCAGTGTCCACATAGGGGTTTCTTTAATACCTCGCCTCAGCTGCTTAATTTGCCTCGTGACACGTCCTATTACCTGTTAGTAGTAATGAGACAGAGAGAATAGAACCCATAAAATTCCTTTATCTAAAAGCAAGCTTGAAGAGTAAAATATTAAAATAAGAATTCCACTTTAATACAATTATTATGCTGCATTCCACTGCTGTCCTGCAGACTTACAGACCACCCACTAAACTTTGGAATCATATTAATCAGGAAAAGTGCAGCATTTTAATTTTGTCTGACCATTTTTTATAAAACCTTATCAATGTGCATTTATAACCAAAACATAACCCACAAGATAAAAAAATAATAATAATAAAAAACATGAATAGTAACTTTTTTTTTAGACACATTTCTCAATCTTTGACTCACTGCGTGTATCAATAGCTTTTCAAAAAGCCACCTCCTGTTGTTGTCAGTTAGGGAAGGGAGGTCCCACGCATAGGCCAAGTCCTGGACACTTTGTTTATCCTTATCTGACAGTGTGGATCCCCCCTCAAGCTTCAAGACAATAAGCCACATAAATGTCATTCATAAAGGACAATGGATACAATAAAAGGGTGCCGCATTGTACATAACATATTACTGAAAGAAAAACCTTTTGTAATCAAACATACAAGCCTGATGTTTCTCTAATGTCCAGATCCGGACAGTCCTCAAGTGTCACTGTTGCAGTTTCGGGACTGCCACCAAGCAAGACATGATTAACAGCAGGGCTGAGTCCCTGCAGGCATGGTCCTCCATGAAGAAAGGAGTGACCTATCATTCTACCCGCCACCATGAACATGTCACTTTCCACGAGAAAGTGAGAGGCTGAGGGAACTAAATGGCCAGGCTCTCCTTCAAAAAGCCGTGTATAACTTGAATTTGCTGTCAAGATATCAAAAATATGAATTAAGAATAACAAAGAAAAGTAATAGGCCTCTTTCCAGAGTACAAAGATCAATGTGAGAGTGAATAGTGAATACTGAAAATTCATTTCAGTTTTGAGATGGACTGTGAACCCTAGATATCATCAATACAGGCATTTTACATTTAGAAGAACCCTTTGAACATTCAGGATAAAGCAAACCTATCAAAATACCATAAACCTTTCTGGACAGAATAGTAAAACATATGGTAATACAGTTTGCATTTGGAAGTATTCTATTACATACATACCAAAATTGATGCAAAGCCTGGCCTCAGCTTCTCCATGCATGTGGAGAAAAAGAACCTAGTTACACCATGTCCAATAGCAGTATCTCCTGTAACACAATGTAAAGTTTGACAGAATAAAGTAAATACCTAAGTTAGTTCTGGACAACTGCAACTTGTAACTGGAGCTACCTTCAAGTCTGCAATTCAGGGGTCGTCCCCACTCCACATTAGGTCGCTTATAGAAGGAGACAAGTGCCATGTCCTGCTCAGCAGGGCTTTCTCTTATGTCCATGCTGAGAAGTAAGGGACTCTTTGCTTCATGAATACGTCGAAAACTTTCAGCACACTGAGATATGGCCTTGGTGGGGTCACTGACAGTTAACCAGCCTAATGTGAATACAAAATAGAAATGTGGTTGTTTCATTATCTATGCTTGACTGTAAAGATAGCAAAAAATTATTTAACATTCAAACAGTGTATCCTTCCCTATGCCACTGCTAAGCCTGAACAGCACGTACCATCTTCAACAGCTGCAGAACTTCTGGATGGTCCAGGCATTGCTGCTTGCTCTTCCTCAATTACAGTGCTTTCATGCATCACCTCTTTTCCTGCCCTACCCTCATACAATTATTTGTGTTACAACTGCACAGTATGTAAAACAAAGACCATTGCTGATTAGAGAAAAAAACATTTACAATAAAAAGTGAATGGATACCTTTCAACACATGAGGAAGCATGTACCTCGATGAAATCAGTAGGAAACATATTTGTGCAGACAGGACATTCCTGCATATCTGCTGTTGAGAGGTTACAGGTAAGGACAGTGTTATGTTATACTTTAGTTATTAAATACTATACAATATACTCTACAAGCAGAATATTATATTATACTTACATTTTCTCTCTTCAGGCAGACTGATATCCACATTAGCCAGGTTATCTTCACTGTCAACATCTATGACATTACAAGTCTTGATGTGTTCTATCAGGAGCGGAAGGGGAACAGCAACTTCACACTTCTGGCATGCGGCTTTTGGCATGTTGTTGAATGCTTCATCAGTTAGTGGTAGGGGATTTGTACTCAGTTCTTCTTGAATTGGGGCTATGAGTAGATTTTTAGCCCCACGAGTTCCAGACTTCAACATCATGCCTGTATAGCCAGTATCATCGGGAGCCACAAGAGACAGTCGGCTACCCCATCCACTAGAGAAAAGATGAGGAAAATTAGATTGTAAACTTTCAACATTTATTAGATATAAATTATATCTAGAGGTTAAGCCAAAGCAACTAGACTTCTTGTCTGACAACAGACCAAGCTAAAGAAGTCACCTAAAGCAAAACAAGTCAACATTTTTTTAATTCACTTTTACAATACAAGTATTACTTTGCAGTGGCTGATTTGCAGGTGGGCATGCCCTAATAAAATAAAACTAAAATCTAACAGATAGGCTTAATAATAAATGTACAGAGATGACTTTGAGGAAGGTTTTATTTAGGGCACTGCATAATGTGAAGCTTTGACAAATAACACAAACACACAAACTTATGTTGGCCCACCTGAAGATCTGCATAGCAGCCATCCACCAGTAACTGTTCCCAATTTTGGGAATAAAACTTTGAGGGCATCACATAACTGTAAGGAAAAAATGGATATAAGTGTCATGTTCTCCAAAAAGAGTGTCAAAACTCATCATTCAAATCAGACATAGCATAAATGACACTGCGTTACAAACTAGCAAACCATTGTAACTTCACAGCCTGAATACAATATACATAACAACTAGCCCAAATAACTAATTGCATGTTATCACCTCTTCATGTGTTGTGCTTTCATCTAAACGAGCAGTCCTACGGCCCAGTCCTGCACGCATATGGACTAATTGTTCCTGCTCTTTTGGGGTTTTTTCACATTGCTTTGGCAACAAATAGAAAACCACATCCAATGGTTTAGATCTCTTGGCAGGAACAGGACTTGCTGTGGGAAAGCGCCTCTTCCCTCTGCCCCTGGTGAAAATACCTGGAAAGGACCTATAGAAAAAAGAGATTTTAGAGAAATTAGAAGAGCACCTTTATTATTATCAATATTTATCAATATTTATTTTCTTCATTTCATAAACAAATGTAACATTAGCCTTGAATGAATGAAACAGATAAAGAGATAGATATAATATAGATGGACACAAAACATCAGATGCTTTCTTCCAGGGTTTACTAACTTAGACTTAAAGGTCTGCAATATTGGTAGGAAACAGAGCATTCAACACAATACTATCATTACTTTGATTTTGCCTGTACAAATCAACAGCGTGTAAGATGTGTATACATAGGGCTTCATTTAAAATAAACAAAGTTCTCTTCACCTGGTCATTTCTGTTTGAAGTGATTCTGTCTGTCTCTGTTCTCTGCAGGATTGTATCCAAGAACATGTATTAATCATCAATACATCTACAATGTATAAATTAAATAAGCCATATGTACATGAATTAAAGTTTAATACTAAACCTGTTATGTTGATTTGTGACGCCACCACTGGCTGCACCTTGACCAGACGAACTGAGTAATTGAACTAAGCGGCGGGCTGATTGCAAAATGTTATCACCATGACTGCCCTGTCATCACAAACGACACAGAAATAGTAAGAAGGGTATTACAAACCAGCAGCACAAAGATTATGTTTTAACAGCTAATGTTACTGGACATTAATTAGGGTGACCATATTTTGATTTCCAAAAAAGAGGACACTTAATGTATGCCTCCTGTATGGATTATACAAAAATGTTATACAAGTTATACAACAAAATAATCTTTCTCTACAGGCAAAGAAAACAAATTCAGATATAGGCTTATTCAACATGCTTGACTGTGCCTATAATCTCTCTTCAACTCTCAACGGTACAAACATAAATTACAAATAAAAACCTATAACAAATTTGTCCCGTTAAGTGAGAACGAACTCGAATCTGGGCCACTGCAGGAAGCCCTGGTGATCGCAGCTCCGGATACCTGGTGAGCAGGCTTGGCCATATACAGGTAAAGCAGTAAGAGTAGGCCAACTTAATAGGAGGAGTGGTGGTTATAGACTGGTTTGTTTCATACATTACAAGCAAACACCAAAGTTAAAAAGGTCAACGGTGACGCCAAACCTCCAGCATTACGCCTCGCAACATTTGTTGCTTGAAGCTGTTTGTCAACAGCTGCCATCACTGATTTACAGCAACCACGATATGCTGTCACAGGTTAACACTGTCACGGTGTAATGCACTGTCAGTCGTCATACTCGCTGCCTCAACCAAGAGTAAACCATGCTCACATACCGTTAACTGGTTACTAACGCAGTTTTCACGAATGCGGCGCCACCTCATTAAAAGTTAAGTGTAGATATTATTCAATAAATCCGGTTAATGTGCAACGTGTCGAGTAATATCTATTACTCAATTTTACGAACACAAATGGCAAATAAAGTAAACTCACTCACCGAAGCACCATCTCCCGCGTTGGTAGACATGGCTGATCTGTCCTACCTGTGTTGGTGTCACATGACCAATGGTGCGTAACTTGATTGGCTGCTGTTGGATGAATTGAGACAGGGATCGATTGCTTCTCCATGGTTACCCGGATGTTGAGTCTGGTTCTTTTTACACTGAATTTTTTGATGTTGAATTTTTTATACTGAATTTTTTTGATGTTGAATTTTTCACACTGAATTTTTTTTTAAGTTGAATTTTTTTTACATGTCGAATTTTGAAAAACTGAATATTTTAGAGATTGATTTTTTTAACACTGAATTTATTTTAACATTGAAAAAAAAAGTGAGGCGAAAAAAAACCCGGTGCTAGAAATGTGATGGTTTTTAAAATTCAACGTCTAATTTTGATGCAGAAAAACTTCAGTATTAGAAATTCATATTCAAACTCTGATGGCACAGAAAAACTTTCATACATCTCTTACATGTTGATTAAAATCCCACAATCCATCTGTGGGTAATAATGTGGCTGTTGTATTGGCATTAAATGTGGTCTTATCCTTAGGCGTTGCCTAGGTACTAAGTCCTCACTATGTTGGTCACTTCAATCATCTATAACTGTATATAGGCTACATACAAAAACATGTATAATAATATTCTGCAGTGCACATGCAGGGACTTTTCTGGGTAATGTAAACATTGTCACAGAGTGGATGTGGTAGTATGGGCCAAACCCTTCAATGTAGCTGGATGCATTATAATGAGAAATGTTCCATAAGTAAATGGGAGTCTTCTGTGAAAATGTTTATCTGAGCCGGAAGACAGTTGTGGAGCCTTCAAGCAAGTTTATTTTGCTTTCAACAGCAGCGGCATGTCTTACCAAATTCATTTTGAGATGCCTGTGATAAACATGCAAACTGTAATCTGTATGCATTTTTATAAAGTACAAGGCATATGGTTGCATGATTGATTACATTTATGCAGACCGGTGAAAATGCATCACGTCTCTCAGTCCAAAACAAGCGCAATACCTACAGATGTCTTTATATTCACTTTTGAAATTCAATCCGTAGCTCATTATTATTTAAGAATGCTCGGGGGAAATGTATAACCTCAGGTTTAGATTTAAGTTTAAATAAAGGCTGTTGCATTTTATTTAATCGAATAACCTTATTTCAATTAACTGGCCAAAGCAGAAACCTAAGGCTAATCATACACACACTTTTAATTAATACTATACATGTCATGATGCTCACGACTCACTCAAAATACCCATACCCCTCCTCCATCTTTTTCATCCACTACTCTACCTCTCTCTGATTCTCCAATCGAAGCTCGGGTATTTGATTAAACGGTTTGCATTCAAGTCACATTTCAGACCACCCTGAGGATAGAATAAACTGTATAAGGATAAGAAGTAGACTTTAGATTTTCTTAATGCATAGCTCTTTTATATGCACAAGCGTAAAGTAGAAAAGCTGTGTGAGTTTGTCATGGCAAAAAATATATTGTTATCCCTAATCCAATGGTAGAGAAGAAACTGGTATAGAATACACTTACATTACATTACATGTCACTTGTTAGACGCTTTTATCCAAAGCGACTTACATACATTCAATACACAGGTGTCTTGCCCAGGGACACATTGGCATGCTGACTGCAGTGGGGTATGAACAGTGCTCTCCTGATCAGAAGATCAGCACACCTAACTCACTGAGCCATTTACATTATAAAATGGTTCCATTTGTATGGGTACTGAAGTATGAGTATCACTTCACCAATTTGTCAATACACTACTACAACGGTCTTATTATTATTTCATATGTTATCTTAATAGTTATTAGTAGATCAAACAGTATTTAATTAGATTGCACTGTACAATATTAATCTTACCTCCTGTTATTGTATATTCTATTCTATTTACATGCACATAGGATCCTGCATATACTTGAACACTTTCAACATTCCATGCAAAGTTTTTATGTATTTATTTTTATGATATGTAGATACTTCATCTGCACTACTTTTAGACTGATGTAGCTACATAACATGCACTATTTTATTCTAATTTATCCTACTCTGTTTCATTTTGCACTATTTCTTTTAGTTGTATTTCCTTATTTTGTCCTATGTCCTATTTATAATATGTTGCATTGTTGAAAGAGATCGGAACCTAAGAATTTCATTGCCATAACTCCACTGAAGCTACTGTGCATATGCTAATAAAAACCCTTGAACCTTGAACTACAACTGTCGGACTCACCATTTACACCAATTGCTATGTTGTTTATTGTGTTCACACAACATGCATTAAAACACTGTCTGTCCTGGGAGAGCGGAGAGGGATTCTTGCTATATTGCTATCTCTGAGATCCCTTCTCTTTTTTCCCCCCTGGTGATTGTGGGTCTATTTGGGGGAATTTTTTCCATGTGCCGCAAGTTTCTCAGGACAAAGTGTTTCATATGCTCTACAGTCTGAGAGGTCTCCTCAGACATATGTGTCATTAGTGACATTGGACTTTATAGATAGAAATGTATTGATTTATTGACCACGGAGTTTAAAACCAAAGAGTATTAACATTGGTGCTAAAGAACCAGATTTATATATTTTTTTTATCCAATCATTGTAAGATTGTAGATGTTATATTACCCATAATACCCTTTAAACTTGGCCTGTTTGTTGGAGATTGTGGTAGATGTTTATGTTGCTCAATGCTGCCTAAAGTTATGCCACGGTAAAATGTTTTTTTTTTCGTTCCCCTTTAAATCAAATGAATTGTAGTGCATTAAGATGTTAAATACTTTACTTTATGTGATAGTAAAGTAAAAGGATTTATGGTTTGAAATTAAAATACTGTAATGGTTATGTACTCAATAGTCTGGTTTATTTTACCTTTATGGCAGTAATACAGATTAGAATGTTCTCTATTTAATATAGAGCATTAATTCACTCTTGAAAAATGGTCTGCTATTAATCTTGTCACCTAACTCATGCAAGAAGACTTTCTTTCTCTTGCCAGTCAGACAGGTTTAATATATGAAGTTATATCCCTACTTATTAAACATCATCAGTGAAAGCAAAAAAGATCGGATCACTGCATCAATTGTGCAAAAATTATGCTCAATTTCAGTGTAATTTTCAGTGTATGATATTGTATATGATAAATAAGGTGGTGGACAGGGGCAAACGCTCTGCAACCACCCAAAACACTTACATTAGAAGAAACGTGCTGCACTTTAAAAAACGATGCAAGAATTAAAACACAAATGTGCAAAAACACATGCAAATGAAGGAACATCTTCACAAACACATGTGCAACGTTTACAAATAGTGCTGCATACCAGACACAATGTATATATAAAAAACATACAGATAAAAAATGCAAAACGCTGCCAATAAAGGAAATGCTGCAAATAAATAAAAAAGCTGGAAGAACAAACACAACGGAAACCAGAGGATACAAACAAATCATACACAGGTGGGGCCTACTGGCTTGTTTGTTTTTTCGTTTGCAGTATTTTTTTATTTAGCGTTTTCTTTATTTGCAGTTTTAGTTTTCATTGCAGCGTTTTGTTAAATTCAACGCTTTTTGTAAGCGCTGTGCATAAGATGTGAAGTTGGTGAACATTTTTCTTCATTTGCATGTTGTTTTTTTTATATTTGCATCATTCCTGAAGCTGTAGCACGCTACTCATAAAGAAAATGTTTTGGGCCATTGCAGCCACCGTATATAAAGACAATATTAACTACAAGTATCTAAGCACACAGCATTTGCCGAAGGGTCCAATCACATCATTCCCTTATCATCATTATCCAACTTATGATGGCATTAAAAACAAAATGACAAGCAGAAGGATTGTTATTGAATAGTCTTTTCCAGTGCTGTTGCGATTGACAATTAACATAATCAAAGTGATTGTGAATTACGAGTTAAAAATGACTGCTGATTCTTCATGTCATGCACAGACAGTATGATGCAGAGACCCCAGGCATAATAGAGTTACAATAATAGAAGCTGAAGTTTGAGGCAGGATGGGGATTTATATAGGGGACCGCTATTTGTCACTTTTGGGTTTCCTGTCATCCTAAAATGACTTGCCTTTATGTCTTTTTTGGTATAGCAATGTACAAACAAACACCAGTCTCTATAAACTGCTGGACGTATGTCTTTCTCCTTTTATTCGCTTCTTGTGACAGTGGCTTGTCTGAGGGAACAGTATGGTTTGGCTGTTGGAACTGGATCAACAGTATTAACAACTCCTTGATTTTAAAGGGAATTTGATGGAATAAAAATCACATACATTATTTCATGTAATTTCATACAAAGTTTTTGAGGCCACAGCACCCGGGGTAGACCTGCAGGTAAATACCGAAATGGACATATTTGTGTTTTTATGAGTGAGAGCTTTCATTGTTTCAAAACAATAGGGTTTCTCATTAATAATATATTCACAGTGTCTATTACTTGTAAATAAGAAAACCATTGTTCTGAAAGAGTGAAAGAAAGGGTGCTCATTAATTGCTTATTGAAAACATTCCTGGCTCTTGTTGCTCTTGACAACACTTGCAGCAGAGGTGGCAATCAAGCCAATAAGTGGCAAAGGAAGCAAGGATAGTGAGGAAATGTCCATTGATTGCTTTGTTTCAGGGACATTAGCGATGACTATAAACCATTGAACACTGTATTTAAGTTGAGTTTGTGATCCTTAAGTCCTGCACTCTGCTGAAAATAGTCATTTAAGTGATGCCAGGTGTTTCCCTAAAATAAGGAAAAGTCATTTCTCCAAAGACACTTCCTGTCTGGGCTTTATATTCAAGTTGGGATGCTTACTATTGAGTACCTTTTATGTACAAATGTACACAAAGAACATTAAAGTCCAACTATAAATCAATGAGTCTTGCAGTCATTAGTGATTGGGTTGCATTTTCTAGAGTTGTATATGGTCAGAGACTCTGTGTGGGGGGGTCCTACGACCTTTCATTGACTGCGAAGGCTGCAGAGGTTGAGGAACACATTTATCATATACCTCCCTATGACCCACTGTCAGCTAGTTTAACACTGCTCAGTTCCTCTCATATAATTAAACTTCTCTGTCCTCATTCACACATACATACTTGTGTCAACCTACATTATGGTATGGCACGGCCAGTCAAGAACTATTGGAATATGAATCAATCCAGTGAGCTCTTTAAAGAAGCAGGAGGTCTGATAAGTAAAGAGCGAAAGTCTGAGAAAACATCAAACATTGGTGATTTGGCATTTTCTGTTTATGGTATAGAAAGTACTTTGGGAGATGGAATACTACCTCGAGCATATAAAAACAGAAGCCCCTAACAATTGTTTCTGTAAGACAATAATATAACACAATGCTCTGCGTTGAACATGCTAACCCACATTCTTCTAGTCCTGTGGGTTTCTTAGTTTTCTCTCTGATTAAATGTGTAATCATTGTTGCCTTGACAACTCTCCAGTTGTGGTAAAATGTTTCTGAATACCTGAATAATGTCAAGCGTTTTAGTGTTGAATTTCCCTTTAACTTGTGGGTGTGTCACTTGAACTAGACTTCTTATAGATGTTTCTCTTCATGCACAGCTATATGCAGACTGAACACCGAGCGTCAGCAAGGTATACAAACCATTTGTACACCCTGTGTCTGCTTTGTACTTCAAGACTGTCTGCTTTGTACGTCAAGACTGGCCCAGCTGACAAATAACTAACAAGAAAGTCTTGTGTGTCTTTTCTATAATTGAAATCACCACCATCATACTGTATCCAGTGCATGATGAATTAGTTACCAACTCCATCCATTGACATCTAGGACAGCAGCTCTGTTGCTAGTGAGGAAGACTGCATGGCCACTCAGCCTCACCGCTCTGATAGCTAAGGTTGAGAGGAGATGAGCCATAAGAAGGAGCATTGCTGCGGTAGAAAGATAATGTAAGAGCGTTGGAAGGGGTTTAACTGTTAGGAAGAAGGTAGCTATTTTATAATTCATATGAAGCAACATTTTAGTACTTAGACTGTTGCTGAGAAATGCTTGTTGTTGAGGGTCAATATGCCCCCCATTCCAGCTTATACGGTTAAGAGATGGAAACCCTATACATTGCTTTAACTCTGTCTGATCCAATTCCTCCTAATTAAATTACTAAATACAATCAATGCTTTGGGAACAGGTAATTGACTGCATATTCCCATGTTATAGTCAACATTTCTGTGTACCCATCCATTCAACCTGACCTTTGACTTTGGCTCTTCATGCTTTTTCAACTGACTTCATCCTTTCTTTCAACAAAAGATTCCCTATAACTCAAACCTCCAGACTGTGTTATGTAAACAGAACTCTCCTTATCAACAACCTGTCCAGCAGGCAGAAATCTGGATGATAAAAACGTATAGCCTATACATGATGTTAGGGATCAGAGATCTGTTCTTGGCTATAAGTGAACTGTTACCGTACATATCATCAGAAAGGTGGTACAGACAACAATGTAAGGGAGCAGTTTGCCTGTAAAACTAGCAGCTGGTCCTGTAGCATGCCAACTAAACAGCAGCGGAAACAGAATGAAGAATATGGTTACAGCTTAACAAAATATTCAGAAAGATTGTCCCATCATCTGTGATTCAATCCAGTGGCATAGACACTATCTCAGTGGAGAAGGATGTTGGAGTGTGGAATCATGATCATTCACGGAGGCAAGTATATAATGTGGGAAAAAGGGGGGAGGGGAGTTGCTTATTTGTCACAGCAAAGCCCTCTTTTATGAGGTTAATGTCTTGCCTTCAAAACAAGGTCATACACACGTCTTCAGAACAGCCTGTCTTTGGCTATGCAGTCATCTGATTTTGCTAAGTGGATGAGTTGCACCATATCACAACCGTATCAAAACTCTTTGCAGATGTGTTAGGTCCATACTGTAAACAGATAGAAGGATCTCAACCTACAGAGATTTACGTAAAAGATATAGAAGAAACATACAAAACCCTTGAGAAACCACAGAACCTTTTAAAGATTTGACTGGAAATGTAGCAAACTTGGAGGCAGGTCTGACTTTTTGCTGTAAAATACATGAGGTTGTAGGATCATCAACGTCCATTAGTTTGGTGTCATTTTTATTTCCCTGCACAGCAAATGTTTCATTCTCTCTCCTCCGTATGTCATAACACATTTAATGCTTGCCTGTTCCTTTCTAAGACTTCATCCTAAACAGCTAGAAGGTGGAAGCAGCATTTCCCTTTGGCGTTCAAAGTCGTTTTTAACTCTACAGTAGCATGTGAATGCTACACAGCAGTGAAGTAGTTTACCGACTGTTTATCTAATGCTGTAATCCCAGATAATCTCTCTTTTGAACATTAGACATGGGATCCAATTTTCTACCCTCTACTGGAGGGGTTACGCTCAAGGGGTTTAGTCAACCTTTGCACTGAAGGGTGGGAGGAGGAGATACTGTTGCTATACCGTATAATTATCTCTAAATACTTTATTTACATTGATAGAAACAGGCGAAACCGACCATTTGAGTGTATCTGTTTATTCTGCTGTAGCAACAAGTAATTTGAGAAAAGATTGCTCTGAAGATAAATCAGTTTCTTCTTTTCAAGCACCAAGAAAAGGTGAAAAACAAACATATTTTAATTACCATAAATCTGAAAATGTAAAGCTCTATGAAAAACATTTTACAACAGTTTACCACAGGACAAGAGACAAGGCTAGACCATGCATGACAACATCTGAACCAATTCTATCTATGAATGAGGAGTGTAAAATCAATGCTGTGACTTCAGGCGTCAGTCACAGTAGTTTAAACTATGAAGCATTGCAGTGCCGCAGCGGGATTTTTATTTTACAACATTATGGCTAAAGAATCTGTGTCACTTCTCAGTATAACTTAATATACAATACATTCACACAGCATTAAAATCATGTATTATAGGAGCTGCAGCCTCAATTATTACATGTGTAAACCGGTAGGAAATACATCTGTAACGATATTACTATATTGTCATTGTTTGGTAAAAATGTTTTAGAATTTGATGGTTCTTGTTCGATAAACAAGAAATATGGCTTGGATATTATGCTGGTGGCTACTGTTTTCTGAAGTTTATAGACAAACTATTATTAATAAAACAAGTTAACAGCAGAATAATCAGTTATGAAAATAATCATCAACTAAATATTGTATTTTTACTATTATATGACCTTATGGACATGATCAAGTAAAAAAAGATTGGGGTGATGGACGATGCCAGTAAGGACACCTATGTCGAGTTAAAACAATATTAAGTAATACCAACCATATTCCATGAAAGACCTTTATAAGTCGAGAAAGTGATATAGAGAACATGGGGTTGACAGATGAGCAGTCGAAGCAAAAACATCAACATCTAAATTAAAGCATTGCTAAAAAGTTGATCATGTTAATACCTTTTAACCATGAAGTCATGCAGGACATACATTCCCCATCACAAATGGTAAAGACCCAAGTAGGTCAAACTGAAGAATATTTGGTAAAAACAGTCGGCTGATTGTTGGCTACGGCCCATCACTTTACCCCATGGTCTGTTTCACGGTGACAGACATAAGTCCCTTGGAGATGATGATGGTTGTGAAAAATATTTTTGTGGAGCTGAAGACTTTGTATGTGGGTTCATGCTAAATTTACAGCAAAATTATTTTAAATGCTTGTTTTTTGTTTGAATGCATCATTGTATTTTTCAAAGTTCAAGAATAAAAACTTGAACTTTCAAATAAATTGTATTTTTTGGAATGATCAAAACCTATGACCCTGATTTAGCTCCATAGAGGTCTAGAAGCAGCAGGCTGAGAGAAATGCAATTCATATTGGACCACAGGCAAATACAGCTGCACACAATTAGGATTGGCCAGTTGATTGGGAAAAAATGCCACATCCTTGCAAAGCTGGACTCTTTGAAAACTGAAGGAAATCAAACAAGGCCGTCAGGAAAAGACTCATTGATTGAGAGACAGAAAGTAAAGCTTTCTGGCTCATTAAAAGGAAAGGAACAGACTGATAATCTGGACAAGGGTACTGAATGGGAACTACACGGGGGAGAGCGACTAAGGATGAACTAGGGGATTGAGAAAGTGTTGAAAGAAGTCATCAAGCAGACAGACAAGCTTTGGAGGAGCTGCATGAAACAAAGAGATTAGCACACACACATAGGCTCTGAGGAAGAGAAGAGAAAGAGCGACAGAGGAGCAGAGAGGCTATAAAAAAAGGGTGACAAATAAAGTGGGAATTGACCCAGCTTGTTCACTGCAGAAGCTGCTCTCTTGGTGATTGAGTGAGGCTTGTAAAGCGTAAAGAGTAGAAAAGGATGACAATTTTGGAGCAGTAGCAGCAAATAATACATTTTTACAAGAAATACTCAAAATGTATTGTAAAAAATAAAATAAATGGTTTTAATTCCCCCTGAGTTCAAGATTTCTTTTTACGTTTTTGACATTTCTATCCTTTGTTTGAGATAGACCTAAAAGCCCTCTTCTTGCTGCATGTTTTAAATGACTAAAGAATCATCCCCAATTGTTTGTTAAGATCCCACGACCGTTGTTGATGGTAGCTGTGTTTCAGATTTCTGGGAATCAGTAACAATGAGTGCTACATTTGAATGGAAACTTGACATGTTTGCACTGCTGCTTTGTTCTTGCCACTTGTCATTACAACAAACTCCTATTCATTATCCTTCTATTAACCATTAGATACATTTCACTCTTTCTGCTATCTTTTCTTTTATTATTAATATATATTTGGTTGGTCTGGGAAGTGAAAATATACCCTTGACTTTTTTAATTCTGTGGTTTTGTAGAACCCAATATAAATCTTTTAAACACTTTGTAACTGGAAAACTTGTCAACATGTTCCACTTGAATCCCCTCTTGACATTTTCTCTAGGTCACACAGGCAAGCAAGTTAAAATTAGCTTTACAGTGAACACCATTTCATGTTAACACTTCAGTATCTAGAAATATGCTTACAGCCCATTTTGTCATAATCTTTTAGCTACATATATTTATACACTGGAGAGTTAACATATTGATTTCAGCATAACCCACTCTCTACAAGCTATTCAATTTAACTTGCAAGCAGTATCACTATATGAATGGCTCAATATCGCTGATGTTGTTTTTGATGCCAAATATTTGCTTTAACTGTAACTCGATAACCTGCAGTAATGACACAACTTTTCATCTGATTACTAGAACGTGTCTAAACATGATGCAAGCTCCATAAATAGAACTAGCTTGAATTTCATCAGTAAGCATTGAATGATTGAGTACAAGCACAAGCCAATGGAAGACCCAGGGTGTATGAAAGAGCAAATTGAGACATGAGATTGGGCCATGGGGGTCAGAGAAGGAAGGATTAATAAACAGAGCGGTAGTGAAAGACATAAGGCAGTGTTTCTGGTTGATGGGTAAAAATTCACATATAGCGGGAATGAAAATGAAAGATAGTCACTTGACACAGGGCTAAATTAAAAGAAGAAAAGGAAAAAAGATATAAATGGCATCCAGCTTTAAAACTCTGAGTCATCTGTGACATATGGAGTAGACACATAGCCTGCAACAGAAACACAGTAAGCCACTGTACTCTTATTTCAAAATGTTCTGCACAAATCAATACAAAATCATAAACTCCTTTATCGTCTGTTTTTATGTTCCTGATCTTTTAAAGGAAATCATACATAAAAGCCAGAAATAAATACTTATCCCAAGTCTTCAGTCTCTGTATTGGTCACCCCATTGGAATATAAAAGAATACATTGTGTGCTATTTGAATAAAGCAAAAGCTTACCGTGCAACCCAACCACTTTCCAGTAAAAGTCGTTAAGACTATACAGGGAATTTGCTTGGTGTGTACAAACTTAATGTGGCCCTGGGGCTTGCATGGATGATTGAATTTATGTCTAAAGAGACAGCACGCACTTTATCTATCAGAGCACATACAGTAAAGTATCCTGCCAAGCAAGACATACTGTACATATGTCTAAGTACATTTAGAGTTTAAGTTTATATTTGTCAAGGACAATAAAAGTAGGATAATAAAAGACACAGACATAAATGTACTGTATGTGTGGTGATCCTACAGACTTTGTAGTATTTGTGGAGGAAGCTCATGTATGTATAGCAAAACATAAATCATTGTTAGTGAGCTTCTTGTTTGTTTGTTTAGACCAGAGTTATTTTCCTACACTGCTTGTTTACCACAGCCCAAGGTCACTGCTATCGTATTGTAACGCTGTAGTACTCAATTAGTCATTAATCACTTGTTTCTGTCGGCTGATTAGATAAACTGCTTCTGTGGGATTTGACTCAGACTCACACTCAAAGCATCACTGCCACAACTACAGTGTGTAGCACGTTGGAAAAAATCCTTCTAAATTGAAAGTGATGTTTGTGGATGTATTACCTGGCTATCTTGAAGCACCACCAGTCAGAGTGTCCCTTTATAAAGTGAAATACCTCAACATATATTTTAAAATAAAATTATAGGGAAAAGATCCTTCTCAGAACAGAGTTAATAAATACATTACGTAATAATAATAACATATTTATTTAATATTGTAATACTTCCAAGTTTTACCATAAGGACGCTCACATATGCATCATTTTGTCATGCTCTCACATAATTCCCTGTGACAATCGTTTCAAGTCTCATGAGTTCTCAATTAACTTCCTCATGACAACTCAAAGAAAATGCATATGTCCCTGCCGGACCAGATACGAGAAAAAATAGGATGATTGCTTGGTAACAGTGTCGAGCTCCTCCTATCATTGTTGCACACATAACTATTCTTCCTCCAGTTATACATGCAGGTCGGAAATTATGAAAATTCACCATTATCAACTAAAAATATGAAAATAAGAAACAGAGAGTGGGCTCGAGAGAAAGGGACAAAGTGAGAGGCAAATAATTACACAAGTGATACATCCAGGAATAATAAGACAGTAAACATTATGACAGTTTGTACCTTGACTAAAGATCTGTGAATGCACACGCTCTGTGTCCCAAATTCCCCCAAAGGTGCCCATTAGGCTTTGTGGTTTATTGTGTCTTTACTGAGAAAAACATTGACCTGGGAGTAGGTATACAGTAAATTATTGACTTAAATATCTCTGAGACTATACAGACAGAAATAGCAAACAGTGAAATTCAAAACCTTGGAACGTGAAGCTCCTAAGCTGCTAGCATTTCACCACAGATACACTCAGTGCAAAAGAAGGAACTCCATGTCACTAAACTGTGTGAATAGAAATGGTGGATGTGCATACATATTTATTGACCACAGTCTTATATATATATATATAGTCTTAAGTCTGCCATGCATTAGGAGACTGGGAAAAGGGATAACGGAAAAGGAAATAATGACCACTAACAGTCAGCAGAGAGACATTTAGTAATGGTGTTAAGAGAAACACCTGCACCTGCATAAATCATACACAGCCAGCGGGTTCCTTTCCCATTCAGGAAAACTGTGGACTCAATGTACTGACAGGCTGGCATCAGTGCAGCCTGTACAAACACAATAATTTGCCATGATCAAGTAAAAAGAGTGAAGTTTATGACAACTGCCCAAACTCACAACCGCCTTTAATGCATTCCACTTTCCACACAAGGGAGCTCTGGTCCAACGAAGGAACAGTACTCTACATCTAAAAATTATAGGATATGTGTAAACCAACTATTCAAGCACTTACTGGAGTATTAAGGCTTGGTTGGAGTTAGAATAGGATATCAAGGATATTAAGGTAATAATATTGAAAACGGTTTAAAAAGAATAACGTGGGCTTCATAACAGCAAAGCTCTGACCTACATTTGGGGTTAAAAACAGTTCAGGTCCAACTAACCCTAACACAAAACCAAAGCTCAACCATAACATTTTCTCACTGCTTCGAAAATTGGGCCAAAAGGAAATACTGTTTTGATAGCGGAATTCTGATTAGGCATGATGGTCAATGTATGGCTGACATTCTTGACCTGAAGCTAGTATTCACCTAGAATGTAATTTCAACCAAGGCTACAATCAAACATCTGCACCTCCTTTTACATGCACTCTGAACAGAGTGTTGCACTTTCTATCAAACAGGATAGCCTTTCCCTTTCATGCATGTGTATTCAAGGGGTATCGTGATGTGTACACATGACGATGACCTTGATGATGCATGATGATGTATAGGACGGCTGGGCATTAACAGTCATAAGGGAAAATGCATGTAATGTAATGCATTGTTATCTCACTACCGCAAAAAAATAATATATGGTCTATTAAATGTAATTGTACCTGTCAGCATGTCGCTGTGTCCTTGGGCAGGACACTTCACCCCAAATTGCTCCTGTTGGTATTATCCACAGAATTAAATGCATTGCATGTCTCATAAGTAACACGCAATATAATGTAATGTAAAGCACTTTGAGCACTTGTAAAAGCACTAAATAAATCCAATGTTATTACTAATAAAGCTTCAGAAAGGCAATGCAGACAGAGAATATAAAACTATCAAAAAGGGTATATTGTCTTTCCAAGTTCCTTGCATCAAACTGTTTTTTTGTTTTGTTTTACATTTCAGATCATACTGTATATATTATAGATGTGACACAATATGGTAAGGTAGATTGTAAATATGTTACTAAAAGTGTTTGAGTTGTAAATCCACCCATGTAGTACCTATAATCTGTATGAATATATAATGTCACAATATCAAGATTAAGAATATGCAATATGCATGATACACCCGCTGCTGCTTTGCCTCATGTCCTGTTTTTTCTATTTCCATCTGATTTATGCCAGTTACATATATATGCCTTCAATTAATAAGAATTCAAATATATTCATGAATGGATACAAAAGTACTATAATTTTCATTATACAGCATATCTAAATTGCATTTCTAAGGTCACACTGATTTGAAGTGGGGTTTTTTCTGTTTTGGTATGAACAATGCTCTTAGTAGATGCTGCAAGTGCATTGTTAAATTGCATTTTAACAGACTTGGGAGCAAGGGTGTACACACAAACACAAGTGTGCCTTTGCTGGTAGCGATTGTGCGCACAAGCGAAGATTAACCATGACATTTTGCTTTCATTTGCACTTCAAAGCCAGACCCGTGCACAAGTCTTAACCCCACCCGACAGAACCCTCCACTTCCAGATATCCATTTTGTATCATCTCACACTCCCTTTGACTCTCCACTGTTATCTTTCTGGTCTTGCTCCCTATTAAGAGCCAAGCCTCTGTCTTTCTCCTGTGCACTGTACATAGTGTATACTGTACATTCAAAATAAATATTAAATGGTTTGCTTAGAAATGTGCCAGAGGAGAAACACTGTCAGGAGAGTGCTCTAGTAGCAGTAGGTCCAGGGGTTGGTGTTAAAATTGAGAATAAATGGACTAGGCAATTCGCAGAAAAAGATACCATAAATATAATATAAAATATTATGTATATATTTAAATATTGAGATATTGAAAGGCCTTATCTACAATGAGAGCATGCTTTGTGAAAAAAAAAATACAAACATAAAAGGCTGACAGTCACAGAAGTGTGTGTGTGTGTGTGTGTGTGTGTGAGAGAAAAGGGGGTGTGTAGTAAAGAGTAGGCATGTGTGTGCAGCGAAGAGATTTTAGTGGAGAGGGAGAGCACAGCAACAGAGACTGGGGGAGACAGTGGGAGCTGCAGGCTGAGAGAGAGAGAAGGAGAAAGAGAGTGTGAGAGAGAGGAGAGAGTGAGAGAGAGAGGAGGAGAGACCGGCAGCACAAGGGAGCCGCACGTCTGTCTCTATCTGTCGTCTCTTGGATCTCCCTTAGCAGAGCTGCCTGGCTGCTGCTGACTGACAGTGTCCTCTCGCTTACTGACTGAGTGTGAGGGAGTGCCTGAGAGCGTAGCGAACACCAGAGTTTCCCACTGGGTACGCACAAGTCTGTGTTCAGCTGTCCTGGTTTTGGTGTTGCCACACAGGGTGGAAGGTTTGACCAGTTTTGCTCTGGACTTGACTCAACACTCATGATCCCCAGTCAGCATACCCTCTCATTAAGGTAAGCAGCCTTTACTTTCTCTTTACTGTCTGAAGTGCGGTCCTGACTCTGAATACTTTTCTGCTCAGAGGATCATTTACTCTAACGCAAATGAGTTTTATTACATAAGCATGCTGTTAATTTAGAATAACAAGCTCAAAACTGAAGTCCAGACTTGCGTTAAGTTTGTCCCAGAGTTTGGTTTCACTGTTTATTGTTGCTCTGACAGGCTGTGCATGTACAAACATCCAAATGGCTTTAACGAGTGCTGACCCCTATGCTATTTCATCCCGGCTCTAGTGAAATGTGATCATTAAACATTCTCTCTTTGCCTCACAGCAGACAAAGGTAGAGGGCTGAATGTTTTCATGTGACTTAACCAGACTGTTCAGTCATTTTTAATAGTCTACATACGTTAACCTCTATTGTGCACACATGAGCTGAAGGTTAACAGAAATGTGTGTACAGTGCAGTATATTAAATAAAAGTGTCTTGGAATTTTTCATGTGGATTCCATTTAATAGACCAGCCATCATCCATGACATAACAGACCTTTCACATCAATAAACGATACACAGACTACCTTTGTGTATGTTTAATACTTCATATGGATGAAGTGTTAAGCGTCAAATGTTTGGTTTAGTTTGGTTTGATTACAATTGTGTTCAACGTTTACAATTCAAAGAAATAATAAAAACCTAATAGGTTTTGAAATGCTTTGTAACATGTAGAGTTTTACATTTCTCATTTAATGTATACACTAATAATGAGAGAAACAATCTAAATAAACTATATGTGCATTAAACTTCTTTGACTTTTATTAACCTTTTTGATTAATTTTAGGAAGTGGTTTTCAAACATATATAAAGAACTTTATTGACAGGAAACAAAGTGAATCCCAGTCACACATGCAACTTACACATGCCTGTCTCTCCTGCGCTGGGGGAGGTTGCAATCAAAGTGTTTGTTATTGACTCTAGACAAATTGATAATCAGATGCCTCATTCTGCAACATTTATCTCTATGTTTACTTTCAAATATGATCCATAAGTACCTGAAGCACGCCTTGCATAATCAGACATTTTCTACTTGCATTGCATACGTAACTAAGGACCTTTAACAAAAGCATGAAGCTATTAATGCTTCATTAACCACCAAGCTAATATATATGTTTTGATTTCTATAAATGTTGGTGATTCATTCACTCTAAATGTAATTATTTAATTCGGAAATGTATTTATTAGCTAACGGAATTTCTGCCTGAACTGAATAGATAGTTGATTTGATTGATCTAATTGATTCTGCTTAGATATCATGGTGAACAGCTGCAGCATGTTGGTGCAGAAACAAATTTAATTGCCTTCAACAGTGTTTTCTTGATTTATTTATCTAAGGTACTTAGTATTCAGTACTGTACAAAACTGAACATTCAGACTGACAAATGAAACCACTTGTGTGAATGCAATTTTAATGGCTACAGTATGGAAAACTTGACCTGCATGACATCCGCCTTCCACGAGGAGATGAGCGTATTAGGAGAGGATATATGTACCCTTATTAGGTAAAAGTACCAGACATCCAAACAACCTATGCTGCTGATATTATACACTGGCCCTGCGAGCCCTAATATTAAGGAGCAGCCCACATCCTAGTGGGAAGTCTATAATGCTTTCACTTAGATGTATAGTGGATTCACATGAGGTTCAGGAGGACACAAGAACCCTGTTATGTAGTGGATGTAGTTTATATGTTTCATGGATTGTGCTTTGTGTGTTTGCAGTCAAAACAAAACCACAAGGACAATGGGAAAATATACAGCATAGTGGATGTCATGTAAGAGAGGTGATTGGTTGTTTGATTTCTTCTATTTCTAACCGAGGATGCCCCATCACTGGGTTTGACACATACACATATATTAAGTGCAGAAGTTGTCAAAAAATGGACTGTAGGCAACAGAAAATGTATCAGCAATTGTTTTCATAATTGAATAATCTCTCCAGTAAAGTCATTTTACATTTCTTGACCGCTCTTCAAATGTCTAGATTTGTTGCTTTTTGTTTTTTTATACAATATTAATATTTTGGGGTATGGATAACGCACTGCTGATTATACAAAAATTGACGATATATGAATTCATTATTTAATATCTATCTGGTGAATCACTGGTCTGTTTTTTTCCTGGTTACCTAGTTATTTATCAATGAATTATAAATGTGAGATTAATTGACCATAAAAGCGAATATTGTTGGCGTTTTCATACAGTATTATGCAATCATGCATCGGTGTGTGGCGTAGGTTTAGTGCAGCTGTATGAATGCAAGCCTGTGTCTACTTAAGTGTCATTTGATGCTTGATGTGGTCTTGATATAACCCAGGAATAAAGGTGTTTTTGCAAGTAGCTGTTACCAACTCAGTAGTGGGAGGGAAGCAATTTGCAGTGACGTGCCAGTGGGGGTGAGTCCACAATTATCAGGTTCACGCAACACATGAAGGAACACTCTAGCAATGTAGCTTTGAGCTAGGAAGGTGGTGTTTTATAAGACCAGTGTGTGTGTGTGTGTGTGTGTGTGTGTGTGTGTGTGTGTGTGTGTGTGTGTGTGTGTGTGTGTGTGTGTGTGTGTGTGTGTGTGTGTTCTTGCTCTGTGACGGTTACATCATGTATGTGGCATGCTGTTCCAGATTTTACACTGGTTCCTGCCTTTGCGACTCGATAATGTTTTCGGTCATGTGTACTTGTAATGGGGATTAAAGAGTGTTGTGTTGTACACACATTATTAATATATTCTAAGATAAAAAGACCGTTATTTATCTTGGGTAAAGAGTGCATGTATTCATGAGCACACACTATTACACACTCAGAAAAGGTTTCCTTGTTCTCATGTTCGCAAATAGACATGAATGGCACGGTCACTGACATGGTGTGTAGGAGTGCATAACGAATTAACCTTCCTTATAGTTTTAGTGTGTGTGTGTGTGTGTGTGTGTGTGTGTGTGTGTGTATATATTTTACAACACCATCCAACGAACGTCCTCGTTTTGTCAATTTATGAAACAAACCATCCCCCAGTGTGTCGATCTGGTTCATTCACTTTAATTTACACATCAAATGTGTGCATATGTGTGTGTCTGTGTGTTTCTGCATACATGTAATGTTACTATAGCTAAGGGGTTCCAGAGTATAGAGCTGTAAGGAGCTCAGTTCATGCTATCGTTGAACCTACTGTAGAATTTGAAGAGAGAAATATGTTCTTTCCCAAGTGAGAGAGAATGTTAAATTAATGAGAAAACATCAAATGAGATCTCTTGTTTGAAGGCCAGTAAAACTGGAGCTTGTTGTCTCTCATTTGTCAAGTTGGATACAAATACTGCCTGTGTCTAACAAAAACACTAGGCTGTGAAATGTGCAAAATGGAAAGTGATAGCTCTTTCAGAATTGTAGAAATATTGTTGAAGTTGAGCTGGAAGCATCATAATGATTTGCTCATAATAACACAGGCTTTTGGTATGTGTTTCCTTCTTCCAGCAAGTAATTCAAATTGGGCCACTTTGAAAAAAACTTGTTAAGGGCTACTTGAACTATGATTAAACTGTGATTATGTTTTCAAATGGCAAATTGACATTGATTAATTCATATTATGGCCGTCTGTAGCTACATGTCACCGGCTTCCAATGCACATACTGACTACACGAATGTGTCGGTAAAAAGGATAGTATTATACAATGCTAGAGAAAGCACCAATTGAAAAGATGCCATTAGTCTCATCAAACAGTTAAGATTATAATGATCATTGTTTATTTACACAGTTTTAGAGACTTGATTATTTAATGTTATTTCATTTTGAAGGCTGCAGTTTGTGGGGCTTTTGAACTGATGGATGTTCATGTACTGTATGACTTTCCGCTCGCAGTGGGGTGTTTAGTCCTCTAGATATCTTTAATAACTGGCTCTATTTCTACTCGTCATGAGATAGTTTTCTTTGATTTGTGCATTAATACATTAGGATTGAAGAAAATGAACATGTACAGTAAGGGGATGCATATTTATATTCAATTACAGACTCCAGATTGTGGATGCATGATAGTTAAAGCAAGTGTAAACCTGACTTTCCCACAAAGGGATTAGTTTAGTTGGATGCTGATTTAGATACTTATGATGACCCTGATTAACTTTGCCAATAGGGAAGACAGTAAGAGCTCTGATATTTAAACAGAGCAGTCATTGACTTCCACTTTATCAGAAAGAGCGAGAGATGAACTTGCAGGGTAAGTTTGAACTACAAATCTCCTTCCGGTTATAAATCAACAGAAGTCACAGGACAGGCCTCAGGGATGATGCAACCCTGAGCTTAAAGACACAAAGTAATCTTTACAGCTGAAGAATTCCGTGAAACCTTGGTTGCTTCTTTGAGCACTTACATCTACACTAGTCAAGAGTTTTATACATTAAAACAGTCTTCAACAAAGAGCCTTTGAACACCCTGACAGACGGCATGAAATATGTGTTTGACAAAAGAGTTGGAAAACCAATTTTTTCCTCCATTTGAAGATGAAAAATGTACCATTTACAGTTCACATTATTCTTAATCCTCAGGTAAGCCTTGAACAGACCACTATCCATTCTCAACGTCTTTGTATTCTCTTCTTGTGAAAGCATGAGAACAAATGAACAGAGAAGCCGTTAAAGACATTTTTCTTGCTGAACCAACATTTCGCTTCCTGCTGAGAAAAGGCCAGGTTGGCTTTGTTGCTGCAAAGTGCTGTTTTCTTTGTTCAACCAAGTTTGAAAATCAACTTTCCTGTCATTTCTATGGGTTTGCATTCAGATAAGAAATGTAGGTTTTGGTAGTCAGTAACAAACATACTGATCAAATAAATCCCTTGATCTTTTTTTCTCTTTGCATTTACTTTTGACATCTTTCCCGACATCCCCAAAGCTCATCAACCCAGCTGTTCAGCAGCAAAACAAAGGGCTTGTCGACATGTTTAAGGTATCCTCTTTGACTTAAGGTAGGACCATAACCTAAATTATACAGTACATATAAGCAGGGTGCACATGTCATTGGGTTGATACAATATATATTGCAGTCTATATACATATTCATATATATTCACGGAAAATTAAATGTTACAAAATGTTTCAAAGTTGGCCAAAGAAAATTCAGATTGCCATGCCTTAACGAGACAGACCACAACCGTAACAACATTAAATATTATTTTAAACGTCACAAGGTCAGGATGACATTACTCACAGTCATCAATGAAATGATCTTACTTTATGCTGTTTGACTTAATGTTTACAAGCCTAAGAAGCTGCTCACCCTCGCTGCTACGGTCTTGTCACCTGCTTGCGATGTATTTACAGCAAACTGACTGAAAGCTCAGATCATATTGTCAACAGCTGTGACCAAAGCAGACGCCAACACTAAATGGTCTGTGGAAACAAACGTTTGATGAATTACAGTCTGCTTGTTTCTCAACATAATCTTTGGAATGGAATGAACTACTTATAGCATATTTCCTGTTTCCATCATTTCAGCGTATTATTTTATGCCAGTCATCTTTATGCTACATCAATTTCCCATATTGGGATTTGTGGGGATGCCACAGGCTAAGGCTTCACTTAGGACAAAGGGTGGAAACTTATTCCAATTATGCCAATTGCAAATTACCATAATCACCCACTGCTTCTCTTACTCCAATTAGAGCTTTGGCCGCTAAGCCTAAGACTCATGACTTGGATACATTTCTCTTAATCTTCAGGCCTTCCTGGATTCAGGAGCGATTTCCAAATGTTATTCTCCAAAATAATTGCATGACAAAACTGCATAGCACTGACAACGCAAGCTCTTCTTGCAGTGACAATTAGCATAGTCAAAGTAACACATAATTATGAATCATAATTTCATTAAAATGAGGAGTTGACATCTGATGTACTGAGAAATATTGACACCGTCGGAAGTTACAGGGTCTTCATAGGTGCTGCTGAAAACAGTGTGAAAACTTAACTCCCCATTCACAACAAAATGTGTCCACACATTGAGTGTCATTGCAGAATCAAAACATGATTGACAAATATAAACAGATTATTAATAAGCAACTCCCTATTATTTGGGACAAGTTACATCATTCTCCTCGTTTGGTATCCCCTCACTGAGCAGCCAGTTTAAAAATAAAGTGCCATTCCGACAGCTGAGCAGCTGCTTTCTCCATGACTATGTGTGAGTGTTATGTTTGTGTCTATGCTACGCTTTGTGTGTTTCAATAGATTACATGATCATGTATAAGGGGCTGGTGGTTTGTCCAATAATGGGAGTAATGAAGTGTTGTCATGCTACCAAATGTTCTGCCTAGTTTTAGTCAACACACTACTTTAATCATTTATGCCCTTATATCCATGCGTTCCTTTAAAGACATGATGTTTTAAAAACTTCTGGATAAAACATGAGATATTTCACAGTGAAATTAACATTTTAAACACATGTAATACAACGGGGTCATTTGCTATTTACAGTACCCTAAAGACAAATACATTTTGGTTTCTGTACAGTGTGTGTGTGTGTGTGTGTGTGTGTGTGTGTGTGTGTGTGTGTGTGTGTGTGTGTGTGTGTGTGTGTGTGTGTGTGTGTGTGTGTGTGTGTGTGTGTGTGTGTGATTATCTGCACACATGGCTCATTCCCCTAGGGTAGACATATCCTGAATGACAAGCAACCAAATGTCAGCTATCCTTATCCTCATGTACTGACATGCAATATGTATAAGGCCGTCACTCAAAGCTTATACTGTAAGAACTACATAAACAGCACATTAAACACACATTTACACACTAGACGCTGCAGGCAAATATATACGGTCACCAATGTAATACGATGTGTTTAATGTTACCAAATGTCTTCTTCCAATTGTTTTTAAATAAAAATGTCCTATATTTCAGCAAAAAACAATTATTGCATTATGCAGTGGCCTGGTTGTATTAGGAGTAACACACACAGATAGAGCGGCTAAGTGGGTGAGGAAGGACTGATCATCTTGAGATCAAAATCTGTCTCCTGTTGTGGATGCACACAAAAACATGTGCATGCATTTATAAACACCAATTTTGACCAGGATGACAACAAGCTTTTTACCCAGAATGCATGTTGAAGAACTAAACATAAGAACAGTACTATTTACTTAAAGATGTAGCATCTATCTGGTGAAAAATACTCAGTTATGTAGTTGACCAGAAGGAGAGAGAATATTTAACGGTTACTTGTCTGATAGCAAAAACACAAATCCAGATACAGTGCATTATTTCTTTGTGTCTGCTGAATGTGTAAATGTTTTAAAATGTTTGCCACATTAATTTTAAGGTGATAGTATGTCAAAGTACAGCTTGTTCTTCTGCCCACATGTGGCCAAAATGTATGTCAAGGATCCTAAATGCATTTTTAAGAGTTGTTTCTTCTGTGTTTTGTGTGATTTCTGCCATTCTGTCCTACTCTTAGGATGAATGCGTTCAGCATTAAACCAGATGTTTTGCCATCCTCAAATTTAACAAGTTAACTTTAATGCAAGTCAAGTTGCATGCATGGCAACAAAAATCATATAACCACACATCATTCTTCTCCTTAAGCTTCCCAATTTCAACATTACGGAAGACTTTTCCTTTAGTGCAACCCAATTTGCATAATCTAAAAGACACACCATCAAGTAAACCTTCACACTTTCATACACATTGAAATAAACACTGACTGCTGAAAACCCTACATCTCTTCCTGTCTCTTCTCCTTATGTCTTACGTTACTTTTTTTTTTTTCAGTTACATCAGTTTTCCTCTCTGTGTTATTCTCCCTCTGTACCTCGGCCTCTCATGTCTATCTCACACAGATCATAAGTTACAGTACTCTCAACACCTACGATTGTGCCATTTTGTCAGGTCTAAGGATGACACAATATAATGAAAGGATGAGTCATTGAAGTGAACTTAAAAAAAAACCCACTTCCAGCTCATTAAATGAATATCTAAATTGGGTAAAATAAAATGTAAGGGTACAAGTGCAAGAAGATCAGTATGAAGGATAGATGGTAAGTGGAGCATGTCCTGAGGGGAAATACAAAGGCAAAGGAAGATGTCCAAGGGAAGAGGTGTTGCAGCTTCGGAAAGGTCCTAGTAGTTTAAAGCCTGAATGACATACTGTAGCCTTAAGACACAACAGTGCTACTGGTGCCTGCAGAGTGTTTGTCATCCATCATTAAAACGTTTATGCAGAATTTTTGACAGATCAGTTCTGAGGGCAGCAATAATTAATTATGATGCTCAGGAAAATCCACTAAATGTCATCACTGTAGGCGCTTTCAGGATCCTATACGTTTCAGAAATGTATAGAAAGCAGCACTAAACCCTGCAAAGCGGATCTTCGATGTCAATATTCTTTGTTTAAACATCTTAATTTTAAGAGAGGAAATAAACAGAGAGTGTATGACTTGCAAGGCTATGGTTAAATAAGCACAATATTAAAAAGGAGCAGAGTGGTTGTTTATGAAGTCTATTTACCTTTGACCTCTCTTGTGAATATTTACAGAAACATGTGTAGACTGATGGTTCACTTGGTATTATACTCAATAGGCTGTTTGTTTATGGAACCTCAAAATATCAGATAGCCTGGGCCTCTTTCATTTCCGTTTCACATCACAATTATGTAGAAAATGAACTGATGGAGGAACAGTAAATCCTACATGGTTAGAATCTAGGGGACATTGTAGGACAGTTATTGAATACTGATTTGGGTTTTCGCATCGCAAATGTAATCTCTCTATGTCTTCATGTCAATCCATCATTCAACCACTTTGGACCACACTGAACGATCGTAACTGTAGGACGCTGGACATTCATGGTACCCAGAGGATACATCTTACAGGCTTTGTTAATCTCCTGACATTACTCTTGCATCACTATACCTAGTGACTGTTCCTTGACATCAGAATGCTTGCATAGTTATCGTGTCTTGCAGTGATCATACTGGATGTGGCCCTTCAGAACGCATGCCATGTTTGGTGCATGGCCATTTACTTGAACCCCAGAAGTGCTGATTGCTGGAATGTCAAGAGTCGCTCATCTGTTTGAATTTAAACTTGACACTACACTTCCATAGTTCGGGGTCCTCAGCTATACTCTGGCCAAGCATGAAGTTGACTGCATGCACAGTTATAATAATAATAATAATACTTTGAATTTATATAGCGCCTTTCTAGGTACCCAAGGCCGCTTTCCATTTTGTGAGGACAGACCGAAAACAAATAAACAAACAAAAACTAGGGCAATAAAAGTATAGAAAAATAAAATAAATACAATTGATAACAGAAATGGCAGTTGTGGTAAAGGAACGGGGGAGTAAGATGAGTTAGTGGTCAAAGGCTATGCTGAAGAGGTGAGTTTTTAATGCAGATTTGAAGATGTCCAGGGAGGCAGCATTGCGGATCTCTGCAGGAAGAGCATTCCAGAGGATGGGGGCTGCAACACTGAACCTACGGTTCAGAGGCGAGTTCTAGAGATTTAGAAGGACAGTCATTCATAAATAGAATTGTCATAACACCACAATCTTGCTTAATTTCACCCCATTCAACACTGCACTCCCTTGAATCCCCAGTCATATATTGGCGGAGTGTGAAGTACATAGGACTAAAAATGTGTAGGAATATTAATAAAAAAGACAGTAAGAGGTCGAGGTGAAAGATGCAAAGGCAGACTTCAGAGACATTGGTTGATGAATGAAGCTTTGAGGACGTGCAGAGGGGCTTGAGGGCACAATAAGCAAAGGAGAGGCCAGGGAATCAAAAACTCCCTTCCAAAAACTGCCTACAATGCTAAAATAAAAAGTGACTTGAATGTCACTGGGTGATAATAACTCAGATTGAGAAAGCATAGATGTCAGAAACGTTTAGTTACAATACGAAATTTCAAAGTCAACAAATTGAGAGGGGAGAGGCAGAAGAAACACCATAAAATGAAGAAAGAGAAGAACAACAACAACAACAACAACAACAACAACAACAACAACAACAATAATACTGTATAAATCAAATACACATCAGGTGATGTGTGTGAAATTTGCGAGTTCAGTTTCGCTTATTTTCAGATCCTTGATATGATTATCAAGCTATGAGTAAGAAACACTTTACAAAATGACCCTGGGTGCAATAAAACCCCTCTCCAGCGCTACATTACCTTCATTATTGGTGAACAGTCAACGGTTTCAGATAACTCAATGTATCTAGCGGCATGGCTTTAGGGATGGCAGTGTTGTTTTACTGTTATGTCGGTGAGTCAAGCACTCCCGAATTAAAATATAAAAAATTGAAATGTTGTGTATGCATTCGTGGTCCCCAGAGTACTTGCATTAGCATTCAGCTCATTATAGCCTCACTGTGCCATGAGTGTGGCTGTAGGCTCTTAGTCTTGTAAAAGTACCTGTGGTGCTCATATTGATTATGCACTTCCTGTTTTTATGCATTTGCAGTGCTGTGCTGTCACTGAATATTTAAACCAAAGTTACTTAATTTTGTGTGATGGAGGCACTTTGTTGGAGGAAATACTTGTATTATGGTAGACATATCAATCTCTTCCAATAGTCCTCTGAAGAGGAAATGCTTTGAAACTCACCCACAACAGGCAAAAACATCCTGAGAACATCCATGAAATATTTGATGTGTTGTTTTTCCTCCAGGACAGCTACTAGTGAATCTGTTTTATGTGATCTTGTGACTGAAGGCTGGTATACGGGCTTTACGAGACAATTTTAGGCTGAATGAAAACATCGTGTCCAAATGTGATTATTTATCAAAGGCTTCACCAACACCGCACAGTCTATCTTTATGAAACCTTAATACAGTGCGCCTAGTTGCATGTGTAGGACAGATTTCCCTACAACCCAAGCCCAACCTTAAGCCAATACATTTTTTTAACTGCAGCCTGTGGTCAGGCAGCCAAAATAATTGTGTTTTACTCTCGCTTATCTTCCTTCAACCTTTTAACAATAACTTCAATTCCTGTTATTATCCAGGAGTTATGGGTCTATCAGACCAACTCTTCGTCAATTTCAGTGCAGAAAAGTATGACATGATAAGAAAGACCTTTATTTCTCATCTGGACTGACCTGCCGCTACAGACCACATAATGCATGCTGGAAAAGTGAAGATAGGCAACAAAAAAAGTTGTTTCACCTTCCCTCCTGTTAAATTTAGATCAAATTATTAGGCACACCTTAGGAGTAAGTGAGCATCTGCATCTTGCCAGCACTTTGTGGAATCAGGCACATCAGATAAAAAAAAGGTGTAACCCCTTGTTGATATGGAAAAAACAATCAGGAACACAATGTAATACTACTGTTCATGTTTAATTCCTCTCGCTGTGCAAATCTGATTACCAATTAAGATTTGATTATTCACTGTAGGCTTTCCCCAGGGAGCATGGGTTTGCTGAATACCATCACAAACAATTGTTTTACACTGCAGCACAATGGTTATGTGGCTGTCCCATTTCATGTTATCCTGCAAACCCTGGGATTATGTTAACAGAATGCATGTTTGTATTTAATTTAGCCTGTTGTATACACATGGAATATTATAGCTTCAGTATGGATTAGATATGGTTAAGATGAGACATCAAAGACTACATGGTAGGGGTTAAAGAAATATCTTCGCCACAGCAAATGAATTATGGTGACGATATGGTTGACATTAGAGATGCATCTTTTTATATATATATATATATATATATATATATATATATATAACATTGATTGTTATCTCTCAGCACAGGGTATCAGCTGATAGTAATACAAAATATATATAGGGGCTTATTATGATTTGAGAGATTAGATCGCTGCCTGCAGTATCTACTTAAATTAAGAAAGAGCTCAGCCTTACAGAATCCGAGTCTAAATTGTTGCACACCTAGTCATCGTCCCTTGACTATCACACTTCTTATTTTTTATTACAACATTGTAACAAACAAACAAACCACCATTTGTTAGTATGGAAACATTTAAAATGGGCTCAACCATCTTTAGAAATTGGGTCGTATTTTCGTAGCCTTGAAAGTCAACATACACATTTTCATCTGTATTTCTATCCACTCGGGCAACTTGGCAGACTCAGATCGTTGCTTCCCAACTTTGTTACAATCTGAAATTTCTCACAAACTAATTGATGGATAAAACATGTAGACACTCATGATCCAGAGACTGAGACTTTGATGCCCTGACCCTGTACCTTGGTCATTCAAATCTAACAAAAAGAAAAGTTGTAGGTCTTAAAAGGGTTCGGCTTATTTGAAGCCAATGCATAACAGGATTTATGCTGGTCTGAATTTATATCCTTATAAGTTCATTTGGAAAAAAAAAATATCATCCTCTATTGCTGCATAGATAGCACGGTTCAGCACTCTTGCCACATCGAGATTTGAATAATATTGTTTCCTGAGATAATTGAGGTGTTTGGTTGAAAAATGTAAGTTTGCATTTACACCTTGTGACACAATACTGTTTGACACACTCATTACTACAGACCAGAAATTAGCTGTGTTGTTTGCTGTGCTATGAATAAGAATTAGCCTGTGTTTTGACCCATAAGCTTAAGCACTGAAGCTCAGTAATTTACTCAAAACAAATGGTATGTCTGTAGTGAGCAGAAGCAAATCTGGGCTTGTGATTGTCTTGAGGTCCCACAAAACCGCCATGCGCTACGACACAAATGAAATACAATTTAAACAGCATGGCCAACAGCATTGCATAAAGACGTTCATCCTGGTATACACTATTATAGGCCCCACAGCCAATATTCATTCTCTGAAGTCAACTTTAATTGGCACTAACAAGACAGTATATAACACATTTAACTAGGGCTTAGAATAGACTCAACATCCTTCACAAAACTGCAGCATGTAGAAACTAAAAATAACTAGATGCAGGGGAGCATACAGACACAGCTACAATCTTATCTAGAATTACATAATGGCTATGGCAGTAACAAGGACTTAATGATATGTTCATTAATAAAAACCTTAGTGTTGAATGACTGTGTCAGCGTATGTTTTATAATATTTCTGAAGTTTTAAGGTTTTATTAATGAGTTAAGTCAAACAGTTTGTGCGATCAGCAGTAATGTTATCAGTCTGTTTTTGCTTTAGCAGATCAGCAGTTCGAACTTGTTTTTTATTCTCTCTCAAAGATGTCACTGTGAGGGGAGACAGAACAAATACTTCAATTGATTTGCTCTCCATGAATTTAAAAGATTGCGTCAACAGCATCTAAATTGTTGAGTCATCTGACCAGATGTTACTAACCCTGACCCCATCACCAGATGTACGTCGGAAAGTCAATGGGGAATTTCCTGTTCTATAATGAGCCTGTCCCTTAAAAATATGAACAAACATTGCATTCCTAGCAGTATCACAAGAGCGTAGTGAAGAGCAACAGTGTACACAGGTTAAGGGAATTTGATTATATCTTCCATTAAACGGTGCAAGGTTTTCTTTTTCCTGCGTTTGACTTGCAGACGGGAATGCTTTGAGTCTGTTGTGTGACTGTGATCTTTCTTGTATCTCTGTGTTTTAACAATAAGTCAAAAAGATGAAGGAAATCAAAGGGCTTTCTCTAATCCTCAGAATGACTTGAATATCTTGACTTCTGTTCACTTACAAAGATATTCTATGATGAATACACACATTTTCCTATACTTCTCAGACTTGTACTTATTTAACCATTGTATTGTACTTCCTGAATTTATTTATATTTTCTTGACATGAAAAAGATACAAAGGGAAATAGAAAACGTGACAACAAGGGTGGCAGATGCATCTCCAGAGACAACGACCTTGAGAGCTCAGTGTGAATGAATGTCTGACAGTGGCATCAACAGGGAGTGAGTAATAGTCTTTTCAATGTGCTCCTGGGACTTGTATGCTTTGTAACAACACGTACAGATACACTGTGACTAATGGCTTGTTTTAATGTCAAGGTAAGCTCAGTATTGGTCAGTATATGGGCCTAGGTTGCACAGCTTGACTGTAATACAGGTGTATGATACAGTAAGGTGGCCATGCATGATATTTGATAACGCTTTTCATTGGCTACCATCAATGTTGCTCAAAGAAAGTAATCATTAGGTATAAGATAACATTTGATCAAATTCAAATCTGCTGTTGAATCCAATTGAATTATGTCTACAAGCAACTGAAAGTTATAATGAAATAACTACAATTCAAAGATGTCTAATCACCTTTTGTTGGCTGAATAGGCAGAAAGAGTATGGTTTTGAGTGGTGACTTACTAAATATTCACAACCTTCACTTACAACCTGTGAATGAGATAAAAACCATATGTGAAAATGCTTTATATAAGAAAATGAAATGAATGTGACACATTAAGCTAGTATTAGGGAATACTTCAATTCACTAGAGGTTCAAAACTATAATATTGATACAATTACTTTAAATGTTCAAATGAATCAAAGAGAGCTGCAGAGAGCTCATTCAACAACAACAGACAATCTTTTCATTTCAGCCATTACGCCTTTACCTTTGATAAGCTATAGTTGATCCAACCTACCACTGCTGATGTAGTTTTAATAAGAGAAAGTGTCACAAAGCTGCCACCAATATGTTTATTTTTTATTTTTGCTAATGCAGAGGTGTAAGGACAGGTTAATTAATAATTAACAAATTAATCTAGGTATTTCTCTGTCAACTGCATTCAATGTGGAACGAGACACACAAGAACCGATGCCAAAGAATCTTCCTCTTATAGTTTATTCAACAGTAAATGGGGTCATGAAACTTTTAAGTGATGGCAGCAGGTGACAGACATTACACCTGACCATCAGTCATGGTTAAAATCACACCTTGAGCTGCTCTGTCATCCCCATTTGATGTTGTTGCCGTTCTTCCCTTCACGCACTCTGTTCCCTGTCTGAATAAAACATCACCTGAGACTTCTCTCTGCTCCAAATGCCACAGCTTTCTTTCCTTCCGTGCAACAACATCCCATGACAGATATCTAAAATCCTAAATCCCCAAATACCTGCTACAAAGCAAAGCATCAAAGAAATGACACATGCAACAAGCAGACACATACATGAAACCAGATGAAGCTGGATAAACATAAACACACATAATTATTCAATCAAAAGCCCTTTAACCTTGTACACTTGAAATGCGCTTCAAATTTGTAATAACCTTCAGATGTAATGAGGCTAATTACTATCTTCAGTTCAAAAGGTGTCACAAATGAGTTTTATTAGTAGTTCATTTGTTTTCTGTCATTTTAAGTGAAAGGCATCAGAGCAGTGGTCCCAGAGTGCCTTTCTCATGGATATTGACTTTAATTACTTAGCTGTTATTTTAGTTATTCCTCAAAATCATAATATGACTGTATGCATTGCAGACTTTCTGAAGTTTGTTTAGAAAACTAGTGAAACTACAGAAAGGATAAACCACAGTGCAAACGTTTTTTGTATTATTTGCACTCTACAGGTCATCTTTGAGTGAAACCTCTATCCCTTTAAAGTATTCATAAAGTATTCATATTATATTGTTGCAGTCAAAGCAAAAGATGACTTGAAGGAATGAAAAGCCACCACGTTGCGTCTTCATTGAAATGATTCAACAGCATACCACATCTGAAGAATTAACCTTGGAGAATGTTCGGGGACAGATATGTCAATGTAGAACAAGTGTGGAAGAGAAAAAGCAAGGACAGAAGCAGTGGTATAAGACAATGGGTGTTCTCAGCCAGCAAGAGGGATTGTGTCACAAGGACTAGCAAGTTTATCTCCCACAGACTAAGCAAAGATAAACGCTTTGGATTAAACTCAGAATTGAAGTGTGACCCCATAAACCTCTAAGTCAAGTCAAAATCTTTTTCATTCAGCTAAATCATCTAAAATGTTGCTTTAAACAGTCAGGTGTGGGTGTGCCCTCGTAAAGCTAGTAATGCTCTCATATAAACATACTCCCTTAAATTGTGCTCAAGACATATCGTTTAAACAGTTTTTAATTGTTTGTCATCTTAATGGGAATATGAATGAAAGTTTCCCGTCTGTGGGACGAATAAAGGGATTCTGATTCTGAACAATAGGAAAAAAATCCCAGCGTTTCAGTGCACGGTTAGTCGACTTTTGGTTCAGAAGTAAAGGGATCACATTCAGCTCCTTTAGGTGCAAAAGCTTAAACAAACAGTTTGAGTATTCAAAGCCCATCTTTAATACATTAGATTACTCCTCTCCAGGCCTTAGATTGTAGTGTTAATAATTGTAAAGCTAGCACTTTAGAATGATTCAGCTTAATGCGGAGGAGCTGGGTCTGTGCAATAGCTTAAACAGATTTCTCTAGCTTTAACATATTTTGGAAACACTTTGTGCAATATAACGGCACTGCTCAAGATAATATACCAAATAGGTGTAGCCATTTTTCTGACATTTTAATGTGGATATATTTTCTAATTATTAGTATATATATATATATACAGTATGTTCTACTACACATGCCATACATTAGATCTATGATTTTGCCATACACTTTGGAACAGATATGCATGGAACCCAGGGGTTGACATTTGTTGTAACGTGTGAAACATCTTTACTTGATTAACTGCCTCAATATTTTTAAAACTGAATTCGTACCAATAATTAATCCTACTTAATCATGGTGATTCTCCCACCTTCCACCTCGCACCACTATCTGCTAAACATTTCTGTTTGTGCAACAGTTTGCTTTATGACTGCAACACTAAATCAGCCCCAGCTTTACTTTATGGTTAGCGTTAATAGGGTGCTAAAACACTAAGACAGTAAACATTGTACGTGCTGCATCAAGCATTATTGCACACTTGTTTTATGGCAGAGATGTTAATATTTGTTGTGTGGACTTCAAGGACATAATTCGCCGACATTTATGTTTGTTTTTTTTCGGTGTTGTTTTACATTCAAACTGACAGTTAGACACAGTCAGGGTGTTCCGATGGTAATGTGAGTGTTGAACCCATTTCCACCAATAGATATTTGAAGTATAGATGTTGTTCATCTCTATTTGCTTACAACTTCTAAGGTGTAGCTGATCCTACTTTTGAGAGACATTTGTTTTCACAGTGGAGGAACTTAAATGAGTACAGGCGGGTCTCACATGTTTAAAATCATCTGTCCCTGTCCTTCTATTCTTACAATGTATTGTACTCTAAAAAACAATACAACTCATTCTCATTCAAAAGACACAATCTAATATCTTTGTGGGCCACAAAGCAAGAACATTTTAAGAGAATCAGAATAAAGAGGCAGTGTATAGAGGTAGGAACGCAGAAAAATAAAGAAAAGAAAAAACAAATCAACATAGAAATGGAGAGAATGACATCCATATGAGCAGTAACCTAAGTAACCCTCTACTAATTAAGGCTGTGCTCAAACTTGTGCTCCCCCTATGGCACCGCATCTTCTCAGTGACCGAGCAAACTGAGACCCGTGCTTGGAGCGGGATAGTGTCAGCCAATGCAGTCTTGCACCCTATTTGTAATGAATCAAATAGTCTTAAAAGACATAGAATCAACACCAAACTCGGTAGCTTTTTTAACTAGGCTGTAAAAGAATATAAGAAGGATGAGGAGTGCTTGTGTAGTGCTTGCCGTGGGTGTTATGTGAAACTGAACATAGCTGCGGGCAATAGAAAACCAAATAAGCATGGTTGTACCACATGCGTTGTATGAGTTGAAGCCTGAAAGTGAAACAACTGTTTTTTTGCTATTGCTACTGCTTCACTTTTGGTGTATACTATATTTTGAGTTTGAAATCCCTAATTTGGATGGCCAAATTCTTACATTTTATGCTGTTACTCTCACAGAAATTTGCAATTTTATGTTTAATTAAAACCTTATTTTAGGAAGGCAAACACCCCAATGTCTTAGTACTAGACTTAGAAACAAAACAAGAGAAAAAAGCTGAGGCTAAATCTCAACCTCTGTTCATAGACATTCATTTGTTGCTTGCAAGATGGGTGTGGGGGTTGGGGGATACAAATTGCACACGCAAAACTAATTCTGACAGCTAAGTCGTTGGGGAAGAGAATTACCATGTCCACATAAGTGCTAATTGATTTTAAATTACATGACATTTAGGTATGTTGTTCCAAGTCTAAATATCTACCCACAAACAGATCAAGGGAGTATGGCCTATGTTTAGGGGGTGTGTGTGTGTGTGTGTGTGTGTGTGTGTGTGTGTGTGTGTGTGTGTGTGTGTGTGTGTGTGTGTGTGTGTGTGTGTGTGTGTGTGTGTGTGTGTGTGTGTGTGTGTGTGTGTGTGTGTGTGTGTGTTGACACATTTTTACTTCTAGAATTGATCAAGTGGGTCAATATCTTTCTGCTGATGGCTGTCAAAATATCTGATGAAGATCAAGAGATGACTAAATCAATCCATTACTTCCTACTACTTACAGCTTCACAATTGCTTTGTGGGAAGTACCGTCCACAGAAAGCTTTCAGCTGTGTCATTTCTTATTCTCTTTCCCCTAGTTGACTTATTGAGAAACATTATTTAAGACAAGCTAATAATTCCAGTTTGAGGAGGATGACACTAATTATCTTCAGAAGAGTTATGACTCATTTCAGAAATGTAATTATCTTTTAATATCTCTTCCATCCATGCTGATGCACATGTCATCGAATCTAATAATGATAGTATATAATAGCATACTGTGCTAGCAGTATATGAGAAAACAGCAAAGGACTCAAAATACATCCAAATTCTGCCACAATAAGTAGTAAAACACCCACTAAGTAGAGAGAGAGTGTTTCTCAATGTCATTTCTTAATACGTCATTCTCAAATATCTGATTAGTACTGAGACATGCTCGATAAACCATTTTAAACACTGCATAAGGAGCGAATGACTTTTGAAAAAACATTATTTCATACACACCTCTCCTGTCTGTCAGTGTATATGTGAGTGTACCTGCACCTGTCTCTTCACTTGGCTCACTCTCGTCTAATTGGTGATCCTGCCAAGCTAATCTTGGGCTGGCAGGTTGCTACGTGGCTGTTGTTTATTGACTGTCAGTAGTAGAGTCCAGTTCCAGAAGGCTTTGTTCCTTCTGAGATCTCAGCATGCCAGCTAGGAGAATAAGAGCCTTGGCTGGCCTCATGCTGGTAGCCACATGCCAGAAAGCAAGATGTTATACATAACCTTCTGGTCTATTCATTATTTTATTGTCTTTTTATCTCCCACTGTTTCTCCCATTGTGGGGCTTCTTGGATTAAGGCAAGTGAGAGATTAGAATGTATAGTATATATATATATTATTGAAACCAAACAACAATAATTCTCTATGGTAGCTTTAGCATATAGTGTCGCAGTGACAGTACCATTGATGCAACTGGAAAGCCCATCTGAGATTGTTTAACCATGTTTCTGTTGAAGTAATAGTAGCATTGGTTAAAAGGCCAGATAAAAAATACTGATGGAGCCTGCTGTAGCTGAACTCACTTCTCCTTTATTCACCTCTACTGTGGTCTCTACTCCAAAGTTGATATATGATCTGACTGGCAGTCAAAGAAGTTAGTTTGTTGCCAAAAGTTTTCAAGCACAATTTGAAAAATGATTGCCCTTCTGGCGGGGATCCAGGTGGCCATGACACGAGAATGGGAGGCAATAACGATCTAAAGCTGAGGTCAGACAATAAGAGCAGTGAGTAATATTTACTAAACTTTAAATAGGACATTTTGCACTTGGTATAAAATTAAGCTATGGGGAAATATAATATGGCTGTACATGTGGCAGCTGTTACTGTACATGCTTTCTCCACTATTAGCTGGATCACAGAAGTCAGTGAAGAGGTTGTTGTTTGTTGTTCAGATTGTAAAGACATATTTTTATGCTACTTTGTGTCAATACAATTGACTTGAGTTTTGAGGGTTTTTTTAGCTGACATCTAACATAATAATGGTAAAATGAATATTTTAATGAAACCCTCAAGACATGTTATAATTGCCTGGAATAATAAGGTCTGATACGTGTTTTCCATTAATACGTTAATTAGTTTAACATTTTCTTATGTTAAAATGGGGAGGCCTTGAACGGAATCATCCATTCCTATAACCGCAAAACTATGAATATGCAAAATTAGTTTTAAGAAAAAAGGGAAATATTTACTTCACAAGATGTTTTATTGAAGCTGTATTTTTAACTTAGCATACTGTTCTGCCACCATTCACCTATGATCACCTCCCTAAGTTTGCATGCAGGTGAGAATTAGCACTTCCTTCAAACCAAAACCATTTTTCAAATAACATAATTTAGGTAGCATTTAAAATTTGCCTCAAAACATATTTGCTAAAACTAATCAATAAATGCCATTACTAGAAGACAGAGTTACAGTATTCCCTATAGAGGCAACAACAGAGTTATCTGCAGCCTACTTTATTATCTGACTTTTTCTTTGTTGATAAGAATGAGGAAAGTGTGATGTTGGTATTATCTTCAGTACACAAGAAGATAAACCAAAGATGCTTATTATGGTTTGCAACTAATAATTTGCTAAGCTGAGAGCAACATGCATTAAAGCTGAGCAGTGAAGACTTCAGGCAAGATTTGATGATTAGCAACAAAACATAACAAACTCTACACTTTAGTGAGAGGATTTGAAAAGAAAGAGATACACACAAACCTGAACCTTGCTTTGAGAAAACAGCAATCTTCTTGACCCCACAGCCTAAATGATGTTTGGTAAAACGACTCATGTGCACTTCCCACATTATATTATAAACATTTATGCTCTTACTAACGATGTTTTAGATTTCCTTCAGAATCTTTTTTGTTTTGATGATTGTAATAACAGTAACACGATTAGAAATTTCAACAGACCAGCAATTTTGTCGTGCTTATACTATTCATTATCTTTGAGAGATGTATTTGCTTCCAATCTGTTTTCTATTTGTGTGCTTATCCCTGCATGTAATGAAATTCAGGCTTGAAGTTTGCTATTTATCAAACACCTGCTTGTTTGTTGTGACACATGCTGCTGCCGCTGCGTTAGCTGTTTCAAAATGTGCCCGTCAAAGGGAAATGTTTTTCTTCATTGGTATACCAAGCTGTCACCATACTTGGATTACCATATCAAAAATGTTCACAGAGGGAGTTATCCATATGTTAATGCACATGGCACTTTGAACAGCTCCCATTAAGAAATAACGTTGAAAATAAAAAGGGTTCGAGAGAGCCAATTGAAAGAATAAGGCAGAGACAAGACGATGTAGAAGGTGATATATGGAGGAGGAGGGATGTTTGTTGTCCTTTGGCCCCAAATTCTTTAGCAAACATGACAGAGATGTAGCTTGCCTTGAACTCTGAAAATGTTTCAAAGTAAACAATCGATAATTGTTGCTGAGGGCAATAGTCAAATAACTAAGTTTGTATTTGTTATCAAAACAAGTATAACCTTTTTCTTTTGAAATGCACATATCTACATGTCATCGTTTTGTTTATTACAAAGTCATATCTCCCTCTGAGATATGGAAATGTGTATAAGACTTGAGTTTGCAAAGGGCACTGGCTCAACTTAGGATGAGCAGATGGGAGAATTTCAATGTTTGAGCATTGTGCTGTTTGAGAGGCATTTGCATACAGATGTAAATGATGAATGGACAGCGCATGTGAGGAGTGCAAGAGATAACTGCAACACATGTAATTTGCATAAACATGGGTTGAAAAAAAAAGAGGAAAAAAAGGAAATCTGTTGGCTAAATGGGCAGAAGATTGGAGAACACAAACGAGTGTTTGCAGGAGGGACATATTAAGGGAAGACTTAGAGTTTAAGAGCAGGAGCCAAAACAACCTGTCTGGCTGATAAGAAATTCAAGCCACACACCGCTCCGGATGCCGCAAAATGACGTTTGTTGGCAGGACATGCACAAAATGTACCTTTGGGCGGTTTGTGTCATGTTATATGCCATAGGATGACTCTTGTGCAAAAGAAGAAAAAAAAATGAAATGCTGCTGTGGCATATTTAATTGAATGCATATCGATAAACAGCACTAGCCTGGAACTGACACACAGTTAACAGCTTGTTATGTAATCTCTATCATCTCCATCTCTTTGTATGTCCAATGAGAGAAAAAAACACAGTGACACCAAGCTCTTCAATAATTAATGGGCCATTTAGTCCTGTCATTCTCTACCTGTTCAACCTCTCTGGAAAGGATTGATTTCTCTCCATTAGTATTCATGAGGTTGATTTGCAGTGTAATGCCCCCTCTTTAACTCTCTTGAGGTAAATTAGAAGGAGATTCATCTATTAAATTGATTCGAGAGACATGTTGAAGATTTGTTTTAGTAGCTTATAGATGGGGAATGTCTTCATCATGTATCTTTGGCCGAATACTTTAAAGTTATACCATATTTATATTATATCATACATGTATCTATACATTAAAAGGTTCATGATACCAAGGTTGTATGTGAAGTGTGTGATAATCAATGCTTTACAAAAGCATACATTAACACCTGGCTCCAAATCGCTGATGCTTTTAGGTGACCTTTGAACAGATTAATAATCCCTAGGATACTGGCATACATACACAGTGGTCTGGGGAACAGAAGTTAAGCATCTGTGTTTGTTCGGTTTTACCATCTGTGTGAGAATGTTAACAATTGGCATCCTTTAGGAAAAGGCAGATGGATTGAGATGTACATTCCTCTTTGGAAGCAAAATGGTGTACTATGCTTTCACAGCAACACAAATTCTAGGGGAATGAAAACAGAGAGTTAAATTTGTATGGGGGCTAAATGAGTGAATACCTTTATGGCGAACACAAAAACAATGAAATATGAGGACATGAGACAGTCAAAGGCATGTCGAGATATGGGGTGGATATAAAAGCATTTTTTACTTTTCCTTGTGTCGCTCCCTTGCTCACCAAATAACAAACCCCACGGAGTGACATGAGGATCAGAGTTGAGGAATTAAATGAGCGAGCGATTATGAAGGCCGTTTGGAGCAGTTTATATTCCACTCCATCATCAAAAATGGGGATGGGTTATTGATGAGGTGGCCCTGACAGAACTGATGTCGGCTGTGTCTGAAATTGCACTGGCCAACGCAGGATCCACGCACAACTGCTGACGCTTACTTGCAGGTGTTTGTGACTAGCTCTGTGAGTTATGATATGGGATATACTGTTGGAGCTTCTGACTCCACTGCTTTTTTGATTATTTCAGTGGAGTGCTGTACAGTTGTGTCTATAAGTTAATCAATCAATCATTCAACATGTATTTATATAGCCCAATATCACAAAATTGTCTCAGGGGACTTTACAGTTTGTACAGAATATGAATACGATGATCTCTTTCCTTTGACCCTCACATGGGACAAGATACAAGGTAACCCAAGGCACTGACCACACATGTCAAAGGGTGTCGAAGGGTTGGGTATTGATTCTGAATAGATTAGGTTAGGAATTGATCACTAATGGTTAATGTTAATGTTTATAATTAGATCAAGCAGTAAAGGATGAGCGATGGGTTCAGGTCGTAGAAGGCTAAGAGACACAAGATTGAGGAAAAGAAAAAAGAGCAAGAGAAAGAGAGATTTTCTGTTTCACTATCTCTGTCATCAGCAATATCTGGGGGAAACAGAATCCCTAATGTCCTGTTTACATAATCATGCTTATTTATTATAATTGGCTCACTCTATATGATCTCAGCTCTTTCAGATATATGCTTTTCTAGCTGTTTGTTTGCTTTTCTGCCTTTCTAACACTAAAAAAGGATTTTGCCTAATTTCTGTTTTTCTCAGTCACAGAGAAGCATGCTGTGAAAACAGAGGAAATCAGACTCAGAAGCACTTTTACATAAACTGTGGACTGGCTAATTTGGAGGTTAATATGTATGCACCACCCCTCCAGAGGTCTTTTTATACCATGCACAGTTTAGGTCACTGTAGCGAGATTTTTGACTTGTTATTCAAGGCTGGTAATGGCTCAGTAAGCACCGAGCTCTGAGTAAATACGGAAACGTCACACAGCTACGTTAGATTGTACAGTATGTGTGTACCTATGTTAATATCCAACACTTTTCAGTCAGTTGACTAGAGTTTTGCAGTCATGTTTCTGTCTTGTAAGACAAAACTCTGTCTTTTCTATCTTTTGACGACCTTCAAAAGTTCATCCAGGTCTTTATTTTATCCCAGCTGGAATAATAAAACACCTTAACTCAGGACTTAGAAAACCATTTCTGATACGATAAGAAATTCCAACAAAATCCAGCAGTCATAATTGTGTTATCCATTCCTGTTATGTCTAGAATATATTTTAGGATTTCAAAGCATTTGGAGGTCAGGTAAAGTTTTGGATTTATTATTTTTTAATAAGCATTAGAGCTTCCAGTTGGACCCTTCTGGTTGTTTGTAAAACACACAATATAAGTTCATAAATGGATCTTTGCGGTCTATGTCTCTCTCTCGAATTACCCCCCATCGTCCAAAAAGAAAAAATGGTATTGATGTAAAAAATACGTTGTCGTTTTTTTACCATAACAAAACAGAAGACAAGATATTCATATATCCTACATTTTCCAGATGACTTATTTCAATGTGCAGGAGACATTATGCTCACCAGATTTATTACAGCGTGAAGATAAGAGTAAACACTATTCCACAGATGGGTGGGTGAACAGACGTTACACGGGTTTTCCCTCCTCCTTATTTCAAGTTATAATGGAAATGATCATTTATGGTTACTCCTGACTGAACTCATACATTTGCTATATGCCCGATAACAATATGCCTAATAATGAGTACATACAGCATAATGGAGGAAGTCCCTGTGAACCATAACAGCCACTTGTGAAAGGAAAAACAATGATCTATGGGTTTTGTTTGAGGATCGATGCAAGCTGTGTGAGTTATGACTGGTGGAAATTAATGGGAGAATTGGAATTTAATCAACATAGTGAATTGGCTTAATGTAGCAGAGAAGGATATATTAGTGAATCCATAAATCTCAACGTTTTCTATCAAAGTATTATAAAACTCCCTTTCTTCTAAAGGTGGGATATCAGGTCTTTTATAAGTTTTTGTTGAAAAGGTGCCATGTGTTTTAGGAGCCTAAAAAAAGCACCAAATCTAAATGTGGTAGTGATCCTGAACCTTACATTATACATAGTGTCTTCAAATTCTTATAAAAAAATGTTAAACTGGCATTTTTTTTTTCTTTTCCTTACAATATCTGCTCATCTAAACTGAGACATAATGAAGTGTTTTGTTTTGGAAATCCAGTTAAGAAAACATAATGAAAAATGATGGTGCTTGTAATATATCGAAAAAGTCATCATGAAGGCATAAAGCCCTGTGCTTTTTACTCTTAATAATAATAATAATAATAATATATTTAATTTGTAATGCACTCTTCATTCCTAGGGAATCTCTTAGGGACTGTGAATGTATTTTAAAGGAAACAGCGTTGCATGTGGCTTGGATGCTATGAAAATAGCATTTGATATTTTATCAGATCTTTACGACAGGAAATGTCATTATGGATAACAGATTCCATATGATGCATGTGTTTACTATTGAATTAGCTAAATAAAGCACTTTAGAAACAAATTAGTGGATATAAGTCAATTTAAGTTTGTATTTTACTGGTGTTATAAGCTACACAAATCCTTATTTTTACCTCAATTATTCAGTCAACCACTGCTGCTAAACACTGAAACAGGAGTCCTATAAGATGAAGTGTGGGTTTTTTTTTAAATAAGCTCCATGAATCCTGAGGCAAGAATAAGATCAGTGTGACAGTAACGTTGGTATCTAGCTGTCGTAATTAATATTTAAAAACACATATACCACATTATTGGACAGGCATGGGATCATCGTTTGTGTGTGTTTTAATAATACATTAGCCTACTTCCCGTAAAAAAAATGTCCCAGTTTGGGATAAATAAAGTATTTCTGATACTGTATATGTTAAGGGGAAACCCACTCTCCATGGTATTCTGCTCTGTGAAACCCATTACATTTCAGCAGGGTTTGCAATGATTACTGTTTACAGGGTGGATGTAATCAGGGTCACTGAACAGATAACAGATATCACTGAATTGTGACTTTGTCCCTTTTTCCCATTCATCTTGTGAGTAATCAACATCATTTGGCTTTCATTCCTGTCTTTCTAACAGTTTCAGTTATAGGATTCTTCACTTTTCATCCCGTTCATTACAACATCCCATTCTTTATTTCACATCTCCTTCGCTGTCCTTGACAATCTTTCCCTCTTTTCCTGCTTGTTGTGTGTGTGTGTGTGTGTGTGTGTAGACTGTCAATTCCATTTTTATGACAGCAAGGCTTAAATTGTCAAAGATGTCCTTTACAATGATTACCCCAATTTCCACCATTCAGACTGACAGTCACTTTATGGCATTCCCGACTCACCATCGCTCTCCCCCACTCTCACACTGATGGGGGTTAGCAAGGGTTCCTCCCTAAACTGCCAGTCGCTCATTTTCACCGTCCATCGCTTGACTTCATCCTCTCAGCGAGGCTGTTAATCCAGACTTGCTCCTTGTACCCCTGACACTGCTGAGGAGAGAATGCAGAAGACGGGAAAGTGGGCAATAATGTAAATAACTAGCCTTGCAGGCAAGCTCTGTATAGTCTGTAGGTGCAGTAAAACTCTTTCAGCTTTGGACAGATACTTTATTTAAGATTCTTTGAGGGGTATTTAGTTTTCACAATTTATGGCTATCCATTTTAAGTCAGTGATATTGATTTAAAATAGTTTCATAAGCCCAGTAGGTAATGTGTTTGGAGAATCAAACAGAGTGTGAAATACCCTGGATCAGACTCACGTTACAAATTAAGAACTGGGATGAGAAGGGAAAACAGATGTTATACCATGATGCTCAAGTCGGATGAGTCTCTGTATGAACCCCTCAGGGTAATTTAACTTGGATCAGTTTTACTCTGCGCTTGTGCCAAACCGCATACGAAATGCACCACCAAAAATTACCGTTTTCCGTCTTAGGAAATTGATAAATGTTACTTGAAGGAACATAATGGATACCAAGTGAAAATATTATTAAAATGTTATTTATATAGGGAAATATGGAAGTAAGGGACTTATCTGTAGTCACAAGAGCAGTAAGAAGGTAAAGACCGGAGGCATCCACACAGAGCATAGCAGGGAGAAGTATAACGCTGTGTGTGCATTCATATTCAAAATATGTGTTATTCTATAGGTACATAATAATTGTGTAACGTAAACCATCAGGAGGACTTGCTGATCTTCTCAGCTCATGGAGACCACTATCAATGTAACCTAATAACTTGTATTTAATATATTACTGTTTGTTTATTTGATGCCAGCTATGGTAGGTAGGTTCCTGTAGAGGAAATAACAGCAATAACCCAAGTGCTGTACTTGAGTATAATCTTGAAGAACTTGTATTTGAATAGAGTTTTTCCATTTTATGCTAATTTAAACTCCTAATGCAATACATTTCAGATGCAAATGTATGTTTTCCTGCACAACATTAATTTCACAGATATAGCTTCAAGTGATTCAATTTCAAAGTGTGTTATAATTTACACCCAGGACCTTCAGATAATTTCCTTCAGTAATTTCCCCATTTTAATAAAAAGGAAATGAAGGGTTAAGAAGACGCATGTCCAGTAGTGTGCAAATAAAAGCACACATATTTCATGAATAAATTTCATACATTTTACATTATACTATGTAGTTAGTACAATTATGTATTTAGGTTACGATAGCACATAATGTCTGCATTCTTCATAAAATTCAAAATTGAACATTGGCACACAAACCTGTGCAGGGCTGTATTCGCTAACAAGCTGTGTAACAAGCACCCCAGCCACTTTGAATTCTAAAAGAAATTCCACGTCGAAAAATATTTTACAATCATTTCCTCACCTCTAGTTCTCTTTGAAGATAATCTCCCGAGTTTATGGTAATGAGGATTTACATACAAGCAGCATCACTCTTAACCTAGGGTGATTAAACATGTCTCTTCCCTTTGTTGGCTCCCTTCAATTTGTAAGTAGAGGTGAAGTGGTTGAGGAAATAGAAAGGCTATGAATACATTTTCAGGATATCTTCTCACATAAATTCCTTTAAAAAAGATTGCCTCAGCGACTTGCCTCTGCAATGAATATGTTTTGGCAGAGGTTCATGCTGTGTATGTAAATTAATTTTGACATGAAGGACGGTATTTCATTTGTTCATGGAAGGAGCGTCCGATATTTGAGACTGTGTATAGCTTCCAAATTATAAAAACAGGAAGAGGTGGAGACATACAGTGGGGACAACAAGTGTTTGATACACTGCCGATTTTGCAGGTTTTCCCACTTACAAAGCATGTAGAAGTCTGTAGTCTGTCACATTGTATGATTTTTAAGTAATTCATTTGCATTTTACTGCATGACATAAGTATTTGATACATCAGAAAAACAGAACTTAATATTTGGTACAGAAACCATTGTTTGCAATTACAGAGAGCAGACGTTTCCTGTAGTTCTTGACCAGGTTTGCACACACGGCAGCAGGGATTTTGGCCCACTACTCCATCCAGATCTTCTCCAGATCCTTCAGGTTTCGGGGCTGTCGCTGGGCAATACGGACTTTCAGCTCCCTCCAAAGATTTTCTATTGGGTTCAGGTCTGGAGACTGGCTAGGCCACTCCAGACCTTGAGATGCTCTTACGGAGCCACTCCTTAGTTGCCCTGGCTGTGTGTTTCGGGTCGTTGTCCTGCTGGAAGACCGAGCCACGACCCATCTTCAATGCTCTTACTGAGGGAAGGAGGTTGTTGGCCAAGATCTCGCGATACATGGGCCCATCCATCCTCCCCTCAATACGGTGCAGTCGTCCTGTCCCCTTTGCAGAAAAGCATCCCCAAAGAAGGACGTTTCCACCTCCATGCTTCACGGTTGGGATGGTGTTCTTGGGGTTGTACTCATCCTTATTCTTCCTCCAAACACGGCGAGTGGAGTTTAGACCAAAAAGCTCTATTTTTGTCTCATCAGACCACATGACCTTCTCCCATTCCTCCTCTGTATCATCCAGATAGTCATTGGCAAACTTCAGACGGGCCAGGACATGCGCTGGCTTGAGCAGGGGGACCTTGCGTGCACTGCAGGATTTTAATCCATGACGGCGTAGTGTGTTACTTATGGTTTTCTTTGAGACTGTGGTCTCAGCTCTCTTCAGGTCAATGACCAGGTCCTGCCGTGTAGTTTCTGAGCTGATCCCTCACCTTCCTCATGATCATTGATGCCCCACGAGGTGAGATCTTGCATGGAGCCCCAGACCGAGGGAGATTGACCGTCATCTTGAACTTCTTCCATTTTCTAATAATTGCGCCAACAGTTGTTGCCTTCTCACCAAGCTGCTTGCCTATTGTCCTGTAGCCCATCCCAGCCTTGTGCAGGTCTACTTTTTTTTTATCCCTGATGTCCTTACACAGCTCTCTGGTCTTTGCCATTGTGGAGAGGTTGGAGTCTGTTTGATTGAGTGTGTGGAGGTCTCTTTTATACAGGTAACAAGTTCAAACAGGTGCAGTTAATACAAGTAATGAGTGGAGAACAAGGTTTCAAGGTTTCAAGGTTTTATTTGTCATATGCACAGCAGATACAGCGTATATGTTGGCAATGAAAATCTTATGTCGCGTGCTCCTCCAACAACTCAACATACATGGTGCAAATAAGATAAATAAAATAGTGCAAAAAGAGAGAAGAATATTTACAATATCAACAATAAAGATTTGAGGATGTGAAATATATACATATTTGGAATACATTGAAAGTATTTAACACTCATGTGAATGAGGAGGTATGGGCAGATGCATATATTATGTATAGCAGATGTATATGGCAGATATGTATAATATATAGATATGTGTACTATAAACAGATATGTATGGCAGATGTGTATAATATATATATATATATATATGTGTGTGTGTACTATAAAAGAACAGGAGGGCTTCTTAAAGAAAAACTAACAGGTCTGTTAGAGCCGGAATTCTTACTGGTTGGTAGGTGATCAAATACTTATGTCATGCAATAAAATGCAAATGAATTACTTAAAAATCATACAATATGATTTTCTGGATTTTTGTTTATATTCCGTCTCTCACAGTTAAAGAGTACCTATGATAAAAATTACAGACCTCTACATGATTTGTAAGTGGGAAAACCTGCAAAATCAGCAGTGTATCAAATACTTGTTCTCCCCACTGTATTGTTTATGGTTTGTTTTGCCATCACTGAACAAATGGTTAAAAATATGATTGTAGGAGATACCCAAGAAATATTAAAATCAGAGATGGAATAGCACACAGCCAAAGCATGCTTTTCAATTTGTCTTGTTCAAAATAGTGCTAATGAAGCGTAACTGTGTTTATTATTGTAGATTGGTTTACGGGCATTGTAACAATATCTGTTGGCTGATGATCTACAAAAGGACTTTGTGTTTGTTATCAGAGCATTTTCCTTTTGTTCATCTGTAAATTGCCTTAAAGTGAAAACTTACATACTAACCATTTTTTCTCACCCTCTCTTCTTCTCTGTTCTGATATTTGGTCAAGATGGGAAATGCCTCCGAAACATTTCTGCTCATTTCCAAAATATCGAAAGACAGTGACATCCTCATGGGAACTATATACACCTTGTTTGGTAAGTGATATTCCATAAGTGTAAAGCCTTTTAAATGTGTAAACGTGTGTGGTTAAATGTAACAGTACCAATACATCGTGCCACTCTGTCTCCTAGGTGTGCTGTCGATGCTGGGAAACGGGATCCTTCTGTTTGTGGCCTATAGAAAGAAGTCCTCCCTGAAGCCCGCAGAGTTCTTTGTGGTTAACCTGGCCATTAGTGACCTCGGCATGACAATATCCCTGTTTCCACTCGCTATCCCCTCAGCCTTTACTCACATGTGAGATGCCATTCAAACTTCCACCACCTTCTATTCTTTCATATATCATGTGACTATGTAAGCTTCACAGTCGATATTTCCCTGAGGGACCAGTAGAGGCTTTAGCTGCCATCAAGGACACTGATGTTTTATCCTCATGGAATCCGAACAACTACGGTTTTTAAAAACCTGAACAGAAATCTACATTTACAATATACACATTCAAATTACAGATGTCTTAAGGCTGATTATGTTCACACTCAACATTATTGTAGTCAATCTAGCTTTGAATAATATAAAGGGCAAAGAAGAACGTACATCAATGTTTTTTAAGAATTAAAATATAAGATATGGGCAGCAGGAGAAGGTCTTTGCAAAACGATTTAGCACTCTCACTCATGGAGATAAAATAAATAATTATATCAAAGGGTCTAATTACAGAGAGGGTAGCCTTACTGTATCCTTTTAAATACATGAAATCCACTATGAAGCTTGTATAGCTGGGGGGAGCCGCATATTTGTGTGGTAATCCTCAGGTTCATAATCATGAGCGACCCTATGACAGTTATTTGATACATCGTTATTATAAAGATTGGTCTTTTGATGCTTTAAGCTCTACAAGCAGCAGTGCAGGATTTGTGGACTTTTTCTAACCCTCAGGCTTCACCTTGTATTAAAAGGTTTTTCAGACCATCTGGATCTGTCATGTCAAGATGTTATTCACAGTATTGTTTTTAAATTTTCCTAACAAGACATAATTGATAAGGTGAACTTTGTAATAATAATGGAAAGACAACATTCTCTATTTCGGTCAAACGTTATTACCAGTATCATTGAACATTTGACTGTTGTTAACTTTACCTCTTATATTATTAGGTTTCTTTCAATACGACCTCTAACTCAAATCCTTAATTCCACATTTTAATAATAAATAGGATGAAGAGAAATACAAATCAGTAAATAAAAGGATGGCGGACAGACCAAAATGTTTTTTTAGCGTGGGATTGACTTCATTCCTGTAGAGGAGAATAATTTGCACTCACTGCAGTTGTGTCTATAAGTGGAAAGGTTGGAACATGTATCACCTGTTGTTTCTACCAGGTGTAATTCACAATAAGAATTTGCACCAAAAAAAAAAAATCACTCAGTAACAAATGTTCTCTCCATCCAGGTGGCAGTTCAATAAGACGGTCTGCATGGGCTATGCCTTCTGCGGCGTTTTGTTTGGCCTATGCAGTCTGACCAACCTCACGGTGCTCTCGAGCGTCTGCTGGCTCAAGGTCTGCTGCCCAAACTATGGTAGGACAACCACTGTTTTTGCTTTAATTCATTATTCTATGTACAAAACACATACTCCTAAGTACAGTAAACCAACATACCATTTCAAAGCAGAGGAATTTACTAGAAGTGTTTTAGACATGCAATCATGAGTTGATTCTGAAGCCAAAAATCTTGAATCTTGAGAGAGAAATATTAATATAGTGAGGCAGGCAACTCAAGGGCTTGTTTGTCATTAAGTAAAGTGTCCATGCTGCAATAATGTTAATGTTCAAGGCCATTGCTTAACCTCTTGAAACAGCAGCATATGTAAAGAGGGTTGTGTACAAGGCCTATTAATGTCTTCCCTTCCTCCTGTAATGTATTCCACTGCAGAGACTTATCTTTTAAAAAGGCTTCCAAATATTGCTATTGCATGAATTTGTCTACATCTTTCTTTGTCGCTCAAATCCAAATCTACTACAACATCTCAACGCATCTTACTGGAAGTGGCAGCTCAAAGACAATACAGTGCAGTTGAAACAATAGCAGCGCCGTCTGTGCTAGGAAATAATGTTCAATTTAAAATTGAATCAAAAAATGACCTTAAATTGGAAAGTGAAATCAAAAAGTTGATTTGGAGAATCTTGACACCCCACAGAATTGATTAAGCAGGCAGAGGATTGGTGTTTATCTCAATAATGCATACTGAACTTGCTAATAGTCACATGTCTACTGTTGTGACAATTCCTTCAACTGAATATACAGAGGATTGCAAAATGTTCTAGCAGCTCACTAGTAATGAGCATAATTAATCATTTTGCCACTCAAGCCAATGAGCATGTATTCAAATGATTGCCTTTGTCTAAATATATTAAACCTCATTGACAGTTCATGAAGGATCCTAATCTTTTTTATACAATTTTAGAAAATATATACAAACTGTGATTTCATGCAATCATTATCATTTATTATAGGTTGCTAAAAGCATTTGAATTTCATTCAGTTTTTTACAGGACTCACTTATTATTTGCCAATTAAACCATTATTCCATTGTTTTCTTTCTGTGAAAATGGGATCATCTGTCACAGTCTCACTTGGCCACAAGTCCTATTCCTAATTAAAATGAATCAAAGAACATATAAAATGCAGTATAACCAAATTGGTATTACTGTAGACTGTATATAATTAAATGTTACACATAAACACCATCATTAATTCTCTTTATTGCCATATTCTGCAAATGCTTGCACTGCTGCACTACAGATTCTTCACTCTAGGAGTCTTCTACCTGGAGTGAAGAAATCCGGGGATGTTCCCATTTATATGCCTCACACATTCACACTCGCCCATACACACTGCAGGGGGTACAAGGACTAGAGCCAATCTGACACATACCATTTCAGTCGGATTTATAATGCCTGAGACGATAAAATATGCATGAACAAAGCATAATTAATAGGGGTGTTGAATTAACACTGGATTTTAAGGTTAGGTTTGATTTATTTTTTTATTTCATAAAAGAAAATAATCCCTGATCTGACAGCAATGCCGTTGTTAAAGTCTTCATCAAGATCAACAGATCTTTGGTTTTATGCCACAACAACTGTTTATTTAAAAAGCTCATCTACATGATATCGAGCTAACTTATCCACCATGTTTTGATATATTTGACCAGGGCACACACTGTAGGCTACACAAACAAATAAAAAAGAGCATTTCAACTCAAAAGGTTATATTAAAAGAAAGAGGCATCCAATCACAGTTACATTTTAATATTTTCACACCGTCAGTCTGACTCAATGACAGTTTGGCAAATGCATTTGTCAAGTTCTAGCCACATGTAAGTCTTTTTCAGAATGAAGGCTGGTTCTATTTATTGTCAGGAAGTAGCACTGTTTATCTGACTTGAGTAAAAAGGTATTATTGAATTTGACCAAATTAGTGCAAATATAAATGACAATGCAATTATGAGAATTTATTCACATTCCTTTAGTGCGCTGAAACTGAAAACATGTTAAATATAACATTGGCGCTACAAGTCAAACTAAGCTGGATATTAAACAGATCTTATGCTAGAAAAATGAGTGCACCACCCAGCAGCCTCTGAAAAGAACAAGAGGTCTATTCCAGACTCCAGTGGTTTCAACAAATGCTGTTAATAGGACCAATACAATTGAAGTTAAGGCTTAGTTTTTAAAGTGCTTCTCTTACCTGTTTTCCAAAGGAATACAGTCTATAATACAAAGCAAAAAACCCAAGGGACTATAAGCCTCACAACTAAAAGTGTTTGAAATGCAAAGTAGAATACATAATTACGCCTTTATGAGACTTCCCTGAAAGGGACCTTGCAGTAATGTATGAACATTACATACACACAGATAAAACATGCCGTCCCCTTGTTTCTAAACTAGCATGTACTCTCTATTAAAAACTAGAATAAATTCACTTTGAGTGCTTTTGGAGCAAAAGCTGAATCATATGTGAAGTGTAAGCCTTGAACAAAAACAAATGTTTGGATAGGAGCATAACAGACTCAAAGCAGAAACTTCCAAAATTAAAAGAGGTGGTTTTAAAACAGGTGCATAGAGTGCTCTGAATAATCATGAGAAAAGACACATGTGGAGGAACTGTGCTTTTGAAGTACAACCAAATATGTTTGAAGATTTAGTTACTGAGAGTTGAGGAGAGTAAAAACCACGATAACAGTTGTAGGCCGTTGACACAAGGTTCAGTTCCATGTCTGGAGTTATTATGGCGAGCTTATGCCATTAAAATTCAATACAGGCAACTGTATCACCTGTCAAAGGACAATAAACTGTGGTCAACTTGGATAGAATATGTGGGTTTGTTGAATTTTGAATTAGAAATGCTCAGAATCTTTTGGAGCAAAGCACTACAGAACATGCTCCAAGGTGCAGCTGAAGAAACAAACACTTGGCAGAAGAAACAAAGCATTGGAGGGTCCTATCTTGGATTATTTTTTGTCACAGCTTACCTTTTATGGGTATTGCTATACCTATTGAGCTACTGAATACAAACAAATAAGCCCCCACTTGGGGATCTAACAGCAACATGAAGGTATTCATGTTGGTATATGCAAAGTAAACTTGTTTAAAAAATAGGATTTAATTTCACTACATTATCACAGTTGGTTCCTATCTCCACTCCACTTTTTTGTGCCACAGCAATTCCTGGCTTCATGTGAATTTACACCTAAAGGCATTACAAGTTTGGCAAAATAGGACAGATGGTGTCGGGTCAGTAGTTGTATCATCACTTACATTGGTGTTGTGTGAAAAACCACCTGGCACTGATACCCATTACATCCCTAGTGAAATTCTAATCCCACTTGTTTTAAGGCTTTTATAGGAAATAGAGTTCAGCCATCAATGAAAATAGCCCTCCATGATAAAAGCTGTCTGTAATGGCTAACCAGCCAACTTCCCTATAGCGCCATACTGTTCAGTGAGAGCCACAAGGCTTAATCACCACTCTCACATTTAGCTTGAAGGGCAGGAGGGGCTGCAAACCAACTGAAGAGGCTGTGTGGTACCATAGATAAGGCTCCCTGTGTTTTCCTTATTGATTCCACACTGAAGAAATCATTGTCTGAATCAATTACAGTAGACAGTTCAGTGTTTCCCACGGATCGCTTTGTTCACAATTTGGCACGAGAGTAAAGACAATCAGGTGGTTAACCAATAATCACCAATGCAATATACTCACTCTAAAATAATACACTACAAACACAATGAACTTAAACAAAAGCCTCTTGTACGAAGAAGAAATGGCTAATGACTATTCATGTTTCTTGCCGTAAATCATTGAGCGGAGTCAGTCAAAATAATATAAAAACGTCCCACTAAATATATATTATTATATTAAGTAGCAATCAAAATCTCTGCATTATGTTATATTTAAATGTTTAAAATAAATATTATTATCTCTTCTCACTTCTTCTCAAACTGAAATGCTTTAATTGTCTTATCTGAACATGTCTGAGGTCACATCAAAATAGCCATTGGCTGGAAAACAGGATTATATGAATGTATCTTAACTGTTATCCCTGTTGTCTACAATATAGAAGTAGTTCATTCTTCTTCTTAAAATAACTATCCATCCTAGGAAAACTCCCAATCAGGTTTATCGTCACCTTTTGTACAATATCATCCCATTTCCTCCTCCTCTTCTCCTCCTATTTCTCCTCCTCACTCATTGCCTGTTGTCAGCATCAGGTAACCACACCTGATATGCTTTAATAGCATATTGTTGCTATGCTGTATTTCTGTATCCTTCCTTTATGTCCTCATCTGTCAGTAATCACTCCCCAAACTCTCCCTCCTCTACTTCTATCTCTGCCCTGCTATTTTCTTCCTCAGGTAACAAGTTCTCCTACTGCCATGCCTACATGCTGGTTGCTGGGGTCTGGTGCTACGCTGGAATTTTTGCTCTAGGTCCCTTGTCGGGCTGGGGAGAATATGGGCCCGAGCCTTACGGTACAGCATGCTGCATCAACTGGGAAGCTCCAGGCAGAAGTTCTGCAGCTATGAGCTACATCATATGCCTTTTCTTCTTCTGCTACATTGTGCCCTGCACTGTCATTTTATTATCCTACACATTTATACTAATGACCGTCCGGGGCTCCCGCCAAGCTGTGCAGCAGCACATGTCCCCGCAAAATAAGATCACCAATGCACAAACACTCATAATTAAGGTAAGTACACTATCCAACATACTTGATCAACCTATGTATATACATGTCTAAATGAACCATTTATGTTATTTGTTGTGTTTCTTTTCAGCTCTCAGTGGCCGTTTGCATTGGTTTCCTGACAGCATGGAGTCCATATGCCATTGTGGCCATGTGGGCTGCATTTGGTGACGCGCTAGATGTTCCAGTCATTGCTTTCGCTTGGGCAGCTATCTTTGCCAAGTCCTCAACTCTTTACAACCCTATCGTTTACCTGGTCTTCAAGCCCAATTTCCGCAGGTCCCTGTATCGAGATGTGGACCTGTGCAGAAGCACATTATGTGGATGTAAGCCCAGCTCCCCATCAAAGGGAATTTGCAGTCAACTCAATCACAAAGAAGAATGCAACTCCACAAGGTTCTCAAATGGACTACCGGAGAACCACGGGGCTACCTGCAGACATTGTGCTTGCCCTGAAGCAGTCACTGGTACCAGAGAAAACTTCACAGAACACATCCCCCAGCAAACTTTCAGGATACTTAAAGGATCAATACATAGTGAGGTGGCTGTTAGTCAGCTGTCTATTGACTTGCAGAGTGACTTCCTTTAGAGAAATAAAGCAACATGGGGAAAAAAGCTTAAAAAATGCAGCAAGAATGAAGGTTGAAAAACACCAACTGCAGCAAAGGAAAAAGTGATGACAACAACATAACAATCAATGGAAGGAAAAAACATTATGGCTTATAATGTTAAAGTCTGAAAACGAAGGTCTCGTCTCATGCCTCAAATATGCGATACTGCCAAAAAAAGAAAAACGGCCACACGGAGAAACCAATATAGGAGTATAAGGAAGCCAGACAGCCAACATGCAACCACAAATGTGTACATCAATATTTTTGATCTGGTCAAATCAGCACGTCTATTTGATCACTGTGACTGATCAACATTAAGCAAACAAGACTGAGAACCGTTAGACTCGCATTACAAATCAATTCAAGCTGGATTTAGTGGGATATAAAAATGTCTACTTCCTACTTTTATGTATATGTATCGAGTACTGTATTTGATGTGTTTGATTTTATAAGTATATATCAATGCATGCCTAATATTGAAAAAGACAACAGGTTTGCTGGTGATTAAAAAAAAATGCTGTTTCCTCTTTGAAGAAGAAGAAGAAGAAGAAGAAGACATACTTTATTAATCCCTTACAGGGAAATTGCTTAATTTGCTGAGTAAACGTCAAAATGTCTCAACTTTAACATGTGTAGAAAATTACCACGAACATCCTATAATTTACCCAAGGTGTTTTGTTGATTTCTCTACAAAGAGGTGTTGACAATTGTAATTCAGTCTAATTAGCTGTGTCCATGTCAGAAGGCATGACTGAATACTAAACGGGGAAGAATGGACTTAAAATAACCAAATCTTCAACACTCAGTAAACTCTTCTTCTCTTTCGATATACTCTATGTGGAGACCTAAGACAAAAATAAGGATCCATTATCAATTATACAAAATATAGTTTCTGAAGACAATCATTGAATCAAAGTCCTTATTGGCAAAAGAAAAAAGTGGTCAGATACTCTTAGTAAAGCAAGCGTGTAAGAATGTGTATGTATGAAAGTAGTTTATTATATTGTGTGTCCATACGTATAATGTGTTTGTGTGAGTGGGAGTGTATTTTTATAATGTGCCTCTGAGGGCATGTGTTTATTGGCATCACCTTAGAGAAGAAAATAACTCTTTTGGGTCTGAGGCTGAAAACAATAACATAAACGAACACTCAAATGGGCATATAACATGTTCCACAAGCCATTACAACCAAGAAAGATACTAACTTTAGGTCTATGCAAGGATATAGGCCACTTGCCTTTAGTATTCAGTGTTATCTTGTTCTATAAAAAGGATTTTTAACAAGAGAAGCTAAACTATACTTCAGCACCTTCCAACAGTATTCCAATAAGAAAATTCTCAGCGCTCATAGTTAATCTTAACAGCAGGGTTTGATCAACGAGCAGTTTTGTTCTTTCTCCCCGGCAGTATACGTCATCAAATGGAAGAACAAAAAGACCTGCCATGGAAAGGATTAATAAGATCTGCTGGAGCGCATGTAGCTGCTGACGGCCGTGACTTTCATGCCATGTCTTTCTTTACAAATTGGATTGCAGGTGTTACAGCTTTTACAGAATACCAGAGTAATAAAAGCGGCTCCCTTTGCATTTTTCTTAATGCTATGAATTAATAACCTGCTTTAAATCCTTTTTATCAATAACAATGAGCTCATAGCATTGAGGCAATATATCCAAAACACTCTATATAACAAACAAGTTCAAATGATGTTGAGGTGGCAGCTGTGACATATTTCTGAGTGGTAAAATCCTGTCTCTTGCTTACATTTCTGTGCAATTTTCCATCTATGAACTCATGGATTTATTACTCAAACCAGCCAGATAATATTTCAATACCGTATTGCTAGGCATTTTCGCAAAATTGAACAATTCTACCAAACCCTAACCATTGTGTCAATGTTCAATGGGCATGTTTTAGTCCAAATGTCATGGTTTTATATTTCTTGCTTTATGCAATAGCTGGTAATGTTAAAGATTATGGAAAGATAATTATTATAGCAAATCAATAATGGTTATGGTATAGTAGTAAAGCAAAGTAAACGATAATTAAGCTTATGATATCGGTAGAAATCCATAAAAATGCACACAACCTCCAGCTTTGTGACTGGACCGGTAGATTTATTTTTGTTCATTGAATTATCAAACAAATCGTATGCTGTGAAAGCTCTTAAAACATTAATCAGGAGGCGGGGAAACATGCCTTTTACAAATGTAGGCAATATAGATTTTAGAGTCAGGGTGATACACACAATATTAGTTTCATCTATGTACCAACTATTGTCTATTGTATACAAATGCATGGACGTACAGGGTTTGAGATTATGTCTTATTCTTGCTATATAATATCCAGGGTGAACATAAGTGATAAATAGCCTACTAACTGTGCAGAGTACAATTCTTTCCCAGGATGGTACTTACTACTCTGACCTGTGAAAGATGTTGCTGGTTTCATGTTGGCTTTACAGGATGTAGGAGACTACAGTGTCAAAACTGAAGGATCAGTACAACCGAATGTTACAGTTACCTTCCCACTTTCACACGTCAAAGCCACTGCCAACTGTTGTTGTGCTCAATGGTATTTTTCTATCAATATGCAGGTAACCATTTTAGGAACATACATATCAAAGACTGTGCTTCACAGGCCTTGTTGGCCTGCACTCTTGGGCAAACATAGTGAAACAAACCAGGAAACATAACTGTGAAAATCTAATTCTGATGTCTCTTTTTTCTATTCTGTTCTACTCGAGGACAAACACTTTAAGTACCTCAGTGTATATTCTGATTCACTAACCATTCCCACCTTTGTCATCTCCACTGGTTTTACTCTTATGAAACAATGTGCATATCAGATGTCAGGGATTTCATGTAGACATCCATTTACATGTATGTATAACATATGTGTATGTACAGATACATTGAATTAATATATTATCATGAATACAAGCCTAAATGTATGAATAGGGGATGAAGAAATCCCTTGCAGTGTTTTCGAAATTAGGGCCCATCGATTCTTCCATCAGCTATACCGGCTTAACCTTGAGAGGGCTGCCGGGGGGGCTGGGTGGGGAGTTTTATTTTTTTGTTATTTCAGCTTCTGACTGACTTAAAAGTGTTTCCATAAATGTTTCTTATTATAGAGATTTAGAGCAAAACTGCTTCCAGGTGTGTGGCTCCCCTCACAGCCGTAAAAATCCAATTCCTTCAGCTCCTTTAATAGCCTGCTGAGAACAAGTAAGACGTAGACTTATATTACGCAGCCATAATGGCCATTATAGTTGACCACTATCAGTTAAGCTCTTTTTCCTACCATAGCACGTTGGGACACAATGATCTGAGTGGGAATTATAACCTCTTGTTTATATAAATATATATATATATATATATATGTACCACAGAGCCATTACTTAATATACTCTATATTGGTATTGTGTATGCAGCTTCTATGAAGGTGACTGTATCTACCTCCCAATTAATAATGGAATGTATTTGTGGCTCTTGTTGTCTGAATTTGAATTGGAGATATGCAGAACTCAATATGCTTGACACTTTACGTTGAGAAATCCAAGTAGCAGAAGGGTTTGATGTGATCACAGCCACTTGGATAAGCATTTTACTGCAAGCATGCATAATTACAGAAAATGAAAGTGCTGATATGTTGGAATTGTGCATGAAACCGCTTTGGCTGGATGCAATTATCATTTGCCCTTGTACAAAGATATCCCTGTTGTCATCAGTACATAGTCAGGAACCAACACTTTTTCTTAAACATGTTTATCGAAGCTCTCTTTACTTTGTTAATATACCGTGGCAAAGAGCATCCTTGAAAGAAGACTTCCATTTTAGACATGAGACTGCATCAGCATGAAAATTATATAGGAAGTGTTTATAATGGTTTATAATGCACTTCTTGAATTCTCCAAGCCTACGCCGGGTCTGAATGATGGGCTAAATCCTATACTTACTCTCTATATGTCTGTGCTAATCCGCTGTAAATAAGCTGAATGCGATCAGGAGGCTGCCACAGAAATCTGAATCAGCCAACTGCAGCTGGAGAACAAAGTCTTTGTAGGAATCCCCTATTTCCCCTTTGTCTTCTGAAGAGCGAACACTGTCCTCAAGAGATTAGCATTTCCAGTCTGCAATGCATTACGCTGGTATATACTGTGTTAATGCAAATAGATGGCAGAAATGTTGCAGCCACCTGGTTTCTAGGTCACAAACAAACAAGGCTGAATGTGATGTGCTGTACTTACTGTATGTATATGATGATATATTGAAAAGAATCGATCAATATAGATTTTGAAATATTATTATAACATTATAATTAGACACTATTGTTGTTGTCAGTGACGTTTCAGATGCATTGTGAAAAATGTTTACATATTTTGTTTTAAAAAATATTGAGGATTGTATAAAAAATATTAAATATCCAAGAGCAAACATTTTGTTCTGGAGTTAAATGGAATGATAAATAAATATAACATGAATCTATGAATGAGAAAACATAACTCACTTTGTTTTCCCTTTCGTTTGCACACTTCTATGCAGATAGTGGGTAGTTAAATGTCTTTGAGTGTGCAGTGGATGGTGTGTATTTCTATCTGTGTGTGTGTGTGTGTGTGTGTGTGTGTGTGTGTGTGTGTGTGTGTGTGTGTGTGTGTGTGTGTGTGTGTGTGTGTGTGTGTGTGTGTGTGTGTGTGTGTGTGTGTGTTGGACTTAATTGTGGTGGGATTACATGTCCTAATCATATTATGTTTTTTAGACGATCCCAATTTTTGGGGGTATTTTCACCACTTGATAATAGTTGTCCTATTTTCATTTGGAATGATACACAAAAAGCACACACTCATAAAACATTCATGAAAAAGCTCAAATATTGCTGGGGATCGGCTCCACCAAACCAACTCCACTACTATCTGGACAGTGATAATCAAAGGCTGATTGAGTGGGTAAAGGATCATTTGAACCCTTCAGCTTGCATCTCAGTGTGGATGGAGTCTCAGATGGCCCCTATATGTTCTTTATCCACTTCTGATCTTGCTCTTCTATCCAGCCTGCAGGCTGAGCACCCAGTAAATCTTCAAACTATAAAAGTAAGGTCACAGCGTAAAATAAATGTGGCCTGCATGGCCCATCCCTTAGGGCATGTATTCTATCATTCATATGATTCATTTTATTAAGGATTCATTTGAAATACAGTATATGGAAGAGCGTTCCCTCTTTTCAGATAAGGGACTATGTGAGGAAAGTGTACACTCCTTTTTTCTCAATAGAAAACCATCTACTGTCAAATACCACAAAAAAAGTGTATTAAAAAATCCTCCTGTTTATACTTGGTAGTACGAAATCCCCCAAATGTGATTTCATTGTAACCGATGGGGTGAAAAATACAAATAGTCTTACTGGGGTCTTACTGGGATCTCTTAACAGGCATTGCTTTCGGGATTTTAGCTCTAATTGGTTATGAAACATTTGTTTCCATCTCAAAAAGAAGAATCATGTGTAGGGATGTAGGGATAATGATTGCCGATCGATCGATCGGCAATCATTATCAGCCGATATTCAATCTTAATAGTTTGATCTCTGCTCTCTATAAAGGCCGATCAGGAGAGCCAATCAGATGATCAGATCACCCTACATATGATCGGTAATCGGTATCGGTCGATTATGAATCCGCCGATCGGCCCCAAAAACCCTGATCGGAACATCACTAATCATGTGCGTTTGCTATTGCTGGAGAAGCCAAATACCTCTGTTTTACTGAACAGCTGCTTTTACTATACCTCACGTCTGTGTGACATATTGAGTAAAAACTTGACAAATACTAGATATTTAAAAAAGAAATGTAAGGTTTTCCCTTTATTTTACAGTTATGTGCCTGGGTGGTAGGATTCCCCATGAGCTAAACCATAACAGGCTTAAGTGCAAAATGACCTTAAACTAAATACGGTTTTATTTTTAATTCCTAAATCCTCAATTCAACATCACATCTGAATAGGTATCTGTTTCGGTTTCTGTTTTGTCTCAACACATTTTTCTTGCACACCTGCCAAGTGCATCAACCCTGCAGATTTGGGTGCGGTTGAAAGCACTCAATGTATGCAAACAGCAGGACATTTTCTAGCCACCTCACTTTAAAAAGATGTCCCTGCTGAACGCCATCTGCCTCAATGACTTCGCTCTGCCTGATCTGAAGCAGAGCAGGATTTCAGGATGGGGATGCCTGTGGTTATTTGAGTTACACTGCAGCAAAGCATTGGTTTAAGCCAAACATGATTAGTGTGATCGACATAAAGCATTACTGGTCTTTCAACTTTGAAATGATGCTAAAATACAAGGGGATTCATTTTGTAAGTGTTTAATGCCAGTTTTTACAGGAAAAGAATACAAAAACTATGTGAAAAGCATCAAATATGATATGATTCTAAAACGTATTTTACCTCTCGGTTCATTTAACTAGTCATTTCTGTGACAATTATGTATTTTAAATTCTGTCCAAACCAGAATTGGGGATGTGGAACATTTGCTACTTGTGACCATATTGCGCCACCATTACAGTACATATTTGAACAGGTTTTACATAATAATATACAGCGTGCAGGGCGTTCAGAGCTGGAAGGAAATGGAGGGGCTAATTAGGTCCGTTGCGAACGCACACAAGAAAGCGTGTGCCCCTTCTTAAGCCGCCAACCATTCCAATAAGAGTGGCACGAAGTTGTGAAGGAATCCATAAGCAGAACCAAGAGTCAGTTCAAAACCTGGATTCTCCTCAATGGTGCTCCTTGCTGTTTCTGAGATACGGCCATTTCTTATTATACTACATTAATTCTTTTTTTGGGTTTTTTGGCATACAGGACTATTGTTTTCTTCATGAATAGAATACATATTAGAAACAGTATCATACTATGCCTGAAGACTAAGTCAAGTATTCATGAATAGAATACAAATTAGAAATAGTATCATACTATGCCTGAAGAGTAAGTCAAGTATTCATGAATAGAATACATATTAGAAATAGTATCATACTATGCCTGAAGAGTAAGTTAAGTATTGATGAAAACACTTTTCTGCAAAGGTTAGCAGGGTTTCTATCTCCCATACTTGAACATGCAAACCACCAACCAAGAAAAATAGTGTAATTTGATTCTTTGTCTGGTAGTAGTGAATTAGATTAGGCTGAATTCAATGAAAATGCACTTTCTTTTTAAAGTTAAAACCAAGTGGCTGAGCAAGGAAGTCTATGCTTTGTGGCAAAGACTGTGGTTCATCAAATGGCCAATTAAGGCTGGCTCCAAAATGGAGTACATGTCATAACACACATCGACATGCCCAACTTACAACTTAAAATGTGTAAGGTTTACAGCCTGGTACATGAAAAACGGTTTAGAGCTCTGTTGCTAATTTTGCTATTCATGACAATTGTACATGCAGTGAGCCCATTTTTAGGTTAGTCAGGAATTTAATGCAGCTTTCACTGCCAAGATGGCGACAGCAGGAGAAATAAACTTCACAACCACTCTTCAGAAAAAGATTGGTAAGCTAACAGATACTACCATCCATATCTTAAACATGTCCAAATCTCAAAGAAAATAAATCAAAGAACATTGGGTTTTGATATTATAAAGAGGACAAATGAAATAACGCTATAAAACAATCTTTTTAAGTTAGTCATGAAACCAAAGCAAATAAATGCTTTTGTTTATAATTTATTTTGCTGTATTCAGCCCTCTGAATATCTTTCAAGACAGGCAGATCTCCTCTAATCTCTGTCATAACTCGACCTAGAATCATTTGCCCCCATTTTAAAATCCCTCGCTGCGCTTTTACTTATATCACACTGAACAAAGAGCACCGTGACCTTCAGACCTAAGTCTTACTAAACTCGTCTCTCTTCATACATTTTTACGATTGGAATTTATAACAGCTTTTCATAGGTAACCGAAAGTTTTAATGAAAATATAATGCTTTGAGAAACCATATACATAACTCAAAATGCAATAAGCAAAACGTTATTAGGGCCTAATTTCTGCCTCAAGTGTTTTATGTTTTTTTTGCTAGAAAACCATAAAGATGCAGTATGCTAGACGATGAGTGCAGCAGGCTTATTAAAATCAATCCATGCTTTCACTTGATTTAATATTAATAACTCAAGATGGAATGATGACTGATGATTAGCTAGTCCAATATTGTATTAAGGTACGCTATAAATATGGTCAGTCAATGTTAAGTGTGTGTGATTTATAGTAAATGGGGTTAAAAAATGCATAGCCAGCATGACTTTATAATTTAGGACAGATACTGTAAGTGAATCTATCCAGAGCTACAGCTGTGATAACAACCCAGTGCTTAAAGCAGTTAATTAAAATAATAAATGAACTTTGTGAAAAGCTAAATTATTTTCTATGAGAGCCACAGTCCCCTGTTTCAACTCTTGGAAGAATAGCTTTACTGATTAAGATTATGAATTGGAGACCTTAAAAGGATAATGAAGTGGCTTCCATGTCAAATTAAAAGCAGATTGAACCAAAGCACATTACACTCAAAGAGTAAAATGACAATGGTAACAGAATTATTCATGGATGAACCTTGAGAAGAGACACACAGAAGCCCTTATAGTAAACCACTACACATTTAAAAAACAACTCCAGATCTCTCTGTTGTATACTTGACACTGAAATAGCACTAGTATAAATGGTTTGTCAACCATTTAGCCAACACTAACAGTTTACTCATAATGTTTACAATCCTGGGCATCATCTCTCAAATGTATTAATGGACTGCACTTCTAAAGAGCTTTTCCAGTCTTTGCAACAACTCAAAGCATTTCCAGCTCATTCACATAAATCCATACAAGGTGCCTTCTGATCAGGGGAAACTAACATTCACATACACTCAAGCTTTCCCAAAGACCGCTTTAACCACTAAGCCAAAGCTGGCCCTTTGTGTCCCCCTAATGTGTGCCTAGAGCATAGCATCTCTGTATTCTCTTGGCAGTATTCATATCCTATGTTTCTTTATTTTACAACTTGCTGACATATTTTAAATTTCCTGACAGTCTGTGTAATGTGGCCAAATATGGCCACATTTTTTCCCCCCACACTCAGTTGTGCACAATCCAGTAACCATGCATAATGAACATGACACTGTTGTACCATGTGATTTCAAGGATTCATAGGAAAAAGTAAACAAACTTTGATAAGTCTGGCCACATGAGCAAAAACAATGTTGTCCCTTTCAGACTGGAGACCTGCATGGAATAACATTAGCACTGGCTAGATTTAAAATGTATTATTTTATAATTTTAAATCTGATGAAGAATAGTGCGTGGAAAACAGAGGGGTATCTGAGTAAGTGGAACCAAAGTTGTTTCTTGAATATTAAAGTTAGATACTTCTAGACCGTTATTGTCCCAATAACTGACTGATTAAAAAAACTGTTATTTTATATTATTATTGTAGAATAAATCAAATCAAATACCTACACAGGCTTTATTACACAAATCATTGCTGTACTGCAAACATGAGAAGCCTGGTATTAGATGTGAAAACTCAGGTTTTGTTGTTCTTTTTTTTACAAAGGTTTTAGTATTGGGAATTTAAGCAAGACAAAGAACAGTTCAGGACACAAACAGGAAATCATGGAGGGGACAATCAAAGTGAACACAAATCATGGGGACAGGTTATCCAGCAGAAACAGATGATGGGGAGCACTACAGTGAGTAGACTGATTTGAACAGGTGGGTTTTTAGTGGGGATTTGAATATGGGGATTGTGTCAGACTGTCGGATGTGTGGGGGGAGGGAGTTCCAGAGTCTGGGAGCAGAGCAGCTAAATACCCGAGCACCCATGGTGACGAGGCGTGGGGTGGGGACAGATAGTAGACCAGTAGATGATAAGCGGAGAGAACAAGAGGGATTGTACTCCTGAAGAAAGTCAGTCAGATAAGGGGGGGCCAGGTTATGTAGGGTTTTGTAGGTGAGCAGTAGGTTTTTGAAGTTGATACAGGATTGAACAGGGAGCCGATGCAGTTGGATGAGGATGGGGGTGATGTGTTCAGACGACTTGGTGCGGGTGATGATCCGGGCTGCAGAGTTCTGTATGATTTGAAGTTTATTGATGAGTTTGGTGGGAATGCCTGAGAAGATGGCGTTACAGTAGTCGATGCAGGATGTGACGAATGCGTGGACCAGGACTTCAGTGTTCGATTGAGACAGGGATGGGAGGAGTCTGGAAATGTTGCGCATGTGGAAGAAAGCAGTCCGGGTGATGTTATTTATGTGAGATACAAATGAACGGGAGCTGCCCAGGATGACACCAAGGTTACAATCTGTCTTCTGATATGGAGCCAGT